>NC_059102.1:198743258-199356830 GCF_020740685.1 Jaculus jaculus | reverse complement strand
AATACAAGCACAGAATACTGTCCTTTTCTTCACTGCATCATACTCATGCCTCATCTAAAGTCACTGCTACCTTGAAAAGTATGTGTGCTCCTCTTGCACACTTAAATCCAGAACAGGAGAAAGTACATATTTGGATAAAAAAAGAGCACAGCCAAAGTAACTAAAATGTATTAATTCACCAAATTATAACTGGTTGACATTTTAATGGAGTTTTTTGTTTTTTTTTTTTTACTTTTTTAAAAAATTTACTTGAGATAAAGGGGTTTGGTGGGGGGGAGAGAATGGCTGTGACAAGGCCTCCAAGCCACAGCAACTCCACATGAATTCCAGATGTATGTGCTACTGTTTGCATTTGGCTTATGTGGGTTCTGATTCATTTAGCTTTGCAGGCAAGTGCCTTAACCACTAAGCAATCTCCCCAGCCCTTTATGGAGTTTTTTTATAGATGAAATAAGTACCGTCATTATTCTCCCATTGCATATTAGGAATGCCAACTGCCAAAACTACCAGTTTATATTAGTTCATAACAGGTCCAATACCATGTTATTTCTAATAAATCTGGTCATTTTGTGACTAAAAATTTAAAAATATAAAAGAAAATATAATTAAACAACTATAGAATCATATTAATACATTACTGATAACACACAAATTAAAAAGAACATAATGTGGTGTTATATGATGGATTTTTCAAAAGCACAAGAAAAATAATGAATAAACTTGAGAAGAATTGGATTTCCTAAAGGAACATACTGATATTTAATTAAATAATATGGATATAAATGACAACTGATAAAATTCTGAATTGGTGAGTTAAGCCATTATATAATGTGAGGAATAAAAATAAAATATTTGGATGCTTTACAAAACATAATTATATTTTAAATACACCATTGAAGTTTCCAGAAGCTTAGAAAGGTTCCCTCCCTGGAAGTATACAGAACTCTTCAGTTTTCAACAGTAAATATTAGACAAGACAAAACAAAGTTATCAAAATATTATTACATGTTCATATATAGTACAATTTAAGATAATATTTTAATAAAATGATTCAGCCTAATCATGTATTATTCATATTAAAATAAATAATTGGGATTTCAATCAGAACTGTGTTGCACATGCCATTTCAATCCATCATATTTGTCAAATTCATTCTTCCAAAATATATCATGTTAACACACTACATTTACATGTAGAAAGTACAGACTGATATCAATAGGATTCTAAAAGTTCTATATAATAAGTTATAATTCATTATATGCACATCATTTTGACATAACACCTCACATAAAATCTTATACAGAGGAATCATTAGATAACAATTATATTTAATTTCACAAGGAGATTTTTGTGCTTTTGTTTGCCTTCATTTCTCATTTGTGATCATTTTTGCTTTATAATTCCATATTTCTTTCAATTACTAAAGAAATTGTCAGCTTTCATGAATTCTAGCCTTCAATGGGTGATGATATTTAGATGAGATACAGTAGACAGAAACAAAAACATAAATTTTAAAAATATCTGTCCATTTATGATAGGTCCAAACAAATTAATAGGCTAAATAATTGGTAGATTCACAAATCATAACCTCAAAAGTATGCTATTTCTCATTGAGCAGTTTTGAAGCTAGTTGTGACCTGCAATTCACATGATATGTTTTTCTTCAAAATCTTTCATGCCAGATGCTAGTTTTCATATATAACAGCACATCTAATCTTTTCCAGATCAGCAACTGAGAAAACCTTTGTACATGGGAAAATCTTGACATTTAAAGTTTAATATTCAAAATAAGTACAAAGGCATTTGCAATACATCAGCCTGGAAAGAAACGGTGGTTACAAGATTAAGAATGTGGCAAAAGGACAAGTACACATTGATTGGTTCAAAATGATAATGTTTTCTAGTTGTAAGTGAATTATTGTCCATCACTTGATTCACATATGATAGCCTGTAACACTTACTTAAAATTTACATGATTGCCCAAAGGAAGAACATTTTTTAAAAAAAAATGCAGTCTGGATAAATGTATATACTATGCTTATCAGGCCATCCAGTAAGCACTTCTCTTAATAGTCATATCCTTATATTAATGCTACTCTCACTTTGGGTAGAGAATCTTTTCTTTTCAGATGGCCGTGACCTTGGGACAACTCAAAAGGTATCATGGTGCTGGAAAGAAGTGACTGGAGTACCGAGTAACATCTTGATCACACCTTCCAAGGCTCAGGGTCTAATGCGGAAGAGGTGGCGGAAAGAATATAAGAGCCAAAGGAAGGGTAGGACTCCTTACAAAGTGCTCCCTACAGACATAAAATGACCTGGGTATCCATGACCTCACAGTGCCTGGCACTACCTACACAAGACCATCATAAGAGGAGGGAAAGATCATCATGACATCAAAATAAAAGAGAGATTTATTGAGATGGGGAGGGGATAAGATTGAGAACGAAATTTCAAAGGGGAAATTGGGGGGAGGGAGGGTGCCATGGAACATGTTTTATAATCATGGAAGATGTTAATAAAAATTGAGAAGAAAAAAAATGCAGTTATATTTATTGTTGCTAAACTTACTTTTTTATTTTTATGATCATCTAAATGGATAAATTGAAAACAGAAAGTAAATAGTTCTTTTGAAAAAAGTGGTCATTTGTCATTTTTATACTGCTTTGTATCACTGATATTTCATTTCATATATATATATATATGTGTGTGTGTGTGTGTGTGTGTGTGTGTATGTTGGTTTTGCTCGGTGAAGTCTCATTCTAACCCAGACTGACCTGAAATTCATTATGTAGTCTTAGGGTGGCCTTGAACTCAAAAACATCCTTCTACCTCTATTCCCAAGTTCTGAGACTAAAGGTGTGCATTACCACACCTGGCTGTGATATTTCATTTTTTTAATGATATAACAGAAATTTTACTGGACAATATTTTCCTTTTACTTATTATTATTATTATTATTATTATTATTATTATTATTATTCCTCAACTTTTATTAATATCTTCCATGATTATAAAAAAAATCCCATGGTAATACCCTCCCACCCCCCACTTTTCCCTTTGAAATTCCATTCTCCATCATATCCCCTTCCTATCTCAATCAGCCTCTCATTTATTTTGATGTCATGATCTTTTCCTCCTCTTATGATGGTCTTGTGTAGGTAGTGTCAGGCACTGTGAGGTAATGGATATCCAGGCCATTTTATGTCTGGAGGGAGCACTTTGTAAGGAGTCCTACCTTTCCTTTGGCTCTTACATTCTTTCCACCACCTCTTCTGCATTAGACCCTGAGCCTTGGAAGGTGAAATTGAGATCTTACTCAGTACTCCAGTCACTTCTATCCAGGACCATGATACCTTCTGAGTCGCTGGACAATATTTTAAATAAAATTGTGATATCAAGTAAATGTCCCAAAATTATTCCTTAAGAAGGAAAGATTTAAGAATTTATTCAAGTTTTGCTTAATTTTTCACATTCTGTAAGAAGCTTTATAGATTAAGCTAAAGAAATAGCTTTACCTAATATTTTAATCATTTAGCTTCATAAATAATTATTTTTATATGTTTCATTTTCATTCAGTGATATAAACAGGTTTTAGTCATATTTTTACTCAAAGTGTACATTTAGGTTTACGTATAAATTTTTCTCCAAGGTATTTCTTTAGGAAACCTTATTTTAATAAATAGGACATGATAAGACAAAATAATAGTAATTGTTTCAAATAATGTCAAATAGAGAAATGATAAATATTTACTTATACAGTTTTATTTGCTCTCACAGTTGTATATCTTTGTCACTGAAATAATACAATAATAGGGTTATTCTTATTACTTGAGTATTTTTAGGCATTTTTGTGAGAAAACTTATGTACAATTAATGAAAACTAATCCCTTAAGATAATCACTGTCACTAAGAGGTAATAGACATAACTGAGTGAGCAACATTTGGAATTTTACAGGTAACATTCATAATATAATTAAATTTAGCTAATCTTTTTTTTAGCTTTTAACATTTTTTTAAAGATTTCATATTTCTGAAATAGAGAATTAAGATACATTTAATATCTAAACATATTAATGATATTCTTAAGTACAAACAGAATACACCGTCAGTCAATTAGAGTAGTTCTCCTGGCCATACTTCTGCTTTCTCTCTAAAAATAGTGAATTGAGAAAATATCCCAGAAACAAATAATTCTGATGTTGTAGGTTGCCAGTGTTTTGAGTAGCATAAGGTATTGTAGTGCTACATCACTTTGTCCCACCCAGGACTTGGCATTATTCTGTCCTGTGTATACTATCTTTTTTATTATATCTGCCAGTTAATAACTTATCAAATATCTCAGTTATTATATATTAAACATGATACTTATATTCAAATGACCCCTATTTTCCTTGAAAAATTCATGCAGAGAGAAACATGTATGCAACAGAACCATTTATCTATATATCTTTGTCTCTGTTCAGTTTTAAACATATGTTGTTTTATTTCATATATATGTTAAATTTTAATCATTTCTAAATCTATTATCCCAGTATGAGCCACCAACAATTGGGACTATTAATATAATTATATTTCACTGTGAAATTTTCATTGCTAAAAGAGTAGGCTAGATCATGACATGTTTTGGCTAAATCCATATCATGCCTTCCAATCTCTAAACTTTTCCTTGTAAACTTCACTTTAATCAGCTCCACAAGTGTTCTTTTTTTTTTTTTAATTTTATTTATTTATTTGAGAGTGACAGACACAGAGAGAAAGACAGATAGAGGGAGAGAGAGAGAATGGGCGCGCCAGGGCTTCCAGCCTCTGCAAACAAACTCCAGACGCGTGCGCCCCCTTGTGCATCTGGCTAACGTGGGACCTGGGGAACCAAGCCTCGAACCGGGGTCCTTAGGCTTCACAGGCAAGCGCTTAACCGCTAAGCCATCTCTCCAGCCCTACAAGTGTTCTTTTAATCACTCCTTCTTCTTAAGGTGTCAAAACTTCAGTAAACATGCTTCTACCTTTGGCATTTCACACTTGCTGCTCTTACCTTTCCTTTGCTGGCACAAAGCTCCCAACCAAAACCAACTGATGTAAGTTGTTTATCTTGGCTTACTTTCTCTACAGGAAGTCTCATGATGGCAGGAGGAAGCATGATGGACATCGCAAGTGACACAGGACATGAGATGCACACTAACAATGGGAAGCTGGCTAGAATACTCATAAGCACACCTTCAATAACACATATTCAACAGGGCTCAACTTCTCAAATTGCCTCCAGCTGGAGAATTTTCACTTAAGCACATAAGTTTATGGAGGGCATTTAATCCATGATCATAGTATTTCCCCTACCAGGTAAGTATTTTTAATTCAAACAATCACAAATATTCTTATTTTACTTATGAATTTCTTACTATGAACACCTTTACTCTTGTCTTCATTTATTAGTGTAATATTTTCATATAATCTCTAGTCAAATGCTTGTATCTCCCTGTGGCTTGGTCAACCATGTTCTTCTCCCTCACACATTAAAATCTGATTTGAACACATAATTTTACCTCCTCTCTTGCCCTTATTTGTACTTTAATAACTTTCTAGATAATCAACCATATTATAAAACCATACTAAGTACTAAAACACCTCATAATAGCTAAGAGTTGGAATCAACCCAGATGTCCATAATTAGAAGAATAGATAACTAAGATGTGGTATAACTACAAGATGGAATTTTACACAGCAGTAAGAAAAAATGACTCATTGAAATTTGAAGAAAAGAATGGTTGAACCTGGTACAGATCATTCTCAGTGAACTTACCCAATCATAGAAAGATAATCACTGAATAGTCTCACACACTACAACACCTAACCTGAATCTACCCAAGATGACAACAAACACAGTAAGCATCTGGAGGACTAGACAATAGGGTGAATGAGGAGGGAGGGCAGGGTAAGGGAGGGGGAGGGATGCGCAAATAGAGACCCAAACAGCAATGGTACCATAAAATAAAATTCTACAGCCTAAAAGGCAGACCAAATGGTTGAACTTTCTCCAGGACATTATAGGAAACACCTGAGTTCAAGGCACTGGAGCAGGTATGATGAAGACTGACCTTAATCTTCTAAGCTTCTCTCTCTCACACTCTCCCTCACTCTTTTCTCTCTAACTCTTTTATATTAGTTATATTTTTCTTTCTTCTATTAGTGGTCACAGACCTGTAACTCCAGGTACCAGCAGGTAGCTATCATCCACAATGAGCTTTTGATCAGACAGACCTACAAGGTTTCCTAAGAGAATGACAGATTTCTGTCAGAGAATTTAATGAGCCACCAAAGATTAGTGGTAAGACCCTATGGCTGAAGACACCATATGCAGTTGACACATAACATGGAGTGACATGGCTGGAAGCTGGAAGAGAGTCAGTCCCCAGACAGTCAGCAGGTCTAGTGCCAGAAGGTGCTACATGGGTGACTGGGGGAACATGACCAATATCTGTCCAAACTTCTTGTGGTCTAACCTACTTATCAGCAAACAACCTGTTGTGATGCTCACACAAGTGCATTAGTGATGCACAACCATGGAGGGAAACCAACTGCTCTTGATTTAGCTAACTGATCCTCTCAGTGAAACAGGACCCATAGCTGGAGCTGGGAAACAAGCCAGAACCACATCCAAACATGAGCCCGCTCTCTATTATCAAGCTACCACCAATTGTGGGCTACAAGAAGACCTACACCTATTCTCTATAAATAATAATAATAATAATAATAATAATAATAATAATAATAAGGTTTATCCCATTTGTCTGGTGCTAACTTACTCTCCCTTGGAGTATCTGCTTCTCTTTTTCACATAGACACAGATCCTAAGAAGAGAACCATCCCATTGTACCTTAAAAGGGCCCTGAAACTAATAACAATTGGTGAAGCAAGCAAGGGTGCTGTTTTCTTGGTGAACCGGGTACTAGCACAAGGGTGAAGGAGATAGACACAGAGAACAATCAACTCCTACCATATCAGATATTCAGAGACCCAGAGGTCCCCAACACCTCATCACTGAAGTAGACAAAAAGGAACCCAAATGGCTCAGGGAAATTTTGTGGAAGAGGGGGCAGAAAGAATGTCAGAGCCAAATATTGGGCCATGATATGCAGAGACAGTGCTCTACCCATAATGGTGGGGTAACTCCACAATGCATGACCCATATACCTTAACAAGGAGGGCCCAAGGGGAGGAGGTAGTACATGGATGAGCCTAACAATGGTACCAACTTGACTGTATTCACTGAGTACAAAACTAATTAATTTAATCTGCTGCTAACTTTACTCTCTGTTGGAGATCTGCTTCTTTTTCAGATAGAGGTGATTCAAAGGAAAGAACCACCCCATCAAACTTCAAAAGGGCCCCAGCTGAAACTAAGAACAATTGGCGAAACAAGCAAGGGTGCTGTTTTCTTGGTGAACCTGGTACCAGCACAGGGGTGAATGAGATCAACACAGGGAACAATCATTTCCTACCAAATCAGATATCCAGAGACACAGAGGCTCCCAACACTTCAGTACTGAAGCAGACCCAAAATGAACCCAACATGGCTCAGGGAAATTTTGCTGAAGAGGGGGCAGAAAGAATGTCAGAGCAACATGTTGGGAAATGATATGCAGAGACATTTCCTCCTACTCATAACTGTGGGTTAACTCATCAATGCACGACCCATATACCTCAACAAGGAGGGGCTAAGGGAAGGGGGTAGGACGTGGTACCAACTTGACTGTATTCACTGGGTACAAAACCAATTAATAAAAAAAAATTCAAATAAAATTCTAAAAGGAATCTGTATTACATACTATTTGGCTGAAATATGTGTATTAAAAATAGCATTATCATCAACATCTTTTTTTAAAATTTTTTATTTGTTTATTTGAGAGCGACAGACAGAGAGAGAAAGACAGATAGAGGGAGAGAGAGAGAATGGGCGCGCCAGGGCTTCCAGCCTCTGCAAACGAACTCCAGACGCGTGCGCCCCCTTGTGCATCTGGCTAACGTGGGACCTGGGGAACCGAGCCTCGAACCGGGGTCCTTAGGCTTCACAGGCAAGCGCTTAACCGCTAAGCCATCTCTCCAGCCCCGTCAACACCTTTCTATGTGTAGCTTTGAACATGGACTCAATATGTTCTTCATTTACAATGTAAGTACTGGAATTGGTAAGGCAAGTTGAATGCATATCTTCCAGCTGAATAAAATGGACAATTGACACTTCTCAGACAATAAACACAACTTTAATTTTAAATTGCTACTAGTTATTTATATGATATTCTTTTTTATTTTTATTTAATTTATTTATTTATTTGAGAGCGACAGATAGGGAGAGAAAGAAGAAGATAGAGACAGAGAGGGAGAATAGGCACGCCAGGGCCGCTAGCCACTGCAAACGAACTCCAGACGCGTGCTCCCCATTGTGCATCTGGCTAATGTTGGTCCTGAGGAATCGAGACTCGAACCAAGGTCCTTAGGCTTCACAGGCAAGTGCTTAACCACTAAGCCATCTCTCCAGCCTTTTTTTTAAATTTAAGGATATTCTTTTTTGCACATGTGTACACTATGAACATTATGTGTGGTATATGCACAAACGTGCTGCTTTCCACACCCCAAGCTGGTGCAGATGACAATTACAGATGTCCTCCTCTTACCTTCCACCCACATATTTCCTTCATGTGGGATCCTTTCCTCACCCAGGAGTTGCTGTCCATTACTGAGCACCAGTGATTGTCAGGTCTGCCCCTTCTTGCCCATGTCCCCAGAACACTAGGGTAACAGAAGTTCTTTGCTGTGTCAGCTATTTATGTGGATTCTGGGGAATGGTCTTCAGCCTGAGAGACCCTCATGCTTACACTGAAAGTGCTTTTAACTGCAAACCTGGGTCCTTTCACTTTGCAGGCAAATGCCTTAACCACTAAGCAATCCATCCATCCCTTATTTGATATTAAAAATAAATATTTATATTATTTCTATTGTACTTATTAAATTTTCAAAAACCATAATTTATTTATTTTCTTTGTTTCTAGAAGCTTTCAGAAGTTGTTTAAACAATTTTACATAAGTTCTTTGCACATCTGGGTCGATTATCACTATTTTCCTGAAATATTGAAATAGGTAGGTATATGCATGTATATGAATTATATATGTGCATATATATAAATAGATTATTTAATTGCCTTCTAACTTTAAATATGATAAGTATTACTTTATTTAGCATTTAAATGTTTAAAGTAAAGTAGTTAAAATATTTTGCTTTCATTTTAAATATCTGATTTCCATTTTTCTTACAATCAGTGTATTTTCTTTGAATGCATATATAATTTGTTGCTATGTATATACCAGCACTTAAGAAATGACATAAATATATCATATATTCAACTATTTAAACTCTCTACAATTTCAATTGGAGATACAACACAGAGGTGTCTTGTCCTACAGCCCTTACTCTAATAATTAAATATATGAATTTAACTAAATATTTCAGGACTATAGTCAGCTAATTTCTTAATGAGTGTTTGTTCCTACAAATTTGTATTTGCAATCTGAGTTTTAGATGTTTCCTTGCTTTTATCCATATTTTTTTCCTGTTTTTGACTATAACTATAATTGACCTGTATTTCTTCAAGTATGCTAGAGAGGCTGCTCTCAGAGTCCAATATATCTAGTTACCTTGTGTACGCCTAGTGATACTGAAAGTAATAAAGTCATGCTTGGTTTAGGGACAGTTTCTACATATACTTTTTAGAGTTGATGATATTTCTTTTGTAAATATTTATTTTAACTTTTTATTCATTTACTTAAAAGAGGGAATTAATGAGTATAGCAGAGCCTCTAGGCACTGCAAACAAACTCCAGATGCGTGTGCCACCTTGTGCATCTGTCTTATATGGGTTCTGGGGAACTGAACCTGAGTCCTTAGGCTTTGCAGGAAAATGCCTTAAGTGCTAATCCATCTCTCGAGTTATGTGGCATCTTTGTTAAATATAGTTCTTTGAAAAATTGTGAAATATTTCACCCACAGTGATGTATTTTTAAATGAAATTCCAAAGTTGAATGCTACAAATCAGATTTAAAATATATTAGCAAATTGAATCATTTTCTAATATTTTCATAATATACATTCATTCCACTCATGAAAATATTCTATACTTATTAAAATGGATGCATTTTTATTCATTTTTACTTTATGAATAAGTTATTATATTAATTTGTAGGATTCATTAAGGGTAAGTTGCTTCTTTTTAAAATATATTTTGACTACTGTGTATAGCTATGAATGTGCATACATGTCTGGGTAAACTTACATGAATTTATATTTAAATATACATGTGATAGATTGTAGAAAATGTATGAATAAATTATGTTATGACTTAAGTGATTTTGCTCTTTACTGGTGTGGTCCTATATTGAAACCTTAAACCCCTCATGATGGTATTAGGAGGATTAATATTTGGGGAATGATAATTCGAGAGAACAGAGCCCTCAGGAGTGACATAGTGCTCTATAGACCAGTTCCAGAGGTCAAGGCCTTACTTCCATGTGTAGACATTCTCATAATTTCCCTCTACAAGTAGGGGAAAAAAATCTCTCTATGAAAGTGAATCAAATTGTACCTTGATGTTAGATTTTGTATAAGCCAAAATTCTGAGAAATGCATCGCAATCGTTTATAATCTAATCAGCCTAGAATATTGTGTTATAGTAGTGGGAATGAACTAAAATATTGTAAAGAACTGAGCAGTTTCAGACATAATACATCCCAAGGTTGCAAATAGATGTCTGAAACTATCAAAGGAAACAAAATGAAGCATTTTTCCTATGTATGTACATACTGATGAAAAAAATTAATTATGCATTCACTTTGAATACTAAATTCGTATTCATTTTAATTTCTTTTTTTCCTTTTTATTTATTTATTTATTTTTTTTTTTGAGGTAGGGTTTCACTCTAGTCCAGGCTGACCTGGAATTTACTATGTAGTCTCAGAGTGGCCTCAAACTCACAGTGATCCTCCAACCTCTGCCTCCTGTGTGCTGGGATTAAAGGCGTATGCCACCACACCCAACTAGTATTCATTTTAAATTAAACCTACATGGCATATATAAGTAATAAAAGTTATGTGAAATTAGTCTTTCAAAGTTCCTTATTGTTTTGCAATTGCTAATTTGATGGTGTAAGACCATGATGTCACCTGCATGATAGGACGATTTCAGGCCAATGGTTTAGGGGCTATGATGTAACATCAGCCACATGCTTGAGTGTTGCATCAAGGGCAGTTGTGATACTGCAGTGATATGATACACAGATCACTAATGAGCAGAATGTAGACAAAGGGACAATTCTTATCCTAGATGGGATCACAGCAGGTCAGCATGAAGTTCTGCAATGATACTCAGAGTAGCATGCACTGTAAAAACTATATGTTTATTTCTGGAATTTTCCATTCCATATAAAAAAGCAAGCTTTCATTCACTCACTGGCTGAGGCTGACTCCAGGTAACTGAAATAGTAGCAAGTGAAATTGCAGATAAGAGGGTTGTGAAGTATTACATATCAATACACACATCCTGATAATAATAGGATGATTTAATAGAAATAACTCAAACTCTTCAATAGCAGTAACTCATAATTGTTTTTTTTTCAAAATATTTACTTAAGTAACACATTATTGAGCCAAATATTAGAGAACATATTCAAAAAGGCAATAAAATCAAAATTGATAATTAACCATGTATGTTTTAAATATATATAAACATTTAGCATTCTTCCCATTTTCTTTTCCACATAGTATCAGCATATATCTATGAAGCATAAACCCATGCCCTGAAAAGAACAGTAAAATTAAATTTATACTATCAAAATACACCTCTTTTTTTTCTGCTGAAACAGGACCTTTGTAGCCCAGAGTGGCCTCTAACTCAAGATCCTTTTCCCCAGTCATGAAAATGCTTCAATTAAGGTAAGCCCTCCATCATGCCAAGTTTCCAGCATTATTATTAATGTATGCCCATTATTTCTGCTATTTCAAATAGGGGCACTTCCTTATGACTGCATATTTCTTTATATGATGCTGTATTTACTTTTCTTATAATGTGTTTAATGAGGAAATTCTATAAGTACTGTCTGGTTAATAATTGTATTGTTTATTCCTGAATACAAAATATCCTAGTGACATATAATTACAAGTAATGAAAGTATAAAATATTTAACTTTTTAAGGATCTTTAATGAAGTACATGATTTTTATAGATGTTTCAGTGCTGTGTGTTATGACATATACTAGAAATAAGTTTATATACTTTTTATTAGTGTATGCTTTAAACTATTAAAGTAATATATACTATAAAAGTCTATATTTTAAACATTAAGTTAAAAGTTATATCAATAAATAAATTCACCTTATAATTAATGAGATAAAATAATTAAATTATTGAAGTAGTGGGAAACATGGGAATTTTAAGGGAGTACTATAATAGTATAGTTATATATAATATTATAATAGTATTCTTTTAACAATAGAAGATATTCTGAAAAATCAAGTTTAGACTGGAAACACAATGTAGTTTGGCTTTGGATTTTTACTTTTGGAAACTTGACAGCATTCTTCACTTACAATTTTCAACTACGTATATATATACATGCTCAGTCACTAACCATGGAGTGTATCTAGAAGCTATTGAAAGCAGAAGCTATAATCCTTACACAAAATGAATCATGCATAAAATCTCACAGAAGAATTTGAGAAATACTATCAGAATCGCAAGATGGCATTCTTATGTCTTTTTCTTTCTTTCTTTCTTTTTGTGGTACTTGGAATTGTACTCTAAGCCTTGAGCATGCTAGGTATTCGCTCTGCCTCTAAGTATCACCTGCAGTGTATTTGTGTCATTTTTATAGTCCAGTTGTATTTTAACCCGATGTATGCCTGCTTAAACATGAATAGGACTATCTGGATTCATAGCATTCCTCTAATTTCATATGAACTCATAAGAACAAACACTAGTGGTATTTATACCAACACAGAAAACTCTAGGGATCACTTTAAATCACAGTGCAAGTATTTCATTAATGTATATATGTCAGTTGAAATGTTCATCTGTAATGAGAAGGATTCTTGGTTTATAGAGTTTATACCATGGATAGCCTCTATAATCCTTGTAGGTATAACAACTTTAAACATTTTATATGAAGATCACCAAAATACAAACACACCAAATTGATATGAACCAGAAAGGCCTTTCTTTATGAAAAGGCTATTTCTTTAATTTTTAAAATTCTCCATATCAACCAAACTGCATGATATATTTTGTTAATAGCATATTATTTGTGTTATCAGTTCATTCTATGCTATGCTAGTTCAAGTTTAAGAGTTTTGAGTTTCATCAAGTCAAATGGCACCTTACACCTCAATTTCTAATCAAGACACATTTTATTGAGGAAAACTATGGTGATGGTAATTCACTTTATAATAATAACTATATTCTTCTGATTTTTACTTTGATAGCATAATATATAAACTTCCTATAATTCACATTCTTCACATCTAGAAACAGAATGCTACTATGTAATAAAATATTCCAAATTCTATTTCATTCATTTCCCAAACTTTTACTACAAAGGAAAAAGTGATTATATAATCCCTTGATATCAAAGTCTATCCAATCAGTGTTACCTAGTTGATTACAACTTCCACAGGGATATGGTATCTTCAGGTAAAGGCCAGTTTGTTCTGAATGAACAGCTGTCAGCTGTAGTAAAGCAGGCTTCATTTGGAATATCATGGATTATATATACAATAATATTGTAATATTTCCTTAATCTAAGGTTACTATTTCTATATAGTAACATCTCCTAAATTAGAATGCATCTTATATTTCAAAATAAACTTGCCAGCCATGTTCAAATTTTCCCTCTCAAGACAACTGATTTTAAATTAATGGTACCATTTGTAGGTTTTGACATTTTTTGTAATTGAGGAAACAGGATGTAAGGAGTGATTCTCCTCATGGCTGTTGTTTGCAATCATAAAGCAACATGTTACTCTGCTTTCATTATTTTATTTTTTTAAATATGTCCATCTTAAAAATTTTAACAATTTTCAATACTGTTATTTCGCTAGGAACTTTTATATTTTAAAAACGCTGACTTCATTCCTACATTTACTGAATAGTTATCAAAACAATTACATATCTAGTGAATGCTATTTTCATGTGATTATCCACATGAGTCAACATGTTTTCTGTAAGAATATTGCTCTAGGTACAAAAAACTTAAAAGAAACCCATCACTTTCATATTATTTATTTTG
Source organism: Jaculus jaculus (assembly GCF_020740685.1). NCBI lineage: Eukaryota > Metazoa > Chordata > Mammalia > Rodentia > Dipodidae > Jaculus > Jaculus jaculus. Next base: position 199,342,507 of record NC_059102.1, on the reverse strand, counting down.
AAGTGGTTTATTGATTTTAAAACATAAAAGAGAGAATGGGTGCACAAGGGCTGTCGTCAGACTTTTCATGGGTACTAAGGAATCTAACCCAGGCCATCAAAGTTTGAAAGCAAGCAGCTTTAACTGCAGAGCCATCTTCCCAGCTCTAACTCAATTTCAAATCTAATAACATTTCAATTTTTCACTTTCTTTTTTTTCTTAATATTTTTTGTTTATTTATTTATTTGAGAGCAACAGACACAGAGAGAAAGACAGATAGAGGGAGAGAGAGAGAATGGGCACGCCAGAGCCTCCAGCCACTGCAAACGAATTCCAGACACGTGCACCCCCTTGTACATCTGGCTAACATGGGCCCTAGGGAATCGAGCCTCGAACCGGGGTCCTTAGGCTTCACAGGCACGCGCTTAACAGCTAAGCCATCTCTCCAGCCCAATTTTTCACTTTCAAAATTAGGCCTAGGTTTAAAAATGCTAGCATAACATTAATTATGTCAAATTTATCACACATAATATATTATAACATTCATAGTGTTACAACTGTTGTCATTGAATTACCATAAAAGAATACTCAAGGGAAGGAAATCTTCAGCATAATTGGAAAATACATTAAAATATATAGATAATTAGGCCAACATATGTGAACTCCTATCATTTTTATTAACTTCTATTAAAGGTTCAAGTAAGGGATTTCATTGACATTTCCATATATCTATATAATGTGTTATGATCATAATCACTATGTCTATACATTTTATCCTCCCACTTCCTTCTCTTTCTCCTTGTCCTTCCACATACATAAATAACTTTCATGTCATTTTCCCCTAGATATTGTAGACAGAAAATAGAGAAATACAACCAAGTTTGGTGGCTCATACCTTTAATCCCAGCATTTGGGAAGGAGAGGTAGGATGATCACCATGAGTTTGAGGCTACCCTGAGACTAAATAATGAGTTCCTGATTAGTCTGGACTAGAGTGAGACCTTACCTCAAAAAACCAAAAAAAAAAAAATTGTCTTTAAGAAATTAGGACTATTTCATGGAACACGGTGATCTCTACTTCTTTCCATTGTTCTTCAAAGTCGGTAAAAGTGTTACTTTTTATAGCTGATTCAAACCCCAAGTTTATATAATCACATTCATATTATAGTCATCCATTGATGGGCATCTATGGCTCTTCAATAGCTGATCCTTGTAATTGTGATCCACAAGTAGGGTTTGCAGGCATCTCTGTAGGAATCATTGATTATTATATGAAGTACACAGTCAGAAATGGTATAGCTGTACCACATACCAAAGTCTACTTTTACAGTTTCAGAAGTTTCCATGTTAACATCCATATTGACAGACTAACTTATCTTCTCACTAGTAGTGAATAAAGATTACTTTTCTCCAACATGTTTTTGGTTCTCTCTTCTTTTTTTTTTTCTTTCTTTTCTTTCTTTTAGGATATCTGTTGTCACTGATGTAAGATACAATCTTACACTAAAAAGACAGTAAAGACTCTACCAGAAGACACACATCTGAACAGCACTTTCATCAAAGAAGTAAGATATAAAATCAATATTCAAAATAAATAGCTTTTCTTTTTGTACTTAATTAATAAATTAAACATTCGTCCGTGTATGACATATGTACATGAGTATCCCTGTTTATGACTGCAAGACACATACATAGACAGAGAAAAAAAAAAACAGTTTGTGGATCCTGCCCTATTTGAGTCATGGTCTCCATTCATTCATGTTCTTCATATATTAGGTTTTCTGGGATGACACAGACTTACCTCAGCTTCTGGAATTTTTTTGTTTGTTTGTTTTAGAGAGAGAAAGAGAGAGAGAGAGAGAGAGAGAGAGAGAGAGAGAGAGAGAGAGAGAGAGGGAAAGTTGGCTTGGCATGTCAGAGACTCAGCCACTGCAATTGAACTCCAGATGCTTGCACCACCTAGTGCACATGTGCCACCTTGCACTTGTGTGTCTGGCTTATGTGGGATCTGGAAAGAGATCAAACATGGGTCCTGAGGCTTTGCAACTGCTAAGCCATCTCTCCATCTTGGCTTCTGGATACTTTTATATGTGGTGTAGGTTTCTGAATCCAGGGTCATGCATTCATAACAAGCACTTATTCATTGAGCTATCTCTCATCTATCTGCACAGCCTCATAACAAACAAATAAATAAGAATAAATAACTTAGGCATGTCAACTATGTTAAGGACTTCTACAATGAAAACTGTAAAATATTAAATACTTTAAACCACTCCCTTTTTAAAATGCAAACAATCCCTCCAATCACTAAAATAGTTTTAAAATAGTTTTAATTTTATTAATAAGCATTCTTTCCTAAAATAGTCCCTTTAGACTGCATTTGTTTTTACCTTCAGCTAGCCATCTTTAAAATCCACCATCATAATTTGTCAATAGTTTGAATTGGCCAACTTTGTGTTATCAGAACTACTTTTAGTTCACTTGTAGTAGCTTTGTCCTTCTGCTGCTGTTTCTCTTATCTAAATGTGTGGCTTGGAAGTATGCCGCTGAGACAACTATGCAAAAGGCAGGAGAATGTCATGAACTCATGAGTCTGAAAAATTATTACTAGCTTACAATCTTCATATAATTAGTATCTGGCTTTTTTTTAAAATATTTTTTTGTTCATTTTTAATTTATTTATTTGAGAGCAACAGACACAGAGAGAAAGACAGATAGAGGGAGAGAGAGAGAATGGGCGCGCCAGGGCTTCCAGCCTCTGCAAACGAACTCCAGACGCGTGCGCCCCCTTGTGCATCTGGCTAACGTGGGACCTGGGGAACTGAGCCTTGAACTGGGGTCCTTAGGCTTCACAGGCAAGCGCTAAACTGCTAAGCCATCTCTCCAGCCCAGTATCTGGCTTTTGATATACTACTTTGGAGTTTTTGTTTATTTAGTTGAGTGGTTATTATTTTTTTTTTCTTTCGGCTTTTTGAGACAAGAATTCATGTAACCCAGCATGGCCTTGCATTCAACATGGAGAGGAAGATGACCCTGAACGTCTAATCCTTCTATATCCACTTCTCAAGTGATGGGATTATAGGTGTGAGTCTCCAAGACAACACTGAAATTTCTTATGCCAAATATCCAGTTTAAAAAGCTATTATTTCTTAGTTATCTTTATAGCAAAGCAATACTTCCTGATCAACAATGGTGGTTTTGAATGTAATGTTCCCATAGCCTCAGGTGGTTGTGACTAAGTTTTGTACTTGATCACCATCTAGTAGAGAGTTTCAGAGACAGAGACCTGCTGGAGGGAGGAGTAAGTATGTAACCAGGGGTTGGAGTCCAGCTCTGTGTTTTCAGTCAACTCATGCTTACAGATGCTGGCTTCTTGCTTTCTATTCTGTGGGTGTATGATGAAGTGAGCCAGATTTCTCCAGCAGCTTTTCCCAGAATCTGTAAGCCTGGAATAAACCATTTCCTCTCATAAACTGCTTCTGGTTAGGTGTTTGTCCCCAAATTGAGAAGGTGACTACAACAACCATGCTAGGACTAATGAAGATGACTCAACCTCTTCATGCTGTGATGTGTTGTCATTCTGGAAATGCATGGAACAGTATCGTGTTTTCACTAGAATCTTTCTGTTCGCTTATGTTTGCACCGCAATGTCACATAAGGTTACAATGGTCTCCTCCTCACTTCCCTTCTTTCCCTTCCTTTCATGGATGACACTCAATGGTGACATTTTGTGTTGGTATGTTTCATTAACTTTCTTTATTGCATTCATGGAAATAGTATGTCAGAAGTAGAAATATAAACACAAGTAGATCAGCCTCCACATCCTTTTGGATGAATTATATATTTTCTCTTTGGATGAACCACTTTCAATGAAGTATTTTTTTCTAGAAAACTTGAGAAGAATATTTTCTACATTGAGGGTATTAAAAGATATGCTTTATCTCTATAAAAAGCACCTTATACTTTCAGCCTATCCAAGGACTTTAGAGTGAAGGTTGATGAATGATACTATATGAATCTTTCTCAGTTGAGTGGTATAAAATGAAAGATGAAGTAAAGCTACACTCAAATTATTCCTTAAGTAGAGATTTATATTAATTATGTTATATTATATCATATTATATTATATTATATTATATTATATTATATTATATTATATTATATTATATTATATTATATTATATGAGAAAATTCACTATAGCATAAAAGATGAAAACTGAACCAAAGCCCTAAATGTGGCAGTACTCACTGGAGGAAAATAGGTATTACAGAGGCCGAATAAAATGTTAATCTAGCCTGTTGTTCTCATAATGATAAAACCCACAACTCTATGGTGAATACCAACAATCACATTAATAGGGATCTCAGTGGAGTGGAGACACAGAGGAGGGAAATGATGGTATCAATATATGATGTGCTCATACAAAGTTTATACTTAATAATAAAAAGTTTGCCTAAAGTTAAAAAAAAGATAAATCCTTTACATTAATAATCTGTATAACCAAATGCTTAATAGGTACTTCTATTTACATTATATTCTGGGTGATGAATCACCCTGTAGCATAAAGCATAGCTCTGTTCATTAAGAGTGTATTTTCATGAGACCCTATGGAAAAAATAAATCTGTATAAACAAAAAAGTATGAAGGGGCTGGAGAGATGGCTTAGTAAAGATACTTGCCTGTGAAGCCTAAGGACCCAGGTTTAATTCCCAAGTACACATGTAAGCCAGATGTACCAGGTGACACTTGAATATGAAGTTTGTTTGCAGTGTCTGGAGTACCTGGTACACCTGTTATGTATCTACCTCTGTCTCTGTCTCTCTCTCTCTCTCTCTCTGTCTCTCTCTCTCTGAAATAAATAAATAAAATATTTAAAAGAGAAATATAAAGTATATTTTAGAATAACTTTTAAAAATACTGTATTTTTTAATTGGACATAAACCAAAACTCAGCTATAAATTTCATCGTAATTATAAGTTTACATAATTATTCTCATAAAGCAGATTAATTTTAGCCTTCTCAGCCTCCATCATTTTTCTGAAGTCCTAAATCTTTGGTTCCTCAAGCCCTAAACAAATAATGCCCTTCAGTAACACATGAATGAAGTTTTTGTTTGTTTGTTTTTTGTTGTTTAAGGTAGGGTTTCACTCTAGCCTAGGCTGACCTGGAATTCAGTATGTAGTCTCAGGGTGGCCTTGAACTCATTGAAATCCTCCTACTTCTGCCTCCCAAGGGCTGGGATTAAAGGCATGCACCACCATGCCTGGCTTGAATCATTGTTTTAATGCTGTTCAACTAGATCTTATTTTTACAAATTAATACTAGTGTAAATTCAATAGAATTTGGGATTGGTTGAATGAAAACTATCATGAAATTAAAATGTAATATGATCACTCCAGAGATGTTGAGTAATGAAACAGGGCATATGACAGAGATAATTACCATGGGAAGGCTAGCTGCGATCCAAGGAACCAGTGACATTTGTCAGCAGTTTTGTACAACGGTATGTTTTTGATAAATTCTGAGGTAATAAGTTTGATGGCATGCAAATTGACAATGAGTTGACAGGCTTACCTTCATTTATTGATGTAACTATTTTTTTTTTTTTCTGATATGAGATGCATGGTGACTCCAGCCATGTCCCTGTGAGGGGGTCACTGCAGAAGGACAGGGCTGAGGAGAAGAGCCTGCTGTGCTCTTATCTCCCTGTAGCTGTACGCAGGTTGAGTGAGGTGGTAACAGTATGACAGCATTTGGAGTATGATAGCCCTCTTGATCAGTCTCTTCCTTTTTCTATATCAGGAGAACCCTTACAGATATACATAAATCAGAGGACACCAGGGAGCCCTTGTTCACGAAGCATGTTGAGAGCTCCCGGGGTGACATGTTGTAGAGCACTTGCTTCCTCTGACACTGCTTCAGTGTGATAGAGAGATTTACTTCCTGACAGCTGACAGAGTGTCCTGCCGTGGCTGGTAGTCCCTGGTGTGGCCATATCAGTAGCTCCAGGAAGTTTTCTGAACTTTTAAGCTCCCAGTTTTACCTTGACATAAAAATGACTATTTCGGTACTTTGAAAGAGCTAAGCTTATTCTCTCATCTTTTAAAAATTCTATCCACTCCTCCTTACCTCCTTTAAGCATAAAGCTTCCTCCATAAGTTATATTGCTTTTGTCTTTTTAACCTTTTTTCTTTTGTGGGAAAATTTGTCCCACTGAAATACAGATACTGTTAAACTAGTCAGGCACATTAATGTTATAATTCTAAGCTGATATCTTTGTATAAGTGGAAAGGACTTACCAAATCTAGACTAGACTACTTGGCCAGTAAATTCTCACTTAATAGCTTACTCAAATATTTATTTAATGAAATTATGGAGTCTCATATCTTTATCAACAATGCTTACAAATTTGATAAAAGACTGAAACATGTTAATGTTTTTTTACAAAATTAATTCAGTTAGTATTTTAGCTGTTTTCTGTTTATATCAATGAGGACAAGTTAATTTTAGATATTGTGGCTCTAGTAGAATTTGAATGACTTTTGGCCAGAATTCTTAATTGAAGATTTTATGTAACAATTTGAAAATTTATTATTTTAAAATGGTAACTTCTTATACGTACAAGTAATAAAGGTCAATGCTAATGTTATCTTTTCACATTTAAAAATAATGATTTATTTTTAAGTAGTATATTTATATTTATAATATATATATTATGATTACATGGAATTTCTTGCTTTCTTGTCAGTTTTTATGGCGTTCAGGTATCCCTGATATTTGTTGTCATCCAAGAAATATATGTTCTCTAACCAAAAGTGATATAGACATTTATCAAAGGCATACACATGCATTTGTAAGGCTTTTTCGTGGGGATAATATTTTGGAGAATGCAAACATATTATCTTCAAATACAACATTGCTTATTTACAGAACATGAGCATCCACAGAATTTAGTAAAATGGGTGTCCCAGAACCCTTCTCCTACAATATAAACCAGGATGCATTTGTATCTTAAGAGGATAATAGGGATTGGGGAGATACTCAATTTACAACGTGTGTGTTTCCTTTGTAAGTGTGAGGACCTAAGCATGATCCCTAGAGCCCAAATAATATACAGCTGGGCAACTGTACTCCTTGCACTTTCAGTGCTGGACAGCCAGAGACTGGCACATTCCTGTGGAATTACTGGACAATGAGTCTAGGTTACTGGATGAGCTCCAGGTTATTATGAGACCCTGTCTCAAACAAGGCATAATACATAAGGTAAGGCTATCTTCCAGACTCCATAGACATACATGTGCACCTTCATATATACAAACACTCACACATATACACACAAAAAAAAAAGCAGAAGGAATTTAAAGTGTTCTATTTCAAATGTTATTTTTAGGGGCAGGAGAGATGGCTTAATGATTAAGGCATCTGCTTGCAACACATAATTACCAGGGTTTGATTTCCACGTACCCACATAAACCAGACACACAAGGTGGCATATGCATATGAAGTTCTTTTGCAGTGGTTAAAGGCCCTTACTTGCCCATTCTTTCTCTCTCTGTCTCTGTCTCTCTCTCTCTCTCTTCATCTGTCTTTCTCTGCTTGGAAATAAAGAAATAAATAAAGTATTTCAAATGTTATTTTAAGTTTTTCATAGTACTTTGCTCTTCTGTAATATACCAAGTATCAAGTAAGAATTTCTCAGTCCATACAACTTAGATAAATTTTCTGAGTCCTCTTTGGTTTCGGTGCGCAAACCTAAGCTTAAATACTAATTTACTGAATCATACATTTTTGCCCCCATGTAAATCATTTCATTTTCAAAAGAGGTTTATAGATTCCAAGCAGGATTACTATGTCTATTGTATGTATGACTATTGGTAAATAAATGGATTTTGGTATTGAAGTTTGCTTTGAAGAAAGCATTAAATAAAACAGGCATTCCTTTAGACACAGATATATTAGTGAAGTGAAATATAGTAGGGTTACAGACTTTTTCTGGTCATTCCCCATATTTATTCACATTCAGTTTAATTTTATTTAAAACTCATTCTTGAGTCTCAAGAAATGGCTAAGTTTGCTCACATTTCCTGGCAGTCTGGGTTCAGTTCCCCAAAACACATAAAACCAGTTGCACAAAGTGATGCATGTGTGAGGAGTCATTTGCAGTGTCAGCAGGCCCTTGTATTCATTTTCTCTCTCTCTTTCATAGTAAGAACAGTGAGGAAAATTATGCCTAAGGTACAGATATATCCAGTAACCCTAAGGTCAGAGATATTAAATATGAAGTTTTAGTAAATATTCACATAAAGATATTTTCATATACATTTAAGTTATCCAGCATAATGCATTTTATGCCAAATCACCTTCAGTTTGTCTGTATCTTATTTTATAACACATTTTCCATGAAAGAACATGCATTGTTTGTATCCTAAATCATCACCAAAGAAAGTAACATCCAAGGCTTAGTACTGATAACTCTTACTTTTTAACAAGAAACACTTATGTTCCCTTATCAAATTATTAAAAAAGAAAAAACATGTATGCTGAAAGAAATGCCCCAGAAGCTAATTGCTTGTGAGGCCATGGAACTCGGAGGGAAGCTAAATGGAGACAATGTGGTACAAGAAATTTCGCAGAGAAACTAGGTTCAGATGACATTTTAAAGCACAACTTTCTATTGAAAAAGCTTTACCAGGGAGACAGCATGGCACTGACTCTCCTCCCTGTCTATGCAGCTGCATCCGGCTTGTGTCTGGTAAGAGCAGCCACAGGCACAAACACCCCTGAGCAAGCGTCTTTGTGTTCTACATTCCTATCACTGACTTGTTACAAAAGAATTTTCTGTTTGTTCCCCAAAATCATGTTACCTTAGAAACTTGTAACCCACGAGTAGTGTAAAATATTCAAGATAAGGTCACACTGCCTGTCACATTTTTCTATAAAGTCTCTATTCTATCTCAGTTCAATACTTAGGCTTTGGAAGTTCTTCCCCTGTGTCCATGTTGGCAATAATTTTTCTGATTTTCTCCTCTGTCATTGGTGCCATCTGTGTGTGACTCAGTTTCTCTTAACAACATTATCCCCATGAAAAAGCCTTACAAATGCATGTGTATGCCTTTGATAAATGTCTATATCACTTTTGGTTAGAGAACATATATATCTTGGATGACAACAAATATCAGGGATACCTGAACGCCATAAAAACTGACAAGAAAGCAAGAAATTCTAGTGTTTAGTATTGGGTGGGTCTTCTCTATCATACCCAACAGACCTCAAAGTCTATGATAGAAGTGGCAGATTGAATAGGAATTCTCTGCTAGCCAGAGAACTAGCTACATAAAGATGTCTGTCTGTCGACAATGAAGAGACACAAAACTCATCAAAACAGAAAACAAGAGACTGTTGAGTGTTCAACACTAAAAAAGATTTCTGCCATAACTTCCGTGGCTCAGAGAATATTATGGAAAAGTGTGAGGAAAGAATGAAAGAGCTACAAGGTACACAGGCATATGAGGAGGTATGATCCTCCCAAAATGAATTGATGGTGCATCCATGACCTCACAATAGTTCCCAATAGTCTCAAAAAGTCAGTTGATCAACATTTTCCTATGTATGATAGATATAAAAATCAGAGACAACAAAAGAAAGAAATCTAGCTTGAGATTTGGCACAGTGGTTAATGGTACTTGCATGCAAAGCCTGATGGCTCAGAATAGATTTACCAGCACCCATGTAAAGACCAATGCACAAGTGGTACATGTGTCTGGAGGTGGTTTGAAGTGGCAGGAAGTCCTGACATGCCCATTCTCTTTCTTTCTCTGTCTCCTCAAATAAATAAATGCTAAAAGTTAGTAAAATAACAAGGTAAGGACTACCTTGAAGAGTATGGTTCTCAGGGGATTGGGGCAAGAAAGGAGGAACAAAAGAGAATAAATGGACAGGAACATGATTACATTACTGTAATGTTTATATGCTAAAGTTCTCAATTAAAATAAATATTAGAAAAGATTTATGTATAGTGGCCAATGTAACTAGATATTGAACTAGATTTTCAAAAGTTCAGGAAAACAAATGCTAGAAAATACTCATTATTATAGCAAACTGTGCAGAGAAGCCCAGAGGCTACTGTGACAACCAAAATGAGAATGGACTCTGTAACACTGCACTCTGCAAAACACTTCACAGTGGGAATGATTCAACTGCTGTTGTTACAAACTTGATTTTGCCTCCAATGTAGACACAATTTACCAAAGAAAGCCCTCATTATCACTTGCACACAAACGTGTTTCATAGATATGTTACAGAATGCATATAAAATCTGGAATCACAGAGTAAATCGTATGTTTTTTTTTAGCTAGCTAGCTAGCTAGATAGATATTGACAAGTTTTCTCCTTTTTAGTCAACTACCTTAATACTTAAGTGCCAATCATCAGTCTATACTGTATTATCACTTTGAAAATTTATTCTTCTTATTTCCATATGATATTTTCCTGCCATGATGTGTACTGTCTTAAACTTTTAGAAAATGATCAGTTATAACTGCTCCCATTTACACTTGTTCAAGTATTTTCTGAACTTCTTGTAATCATGTTTTCTACTGTATGTTGGTATATGTCCATTGTGTGAAGGGGCTCATACAGACATTTTAATACATACAAATAATGTACTGTGACCATTCACTTCATTTGCCCACCCTTTTCTTTCTCCTGCTCCCATGACTTCAAGTCTTTCCTCCAGAGAGGATTCTCACTTATGTTATAGATAGATAGATAGATAGATAGATAGATAGATAGATAGATAGATAGATAGATAGATCTACAAATAAGAGAGGAAATGTGATTTTCATCTTTCTGAGCCTGATTTATTTATTCAATACAATATTTTACAGTACTTTCTATTTTCCTGTGGAGGACATCATTTTTCCTTTTGGATGGATAACACCCAATTGTGTGTGTGTGTGCATGTGTGTGTGTGTATATATACTCCTAACTGTCTTAGTGTACCAGCACTTTCCAGAATCCCATCTCCTAAGCATTTTCTACATTGTTGCACTCAATGGCCCTCCCAGATGTATTTTGCAATCTCCTTGGATAGATTTTTCTGACCACTGAATACACTGATTATGCATGATACCTCACAATGTTCCTTTTTCCACTTGAAAATTAATTATCTTGGACATCTAGCAAGAGCTTGAGCATTAGACATGTCATCTCCAGAAACTTTTTTCCTACATATGTAATCTTGATGAAATTAAGTAAGTCCTCTGAGTTACAGCTCTGCATCTATAAAATTATTGTGCTATTTAAATGTAATTGTAAATATACTATTAATATCAATAATCTGTGATGCATTTTTATATATACATATATACATATGAAAAAAATATATCAGAGACTGTACTAGTTACTTTCTTTGTTGCTATAAAAAAAATATCCGATGAGAAGCAACAAAAGGGAGGAAATGGAGGAATGTTATTTTACTCAGACTCTAGTTTGTGATTAATGTCAGTTACGGTATGTGTGTGGCATGGCATTAGGACAATGAAGCAACTGGGAATTTAATCCACAATGAGAAAGTTAGAACACTGAATGTCTGCTCAGTTTGCTTTCTCCTTTATAATTCATCACAAGAACCCATCCCAAGGAATAATGGTACCTACAGTTGGGGTGGATCTTCTCACTTCAATCAACCTAATTTAGCAAAGCCCTCACAGTCATGTCCTTTGCCTTTGCTAAACTCATTCAAGTTCACAATCAACATTGACAATCCTGAGTCTGCCCTTGCCTACTTGACATTCAAACATATAACTTTTTAAAATATTATTCATTTATTTATGTGAGACAGAGAGAGAGAGAGAGAGAGAGACAGAAACAGAGAAAGAAAAGCAGATTACGGAATCAAACCTGATTCCTTTGTCTTAGCAGGCAAAGCTTAACTGCTAAGCCCCCTCTCTAGCCACAAACACATAACTTTTAAGCCCTAATATTTCACCCGCATGAGCCTATTCAGATAAGCCAAAATTCATTCAATCCAACTTGAAAAAAATACTCATAGTCTTTAACAGTCCTAATTGTTCAAAAGTTCAAAGTGTCTTCTGAGAGTCAAAGCAATTTCTATGAGAGTGAGAAACCATATGGAACTAATGAATAAAATACATACTACTAGCATACACTAGTGCAAATATTCTATTCCAAAAAAGATTTATTTAGAACAAATTATTAATAGACCAGAACAAAGCAAGACAGAGAGATATAGTATGAATTGAATACCACATCCTGCAGCTGTATGGCCAACATCTGGAGCTCATGATAAGATTACCTGGCTTTCATAGGGCTTGTGTTGCTTTTTCTTTTAGCCTTTTCTTCTAAGAACACATGTCCTTTCTCTCAGGTAGGTTCTTTCCACTATGTGCACACAGCTTTTCTCAGTGAATGTACCATGATTCTGGTACCACCGACCTCCTTAAGTCACCACTGAAACTTAAATTTCACCTATATAGCTTCCCACTGTGACCTCTCAGAGTCTGCCAGTGGATCTCTAAACATGCTGCATTAGTATTCACCTTCAGTTTCTCTCTGGAACTGTAGTGAAAGACTCTATGACCCCCTCTGTCTTGCATCTTTCATGGCTTCAAAAAACAGTACCATATGGAGGATTCTGCCAAGTTCTGGTGCCAAATCACAGGGATAGCCTGACTCTCTTAGACCAAAATTACACTAGCTTCTGTGTGCCTTCTAAGATGATCCTGGGAAAAAAGTCTCAGTGGCTGTTTTTGAGCAGTTAACCATTTCACCAGAACTCTCAGGTTAAGCTCTTCTCTATTTGAGTTTTCACAAGATGAAACCTTTGATGGCTAGATCTTGTCCTGTTGTCCCAGTGAAAAACATCAATTTTCTCTTAGTGTTGCTCACTCTTTAAGCAATTACAGCTGGCATTGAATCTACTGTCTTCATATTTAAATTTCTATGCACACATTACTCACCAAACATTACAGTGTTCATTGTATACTTGGAAAACAACAGTGAGCAATAACTGTGACATAGCCTGAGTGCTATACTCTCTTGATATTTGCTCCACCAAACAAATTAGTGACTGAATTTGAATGCAGCATCATTCAGCTTCCTGGGATGCATGGAGAATGTATCCCTACTCATTGTTGATTTATCACTCCAATGCCTTCTAGCCCAGTTCTCCAAGCAATCCTGTTCTCTGAAAACTCATGTGCTGAATATACAGTGTCTGCATTTCTGCCTGTATTCTGGATTTCTAAAATCCCATAAGAATGACCCATTATCCTCTTACAGCATTCTGTAGATTTTCTAACCAAAAATTTCAAAGTCTTGTACATTCCTCCTAAAAACCAGTTTCGAAGGCCATATTATCAGGTTATCACAGAAGCATCTCCATTTCCCAGAAAAATGTCCTATATTATTTCTATGAAAATATACCTGATAGGAAGCCACTTCAAGGAGAAAGGGTTTATTTTAGCTCACAGTTTGAGGATACAGTACACGATCATGGCAACAGGTGCACAAAGCCAATGACCACATGCAACCCATAACCAGGAAGCAGTGATGCGTGCCTGTGTGCAACTTTCAGTCTCACTTTTATTCAATCTTGGATCCCAGACTATGGAATAGTGTTACAGATACTAAGAGTGGATATTCCCATTTTAATTAACCTAGTATAGAACCTTTATCACAGACCAATCCAGAAATTTGTAATTATAGATCCAATCAAGTTTGCTGGAGACAGTAACTGGCACAGGTATTATAGTTTTCTAACCAACCTGAGAGTTAACTATATTTATACCACAATGATTGGAGCTTATATTTGTGGAGTTAAATTCCACTGTTCATTGTATCATACATGTTTGATCTTGCTTGATGAAAAACAGAAAGTTTAATGTAAGTGGTTTTCAGTTACAGTTATACATAAATGAATTTAATTTGTTATTTTCCAAAATATGAATGCATTCTATCATCATCATAGATCATTATTCTTTAAATAATCAAATCTATAATATGATTATTTAGATGTACTTGCTAAGAAATGTAAGTTTTTAGAAATATTTAGTATAATGGAAAAGAGCAGATAGAAGAGCGAGCACCAATGCAATAAGGAAGAATAGCTCAGCAGGTTCAAGCAATATGAGGAAAATCAGCAATGCTGGAGAGGTGAGTGAAGGGAGAGTGCATTTTCAGGTCAGAATAGCCTGGAGGCAATGGGCAGGAGAGGACTCAGGTTTAATTAAGGAGCAATGGGAGCTCTGGAGGACCAGGTACAGACCTTATAGCTTATTCCTTTGCAGAGAATGGGCTGCATGTTGAAAGCAGAAAAATAAGCCAAGAGCTATTTCTGTGTTTGAGGGAAGAAACAATGTAAATACAAACTACACTTGATGGTACAGAGCTTTTTTGGTTTTGTTTATAATCCATTGTATTGGAGTAAGGCAGTAGTAGGTGATTTGAATATACCTGACCAGTGTCTTCTTCTCTCCAGCACTTTTCTAGGCAAAATAAACATAATAGCAAACAAAACAAATAAACCATATGCTTATATGGAGGCTGAAGTGAGCAGAGAGTTAAGGAGAAAATCAAAGCACTAAAATAATCGAACTAAATTAAACATTTTTGAATAAAAATTCTAGGAAGAAATAATTATTATAAGCTATGATTGCTAGGTACTAAAATGTCAATCTTTTTTTATTAGTTATGGACATACTCCATATATAAAGAGCACATGTTGGTACCATGCTTTTCCTCATCCCCGTCCTGCCTCCAAACGAGCTCTTCAAGTTGGGGATGCATGTCCTCTCCATGAGGACTGTGGGTCATGCATTGTGAGGGCAGCTATCAGTTATGGGGAAGTGGCAATGTCTGTTCATAATGTTCCAACTTGTGGCTCTAACAACCTTTCTGTTCCCTCTTCCACAAAATTCCCTGAGCCAGGTTGGGTGTGTTTTAAGTTTACTTCAGTGATAGGCTCTTAAGAGCCTCTGGATCTCTGGTTTGGTAGGTGTTGAGTGTCCTATTTAACAAATAAAATCTTTTTTTAAAATATTTTTGTTCATTTTTTATTTATTTATTTGATAGCAACAGACACAGAGAGAAAGACAGATAGAGGGAGAGGGAGAGAATGAGCACGCCAGGGCTTCTAGCCACTGCAAACAAACTCTAGACACGTGCGCCCCTTGTGCATCTGGCTAACGTGGGACCTGGGGAACCGAGCCTCGAACCGGAGTCCTTAGGCTTCACAGACAAGCGCTTAACCACTAAGCCATCTCTCCAGCTCAACAAATAAAATCTTGATGAGTAAGTGACTGTGGAATTAGGATTTGCTTACAGGAAAGTTTTAAGAGACAGGGACATGTAACAAGAAGATGCTGGATTCACTGATGCACATTATAACTGTAACAAACTCTAGTCTATATTTTTATGGGTGGTATTGAGGAAAAAGCATTTGCATTCTCCTGACAATTCTGAAATTTTCCCTGTTACTGTGGTAGAAAAATGTATAGTGAAAATGAAAAGTTCAGGCTCACACTTCTGAACAGGCCCAACAAGATTCTGAGCCTCTTGTACAACCCCTCTTCCAAATATATACCTCATTCTGCCTTTTGGCCAATCACCCTAACTCCAAGACCACAGCTGATACAATGTCAGAAATGCAACAGAGAAATAATTGTGATGTTCTTTGAGAAGTCATGATATAAACCTCTGTCTTAAGAAGACTGTAGGAAAATGTATACAAAACAACAAACTACAATTTTGTGTGGGTTCCAAGTCAGTATGAAAAATCAATGGTATTACATTTTAAAAGTCACTCAAAACCAAGAAAAGTATAAACACGTTGCAGCACTGAGCTCATTCCTTGCAGTCACTTCCTGTCCATCTGCCCTTGCTAATTGTGGCTTTATAAAACACACACTGTTATACTGAGAACTATGGCTTTATTGAACACCAGGTATATTTGACCAGTTGCTTTAATCACCACCTTTGTCTCTTCAAATATCCCTTGTCTGTACAGAGGGTTGCAAAGGTCACAGTAGCACAGAGTTTTTACCAGACTTTGCTACCTGCAATAACAATGTGACAGGGCATGGAAGACCTGGCCATTGTCATAGCTAAATCTCTTGCTACTGTGAATCCCTTAGCTCTTCTCTGTCAGTCTCATGCTACCCTTGGTGATGTGAATCATGAATGACTTCACATAACTTATTTATACAGTAACATTTAGATAAGTGCTTGAGATAGACAGGTTCTGTTCTTTTTCTTTCATATAATTTTAGAGACACCACAAACCATGTTATTTGCATCCTAATATTTTGTTTTGTTTGGAAAAAGTATTTCTTCCATTGTTATGTGCACTTCTCTTGTCCTTTCTGACCTCAGCTGCAGTGATGGCTTGTCGAGGATAAGCACAACTGTTGGCCATCACACTGCATTCAAAATTCTACCACTCTGTAAAAACTAGGACTTCTGTTCTGAGCTAAGTTCTTTATGCCTACAACATTATTTATTCAGAATAATTCATCCAGTGATAAACAAGTCAGGATTCTTGCAAATCATTTTCTTCTTGGCACAACCTACCACTTTATTGGATTTATCTAGATATAGCAGAATGTAATATAGAGTGAAGTCAAAAGTCTCTACTTTTCCTCAATTGAGGAGATATATAATATAGAGCTACATATTTTTTATGAACCAAATAAAAATTATATATGGCAAAGATCTATCATATCTAAACTATCATTTATATATTTAGAAATGACTAAATGTATATTCACTAATATCTAAATTTAATATTTGACTTCTTGTTGTACAATAACTATAACAAGTCTGAGTACCAAGTCAATAGTGTTACAGTATGACTTGATTTTAGCATAGGTATTCTTAGGTGTTGCTGCAATCAGGTTCACATTGCTGGTAGAATTTACCCAGTCAAGAGCACCTTGTAGGAAAAAGAGGTTTATTTTGGCTTACAGGCTTGAGAGGAAGCTCCATGATGGCAGGGTAGAGTGATGGCACGAGCAGAAGGTGGGCATCACCCCCTTGCCAACATAAAATGGACAATAGCAACAGAAGAATGTGCCAAACACTGGCATGGGTAAAATGGCTATATCACCATAAGCCCACCACCACCAATACATTTCCATCCAGGAGGCATTAATTCCAAAATCTCTATCAACTGAAAATTTAGCATTCAGAACACCTAAGTTTATGGGGAACATCTGAATCAAACCACCACATTCTGTCCCTGGTTCCCATAAACTGATAACCATCTATGATGTAAAATGCAATGCATTCAGCCCAACTTTAAAAGTATCCATATTTTTTATCAATCCCAATGATGTTCATACATCCCATATCCCAAGGTCTTTTAACTGAGCCATAATACCAAAAACAACCTCAAAAAAAACCCATATTGACAAAGAATAAAGATTCACACTGCAAAAGATGACATTGGGCATAACAAAGAGAAATTCAACCAATAAAGATTTAAAACAACCAGGGCAAACATCAAGCTCTGTATTTTCAAGTCCAACAACTCTAGCCAGTGACAAATCTCCAAGTCTTATAATTCTCATCAGCTATAAGTCTCTGTCACTCCAATTCTGCCCCTCTAGCTAGGCTACTCACAGTCCTAGAAAACTTCATCGGGGCTGGCAGCTTTTCTTAGCAGCCATCTCATGGTCCTGGCAGCTCTACCGGGTCTCCACTGCAATACATGGTTCATATTCATGGCCCCATGGGGTCTCCATGCAGGCAACCAGCAAACCTGCTCCACAATGCCCAAGGCCACTTCCAAAACACAAGACCATGTTGCAAACTCAATGGCCCTCTCTTTCCTGCATTTCTTATACTCCACAATACCAGGTAGGGTGCAAGTTTGTTTAATACAGTGGGGAATAAAGTAGACTTTGAAGAGCAAGACACTCCTTGAGCACTCAGGCCCTTTCAAAAGAGTCTACATTCTTCCTGTTGCCCCAGTGAAGATTAGCTGGTCCAATCTCAATAGTTGT
This sequence comes from Jaculus jaculus, assembly GCF_020740685.1. Taxonomy (NCBI): domain Eukaryota; kingdom Metazoa; phylum Chordata; class Mammalia; order Rodentia; family Dipodidae; genus Jaculus; species Jaculus jaculus. The sequence continues at coordinate 199,324,504 of NC_059102.1, read as the reverse complement.
AATCTCTCAATTATAGCTGAATGGGCAGTAGTTAACCCAAAGATTTTGTTTTTCTGTGCTATAGCCCTCTGCTCACACCAGTTCATTTCTATGCAAAACAACCCTGCACAACTTCTCAGGACACAGGCATAATAGCAAGCCTCACACAAACTGATAGCTCAGTCTATGCAAAGCACTTTCTCACCCTCACATGCCAAACCTCACAGTCCATAGTTCTTATTGTACTCAAATCTTTGAACTCTCACCAGAATAGTCCATCAAGCTATACCTCAGGACTACAAGGTATCTCCTAGGCCAAGGTTTCAAATCCTTCCACATTCCTCCTGAAAATCAGCTCTAAAAGGCTAAAGCCACACAGTCAGGTATCTAGCAGCAACCACACTCTTGGTACCAATTTACTATTGCAGTCAGGTTCGCATTACTGGTAGAAATCACCCAACCAAGAACAGCTTGTGGGAAAAATAAGTTTATTTCGGCTTATAGGCTCCAGGGGAAGCTCCAAAATGTCAGGGGGAAATGATGGCATGAGCAGAAGGTAGACATCACCCCCTGGCCAACATAAGGTAGACAATAGGAACAGGAGAGAGTGCCAAACACTGGCATGGTTAAATTGGCTATAATACCCATAAGCCTACCCCCAACAATACACTCCCTCCAGGAGGCATTAATTCCCAAATGTCCATCAGCTGGGAATCTAGCATTCAGAATACCTAAGTTTATGGGGAACCCCTGAATAAAACCACCATAGGTGTTACCTCTAACTCCATCTCAAATTGGATATATATCTAGTTCCTTGCATTTCCCCCAAGTGTCCTTTCCATTTCACCTTCATTCCAAGAACCTTAAAATGAATTCTAATTTCTACAACAGCCTCTTGTATTCCTCTGGCTTGATAACTGGAAAATAGTACACATTCAATAAAGACTCATTTATAAAATAATATGTTATTTATGACAAATGATTTCTTATACAATTCAATTATAAAAGGATCAAGCATTAATAAGTTTATTACCCATTATTCACTATATCCCTTAGCCTTCCAGTTACAGCCACAATGTACAGATTTTATCAGATGATCTGTTTCATTTTATCATGATTTGAAGATAATATTAAACTCATTGTGATTTATATGAGAAAAATTAAATAAAATTTCACCAATTTCTACTTCATTAAATTTAGGATTTGTCATCATTTAAAATGCTCCATCTATAGGCCACCTTTAGTACTATGACAAACAAATGAGTGGTTTCAAATCTATAAGAGCAAGAAAGTTAAAACTTCTTGGAAAAACCACATTAATTGCTATATACCAGCTGATATTACTGATTAAAAATATATTTGGGTTGAATACACCTACTTTAAAATATATTCTCTTTAATAATTGGCACAAAACCATACATTCCTTTTTATATGAGACTTTCCATCTAATCATAGCAGACATCACATTTTTCCTAGTAGTCTTTACTATAATCATAAGAATTATGAGCTGTATTGGACATTACAAATAATGTAACAAAGTCTCATTTTTAGATCTGGAAATTGAGGTCAACTGAGGTAATTTATGTGACAGACCTTATTAATGTCTAAAACTCTATTTCCCTTCTCAGAATTTCTATCATTCCATGATACCACTCTCCTTCTTTCTTCTTGTTAAAGCAAATTACTTAAGTCTTAATAGAGTCACAGTATTGTTGAAGAACAAATTATAACTTTTGGGCTCACATTTCATAAACTATGATATACAAGGATGAGATTAACTGGTCAGCTCAAAAACTTTATTAGATTCTATAACTAAATGAACTCTTTCAGAACTCCTTGAACAACTTTTATAAATTTATTTTCCTTTGTTATTTAAAGTACTTTTAAAACATTATCTCCCACTGTAGCTCAGGCTTCCTTTAATTCATGGGATTTTTTTTTTTTTTCTGCCTCAGTACCTTAGGTGTTGGGAATACAGAAAGGCCCACACTAATATGAGGACCTGATTTAGGATCTATTGCTCACGACTAGCAAAAGCATGAGAGCACGTGTCTGTAATCCCAGCACTGGAATGGAGAATAGTGAATCCCTGTAACTTGCTGGCTAATTGTCTAGCTAAATCAGTGAGCTGGGAGTTAGGGAGAGACCCAGTCCTAAGAATATAAAATGGAGAGTGATGTAGAAAGACAACCAATCTCAACTTCTGTCTTCCAGATGTGTGCATGCATGCACACACGTGCACACACACACACACACACACACACACACACACACACACACACTAACATCACACATAAATATAGCAAAAAAAAGAACCCTCTATATATTTGATTTATAGTAAGGCTGCTCATATCCTTACATACAATTGCTATTTGTAAAAAGATATATAAGTATCATAAATCCTTCTTTTCTTGAGTAGATAAGTCTACTTAATAAAACATGGACTTCCAGCCAACATGGCCACCACTTAGCTGCGCTGCAGATCCCGGGAAAGAAAGGCAAGACATTATGGGTTCACTGGGTCTTTTAGGGGAGAGCAATCTCCAATAGATTGCCAGTGGGAAGGCACGGTGGGGGGGGGGCAGGGAATTGCTGATTCCCTCGCAGGCGGGTACCCCACCCCTCCCCCCAAGTAGCCACTGTATCCACGGCACCCAGCGAACCGATAGATCCCTGCCTGTGGAAGCTTACACTGCACTGCCCACTCGCTCACTTACCGCTCCTGCCGCAGCACTTTCAGTGAGTCCAGGCCCACAGCAACTGCCACGCAAGCTCAGTCTGTGTCTACCGCTTGTGCCAGCTCAGGTGCCATCCCCTACCTGTCTGATGCACCGGCCATCTGCATCAACAAGGAGGGGCCAAGGGGAGGAGGTAGGTCATGGATGAGCCTAATAATGGTACCAAACTGACTGTATTTGCTAAATACAAAACTAATAAAAAAAAAAGAAAACATGTTATAATTTTAAATAAAAACATTTTATTAGCTAGAAAAAAATCGCCATTGTCTTTCTTTTTCATTTTTCACATTGCATTCAAATTAAAGTTATTAATAATCAATTTTGCATTCATAGAAAATTAATATTTTATAAGTTTAGTTTTTCTGGTTCTTAATCTTTATATTCTACTGTATCTTAATTACATTTTAATCATATATATGGTAGGACAATCAATGGAGTTTTAGTAACAGCTTTATGCACTATTACTAATTTGGCTTATTTAAAATCAAAATAAATAAGCATGCCATAGTATGCTATCTAAATAGTTTCTCATTATTTGTGATAAGTTATTAGAAGATATTGTTTAATTAGGGTGAGCAAAAATGTAATCAAGATGACAGAAAATAGACTTAAAGATTTAGAATATGTTAAGTAAATGTGAGCTGATTTCATGTTAATACTTGTCATATAGTACAAATAAGGTTTATGTGTATGTGACAAAACATCTTTAAACAAAATTAAATGCATACTTTTAGGACATAAATATTATTTAAATAGATTATAAATCCAAGATAAGATAATTTGTATCCATAGATTTTTCTCAAATAAATGGACTGTGCCAGTAAGTAATTTTAGAAAAAGAGCCCCAAATTTCCTAGTGATGAGGGGGAAAATACTCTGTTAGGAATGTCAGTCAGTATCTTAGTCCATATGATAAATATGCAATCTAGAGATGTGGTAAAAAGGTAGTATGAGGTGTACTGCTTTACAGTGAACTACTCATGTATAAGTAAAAAGAGGATATTCTAAAATAACAATGGGAAGTGTAATGTGCTAGATATATCAACACTGAAAGTCATTTGTCATCACTATCATGTATTATATGCTATGTATAATTTATGGGTATATATTATACAACTGGCAGTATAGAAGGTCTTTTGTATTAGCTTTGTCCCAAACACATGAGTGATGTATTATACTGCTACAGCTATGGCATACCTAGGCAATAGGAAAATTCCAACAACAGTACAATCCCATGGGATCAGCATTTTCTATGTGATCTGTACTTGATAGAAATGCCTTTATGTGGTGTATGGTTGCAATATCTTTTTGTTTGACAGAAAATCTTTTAAAACACTGAATTCTTTTGCATTGAATCATTCCCTAAATATAAGCTTAATGTTTGCATGAAAAATATTTATTTCCTTGAAAAAACTAAAGTCAAATAGATCAAGTACCTATGAAATTGAGATATAGCCTGAAGCAGTCATACTTAAATAAAAGCTGCCTTTTTAATTTTTTTTTTCTTGTAGCTCTTAAACTCATGGCACCATTGAAAGATCATGCCAGAGCTACAATTTCCTACTCTGTGGCTACAGTGATGATTGAAATGGTATCAAGGTCAAGCTTGTGGTTGACAGAACTGAAGTGGGGGCAATCAAATCCTACATTTAATCTCAGTGCATTGCTGTATTTCTGGAAAAGGAAGAACTGCTTTATTGAACTGTCTCCAGACATGAGTCAAACCACTGTGTATGTTGCCAGCTATTTGCTGGAAACTCCCTCCTGTTTGTACTTGGGTTGGGAGAACAATGGAGAAAGCTGCCTTCCTTTTCTGGTAGCTTCCTTTTCTCAGCTTTACGAATGAGTATGGACATGCACAGAGCCATTTCTGACCCTTTAAAGACTTTCACAGCCCAGTTCTTTCATAATTCTTCTCTGCTGTGGTGTTCCTTTCCTGATCACCTCAACAATTCAGCTTCTGGCTCCTTCAATTCTTTCAACCTTAGAAAAGGTATCATAATTCCTATGACATGTGTGCCATTTTCTCTATATAAAAAAGCACAAAGTCTAGATAAGAGATTCAGAAGCCAAGGAATTATTTGTGTGTATCAACTGTTTTATCTTTTCTCTTAACTATTGTTACAGTAAGGATGGACAAATCTGCTGAGAATTCAATGAGCCCATCTATAAGAAAAGTCCCAATGCTCAGGTTTCTCTCTGTGATTGGAATAGCATTGTTAAGGAAGACTGTTCTTAAGAACTACATGGCCACTGAAATAAAGTATAACTCACATATAAAAAGGCTGAGTTTAACAATGACTACTATGGGGCTGGAGAGATGGCTTAGCGGTTAAGCACTCACCTGTGAAGCCTAAGGACCCCAGTTTGAGGCTCAATTCCCCAGGACCCACGATAGCCAAATGCACAAGGGGGCACATGTGTCTGGAATTCGTTTGCAGTGGCTGGTGGCCCTGGTGTGCCTCTTTCTCTGTCTGTCACTCTCAAATAAATAAATAAAAATATTATATAATGATGACACCAAGATTCCATTATTGGGATTACATTTTGTTAGTTTTGCTAATCTTGATCATGGAAAAGCCCAGTTTCTAAACACAGTAGCCAGTTTAACCTCATACCCTCTTGATACCTTATGGTGGGGATGATATTTTAAAGCATGCAGAACTCAAATGGTATCTAAATTTTGGCAATACAGGATGACTTGGCAGAAAGTTCTAAGAAAGAAGGGATTATGAGATAATCTTACTGAATGGGCTAAATCATAAGAAACAGAAACTAAAGGCTCATATGTCTTTAGTTTAGATTTTTGATTGACATTGGACAATGATATATGGTATAAAAGAGACGTGTTTATAGGCTCTGACATCAGTTTAAACATTATTTCAGTAACACCATTTTGAAATGCTATGAAACTTCCCTAAGTATGGAAGGGGGATGTGGAAGTGTCTGGAAGATGCATTTTAGTCTGGTGAAAGGCAAGGCTACAAACTGTGCAAGGGCAGTGTAGTAGTTACCTTCTCATTGCTGGAACAAAACACCTGAACAGAAGCATCTAATGAACAGAAAACATATATTTCAGTTTAAGTTTTGAGAGGAAGTTTCGTCCTATTGGGGAATGCATGACAGAGCATACAGCAGGCTCACATCTCCTTGTCAGTATCAAGGAGGAAACAGCGAAATTGAAGTTGCTGTGAATACCAGTGGGACTGGAATAATAAACCTCAAGATCTACCCTCAGTGACACACCTCCTCCAGTAAGACTCTACCTCTGGAGGAACCCACAACTTTAGCAAATTGCCACCTGCTGGGTACCAAGACTTCAAAACACATGAGTCTATGAGGTCCATGTCATAAAATACACCACATTCAGGGACCTCAGTGGCCATATCATCACCACATTCCAACCACCAGCACACACCTCATAATAGATGTTGAAACATGGCAAAAGGAAAGTTGAGAGAAGCCAGCTCTTACAGAAAGACTACATATAAGATTTGGCTGTGTTTCATTGGGATGTCACTGAGACATGGAGATACCCTGATCACTGTGGAACAGAATACACAGAAATCCAGATCTGCAGAAGAATAAGAAAGGAAAGTTTAAAAGCTGATATCTTTCAAACTACACACTCTCCAAAGAAGAGAATAGGAAGATCTATAAATATTGAGTCTTCCTGAAGTCAAGTTAATCATCTGGACATGAAGTAGTTAAATTAGGAAACATATTGATGGCAAATTTAATTTCTCATAAAGTAATGAAGTTGTTACACAGAATTTGCACTTCCTAGATGATAGATATGAGAACAATCTCAGTAAAATTTAGCAACAGCTGCAATAGAACTTAATTATTCTTGAATTGATTTTGCCATAATAACTCAAGCCATTTCTTTCTCTTTATCTTGGTCTCTATTTGAGGACTTTGCTCTCCTTATTAATATGTTCAGAATTGAAGTGCATAGTAGAAAAGTGAAAACTTAAAAACATGTATCCCATCTTTCCAATTGTATTAATTTTTGGTAAGAAATACATATAAAATTAGTTAATACCAGCAGGGTTGTTAATCTGAGCTAAAAAAAAAAAAAAAAAGCTGAAATTAAAACAAAGATTTCAGCGTCTGTGAGGACGGTTTAGTGGTGAAGAGCACTTGCTACACAGGCATAAGAATCTGAGTTCAGATTCCCAACAACCATGTCACAAAGCCATGCATGGCCACGCATGCCTGGATCTCAGCTGAGTGGTGCAGAGACGGGAAAATTACAGAGGTTCCTTGGTCAGCCAGTCTAGCCTAAAAGTTGGGAAGTCCAAGTTCAGTGAAAGGCTTTCTCAGTGAAAGAAGGAGGAAGAGCAGTACAGAAATCCCAGTGTCTTCCTCTGGCCTCTGAAACTTGATGCATGGCACAAAAATCTACACATACATTCATACACCTCTCAGATATACATACAAATACTGCAGACATTCTAGAAAAAATTCAAAAAAGTATGTGTAAAACTAAAAATATTATTAAAATTTTGAAGTATCAATGATGCCTTATAAGTATATGGATTTTCTGATGTGTATAGTTCATTAAAATAAACTTTGACAATAAATTGTGAATGATTACCATCTATTTAATTTTTACTTTTAAGCCTAATGTAAAAGCATTTTCCTTGAATATGCATTGCCAATTTTATAATCTTTGATGTGAACAAAACTTATTTTCATATAAAAGTGAACTTTAATTAGAACTAATAAATCATTAAAATGGTAAAAATATCAATTATCAAGTTCTTATTATAAGGGCCTAAATGAAAATTACTACCATAATTTAATTTTATTTTTCCTGACTCTCTTCTGTTCTTGAAACTAGAATTTTACTAGTTAATAATGCTTCCTCACACAAAGAGTTCAGAATAGGAAGACACAGACATATGTGACAGAAATATTTTAGACTAGTAAGCCCCATGTCAAGAATGTGTAATTTAAGGGCTGGAGAGATTGCTTAGTGGTTAAGGCATTTACCTGAATAGCTAAAGGATCACAGTTTGATTCCCCAGGACCCACATAGCCCAGATGGACATAGTGGCACATGTGTGTGGAGTTTGTTTGCAAGGGTTAGAGGCCTCGCATGCCCATTTTCTCTCTCTCTCTCTCTCTTTCTATTTCTCTCTCTCTCCAAAATAAATAAAAATAAAATATTAAAAAAGAATGGGGAATTTAGGAAAATGTTTGGTGGTTCCTTGCTAGTATTTAAATTGAAATGTAAATATATTCAGAAACTTATTTCTTCATTAGTGTTGAGGAACTATTATCATATAAAGCCTAGTGTGACAAAGAAATGAGCAATATAGAGAAGTTTAAAGCTTTTAATAGCATAGGTATCCTTTAGGATTTTAAAATTCTTAGCATTGAAAAATGTAAGTGCTTTCAGGATATGTGTATGAAAATATCAAACCTTGTCTTCAATGCAGAATGAGTCTGTTCAATATAACACAGCATAAGATGCAAGTTCAGTACTTTCTTTTATTTTTTTTTAGTACCCTAGGAAAATGACATTTTTATAGTATTAGCTATTTTCCTCCAATCTCTTTTTCCCCTGACTCATTTTTATCATTATAGAGAGATAGGTTAACCTTCTAATAAAACAATCAAAAATTATATTTGATATTTTCTCTTATTTGTATGCTTTATCATAAAAGTAAAAATGTGAATAATTGAAAAGAAATATACATAAGTAGATGTATTTTATGCATGCAATCAATTTTATAAATCAAAAGATTGTTAAAATTTACAAGCTGTGTGTATATATATATATATATATATATATATATGTGTGTATATAATGTTCCTATATATAATATATACTACATATTATATATATTATATAATATATATTAATATATGTAATATATTATATATGTATATATATACATATATATATATACATATATATATATATATATACACATAATCACTACAGAAAATCAGTAACATAACAGAGACATAAAAACCCCCAAAAAACTAAAAAGTGTGATTTAAAACATGCATAATAATAAATCTAATAGCCAATTCATATAGAAAATTAACATCAAAATATCAAGGTTTAATCAATGAATGAATAAAAACTCTATATTAATATATCTTATCTTCAGAAAGAAAACATATATGAGAATGTAATCGGTGATGCCCTTCGGGACTGTTTTATATTTCTGAATTCCTATCTGTTGTTTATATCCTTTTTTTAGAACAATCTGCATATAATTGGACAATAACCAAAATAAGTTTTTGTGGTTGTTGTAGCTGCTTCATTTTTATTTATTTTCTTCCTCCCTCCATCATTGAGATAGTCTTTCTCTCTATAGCCCGGAATTCTCCATGATTCTGCCTCCTGCATGATGGAATTACATACTGGTACTACCATGCCTGACTAAAGAATGCTTTTAATCATCAATTTTGCTTAACATGATACAACAACCTTTTATTTGTTATTGTAGGAAAAAAAGATATAAAATCTCTCATCATCCTTTTTAGGAAATGACATGAAATGGCTCATGTTCACTAGCCAGAGAATCCATTTGCTTGTGAAGTGTATTTCAGATGCTACAAACTTTCAGAAGGATGTTATCTCACAAGCCTGTATAAATGATATGGCTTAGAAAAGAGTGGCAACAGAAGGGAAAAAGGTAGCAAGAAGCTAAAATATTTGAAACACCCTTATCCAGGTGATCTTTCAATGAGCACTGATATTACCTCAGGAAAACCTAACAACCAACAAAAATAAACTGTACCTGCCAAGATTGTGCGTTTTTCTGCAGATTTCTGGACATGTTCCTCCTCCTATTCTCCCTATAAGCATCTAGAAAGATGCAAACCTCAGGCAGTACCAACACAGTTGTTTCAGAGATATTTAACACAAAAGAATAGGCAGATAATTTATTATTATTAGGGATCTGTATTTGCCTGGAGGTTCTAAAATATTGTTTAATCTTAATGCTGCTTTTTAAAGAAGGGTTTTCCTATCCTTCAATTATAAGTATTTTAAAAAGGTTTTTAAAATTTTAAATACCTTTAATAATAAATTATACACAGCATGTCTATTGCCAACCACAGATGCTGTCTCGCCCAGTGCTCTTTTTGAAGTACTTTATAATTAGTCACAAAATTAACTGATTTTCAAAAACAGTTTGTTTCCATACCTAAACCATTATTTCACATTCTGGTTCTATGTGTGGCCCAAGAACAATGCAGTGTAAAACATACAGTGTAAAGCGTCTTGAAGGATAAATACAAGATCTACCTCAGAATTCAAACAATTTGTGATGGTCTAGGATGTGCTCAGATACGCTCTCTACTACAGCTTATCAATTTTTAAACCCACATTTCTCAATATTCATCAAAGTTTATCCCTTACATGAAATAATACTACTATCCAAAAACTAAAACTGTACCATTTATTTTAGCCAATATGAATTTTTAAAGACTGTGGAGCCTGACTTCATGGAACACAGTCTAGATAGAAATACTTATTTTAAAAAGTTGCAAAGTTGCAGGAATGCCAAGAGAAATATGTAAATGTTAGTACAAAAGTAAACAAATTGGTCCTTATTTTGTTTTACAGTCAAGAAAGGACTGAGTGGGTATTCTATATTTGGGTGACAAGGGATAGAAATGAGAAGCTGGGATGCAGGGTACAAAAAGAACATCTCAGAAAGAACAAAAGCACACACAGAAGTGAGAAATACCTTAGTCTACAGGAGGAATTATAAGCATCATAAATTACTAAGGGAAAAGGGAAAGGAAGAACAAAAAGGCAGTAAAAAGCAAGGCTGGAGACAAATGTGCACAGATACTTGATCAGTAGTACACAGGGTAATACAATCAGGAAGGTGCAGTTTTCTGTTAGCGGCAGAGACTATCAAACCTTTACATGTTTCCATTGACATTCCTACAGTTTAGTAACAAATAATATATGAATAATATTGTTTGGGGGCTTGAGAAATGGTTCAGTGGTTAAAAGTGCTTGCTTTAAAGCCTGACAAATTGGGTTTGATTCACAAGCAACCCACTTGGGCCCGACACACAAAAAAGTGGTGCAAATAATGGTAGCAATTCATTTGCACTGGAAAGAAGGCCTGCAGATCCAGATACACACATAAATAAATATAAATTAGAATATTAACTATATTTATTTAATCTCATAATCAAATTTTGAGAGGAAAATATATTCAAGAAAACTCGGGGGAAAATGACCACAGATGGTATTGGGTGGGATAGAAAGGTTCAAGATCAGTCAGAATTACTCCAAGAAGTGAAACATAATGATTTATCCAGTCTTCTCTCTGAACATCACACAGTCAGACTTTCTAAGTGACCATTGATACATCACTTCACTTAAACTTTGTTTTTAGAAACTATACAAGGATCATAAAATGTCATTAGGCTAACATAATTGTTCCTATTTATTGAGATTACTTTTACAATGCAACTAGCATAGTGTCTTTCTCATATAATAAACTCAACCAATGCTTTGGTTATTAATGCTATCAGGATTTCACATAGGAAGAGTACCACCCAATAAAAAGTAAATAAAAAGAAGTTATCAATTTAGGAAAGAGATAGATGAAGGGATTAAAAAAAAAATCCACATGACTATGTGTTACCAGGAAAAATATAATGGTTGAGAAAAATCAATCTGGCAGTAATAAAACTACAAAAATGTAAAGTTTTCATATATTAGGTGTAATAATGAAATGATGTGTCTTAGTTAGCAAAAATAAGTGAGAGAAGTACCAGTGTAAAATGTAGTATAGAGTGTATTGGATCAGAAACTATGATAACAAGGGATATTTAGGCTAGTGTGGCTAACATCTAAATGTCAAAGTAAAGTCAATCTTGTTAGAATAATAGTCAAACATTTTTTTGTAAGTGAAGAGTATGAAACAGAATGCAGGATGGGATTGAAACAGTTAAGACAGTATATATAAACTGTTGGCAAAGATGTCCAAGAAGTTGGGATACCACTAAGAGGTGGATTAGGCTAATGTGTAAGGCCCTAGGTTAAATTCCAATACCTTCAAATAATTCAAGAATATTAAGCAGAGGGCACAAAAATGGTATCATGGCTTAGGGGGGCTCTGAATGTGTGTTGTAAGGATGCAATATGCACAAGATTATGCAAAGTCATGCAGTTGTTTCTTGTGATATATATTGCCTGGCTGAAGTCATAAAGGAGATGTTCTTAGAGCAGGAAGCAACCCATGTCACAAGACAGTAGGGGATGGCTTAGGGTAATTCTTAGAGAATGGAGGCAATATTTGTGTTAAAACCATTGGCAAATTTAACAGAGTTTTTCTTCTATGACACTAAAAGTAATAAATTAGAAAACATAAATGAACAGATAAGAATTGGACATGGAATGAAATAAAATATCCCTTCCGGATGCTAGAACTTGTCTCATTGAATTAAGAAGTCATTTTTAAAGAGTTCCAGAGAACTGACTGTGAGAAAATGGGAGAAAGGCTAAGATTACTATATGAAGGACAATATGAGTAAACAAGTGTCCCTATGTAGCTTGGTCAATACTAAAAAATGTCTAGCAGAAGCTAAAGACAATGAAAATATTAATGCATAACTATGATTTTTCCAGATGCACTATAGTATCTGAATGAAGAACTTCAAAGATGAATGTTGTTACCCATGCCATTTTGATGGATGTGGACATATATATTGGTCATGTAGAATATTAAAGCTATAGGTAGAAAAGTAGTTTAATATATTTAATTTATTTATTTAAAAGGGAGTGAGAAAAACAGAGAGAGAGAGAGCGAGAGAGAGAGAGAGAGAGAATATTTTACTGTGTTAAATTTATAGAGTTAAAAAACCATGTTTTTATTTATTTGAAACTTTAAATATGATGTAAACCTGCTAACTCATAATTCATAACGTTAGCAGACTGTCCTTCTAAAGGTTAAGTTAAACCTTACACTTTCCTAAGCATCTCAGATTCATTTACATACTAAGCCAAAGTATGAAAGTGATGCCAGAAATCACTTTGTACACAGCCTTCACATTCTAAGCAACAGAGTCTATACCCACTGCATTGTAGCCAAAATCCTGTTTAAGATCAAACGTGTGGTGCTTGTTCTTACAACAGAATATCTTCTGTTAACCTTGGCAGGACTAAAAAGAAAAAAAAATGACTTATTTCAATGGGTCTGGACATTTTTAATTTTTTATTTATTTTATATTTTTTATTAGTTTTCTATTCTGCAAGTACAAGCAGTTTGGTACCATAATTAGGCTCATCCGTGACCTAGCCCCTCCCCACTGGCCCCTCCTTGTTGAGGTATATGGGCCATGCATTGTGGAGTTAGCCCACCGTTATTGGTAGGATAAATGTCTCTGCATGTCATGACCCAACATGTGGCTCTGACATTCTTTCCTCCCTCTCTTCTGCAAAATTTCCCTGAGCCATGTTGGGTTCATTTTTCGTCTGTCTCATTTTTTAAACACTACTTAAGTGTCGTAGGGTCAGGAAGGGTGGTAGAGGAAAGGACAAAGTCCCAAAGCTATCCACCACCAGGTGCAAGAAGAGAAGGAGAATCGCCCAGGGGTGTCCTGAAGCAGAAATCAGTGATGTAGAACACAGCAAGACTATGTGATTGAGTCGGGCAAATAAGATGAGGATCAATGTTTAAATGTGACAATGGTAACTATAACATGAATAATTCACATGCAAATATAAGAATAAAAACACAGAACTTAGTAAGTTCATATCAAGGAAACTTCACCCAATGAGTTCTGTTACAGGTAAAGTAAAAAAAGAAAAGAGAAAGAAATAGGGCACTAGCTTGCTGGGGATGCAATAATATTTGATTTGGATCAAGGAAAGACCAGTGGTGGAATGACAGAGTAGAGAAGAAAATTTGACAATGGGGAAGAACCAAGAATTGTTTATTGATTTTCTTGAGGTGACAGAAGACATACTTTGGTGCAAGTACATGTTGAATGAGTGTGAGAAGGAAACAATTAATCAGAAAATCGATGCCACTTGAAAGGTTTGTATTTTAACATTTGCAACACTACATAAAGGAAATATATATCAGTAAGGAAAATAAAATGCTATTGAATTCATAGTGTATGGATATAGTAAATGATACTATATTATAAATATACAATCAATTAACAAATATATAGAGAATATTGACTTATAATGAGTGGAAGATCTGGCATTATCAAAACCAAATTTACCCCATGATATCCTTTCTATCTTTATAGTATGAAAAGGAGGGCTGAAATGAACATAATATATTTAATCAACTGATAAGTATCCTATGCCATTTGATATTTAGAATTTTTACTACACTTATTTTCATATTAAGTATTATTGAATCATTGCTATATTTACTCTTGCATTTTGTTGTCAATTATTTAATTTAAAACAATATGTAACCATCAAATAATGGAAATTCTTATGACACTCTGTGCAAAGAGTAAATTGTGTTTCCTTAGGCAGATTCATTTACATCCAGGTTTCTAACTGCTCCTAATGTTCTGGTCTTTGTCTGGTGTCCTTCCTGGTATTTAAAATCATTTCCTTAAGGACCAAAACATTAGGAATCTTCTTTTATTTTTTCCAAGACAATATACTGCCCAAGAACACTAATTCTTCTTTAATTGTTTTTGCATTTCCATTTTCCTAGAACAATCTCTACATAATTATATAATTTCATCATGTTCGAGTCACTAATGGCTTAGATCTCAGGGTTGGAGTCAGCCTGGCCAAGGATCTCAAGTCACTAACTGTAGGGTACTTGGCATGAGTTCAATGTTTCTAAGCTTCAGTGTTCTCTGCAAAATGAAGATAATAAAAGCCTACCATTCCTGCAGCTTTTATGAAGATATATAAATAAACACATGGAAATAATAGAGAAGTGGAAGGTCCATGGCTAATGTTCACTAAATTTTATTTTATTTTTTATTCAATTGATTTTGCATGACAGTTTTTAGATTATGGGAATGGTGTGTTCAATGCCATGTGAACACCTTATATGCTTCCTGATTATATATTATGTAATGGAGAAGTCTATCAAAATCTCACAATGAATTTTTAATACTTAGGATAAAAAATTCAAGGATATATTTTATCTATATATGTCTTCTTCAGCCCTATCCTATGAGCCCAAAGTAGTATCATTTTAATGTTTCCACTTTGATATCCTGCTGAAATATCACATATATCTATATATAATCTCAGCCAACATCTAATGTCTTTGTTTCCATTGACATCATTATTGATCCATTTCTGGATTTTAAATAATAAAATCATCAAATAATGTCAGAACCTTCCAATATAAAAGATATTATCTTAAAAATCATTTATAAAATTGAATTTTATTAAGAAAGACATGATGTGTTTGTGTGTGCATGTGAGAGATAGGAAGAGAGAGAGATAGATCTGTAAAAGGTAATTTTTAAGCATATGATAGTATCAAACAGTGAATAAATAGGTTTTACAACTCACAGTCATTTCTGTGGCAACTCTCGTTCCATAATAGCCTATGAATAAAATGGAAAATTTTCGTACAACTTAGAGCTTAGGTAGAAAATTTAACTATTTGTCAAACCACTAAATCCAGAGACTGTTTAAGATTTTCCACATCATTGCATTTAATTGTTAAAATGCCTTCTTAGTTCACAGAAACTATACCTCAGACTGAGAAATCAGAGTTCAAGAAGCAGATCTTTAAAACCGAGAATGGCAGCACACTAAAGTGGCATACAAAGAGTAATTTCAATTATGTAAGGAAAGTAAAAAAATTCATTAAATTAAGATTAGTACCATTTGTTTTCATTTTCAAAAATAAATACTGTATGTGTACATATATTATAAATCTAGAAGGCACTGTATCAGGTAGTAATATTCTACAAAGAGATTTAAAAAAAATTTTTGGACATTAATATTTGACACTTATCAGCTGCTAATGAAATTAAACATAAGCTGCAGGCTCGCATGTGGAATAAAGGGATGAGACAGAAGGAAATCAGGAAAATATAGGGAGTTGGGTTGAAAGTTAAAAAAAAAAAGTCAGCAGCTAACTTCAAACACACATATATGAAAACCAGTAACTGGGCACACAGGTAAGAAGACTGACCCCGCCGTGGGATGATGGGAATCACAGACGTGAACTCAGTCTCTCACAGTAAACCATAGGCTTTGGAGTCTTGCTCAAAATATAATATTTATACTATTTGTTCAAATGTAAGAATGCATGTTTTGCCCATATCCATTGCCTATGTTAAAAGTCACCTTGTTCCAGTGTACATCTATGTTAAACATGTGACTGAAATTCTCTACCCTCTCCAGCTGGTCTAATTGGCCAGAGTATTTTTTTTTTTTCACTTTTGAACTACTTTTTTATCTACTCAACTAAAATGGAGTTCATAAGAACTGGGATAATACTATGCACTATTTTTTTCAGCCTCAAACAAGACATTTAAGACACTCCTCCAAAGATCTGGGACATTTACAGTAGAGGGGACATGGCATGGCTCATTACACTCATGGAGTCATAGCAGCTGTGGTTTCCTGGGCAAGATTGAGCCTGACCAAACTTCACCATCAATGAAGAAAGGGTGCATGATTCTACAGACCAGAATAGCCAATGAAGACTAATGGTGCTTGGACAGGCAGAGTCAGATTCATCAGTGGTATAGCCACTGCAAATTCAGCACCCTGTAAATTATTATGCATCCTACAGTAAATAACCTTCCACCCATGATCATGCAAACACCCTTATTAAACTCAATGAATTGTTTTGTTGTGTTGAGGTAGGGCTTTACTCTAGCTCGGGCTGACCTGGAATATACTATGTAATCTCAGGGTGGCTTTGTACTCACAGCTATCCTCCTACCTCTGCCTCCTGAGTGCTGGGATTAAAGGCATACCATACATGGCTGATTTTTTTTTTTAATTTATAAAAGTTATGAGGGATAAGGAAGGGTAATTGGGGTGGGAATCAAAATATATTATGTCCATGAATGAAAATCTCAACATATGAAAAGAAACAAATAAAAAATAAGAATATAAAAATACTATGGTAGAAATCATATCCCTACAAGTAAATTATAAGCTCTTTCAACAGAATTTATTTTTTTTGAGTCACTGGGTAATGAAGTTATTTATTTATTTATATATTTATTAATGTACTGAATTTTACATGCACAAAAATTCTTACAAGCACTAAATAAAATATTAGCAGAACTACACTATATTATTGTCACTACAAATTTTTCAACATAATTAATGTGCATAATTTTAAAATAAATTTTATGCTAATAGAGTATAAGTTGAAATTTTCTTATAATGAACCAAAGAGATTTAAAATTCCTTTAGTGACCATAATTCCTTTCTTTATGTGCATATAATATCTCATTGTTATTAGATATTATGTAGTAATGTATGTATATATGTATGTGTGTGTGTGTGTGTGTGTGTGTGTGTATGGCTCTTATAAGGGTACAATATATATATATAGGATATATATATAAATATAAATAAATATATATATATATATATATGGCTCTTATCATAAGGGTACAGTATAGACTACTATAGCATTGCTTTATCTGATAGTACAAGGGAACTTTTTACGTCATTTATTTTACTTGTTAATTATTATTATTATTGTTGTTGTTGATGTTGTTGGTTTTTTTTAATTAATTTATTTATTTGAGAGCGACAGACACAGAGGAGAGAAAGACAGATAGAGGGAGAGAGAGAATGGGCACGCCAGGGCTACCAGCCTCTGCAAACGAACTCCAGACGCATGTGCCCCCTTGTGCATCTGGCTAACATGGGACCTGGGGAACCGAGCCTCGAACCGGGGTCCTTAGGCTTCACAGGCAAGCGCTTAACCGCTAAGCCATCTCTCCAGCCCTGTTGTTGGTTTTTTGAGGTAGGATCTCACTCTAGCCCAGGCTGACCTGGAATTGACTATGTAGTCTCAGGGTGGCCTCAAACTCATGGTGATCCTCCTATCTCTGCCTCCCTAGCACTGGGATAAAGGATGTGTGCTACTTCATTTATTTTAGATTTTGTCTTTGGAAAATTTTCTCAAAAGTACATCTTAGATTTATGCTTGCTAGTGCACCACATTTTTTTTTCTTGCTAAAATTTTAATCTTTCAAAAACTTTCTATCTGATTTTGTATTATCACTGTGGTAATAGCATTTTCATACTAATATTAACATGGGAATGGGAAAACATTAAAAGGCTAAGGAATAACAAAAAGTTCTGAAGACCCAGAAAAGAGCCAGTCATAAAACAGTTGACTCTTTTAATATTTTCTATTCACCAGTGAAGACATTGAATATTACACCTACTTTCAAATTCAAAGTAAATGGTCTGGGGAGATGACTCAGCAGTTAAAAAGTGTTTGTAATGCCCTGGGTCAGATCCCCCAATACCATGACCATGTGAAGCCCGACATGCAAAGAGGTACATGTATCTGGATTCCCTCTTCAACAGGAAATGGCCCTGAAATTTGTGAGCTCTCTCTCTCTATCTATCTCTCATTCTAAAACAAATATGATAAAATATTCTTTCAAATTATAGCAATAGTTTGATCTAGGTGCTTTAGTTAGCTTCCCAGATCAAACACTCCTAGAGGTCAAGAACTTTGTTTAAACATTTTATTTTCCAAAGTTATTAGCAGCAGACATTAGGAAAGTATCTAATTTATGAAGAGATTTTTAAATAATTTCTAAATAGGTTTTATGTCTAATAAAGGATAAAATAGTATTGTTTTTACATATCAGCCATCTAAGAATCGTATCTGAGTTAAGTGAATTATGTCTTTAAAATGTAGGTGGTTGGAAATTTGTGGAAAAGAGAGCAGAAAGATTGGTAGAGCCACAAGTTGGGACATTATGCACAGAGACATTGCCTGTTCCCCATAACTGATGGCTCCTCCCGTAATGCAAAACCCACAATATCCATAGGGATAACTGTTATCTGCAGTAAGGAGGGTCCTTTCGAAGGGGGGAGGACAGGAATGAGGGTAAGGATGATATCAACATGTGCTGTTTGCACACTGTGTATATACTTAACTAAATAAGAAAAAAATGGTAAAAAAAAATTAAGCTAGAATTCAGCAACAACCAAAAAAATGTAGATGTTGGACCCTGTCACTTACTGATCACTCAGCCTCAGAGTAGCACAAGCTGATTTGCTTTACTATATTTCTTCTTTACTATAAATTTCTATGACCTTTGAAATAATGACTAATTTTTAGAATATGTTAGTGTAAAAAAATTTCACCCTGATTTTTAAATTTGCTTCCTGAAATGATTGATATGAACATAGGGTGTTGCTTTGTTGCTTACTTTCTTTTAAAATTTTCAGAATTCTTTTTATTTTTATAAATTAAAATCTTAAAATGTAAAATCTATCCTGGGAATTGGCAAGTAATGGATCTATGTTTTGCCAATAACACGTAGGAAATGTAGTTTGGGTGTTGAATTTTGCATTTTATCTCTATGTTTTAAATCATTATCTTTACATATTTGATGAACCATATTTAATTTAAAAATATCTTTATTGGTCAGCCTTCACCTTTAATTCATCTAGATCAATTAATAATGTTCACATTAAATTTAAGCTAATTTTATGACTAATATTGTTCAAATCCTACCACTCAAATATCACTGAATGGATATTCTTTCAAGTTTGATGTACCTTTGAGGGAAAGATGTGCCCTTTGTGATTGCAACCTGAGGTCACAGTAGAAAGATTCTAAAGCATTACATACTAATTATTGGTTAGTAATTACTCATTCAGCACTAAGAATATTGCAGTTAAGAATAATGTTTATTTATTTTTATTTATTTGAGTTATTCATGAAAGTAAATCTTTTCAGGGCAACTACTATAATAAGGGAAATCTTTCAGAGTACCATATCTAGGAAATAACACAAACATGAAGAGAAATGTCTTCATTTTTTTTTTCATGGACAGATGGTGGAATATGGAGACACATACAAATGTAAATTAACTGCACTTCTTTATGCCATAAACAAAGTGTCAATTTCTATTAAATTCCTCCTGGGATGAGTATAGCAAAATATTAATGCCTGCTGCTAGGATGTTTCCTTGATGCTGAGGCAGTTAAAAAGTATAAATGATTAAAAGACTGATCAATATAATCTGCATAATCAATAGAATCCTGGATAGCTGTCCTTGGCACTTTTTAGTCCATACGTAAAAGAAGACAAAAAGCAGACTCAGAACACAAAGGCCTTGACCCTGATTTTGCATATTTCAGAATTCACATTACATCAAATGTTTCATGCTAATGCACTGAATTCTAAAGTCAGTCATTGTGAAATATATACAAAGTCATATAGACAGAATCTTTATAGGTCACTTAATACAACCTTAAAGATAATTTTTAGAATAATTAATCAATGTTAACTAATGTAAGAATAGTGTGTCAATAAGTGTGTTATTCAAGGAATAATAAAACAAAATAATTTCCTATGTAAAACAGCAAACCATTAGAAAAATATTGTAATGCTAAATTGCTTTGCAATGAACTTCAAAACTTATTTTCATTTCTATAGATTGTACAAAGGCTAATGTAAATAGCTTAAGATGAGTGAGTAAATAACATAGTCCAAGGCTGGGGAAAAATCAACAAAATACAAACCTCTTAATAAAAATGACTTATAATATTCATATTATAAAATTAACTAGATATAGATGGTATGGGCTTGTACTGACTCTGTATGTCTCATAGAAGGTATGATATGGAGTTACTTCTGTCCCCAAATCAACAAACTTAGTGTCCAATCCCTAAAGCCACTTTACTTGTTTTTTTGATGTTGTCTTAAATTACATAATGCTCAAGGAATATCCCAGATTTAGATACTAATATTTCAAAGTGAGTTTTTTTTCCCGAGTATAATTTTGCAGTGGGGAAACTATCTTAAAATAGTCCTAAAGGGGGGGGGGGACAACCCAGCAACAAAATAGTACAGAATACTGCTAGAAAAGTGTTACTTTGGGTCTGTGTCATTTGTACTATAAAGCAGAGTTCTAAGAATAGCAGCTTTCCTCATGAACTTGTTTCTTGAGGTCACATATCCTATCTTTTATTTGTTTAATATTTTATTATTTAGTTCAGAGAGACAGAGAGGAAGAAGGAGGGAAGAATGAGAGAGAGAGAGAAAGAGAGAGAATAGTTGTGTCAGGGCCTCTAGCTACTGCAAACTAACTCCAGAAGCATGCACCCTCTTGTGCATCTGGCTTATGTGGGTCTTGGGTATTGCATTTGGGTACTTTGGCTTTACAGACAAGTGCTTTAACCACCAAGCCATCTCTACAACCCTCATATTCTAGGTTTTAAAAGGGCTAGAATCTACTGGAGGGCCTCATATCATTGTTGGTCAAAGCTAGATTAGTGAAATCTTTCAGCTCTTGACACTGCTATCTATGGGAAAGGGCACTGTGAAAGAGCAGTTGCTTTGCTGTTGTTGAGGTTTTGCACCTCCCTCTCCAAGTCAACACAGGTTCAGAATGTTGTCCAGTATCTGAATAAGGATGGGCTCTGATCCAAGATCACTGTGATAAGTAGCTCTTCATTCTGGTTCATCCAGAAGCAGGCCATGAGCACTGGTTTCTATTTCTCTTCAAGTACTAAAATAAGAATAATTTGAAATTATTTTGCACATAGAAGTTGCACAAATTAAACAATATATCATGGGCATCATGAGACTACTTCATAATATTTTGTAACTCCAGAATAATATCTCTTATCACAGGAAATTATAAATAAGCACAAGAGAACAAATAGTTACTTTTTATTCTTCTATAACAAGTTGTATGTATAAAAATGAATGACTTTTAATATATATATATATATATATGTATACCAGAAAACTACAGAAACATCATTAGAATTAGAGAGGCATCAGCAGTACCTAAAGACACCTCTGTATGAAAACTAGGGTATAACTTCAAGAAAAATAAATAAATATTTAAGTCCTGGCAATCCCAAAACTGGATGTGGCTGCACAAATCTTTATCCCTAGTACTTGAGAGGTAGAAACCAGGGGATCCCCATGGCTTGCTGGCAAGCTTGTCTAGGTGATTAAGTGAGATTCATTACACGACAGCATTAAAAAAAAAAAAAAAAAAAGGCTGGATAGATGGATTAGTTGTTAAAGCACTGTCTGTGAAGCCAAGGACCCAGGACCCATGTTCGACTCACTGGGTCACACATAAGCCAGATGCACAAAGTCACACAAGGATGCAAGGTTGTACATGAACACAAGCTGACACGCACCTCTGGAACTTGACTTTAATGGCTGGAGGCCCTGGCACAACAATTTTCTCTCTTTCTCTCTTTCTCTCCCTCTCTCTCCTGCTTGCTTTGCACCCTCACCTTAAAAAAAAATGCCAGTCTATTGGGCTTGCCACAAGAAAAAACAAAAACTGAGTCTGTTTGAGGGAAACATCTGACCTTTTAAATTCTATATGAACACATACACATGGGAATGAAAATACTTGTACCCATGTACACACAGCTGTGCATATACATATACCCACATCACATGCACACATATATGAATAAAAAAAAAACTATAGAGGAGGAAAGTCAAACAAGACCTAAATAAGTGAAATATGATGTACATTCTATTTGTATGTGTTATGTGTAATTCCAAGGATACTGAATTCATTATAACAATTTTTAAAATATGTATTTTAAGGTTGGAAGAATATGAAGTTTGTGAAAATAGAGGATCCACAGATAAATATATACCTAGTAGAAATGTTAATAATAGTGTATATACCTTTACTCTGAGTATGTAATTTACAAATTTAACCATGCTAAGACATTTTATAATGTGATACTGTCAACTTAATTAAAATAGGAATCAAGAAAGAGATGTGCCACTGGGCAGGACTGCATAATCTTTCTTAGAAAGATTAATTGGGATTAAAATCTCCCAGAGTGGGCAGTACCTGTGGGCATGACTCAAGTGTCAATAGGGCTCAGAGAAACTCATTGCTGTCCCTGCCTTCCTGACTTGTGGGAGATGGCAACTACCCTATTGTTGCTATTCTTCTCAGATACTGTAACCCATCAACTTTTCAGACTCCAAATGTGAGCTGAAAATCAACAGCTATCCAGGAATCTCCCATGTCTTTAGTGTCAGATTGAGATCTCTATGTTATCCAGTCTCATGAAATGAGCAACTCTTGGGTTCTCAGAATCTCTAGCATGCAGCCACTGTTAGATCACCCAGCCACTATCATTTATACCAATCTGGTAAATACTCCTAGTAATTTGCATTCATTCAATCAGTTCTCTTTCTCTGGAAACCTCTAACTAATACAGAATGTTATCATTGACTCTGAATTCTACACTAAAAAAAGTACATGTTTTATTTTTACAAGATTGTCTTTAGCAATGAGTAAGCCTTCTAAAACTTATAAGCAAATATTGCAAGTTAAGCAAATGCATGCTATCTCAGGAAGGCATTCATTTACCCCATTGGATATTTACCAAATATTGTGTTGTTTTAAGTATATTTTATTTGGTATTTATGAGAGAGAGAGAATGTGTATGTCAGGGCCTCTAGCCACTACAACAAACTCCAGACACATACACCACCTTGTGAATCTTATGCTGGATTTGGATAATCAAATTGGAGTCCTTAGGTTTTGCAGGCAAGCACCTAAACTGATACACCATCTCTCCAGCCCCTAAATATTGTTTTGATGTACAATATTCAGTGAATAAAATAAAACAGTCCCTGTCCACATGAAGTTTACAATTTCCAAGGAGATAGTTTTGTTATCTTTCTGAAGCAGAAAGTAGGTATAAGGAAGCATTTCTGGAACTCTGGGTATTGCTTTATAAAATAGAAAATATGGAACAATTATGAACATTTCTTCTAACCCCGTGATACTGGAATTACTGTAAACTTTGATGATTAAGTGAACTATAAGAAATTAAATGAGGTATATTGTGTTCCTTTTCCACTAGCTATAAGCAAATTAGCTCATAGAATGTATTTTAAAAATTCCTTTACTATGGTTATGGTTATGTTATTTAGACAAGGAATTGGAAAGGAACTTATAGAGATTAAATGCACACTATTGCTCTTAAAAGAAAACAGAATTAAATCATGTCTTTTGGTAAAGCTCATTAAAATAATTTTAAATTACAAAAATTTAATTTCAAGTTATCATAAATACATATCTGTTTGATGTATATAATGTAATTATATTGGTTCTTAATTACTGCATTTTCCTGTAACTCTTTTGTCTGTTCTCCTTTAACTAAATTGTATATGTTTGCAAATTTTTCTTTCTAATATGTTGGTTTTTGATTGTGATAATGCAGGTTACTGTACAATGTAAATAGAACATCTTGTACAAGGTAACTAGTATATAGTGAATGATATTTATTGAAATGAATTTCCTTTCCTACTATCCATTATGCTAGCAGAGTAATAATTTTATCTTGAAAAGAACTAAATATTTTATCACCATGGTTAGAGCAAAACTAGATGGAACTGCAGTTAAGCCCGATGAGATGTACTTGAAGGGGAATAGAAAGTCCTTTCTTTCCCTAAAGGTGAAACTGACTCCTAGTGTATTCCATTAAAACCTCTTATTTCACATTTGAGTAATTGTAATATTTTTGTTTACCATAAAATGTTGAACATGTTCCATGCACATATCATTACTAAATTTTAATAAATCATGTTTTAATAGGTACTTTATTTATAATGAGAATGACTTAATCATTTATAATTAGCAATCAACTATTCATAAATAGGCATAATGTAAGGCACCTATTTTGAGTCATCTTTAACTACTTGCATGTCAGAACAGTGTAATTACCCAATCTGTCCAAACAGAATTGTTTGTGGAGGATATATCGGGGCAGAGTGTGGGATGTGAGGGAGATTTAAATAAGGAGAGATCCTCATGTTCAGATTGAACACAGAAGTTTCAGGAGAAGCTAGTGGGATATTTATTTAGCACAAACTATTTGCACTCTTTGTGTATTTTAAAAGTAATTGCCATTCCGACAGCATTATTTAAAAAGAATACTTTTATACCAGGACTAATAAATTCAACTTTTCTTTTTGGTCTTGTAAGTATTTCGGAGGCAGAGGTGTGTATTTTTATGTTCTAAATATATTTTGCATTAATTTTCCTGATAAGAGTAGTGCTGGTTATGTCTCTGGTTTTTCTCTGCACTCATTTAACCAATTAAATAATTGTAAAAATGGAAGGAAGTAGTGAGGGGAGAAACAAATTGCTTTTCTTGGGTTACTGAACTTGCTTGACTCAGTTGACATGTTATTAATGTACAGAGTAATCCATTTCAAGGACACTTGTCTGGAGTCTGGGCTATGTCTAATGCAAAAACTTGGTATAAGTTTTGCATGGTGGAACAGTGTCCTTTCTTCTCTACCTTTGTTCTAGATAGAGTAGCTCATAGACTGAAGTCACCAGAATTTCCTTGCTCCAGTAACAAGGAGGAATGGTAGATTAGTAAGTCAGTTTTGAATGTTTTGAAGATGGTCAACAGCTTTGGCTACAACTGAACATTTATAATTTGGGGTAAGTTTGTGATTTCTTGTCACCTTAAAACAGCTATCCTCGATGGAAGTTATCATGCTCAGTTTGTCTGAAATTCAGTAATATTTTTAACTTTAATTTTAAGCACCATTTTAAAAAATGTTTATGAAACAATATATAAACCTGAAAATATTTGGATTCTATCTATTTTAAAAAATAATATTTTGGAGAATTAGACTTCTGAAATAAAAAATAGTGCCCATGTTAAAATTTAAATGCTAGCAGCTGGTTTGTGGCAAAGATAGCTAAATAATGATGCAAATTTGAATCTGTGAGTACTCAGCTCATTAATACATGAGCATCTATGGTCTACTGAGACTATTATTGTCTTACAAGTGGCAATTAAATAAATTGGATGCCTGAGAATTAACTTATTCAGGACTGTTAATACACTTAAATAAAAAATGAAATATATTTATTAAATATTGAATTTATTTTTGAAAAAGACACAATAAATGTCAGCACCCTCAAAAATGCTCCCTTCTATAACCAGTCAATGCAATAAGATTTAATAGAACTACTAGATGTCACATCTACCCAGGTATTCCGAGACTCCCATTCAGCACTTTCTCTTCAAGAAAGGGACAAGATGAGGGACAGAACACTAAAAGACTTAGCCATGATATATAACCACCCTTTTGTCAAAGGTGACTACTTTCCCATGTCCCGTTAAACTGAATTTTGAAGAAATGTGAAGTGAAGTGAATTGTTAAGCTCTCTGTGGCTATCTTACAAATTTGTACAATGATAAACTGTAATTTAAGACAAATATACACATCTTCTTTCTTAGTATAATAAATTATCCCACTTATATTACTCCTAAAGTATTCTGTACAAAACCTAGACTAGATCATAAGATGCTGTTATCTGCTCACTGCAAGAGGAAGTAGACATGTATGCACATTTTTTCTTTTATATTAGCTTAATGCCTGAACAAATATTCAATACTTTGAACAGATATTTGCCTGTTATAAAAATATATTGTATAGTTAAAACAGTCTCTAATGCTACACCAGGACTAATTTTGGTTTGAAACCCAGAGTTTTACATAAAAGATAAAAGACTAACAGATTGACGTGTTTCAAAAGCAACTGAATTTTAAAAAGAACTGCAAATTGTAAAACTTGATGAAAATATTAATTCTTGAAATGATGCCTTCATTGTCATTTACCTGATTACTGTAACAATATCCAAGAATGATGAGAATCATATTTCACTATTTATATATACAGATATCTATATCTGGTAGCACTCTTGAACCATAACCTAGTGTAGAAAGTAAAGGTTTGTTTGATGAGGCAGAACTGGTTCTACCTGTGCTGGTGTCTTAACTGCACCCTCGTTCCTTGACACAGGGAGGGCACTCTGGTGCCAGTGGTGGTATCATACTCAGCGAGGTTCAGTGAGCTGGAAGAATAGTCTATTTTTCCAAATGTCACCTTCCAAGTTACCACTTTCATTTTAAACTGGCTATAGGAACAACGAATCAATTGGATTTTCCAGCACTGAGAAATACATAGTGTTGTAACTATATATAGTAGTTGTTATTAGTAAGAAAAGCTTGATGAAGTGGTGGCCTTTTTATAATTGTTTTCTGAACAAGCAAATGTATTAAAAATGCATAATTTGATAATGTTTAGCTTTGATTAGGCAAAATAAAATATTACTGATATAAAATGTACTTTTTCTTGTTCTTGGCCTGTTCAGTGAGTACATGTTGCAGTCTGGTTCACATTGCTGGTGGAAATCATGCAACCAAGAGCAGCTTCTGGGAAAGAAAAAGATATATTTTGGCTTACAGGCTCAACGGGAAGCTCCACGATGGCAGAGGAAAGCGATGGCATGAGCAGAGGGTGGACATTACCCCCTGGCCAACACAAGGTAGACAATAGCAACAGGAGAGTGTGCCAAACACTGGTGTGGGGAAACTGGCTATAACACCCATAAACTTGCCCCCAACAATACACTCCCTCTAGGAGACATTAATTTCCAAATCTCCATCAGCTGGGAACCTAGCATTCAGAACCCCTAAGTTTATGGGAGACACCTGAATCATACCACCACATTCCGCCCCTAGCCCCCATAAACTGATACCCATACATGATGTAAAATACAACACATTCAATCCAGCTTAAAAAGTCTCCATAGCTTTTATCAATTCCAATGATGTTCATACATCCCCATTTTCCAAGATCTTTTAACTGAGCCATAATACCAAAAAATAACCTCAAAAAACACATAATGGCACAGCACAAATATATACTGCAGAAGATGGCATTGGGCATAGCAAAGAAGTATTCAACCAATACAAGATTTAAAACAACCAGGGCAAACATCAAAGTCTGTAGCTTCAAGTCCAACAATTCTAGCCAGTGACAAATCTCCAAGTCTGATAATTCTAACCAGCAACAAGACCCTGGCATTCCAATTCCACCCCTCCAGGTAGACTACTCACAGTCATGGAAAACTTTATTATGGACAGCAGCTTTCTTTAGCAGCCATCTCATGGTCTGGGCACCTCCACTGGGTCTCCATTGCAACCCACGGTCCATCATCATGGCCCTTTGGGGTCTCCATGCAGGCAACCATCAAACCTTCTTCACACTGCCCATGGCCATCTCCAAAACACAACCCGTGCTGCAAACTCAAGGACCCTCTTTCCAACATT
The DNA here is from genome assembly GCF_020740685.1 of Jaculus jaculus. NCBI lineage: Eukaryota > Metazoa > Chordata > Mammalia > Rodentia > Dipodidae > Jaculus > Jaculus jaculus. The sequence continues at coordinate 199,296,481 of NC_059102.1, read as the reverse complement.
TTTTATACACCACTATACCAGGTAGGGTACCAATTTGTTAATCCTGGAGAGAATAAAGCAGACTTTGAAGAACAAGACTCCTTGTGCACTCAGGCCCCTTCAAAAGAGTCTACATTCTTCCTATTGCCCCAGTGCAGGTCAGTTGGCCCAGTCTCAAAGGTTGTAATCTCTCAATTGCTGCTGAATTTTTCTCTCTGTGCCATATCCGTCTGCTCATACCGGTTCATTTCTATACAAAGGAACCCTGCACAACTTCTCAGGACACGGGCATAAGAGCAAGCTTCTCATACAAACTGCTAGCCCCATCTAAGCAAAGCTCTTTCTCACCCTCAAAAGCCAAACCTCACATTCCATAGTTCTTACTGCATTCAGGTATTGCAGCTCATACCAGAATAGTCCATCAGGCTGTACTTACAGCACTGCAAGGCCACTCTTATGCCAATGTTTCAAATCCTCCCACATTCCTCTTGAAAATCAGCCCCAAAAGGCCAAAGCCACACAGTCAGGTGTCTAGCAGCAATCCCACTCCTCGGTACCAATTTACTGTTGCAGTCCAGTTCACATTACTGGTAGAAATCACACAACCAAGAGCAGCTTCTGGGAAAAATATATTTGTTTTGGCTTACAGGCTCAAGGGGAAGCTCCATGATGGCAAAGGAAAATGATGGCATGAGCAGAGGGTGGACATCACTCCCTGGCCAATATACCATGGAAAATAGCAATATGACAGTGTGCCAAATGCTGGCGTGGGGAAACTGGCTATAACATCCATAAGCCTGCCCCCAACAATACACTCCCTCCAGGAGTCATTAATTTCCAAATATCCATCATCTGGGAACCTAGCATTCAGAACACCTAAGTTTATGGGGGACACCTGAATCAAACCACCACAGTACAGATTCCCAAGTTGTCACAAAGAGCACTTAATCATCATTTTAACAAATGGTAATAGGAAAATGTAAGCAGGTTAACTGAACTAACAGTAAAACTATCTCAAGCAAGTATATTCTCAAAATAATTTTTTTGAAATGTTATATTTCATATATAAATGTTTTTATTAATCAATCATTTGTCCATAACTATAAATATGATTATTTAATAGTTACCCCTTTTATAGCCTAAACTCAATGAAGTATAATATCTTATAGTATCTTTAAGATAAACATGTACAGAAATAAGTTATCTTTAAAAGGTGATTTAACTAAAATCAAGTAAGAATGTGTTATTATAATTACTTCTAGAATATTACATGATATTCTTTTTCTACAAATAGATAAATATGTATAAACATGCTATCATACTGGCTCTAAGCAAGAGAATTTACAGGTGTGTATAATATATATGTATGTATGTATGTATACACACATACATATATTCATATGTATACATGCACATATATACATAAATATGCATATATATGTGTATGTATATATATGAATATATGTATGAATATATATTGTTAATGATATACATATATCAATGGATATATGAATATATACTGATATATATACTGATATACATGATATATACTGATATATGATACATACTGATATATGAAAATGTTTTTTCCTCTTCCAATTAATTAGTATCAGTAACTATATATGTTACCAAAACCTGTCCCCCTGCTGTCCTGATGAATAAGGGAACAGGTTGATGCGCAAAGTGAGCAGTAAAACAAAAAGTATATGGGGCTGGAGAGATGGCTTAGCGGTTAAGCACTTGCCTGTGAAGCCTAAGGACCCGGTTCGAGGCTCGGTTCCCCAGGTCCCACGTTAGCCAGATGCACAAGGGGGCGCACGTGTCTGGAGTTCGTTTGCAGAGGCTGGAAGCCCTGGCGCGCCCATTCTCTCTCTCTCCCTCTATCTGTCTTTCTCTCTGTGTCTGTCGCTCTCAAATAAATAAATAAAAATTAAAAAAAAGTATATGTATAGAAAAGTAAATAATTTTACACTAAGTTATTTTAATTTAACTTAATTGGACTTCTTCCTATTTTGAATTTTTCTTTCAACCAATAATTACAAGTTAAAAATCAATGTGTAAAGTAAAGTTAATGGGAACTGAACATACAAGTAGGGTAAACCACTTTATATTATTTGTAAAAGGTTATTAAAGCTTCAATTATAAAGCTATTATAGTTGCATTGAATAATTGACACATTAGTAAAATTCAAAAGTTTTCCAATTTACAAATATGAAATAACTAATAAAATAATTATTGAAATAATTTATAAAGTGATTTACACACAGAAAAAAATGATTTTAGGTTAAAATGTAAATGCCACACAGCATGAAAAGAAACAAAAATTATCTTAATGGAAGACTACTGTCCTCCAATCTAAGTCATTATAAAAGCAAATCTAGGTACCATCATTCCTGGAGGATGAGTTAACTGCTCTGAAGAATTTCTACAGCCACTCAACCCTGGAGGTAGCTGTACAATGCTACTTATATTATACAAAAGAAAATATAATCAATAATCTACCCACTGGATTATTTAATCATTCAATAAACTTGTAGATTTTCCAATATATTTAAGAAATTAATATTTAATTTGAAAGGGCATTAATTATTTAACTCGAAAACTCAGAATTGTTTTAAGATCATCACTGAAGCTGGGCATGGAGGCACAAATCTTTAATACCAGCACCTGGGAGGCAGAGGTAGGAGGATCACCGTGAATTCAAGGCCAACCTGAGACTACATAGTGAATTCCAGGTCAGCCTGAGCTAGAGTAAGACCCTACCTCAAAAATCAAACAAACAAACAAACAAAAATCACACAATTACAAAAAAAAAATCATTACTGAAGAATTGCTAAAATCACCTAAGAAATAATCAAAATGGCAATATGTTTCTATAATGATCAATGTTATTATAGTTGCCAAAAAAGACCCCAAAATCAAAGGCCCAATCTTTGAGTTAACATTAATTTAATGTATAATGTTTAAAAAATTAATAGAACATCTAATTCTTTCATATAAAACAAAAATAATGTTAGCTGCATGATTGTGTAAGTCTTTGTCTTGTGTAGATTCTCAAGTGTTAAATATGATTTTCATTATAACTGTAAACACAGGAATTACAAATAATATAATTTATCACTATTCTATAATAATCTACTTATACTACAAATAAGTGGTCATTTTAATAAATAATTCTAATATTATTTGAAAATTTATTAAAATATGAAGTTTATTTCCAAAAAATTAACACTTGTAATTTATTTTATGAAAATGTAGATATTTAAATTTATTTCTTAAAATGCCATGAGTGTCATCTCCGGTGCTATCCTGATTCATCTTTCACTGTTACTATAATATTAGCTTCTTCTACAAAACACATAAAGACAGTAAGGCCAACGTTGGACATTATTTAAATAGCATCAAATACAAAAAGCAGAAAACTGAAAACCTAAACTTACCTTGAATGGCTGCAAGTAATTCCCTCAATATTTTCACACAATGTACAAGCTAAAAAGTGAGATCAACCTTCATGATACATATATAAAAGGTGTCATCCACCCAGCCCTATGCTTACTAAATTCTTGGGAATCATGCATTTCTTTCGTGCATGACATACCATTGCTTACCAATGTGATCACATTAGTGTCCTTGAGGAACAGATGGGTTAATTATAGAGTTTATTTAAAAAGAAACTCTCCTAGCTGAAATCAGAGGAAGGAGGGACAACAGAACATTAGAAAGTATTTGAGTCACCTTTTGTTACTGTAGCAAAATATCTGGACTAAAAAAAAAAAAAAAACAAAACAAAACAAAACTAACGGAATAAGCTTCAGTTTAGAATTCAGAGATTTTCCTTCCCTAGTCAACAAGCTTTAGGTTAGGAAAATCCCCACGGCAGGCAGTAAATGAGAATCACCTCACAGGAGACAAGAAGCAGAGAGAGGAAAGTTCACATGATGAGATATACCCTTAGAACACATGATTCAGTGACCTACTTCCTCCAAGAAGCCACTCTCCTGTAATCCATTCAACTATGAACCTTTCAGTGGATCTACTTATTGATGGTAACTACATTCATAGGTTCATTCATTTCTCAATAGTGATGTCAGATGGGAATTAAGCAATCAGCACATACTCCTTTTGGGGACATTTCTTAACTAAACCATAATAGAGAGAAACAATGCTTTCCCTTTTAAAATGTGTAACTCAGGTCATGGAATGTAGCTGTCCTTGAGAATCTGGGAAAAAAAGCCAAGGAACTGAGTCTGTCTGATAATGTCTAGAAACAAATAATATCATTTTGATCTTATACACTTATGTCCTCTGTTGAACTCTGCATAGATTTGAGATAATAAAATTGTTGTTTCATGTTACTAAAGATGCAGTAATTTGTTACAGCAGCAGTAAGAAACTAATGAAGTATATGAGTTTGATGGTTATCTGATAATTTGCATATTTGCCTGATGTGCAGTTCCACATAATACCACAACTGAAGAGCCCTTCTGTCATTTCCACATTGCCAGTGGCAGTACAGAACCAACATTCCATTAATTAACAGTGGCTGATAATAATAGTATCAATAGGGTATAGGTAGAAATTTAAATAAACATTAAAATCACCTTTTATATATCCAAGCCACTTAAATAAAAATACAGAATCAAGTACATTTCACACATTATCATCTGCTAGTGAAATCTATGTGGCAAGAAACTTTATAACTTTCTAAACCATGCTTAAGCATTGTCAGGACATCCATGAAGAAGCAATTTCTAAGAAGGAATCCAAAGGAGGCATAAAGGAGGGAGAGATAAAATTTGGCTATAAAAATATATGAACACTACTGTGAAGGTTAATGTCCTTTGATAACATGAAAAGATTCAGAATTACCATGGAAACATACCACACTGTATGTCTACGAAGGTGTTTCAGGAAACCTTTAGCTGATCATGAAGACCCACCCTGAATGTAGGCAGCACTCTCTGTAGGATGAAGTCAGGCACTGGATAAAAAGGAGAAAGCAAGCTGGGTACCAGCTCCCAGCTGTCTGCTTCTAGACTACAAACATAGGCAATCAGCATTCTCAAGCTCCTGTGGCCATGCCTTCTCCACCATAATTGACTGAACCCACAACTGTAAGGCAAAATAAGTTTTCTTCAAGCTGCCTTTGCCACTTATATTGTCCCTATAGTAGGTAAAATAACTAATGCAACTGATTACAGTTATTTAGCAATAGAGCGTGAGAAAATTTGTCACTGAAATCATAAACAATTTTGAAGTACATTCTTAATTTTATAAAAGAAAGTAGTGAAATAAGAAATATTCTCATCATTTTACCATGCACAAATAATATTTTAAGACATTAATCTATACATGTATGCATATATCCTAAACATAGCTCATACTAAGATGATTTGCATAATTTCTCAAATATTGAGATAAAGTTAGTTTTTATAGGTGAATCTCAATTTCAAAATAACACAATAAATGTTTACTACCCAGGTAAAATTTTCATATTATGTACACTGATAGGAAAATAAAATGTATTCCTTGTTTGCTTCTTAAATATAGAATGTATAGTTGGCATTTAAAATTTAAATTTTCTATTTGTAAACATTAAGCATTAATTTAACTAATGTAGCTCATGGCACAATTAACTACTTTATTAAAGTTTCAATATTTCAGGCTATCATAAACTGTAAAGTAAAACTAATACATATCAGTAAACAAAAATAAAAATGATGTTACATGCTTTGTTTCAAATTATGATATAAATAAAATACCTTATGTGATAATCTACTTAATATTTATCATTTTAACTATAAATAATAAATATATCATCTCATAAAAATATATATGCTCTTTGCTATTCACAGGAACAAGCAACATGTTCTATTTTCTAAATAATTTATTCTCTATTAATGAGACAGAAATAAAGATAACCTCATAAACACTTTGTAATAAAAATAAATAGTACTTGCTCTACATTTTGAAATATTCTTAATCAGCTCTGAGCAATAAATAGCTCAGAAATAAAACATTACAATTTTATTTACTGCAAGGCTCATTATGCAGTCAGATGGTTTTTATCACAAAGGTCTAACATATTTTTATCTTCACAGAAAAATTTTAAAAGTTCTTTGAAATCAAACAGATCTTCCAAAGGCACCAGACAGTCCGTTGTGAAAATATTACAGCTTTGTCATTTTCACCCAAGAGATTTCTGTCAGTCGCCAATCTGGTGTCACTATAGAATTACAGGGAGTGTACACCATCACTGCCTGCTGTGTCCTTTGGGAAACAAAGCTTTGCTGGTTGAACTTTATGATTTAGTCCCAAAAGCAAAAGAACAAAGCTCAGAAAAGCAGACAGGAGACATTCTTCTTCTAAAATTCTAAAGAGACATGATAGAATCTATTTGCATTATTTTACAGCGTGGAATGGATTAAATGGAATATTAAACACATTTATCTAGCTCATAATTAGTATTAGCTGTACATGTGTGTTTGTTCCTGCAAATTACAATTTTTCTGAAATTTGAAAAGTGCCTGTTCATTTTTAATATGTCTCTTTTTGCCTTATGGACTAATTACCTGCATAATAATGATTCCCTCTTTAAAGACACAGGTAAAAGGGAACAACCTTTCCCTATCCTGTTCTGAAAAGCATAAATCCCAAATAGAATTTCTTAGGGACTGTGTAATATATCCAATGTTCAGATAAAATATTAAAGAAGAAAAGCAATTAATTTCCATTTAAATTTTTTCTTCTATCATCTTAGTGCTAAAGCTTTAAATATCAAATATAGGTGAATAAATACACTCACTTGTGTGACTGTAATGTTTATGTTCTTTCAGTTATTAGATGTATATCCTATTTCTTGGATGAGCATGTTCTTATATGGTTCCTAAAATTGATTTTCCTTTTGTAGCTAGTTGAAATTATACATCTTGAATTCTGAGTGTACATGTTTTCCCTTTCTGGTCATGTGTTTTTTAAACATAGCTCAGGTACTTAGAAAAATGTTTTACTGGCCTGACCTGTAGCCTAAAATAGTAGAGACTTATCACTGGAGATGACATATAAGTAGCCACAAGAAATAGAATAGAATCTTTTCCCCTGTACTAGTTAGTTAACCAAATATTAAGATATGCACCCATTAACACAGAAAATTTTTAGGGAACTTATTTTAAAATGAGATGTTTTATGATCCTTTTCTCACAGTACAAAAAGTCAAAACCATGCTTAACATTTTCAAATGAAATATATAAATCTAACTTATGTTATAAAGCTTAGGGAAAAATACCTCATTGTTTTGAAATGGAAACAAACTAAGTTCATGTGTACATTACTTTTTTATGTTTACTAATATGATAGTCCTGCTGTATGTGAATATATATTTTATAAATACTTTTATATCAATAGTTTTATTCCTGTGAAGATGCAGATTGAAAGACTCTACTGTAAACATTTCTTCATAAAGCTAAACGTCTGTTGTCTTACTCTACTCTCACACTTAGAACTATTAAGGGTGAAGGATTTTTTTGCTATTTTCTAATTTTTTGTATTACCATGAGTAGACACCATAATGTTTTGGGGTTTAGTAGTTCAATTCAGTTAAGGGGTAGGGATCTGTTAACAGCTTTAAATATCAAATATAGGTGAATAAATACACTCACTTGTGTGACTGTAATGTTTTTGTTGTTTCAGTTATTAGATGTATATCCTATTTCTTGGATAAAACTATACCTGAAGAATATAATGAAGTCCTAAAAGTGATAAAGAAAAGCTGTATTTTTAGAAAACACACAATTTTCCCCCCAAATCCTTTAAAATTACAAGGGATAATCTTTCAGCCTTTTGAAAATTAAATTCAGAGTTCATGAAAATTTTTAAGGGACCCAGCATAAAATTTTCATTAGGAACTCTACTACACATAGTTATTTTAGTATAACAACAGAACCTCTTAGAAAGACTGGTGATCTTCTGTAGCTCTTTATTTACCAATTCACAATCCTTAAACAAAACTATCGCTAACATACAAAAAAAAAATCTTAGTATAGAGATAACCTATTTGGAAATAAATGAACTTTAGAGTCACTTTAAGCCATGTTGTTTGTAATGCACTACTGATTTCACAGCAGTTAATGTCAAAATCCAAGGTCGGTACCGTCATTTCTGTGCTCTCCAGCCTGGTAGATACAAGTAACTTGTGGCTAATCACCACTTGGAATGCAAAGAGTACTGGAAATTTAAAATGCAGAACAAAATTTGAAGACAGTGAAAAAATATAAATTTATTAACATGCTGAAATATTCTGATTGAGTAAACTGTAGTCAATTTTAAGTTTTCCCTGATGCTTCTTAGTTATTCAGAATATATGTTTACTTATGTGACAAACTATACTATCTTTTGATATCTTTGTTCTATAATAAAATATTTGTTATAGCTTAATGAAAAAAGGACATCAACTGTGATAAGCTCTTCAGAATATTTCCAAACAAGAAACAAGTCAAACAATACAAAATTACACTGTGAGGCATTGTAGACATTGCTGAATGATCACTCTTGGGCTATGTCATATTTATGGGAGCAATTTTGTATTTTTTGTGGTTTTAAGGATATAGTTACTAACTTAGCAGGTATGAAACAATGTCAGACAAAGGGATAGAACCCTTGTTTACATCCCTGCCTACATTTTAAAACCAATTAGAGAAATTTTCAGATTATTTATACCATGTACCTGCAAGTTCTAGTTTACATAATCCTGTCTGGAACACTTAAGCTTCCAGGAATATTTCCCTGACTGATTCCACACAAAAGCAAGAATTGAAAATTACAATTTACTGAAAGGTTGGAGTATTTGAAACTGTATTAAGTCCTGGTTCTACCCAGGCATAAGAACAAGAATAAAAGGATGGACTTCCTCTCAGTATTATTACAATACTGTGGTATTCTGTGGATTTGTGAAGATACATAGTCCTTGTAGAACACAGTCTGATTTATTAGCAATGCCTTCCATAGGGAAATGACGTGGAAAATGGGGTTATAGTTGTAAAAATCTTTCATCCAAGACCACATACTCACATATGATGCTGGATTGTTTTTATACTCATCAATGTCAGTACTAAACTGAAAGTAATTTATTATTTATCCTGTCTCGTGATTCCATTTGAGAGCCCTTTAAATGCCCTTCCTGGACTCCTTCCTCTCAATTTCATAAGTGCCAACTTTGCAATATTCCAGCCCCTTGTAGATGTTAATTATCTTCTTAGCAAATGCCTTCCTAAGTGATAAGGATTGCAAGGTAGCTTTCTCTGGTATGTAGGCAGCTAGAGACTGGCCCACAAAAACACAGAAGTCGATTTGCCCTAGAGGGGCCAGAACTGCATTCTGATTCAATCTCATCCAAGCAGCAGCAGCAACAGCTATGTGGTAAGTCAACTTTTCCAGGGCTTGAACCCAGGTGGTGGTCCTTCTTCCCCCTGGGCCCATCAGCAAAGTAGGGTATGTACTACACACCTGAACCTGGTAATAAGGCTCATTCTTATTTTCTGCCTAATTCATGTAATGGGCATGAATCATGTGTGTCATAGAAAACTCACCCTCCATAGATTATTTCCCCATAAGAGAAATGTTTTTGTTTTTTGGGTTTTTTTTTGTTTGTTTGTTGGTTGGTTGGTTTTGATTTTTCTTGGTCTTTTCCTTCATTCTTCAAGCAATGCTGAGAGGGGAGGAACTGCTATTTGTCTTGGAAGTTTTTTTTTTATGATTCTTCTTTCTCCTGTTTTCATCTCAACTTAATAAATTCTCTGTAATTAGCTGTTCTCTAAATCCATGAGCCTAGGAGTCAGTCTTCTGCACTATTATAGAGTTCCAATCCACCCCAAAGCTCCAATACTAATATGAAACCAGCACCAAGCCCCTTGAGTACTCTACCCTAATCTGAGAATATGCATTACTTTTTACTAGTGATATTATTTTTTTCTCTTATTTATTTACATAGTGTGTCTATGTAATCAGAAGGAACCTAGAAGAGATGTTTCTGACTGGTTAACCACTACAAGCTATAAACAGGACTGCCTGAGAAGACATGAAGACACATTGAATCTATGAATTAACAAATAACATTGCTTAAATAATGTTGACTTTGAGTTTTCTGCTCTATGCAGAAGAAATGTGTTACTTTCTTTTAAAGAACAGCTTGTCACATATTAGTTGTGATATATTTCAATTACTGTCTACCAGAAGTGATGGTGCATGCCTTTAATCCCAGCACTTGGGAGACAGAGGTAGGAGGATTGCCATGAGTTCAAGGACACCTTGAGACTACCTAGTGAATTCCAGGTCAGCCTGGACTAGAGTGAATTCCTACCTCAAAAAACCAAAAAATTAATTAATTAATTAATTACTATCTAATGATTTAAGCTTCCAGGCAAGTAAAAATCTAAGGTTAGAAGGGTTTACTTGATGTCCCCATCTAATTAATTGAGATTTATGTTACAATATTTACAGTAAAATTGTAATAATTTCAGGGGTTTATTTTTACTTTGTACTTCAGGTATCATAAGCCTCCTAATATTACTTGAAAAATGCTTGGCTTTAAGTTAGTTAAGAATGAATCAAAAAATAAGTTAAGGCTATGAGAATATTAAATCCAAATTGCCATTCTTCATCTTCTCTGAAATATAAATAACAGGTAATGAAGAATACTGCTGAAACAAAACAACATCAGAAATTTTGTATCACTTTAATCCATAACATCAACAATTGGTCAGTAGTTATTTCAATCACCATTTATTAAACACCAATGATTTCTTCTATATCCTGGAAGTATTTCAAAAATTTTTTGTTTATTTTTATTTATTTGAGAGTGACAGACAGAGAGAGAGAATGAATGGGTGTGCCAAGGCTTCCAGCCACTGCAAACGAACTCCAGAAGCATGCGCCCCCTTGTGCATCTGGCTAACGTGGGTCCTGGGGAATCAAGCCTCGAACCGGGGTCCTTAGGCTTCACAGGCAAGCGTTTAACTACTAAACCATCTCTCCAGCCCCAAATCTTTCAAATATGATATATAAATTCATTAACTAATGGGGCTATAATTTACTGCATTGTAGTATGACATTAAAATAGTTCTTTTCTAAATACTTTATTGGTAACATCATCTCTTTTGCTTTACCTGTAACAAAATTTCTGTAGAGAATTTTTACCTGTATAAAGACAGTCTAATGTTCATACCATATTGCTATTAAGTGATTCCTTTTTAAACTACCTTTGGCGAATCTACTATATTTAAAAGGTATGACAAAATATTGTAAAACATTTTGTAAGATGAGTGGAAAACTAAGGCATAGTTTGGGGATATTTTGATTGAATTAGCACTTGAATGAAGTTAATAACAGAGATAAAATGAATACTGCAAAGTGTCCTGAGACTATAGAGGAAATATTGACCTATGATTAATAGAAGAAGTTCATTTTTAAGTTTACAAGGTAAATTTAAAATTAAAGATGTTCTTAAAGAGAATTTCTGTCAACACAAAGACTCATGAAATTCTGTTTAATTTGACAGAGATGTAGGCTTATGTAATGTACCACCCTTAGTTTAATCCCATAGCTACATGTCGAATTTCTGTATTAACTCTTGTACAGATCATGGTGCTTAAAATAATCCTCCTACTCAGTATTCCATAATCTTTCAGCTGTATCTAATACTATCAGGTTGATTCATTTCTCCAAATGATGAAAAGTGTTTTAGAGCCAAAAAAGAACACACAATTATTTATGCTGTTAAATAACTGTTGCTTTAAAAAATAGGAGGATTATCTCTAAAGCAAGTTTTCTGATATATATATATATATGTAAAGAGACAAGGACTTGGAATACAGAAAAATCCAAGCAAAACATGAATATGCAACAGCTGAGAAATAACTACTAACAATTAATTGAAATATTTTAAATTTTATTTGTGTATTGATTTCGGGGGGGGGGGAGAGAAGCACACAGAGAGAGAAGAGGTAGAAAGAATAGGGACTCCAAGGGTCTCCAACCAATGTACACAAAGTCCTGACACATGCACCATCTTGTGCATCGGACTTACGTGGATTCTGGGATACCAAACCTAGAGCCTCTGGCTTTGAGGGCAATCACCTTAACCACTAAGCCTACATCTTGCATATATTATGACCACCTAAATTCCCTGTAGACACTTTTGTTTAAACCCATGCATTAATGCTCCTCTCACTTTTGGTTCAAGAAACTTTTCTTTTCAGATTGTAATGATCATTGGGGTGATGCAAATATCACCATTTTGCTGAGAAAAAAAGTGACAGTAGATTGCTCAAAACTAAATGCTTTGTGCTGTTCAATAAAAGTATTAATTAATACCTTTCAGCAGAAATAAATACAGTGGGAACCTCAAATGCAGTGGCAGCAGCAGAAGTGCAGTTTCACTCTTGGATTAAATGAATCCCAGAGTTAGTTTTTTTTTTTTTTTTTTTTCATGTTCTGCCATAAAAAAGATATATTCCCAATTTGAGTAAACAAATAAGAGTCATTTTCTGTAATTCTAGGATGCTGTCCCAACAGCTCATAGAAATAGTCAAAATTGTTATTACATATTTTATTTTTCAAGGTGCATATATTTTCAATAGGAGAATTGTGGGTTTAGTGTTAATACAAACTTTGTTGTTGAATTAGAGTCTCACTCTAGACTATACTAACCTGGAACTCTCTCTTTACCGCAGGATGGCATTGAACTCACAGTGATCCTTCTACCACTCCATCTCTTGAGTGCTAGGACAATAGACATGAACCACTATAAAATTCATCCCAAGAAATCAGTATCTGGAATAATTCTGCTTTGTTAAATGCCTGTCAAGTCAGCCCGATTTTTGGTTTTGTTTAGTTGTTTTGGGTACTGGTGATTGAACCTAGGGTCTTCCACATGCTAAGCAAGTGCTCTATAACTGAACAATATCCCCAACCTTCTTTTCACTTCTAATTTTTAGTCAGGGTCTCAATAAATATTGCAAGACTGGACTTGAGCTCCCTATGGAGCACAGGCAAACCTGAACCTATCATCTTTCTGCCTTAAATATCTGTGATTATAGTCCTGTGCCATCAGTCTTGTTGGGCTTTGTTTTTAAACAAGTAACAAGTAAGTGATTTAGGTCCTTGCTTGATTCCAACCACAGAGAAGTAGCAAACAGAATGTCATAAAATAAAGCCCTTCAGTGTGGTAATTGAACTACTAGATAACATAGATGAATTGGTTAAGGACTATGTTAAGTTTTCAATTCATGATAAAAGGACTTTAGGTTAGAGGCCTCTAAAGTTACCAAAAGAGACAAAGTTTTATTTTTGAAATAATAGCAAGATAAAGGACACTGGGAACATAGTAATGTTCACAGAACATAAATGATCAAAGAATAATGCTCCTATAATTCTCTAATACATATATATATATATATATATATATATATATATATATATATATATAATTATGTTTAAATATTTTGTTCAACTTTGCTTTTTAAAGATCATATATATACATGTCAAAAAAGTTGAACAAAATATTTAAATATAAATATGAAAGACCTGTAAAAAGCAATTATAAAAAGGGTACTATATATATATGTATATACATGTGTGTGTGTATGTATGTGTATATATATATATATATATATATATATATATATATATATATATATATAAACACATACACACACACACACACACACACACACACACACACACATACACACACACTGTTTGGTATTTTTTCTTAATGGGCTCCCTCACTAAATTCCAAAATGAGCTATGAATTAAGTCACCTATGAAAACAACCTATGTTTTTATACTGTATAGAAACCTCTCTCTATAATAAAAAATACAATGTTATTGTTGAAAAATTTTTAAATGGCATCACAGAGAAAATTGCAGTATTGCTATGAGAAAATTAAACTGAATACTTTTTCACAAAAAACTTAGTTTAACTAAAATTATATTATCATTTTAAGAATAAAGAAAATTCACAAATTGTCTGTTGTTCTTTATTTAATGACATTTGGATCATTGTGAAAACTTACTTCTACTACTGAACTTGCAATCTAACTTTTTCTCACCTGCTTATTGTCAGCTGTGCTTTGGAATTTGAATTTCCCTCTGCCCTAAATCTCCTCTTAAATTTGGTGACATGGAAACCAAGTGCTACTTCTGATCTTGTGTGATTGAGACTTCAGGCTTTTATTTGGCCAGGACCCATGTAAGCCAGATGCACAAGGAGCACAGGCATCTGGAGATCATTTGCAATGGCTAGAAGCCCTGGCATGCCCATTATCTCTCTCCCCCACCCCTCACTCACTCTGCCTCTTTCCTCTCTCAAATAAATAAATAAAAATTTAAAAATTAAGTGATATATAATTTTTCAAATCTGGTCCCTCACCTGTGGTATCTGGTTGTCTATACACTCTTAGACTATTATTCTTGTCTTTTCAGGTGTCAATATACAAAAGACTTTAAGTAAGTAGTCATCTGCTTGATCATATACAAGTCTTAAAAGCACATCCCAGAAGGCAAAATAAAATTGACCGTAAATTGTGACCATAAGAGTTATGTGGAATTTAATGTAAAGGGTTTATATCCATTGACTAAGGTGACAATATCTGTGGTCATTTGATTCAGGTGTACCCCATATACTTATGTGGTCTGAATTCTAAGCCCCTAGCTAGTAGCAACTGGAGCCTTCTGGAGGTAGTAATATTGTTGGGGTGGCTTATGGGGGTGTCAATGCTCGGCACACTATCTTGCTGCTATTGTCCACCTGATGTCGGCCAGGAGGTGATTTCCACCCTATGCTCATGCCATCGGTTTTCCCTGACATGATGGAGTTTCTCCTAGAGTCTATAAGCCAAAATTCTCCCACAAACTGCTCTTGCTTGGGTGTTTTCTTCCAGCAACACAAATCTGACTGCAACAATATTATTTTACAAAATAGGGACTTGACGTCTTTAGAAACATAATGAATTGGTGAAAATGTTACTAAGCAGTGTGTTTGTGTGTATGTTTGTGTGCGTGTGTGTGTGTGTGCCTCCACACAAGACTCAATTCCCTGAGTCTTTCTGCAGAAACATTCCAGAAGTCAATAGAATATCATAGTAAATACTCCCCAGGGAATAAAAAAAAATCCTGCAATTACAGTATTAATATTCATCTTCCCCTTAAAAAAAAAAGTATGCAGGGTCACAGATAAAATGATCAAAGCACATTTGTTGCATTATGGGTAATGCACCTTTCTCTGAAACCTACCTTCTTCCATGAAAAGAGGCATTTGAGTGCCTTCAGGATTAAATATCTTGCCATCTCTGCTCTCCTAAAAATCTCTATAGATAATTTTACAAAAGTTTCTAACTATGGTTTCATTCTATGTGCAATGTTTCCACTGGTCCTATCCACATTTCCAAATAATATCTCCTATGTCTTATGCCACACATTAATAAAAAGTACATAATATTAGGCCATATGTAGTGGCACATGCTTTTACCCCAGCACTCAAGAGGCAGAGATGGGAGGGTTGCCATGACTTTGAGGCCACCATGAGACTCCATAGTGAATTAAAGGTCAGAATGAGCTACAGCAAGACCCTACATAAAAAAAAATATATATATGGGCAATATT
Source organism: Jaculus jaculus (assembly GCF_020740685.1). Classification (NCBI taxonomy): domain Eukaryota; kingdom Metazoa; phylum Chordata; class Mammalia; order Rodentia; family Dipodidae; genus Jaculus; species Jaculus jaculus. The sequence continues at coordinate 199,280,845 of NC_059102.1, read as the reverse complement.
TTTTAAAGGGTGCCATTTCAAATTTAAAGAAAAAAACAAAGGCAAAAAACAGAGAACTATCTGAAAAATTTGTCCCTTGACTCCTAAATTCTCCCAATGAGATAGTGTATGATACTAGGCATTTGGTATTTGGATGAATAAACATGTTATAGAAATTATTACAATATGCTCCCTCCAGACAAAAAATGGCCTCGATATCCATGACCTCATAGTGCCTGACACTACCTACACAAGACCATCATAAGAGGAGGGAAAGATCATGGCATCGGTATAGAGGAGTGACTTAATGAGATGGGGAGGGGATGTGATGGAGAATGAAATTTCAAAGGGGAAAAGGGGGGAGGGAGGGTATTACTATGCGATATTTTTTTTATAATCATGGAAAATGTTTTAAAAAATGAGAAAAAATTAAATTAAATTAAAAAAAGAAATTATAGTAGTTCTCTAGATTTGGTACATTGAATCATAGAGTACAATTATTGAGCAGACTGTTTTAGGCTCTTTGTACAAGCACTGTATCAGAATACCTGCACATATTTAGAGGATATGTGAATTAGTGAAGATTTGTTTAGATAAACCTCATATACATAAAACATAAAAATAGACAGCAGACTTTGTTTGTCCATTATGGACAGTGGTCCCATGAGTGAAAAATGGAGTGATACCAATTTAAAACTTCTCCGCACAGGGCCAGAAACCTTCATGGTAGTGTCTTCTTTCCTGTAGGGCTTTCCCTAGCCATCAACTGAACTTAAGCTATGACACTAACATATCCATGACACCCTCTCTCAGCAACATATACTTGCATCATTCTTCTCTGTTCCTTTTGAGGATTGAATTCTGATTAAGAACTCAGCATTATTCTTGACTCTGCCCAGCAAAATACCAGTGGCCCCTCCACCCATAGTCATGATATGCTTTATCATAAGACTTTGGTACCCATTACTTAAATTTGATCCACCAAACATACGAATCATTCATTTCAAATGCCTTACAATGGAAAGGTAGATTTCAGTCCCTCATAAAGAAACTTCACATATTAGTATCTCTCCGCATCCCTCCCTCTCTACCTCCACAGTCTCACGCAACCACTAAATCTACTTTCTCCACTGCCAGGTACAATTTCAATGCCAGAGGAACAGGCTTCCAGGTTCTGGCACTGGGCCTGATAGGAAACAATAAATATTGAACTAATTAATAAATGTTATTTTTGGCTCCTTTTCTTAGTAAGGAAGGGTAAACTTGGATAGGTTTTCACTACTTAAATGAAAAAGACTGCATGGAACAAACATGGCATGGAGAGTTAAATATACAGAGAAAGGATGGAGTGTGATGAACCCAGAAGCCACAGTTTAATTCCTCCCACACTAACACTAACCTGACCCAAACCTATCATAGCCTCAGAAATCTCAAGAGATGGCATGGACCCAACTATCACACAGAAATTTGTCCTTGTTCTTTCTAGATTCTTCATGCTATATACTTTGTACTGTATTTGGGATTGAATTATCTTCATTTTGTAACTCAGGTCTCTCTATTTAATCTCTAGGAAATACTTAGCAACTATACCACCTAGTATATTTGCATTTTATGGCCTTTAAGAAAACAATTTCTTCAGGTTACCCAAGTCTCTGAAGTGTGTCTAAAACTAATCCTTTAGATTCTACCAAGATCACACTTCCCACTGCTGAGGATTAAACAGTGTCCCTGTATCTCCTCAAACCCAAAGTCTCTGAATCAGGATATGTAATCTTATTCAAAAAAATCTTTTCTTTTTTAGCAGATAAAAATAAGTAAAGGACAGTTAGATGAGATCATCTTAGAGTCTGGAAAAACACTAAAGCGTGTGACTCCTATCTTAGTTAAGTACAAGGAGAGAGAGGCTTATCACAAGTAGATACGGAGGAGGAAACAGGGTTAAGCGCAAATGAAGATGAGATGTACAGGGGTGATGATTGTACAAGACAAGGAACATCACGGACTCCATTTGTTTCAAGGCAGAAGAATTATAGAAATAACTTTCCGTTGCTAGAAAGAATCAACTTGTGAAATCCATATTTTGAACTTCTGGTTTTCTGTACTTTGAAAAAGTGAATTCTTAATCTTTTATGCCACCCAGTTTATGTAATGTGTTAGAGTTGCCTTAGGAAACTAATAAAGCCACCATCCCTGTCACTACCTTGTATTAGTGCTTTGATCTCCTTCAAAGCATTACTGCTCCTTCCACATCTCCCAAAGCTGCAATCAAGAATTTCTTATGATTAACGTCCCAATTAACTAAAACAAGGAAGTGAAATCTGAGTGAACACCTGAATAAAATGTCAAAACTCCATAAATGTTAGGTTATAGAAAAATGACTTTCCTTTTTAAAATTAGTTTGACTGGCAAGGTCTCAACAATAGTGCTTCATTTTTGAACAGGCTTTGAAGCCATAAAAAGCAAAGGAGCCTGAGTGACCTAAGATGACAGAAGGTCCTGGTGATCAAACAGTGCAGGGGGGGGATGTGGAGGCTTAATGCTTCTGATGAATGCAGGAATGTCTCATTTAAAATGACATATACATAATGCTATGCAAATAAAGCATTGTTTTGCATTCTTATGAGAAAAGAGACTCAAAATGTAATGACTTAGTTTTTTGTTTTTTTTTTTTTACTTTATATCACTGAGCCAGATTATGTTAGATAATATTACCCCACATTTCTACAGCATCCACAAAACTATTTTAACAAGTATTCATACTATTAAGCTTTTAACATCCCTTGAATTGCATATAGATCTCTTATGTAAAGACTCACAAACTCTGGCATTATGTTGAATTTGCAAACAAGGCACTAAAACCACATACTTGTTTGGCTTTTCACCTAAAGCACTGGGCTGAAACACAATTATCCTCATGATCATTGTGGTAATTTTAGATGTGAATGCATGTATCTCACAGCCTGAGTTGTTTTTGATTAAGCTTTCAACTTAATTGTCTAGAAGACTGCTGAGGGTGTGTCACTGGGGTTGAATCTTAGGTCCAGCCCTACTAAGTATGTTTAGAATTATTTGAGCTCACCCTGTTCTTTTGCAGGCTGTTGGTGCCAGCTGGTGTTGGTTTATCCCTCTCTCTGCTGTGATACATGCTAAGAGTGAGCCAGCTTCTTTTGCCTGGTTAGAATCTCCTCTGGGCTCTGTAAACCTGAAATAAACCCTTTCCTATGATAAACCACTTCTGGTAGGATGTTTGTCCAGCAATGTGAAGAAAACTACAACAATCATATTTATATTGGTGCTCACTCAATGTAAGAATGTGGGTGACACCCCAAAGACAGAATGCACTGGCTGAAATGTGAGGAATGAAGTAAAAATCAATCAAAAACAGTGGGGCTAGTTACCTCAAAGTCTGAGGTAGAAAGTGATCAAAATAAAGTGGACAAAAATGATAGAGGGTTATACCTGATACTGACTTTTGGCTTCCATAAACACACACACACACACACACACACACACACACACACACACACACACAAACACACACGCAGAGAGAGAGAGTGAGAGAGAGAGAGGGGGGGAATAAACAATAATTAATTGGGGAGAGCCTATTGCGTTTTTTTGGGAAAGTCAGTCAGTAATGACCTTTAGAGAAAATGGACTTTGCGGATTAGAAACTGGACTACATATAAGAGTTAAATGATTAAATGAGGAAAAAAGTTATGGCACAGGGATATAGAAATCAATTAAATTTGTTTTAGGGTAATATGGACAAAGAAAAAAATGTATTCAATACTATGTGAGGAAGACCTGGGTTAAAAGTTAAATACTTGTAATTCAAATTAAAAAGCACTAGCAGGGAAGATCCAAAAAAACAAATGTGTATATATTCACATGAGAGAAAATGTTCAGAAGGCATTTGCTTTTGAAATTTAATTTAAAAATCTTATCATTTGTGTTTCTATTTCTTTCAATGTGGTAGTTTGTAAAAAAATATATATATTAAACTCAAAGACACATTTCAGATACAATGTATAGAAAAGAACAGCAGAAAAACCTAGAGCTTATGCATGAAAGTCATACACACTTAAGGCCCTCCACAGTTCACTCTTACCTGAGACTTCTACCATGTACATTGGGAAATTTTCACTGCTTGCTCTCTCTATAAGAAAATAGCAGATGATCAGAATCATTGCACTATGATTAACAGAAAAATGTGTCTGTTGTGGAAGATTTGTCTTGAACTTGCTCATCTACACCAAAGGTGTTGGTGCAACTAATTTACACACACACACACACACACACACACACACACACACACACACACAGAGAGAGAGAGAGAGAGAGAGAGAGAGAGAGAGAGAGAGAGAGAGAGAGGGAGGGAGAGAGGGAGGGAGAGGTCCACCTTTAAAAACCAAAGTTTTAAAAGTAAGAGCTTCTGCAAGACACAGCATTTATTTAGGGACTTAGAGGAAGAGGAAAGCTTGTTTTTGAGAATCTCACTGTAAACAAACAAGTTTATATCATGCATCAAGTTAATAAAAACCAAGGCAGCAAACAAGGACAAATACAACTTGTAATTCCATTCAATAGGCATACATTAGTTGGCTCTAAATTGTATTTAATGTAGAGAAATAGCAAAACATTAAAGAAATGCATTTCCCAAAAATGTGCAAATATATTTTAAAAATTAAATGATGTAATTGTGGGTCATAGTCAAAAATATTTTAATTTACATGTGCTTTGAATTAGCTAGAATTTCAGCATGAATTTTGATAAAATAAGAATCTGTGCCAGAAAGAAAATGTATATCTGTATACACACAGACACACATACGCCATTATTTTCAAAGTGAAAAAAGATAGTGAATTAGGTGATGGCGCAGTGGCACATGCCTTTAATTTCTGAACTTGGGAGGAAGAGGTAGGAGGATCATTGTGAACTGGAAGCCAGTCTGGCACAACAGAGTGAGTGCCAGGTCAGCCTGAGCTAGAGCAAGACCATACTTGAAAGAAAAAGAAAGAAAGAAAGAAAGAAAGAAAGAAAGAAAGAAAGAAAGAAAGAAAGAAAGAAAGAAGGGAGGGAGGGACGGAGGGAGGGACGGAGGGACGGAGGGACGGAGGGACGGAGGGACGGAGGGAGGGAGGAAAGAAAGAAGGGAGGGAGGGAGGGGGGAGGAGGGGGGAGGGAGGGAGGGAAGGAAGGAGGAAGAAAGGAAGGAAGAAAAGAGAAAGGAAAGAAGGAAAGAGAAAGCAAAAGAAAAAAAAAACAGTGGGCACAATTAATTGCAGATACACATTCTACTCTTTGCTATCTTTCAGCTATAAAATTCTTTATCCCAAGAAATCTAAGAGAATATGAACTACATACTACTTTAAATTTCAGTCCTAAACAACTGGCTCTGTTATTAATTATCAATAAATGAAAGCAAATAGAAACATCTTGTAACAGTGGTGGGCATCATGCAAGTTATTAGTGAGAAGTAATGAGAATGTATAAAATTGTGATTATTCCTAAACATTATTTTCCCACAAAATCAAAAGAATAATATTAAGAATGATGGTTGAAAATATTCTCTAACATTGTTAAATATTCCTTGTTTTAAAAGTGAGGAAAGGGCTGGAGAGATGGCTTAGCGGTTAAGCGCTTGCCTGTGAAGCCTAAGGACCCCGGTTCAAGGCTCGGTTCCCCAGGTCCCACATTAGCCAGATGCACAAGGGGGCACATGTGTCTGGAGTTCGTTTGCAGTGGCTGGAGGCCCTGGTGCGCCCATTCTCTCTCTCTCCCTCTATCTGTCTTTCTCTCTATGTCTGTCGCTCTCAAATAAATAAAAATAAAAAATGAACAAAAATAAATAAATAAAAATAAATAAATAAAAGTGAGGAAATTGGAGGTAAGATATATTAAGTAAACCACCAAAAAAAATCTCAGATTATAGATGCATTTAGTATTGCACAAATATATTAATGTTATATTTTCCAAGGAATGAGTTGGTTATGAGTCAACTAAAACAGGCAAGAGGTGGAAATTATGAAAATACTTATAGAGGGCTGGAGAAATAGCTTAGCAGTTAAGCGCTTGCCTGTGAAGCCTAAGGACCCTGGTTCGAGGCTCGGTTTCCCAGGACCCACATTAGCCAGATGCACAAGGGGGCGCACACATCTGGAGTTCTTTTGCAGTGGCTGGAAGCCCTGGTGCACCCATTCTCAATCTCTCTCTCTCTGTTTCTTTCTCTCCCTCTCTCTCTGTCTCTCTCTCTCTCTCTCTCTCTCTCTCTCTCTCTCTCTCTCTCTGTCACTCTCAAATAAATAAACAAAAACTGAACAAAAAAAGTTAAAAAAAAGAAAATGCTTATAGAAATTACATCATATTATACATATGTAAAGTAAAACACATTTTGGGGGGAGATACCTGAATCTGTAAAGTAGTTGTTTTGTAAGCATGAAAACAGAAGTTCCATCCCCAGAATCCACTTACTAAGAAACCATACAGGTCTGGAATACTGGTTTACGATTATAATCCAAGCTCTGGAAAGCAGATGTACAGGGATTCCTAGATCTCTTTGGCCAGCCAGTCTATCCTAATTGAAGAGCTTCAGGTCCATGAGTGACCCTGTCATGAAAAATGCTTGATGACACCTAAAGAATGACACTAGAGGCTGTCCTCTGGCCTCCGAACACAAACTCACATACATATGAGTATGAGAACACTCACAAATAATAAAATAAAATAAAATCCATAGAGAAATACCCTCTGGAATCATGTTTTAACATTTGATAGTTCTTCCTAAAGATATATTTTTTTCAAAGTCATGAAAGACTTGATCAACAATAAACATCACTTAGCTTTCTTCATGAATGTGGAAACTGGAACATCTATCCTAAAAGAATTTAATAATGTCTGCTAGGCTAGAGAGATGGGTCAGAGGTTAAACACTTGCTTGCCAAGCCTGGCAACCTGAGTTCAATTCCCTAGTACCCACAAATGCAAAGTGGTGCATGTTTCTGGAATGTTTGTAGAGGCAGGGGCCCCTGACATCCCATTCTCCTTCATATTCCTTCTCTTTTTCTTTCTCTCTTTCACTCTCTCTGTTTCTCTCTTTCAACTAAGTAAAAGAAAAAAAGGACAAAACATAATAATATCTGATAAATTCATAAAATGAACTCACACATAACCACAAAGGAATGATGCTGGAGCCAGGAGCATGTCTCAGTGGTTAAAGGCACTTGCTTGCAAAGCCTGCCAGTCTGGGTTCAATTTCCATGCCACCCACATATGCAGGACACAAAAAATTGTGCAAGTGTGTGATGTTTGCAGCATCAAAAGAATATGGAGTGTGTGTGCACATGCATGCACACATGTGCACAAGTACAAAAAATAAATTAAATTTTGGAAAAATGAAAGTAATAATGCTGTTATGAAAGGTGCTCAATTTAGGTTTTAGACTTCTTTAAAGTTTATTCAGGGCTCAGGAGATAATATAGCCATGTCCGCATGAGAACCTTAATTTGGATGCCCAAAATCCACATATATGCCAGTTGTTGGGGCTGAAGAGATGGCTCAGCCATTGAGGTGCTTGCCTGCAAAGCCTAATGAGTTGGGTTCAAATATCCAGTACCCACATAAGGCAGATACACAAAGTGGTATGTGCATCTGGAGTGTATTTACTGTGGCTAGAGTGCCTGGTAACCCATTCTCATTCCATCTCTCCATCTCTATTTCTCCTTGAAAATATATAAATAACAACATCTATTAAAAAGATGAGGTAGCAATGGCTTCTGTAATCCCAGATCACCCAGGACCAAAAGCTCACAGGCCCTCCGGCCAGATGAGCTCATTGTGAGGTCCATACGTGTGTCATGCTGTGTCTTCAGTTATATGCATTCATGCACATAAACACACGCACACCACACACACACACACACACACACACACACACACACACACACACACTTATTCAAGATGCTTTGACAGTAGCACATATAATAGGTACTCTGCTCATAATTTTAAACCTGGATTTTGGTTCTGTGAAAACAAATACCTAAAAACCCTAATAAATGTTACAAATCTTTCTTTTTGAATTCTGAATGTTTGTTTCCTCTAATTTTTCCATTTATTTTTACCTCCTTTCATTTTTCTTTCAGTAATTGTTCTTCTTCTTAATGATACTTTAAAGAAAGCAGAGTATTTCTAAGCATGGCTGCTCATTCCTATAATTCAAGTTCTCAGGAGGCTAAAGAAGCAGGACTGCTAGCAGTGAGAGGCCAGGCAGGGCCAAACCCTGAGCTCCAGGTTATCCTGGATGATAGTGAGACTCTGTCTCTAAAACACAAGAATGATTCAGTGAATTGATGTTTGAAGAAGGAATGAAAAGGAGAAAATATTCATGTGCTCCATATCAAAAATATGTTGTAGTCTAAGAAATAAAATTCTTATTTTGGGAGCTAGAGAGATTGCTTGGTAGTTAAGGTACTTGTCTGAGAAGCCAAATGACCCAGGTCCGATTTCCTAGGACCCATATAAGCCAGATGCACAAGGTGGCACATGCATCTGGAGTGATTTTGCAGTGGTTGGAGGCCCTGGCGTGTGTGGGTTTTTATCAGTGGTTGCTGGTGGACAGGCCTCAGGAGAGACACTATTTTAGTTACCTTGGTCCCAAAGGTTTGGTTTATAACATCTTTCTCTTCTCATACCTAAATAAAACTTGGATGGTACCAGGTTCTCCAAGAAAGCAGCATTCCCAGTAACATTCACAGGGTATTGAAATGTAGTAGACAGCATATTAATGTATTGATTTTGAATCAGAATATAACAACCACAGGGTGGAATAGTACAAAGCTCATCCTTGAGACCTGCACAATCAACTTCAAAGAAAAAAAAAAGATTATAAAAAATATCATAACGTTTTATCAAAGTATACAAGCTAATGTTTGGCTGTATTTACAGCTCTCCACAGGAGCATTTGGCCACATGTGACGACAGAGTGGGCATACCTACCAGAGACTAGAATCTGCTGCAGTGCCCAGACATCTTTTGGGCCTAAATAATACATAGACGAGTAAGTAGGTTACACACATATTACTTGATATGCAGTAACTTACAATATGTGGTGGTATTCACAGGACAGCCTACTAATGCCATCAGACCCCATATGCCTTAAAACCTTAAGATCAAAATGCTGGACAACATCACCCATGAGTATTCTGGGTTTATTTCCATGCTTGCTGTATACATTAGAGCTCATCGTTTGCTAGATGTTGGTAATCGAGTCAATATGATTAGAGCTAATGCAAGTGGGAATACACCTGGGTTTTGGTAGAGGAGGGTAGAGTTTATTTTTTGTGTAGATTTGCCTCATATTACAAAGTGTCTTTGGATCCATTATCTTGTGACCTTTTTCTGCTTTTTAAATCTTGAGATGTTTGAGTTACCATGCTGTTGCTTTTAACTACAAGTACATTATTTCTAGGTTTCATATTGACCAAAAATATTTACTGAAAGATTTTGTGCAGTACTCAATTTTTGAAAAAGAATCAATGCCTTCTGACATGTCTCTGTGAAAAAAAAAAAAAAACCTTTTTAAATATGACTCAATATATAACTAACTAGAACATTGGAAATAATTTTAAATAGATACACTAGTTTCATTCTTTTAGATATACATGATGAGAAAAAAAAACACTGTCCATTAATTAAGATTTCTCATGTGAATTTATAAATCTGTTTTATGTAATTGTGACAGAGCAGACTGAAGAAATAGAATGTGTTTCAGGTGTTTTAAAATTTAATTCTACAGTTTTACTTCATAAAGAAACTCCAAAAACTAAATAAACTGAGATGGTCAGACTCCAGAAATAGGAAGAGAGCAAATAACTTGATCTTGTAGTTTTAATGTAAATTTCTCATAAGATTGTCTAGAATATAAAAGAGACGTCCTGTAGAAAAGTAATACAGAAGCTGATGATTAGTTCAACTTAAAGGTACTTTGAAACATAAAAGAATATTTTTTGCTCAAATGCATGATGAGATTGTTTTTAATTTCATTAGAAACACAAACATATATATGTATATTATATACTTTTTATTAGATGGATCAAATATTTCAATATTACAAAACAGACAAAATTGAAACAAACTATATTAGCTGAAATATGTAAAATAGTTTTAAATTCATTATGCCATTCAATTTAACATTACTAGATAACTATTTAGATAATAATCTTGCCAATTTCCACAAAAGAGACTTCAAAATCCAAAAGTATTATTTAAATTATTTTCTTTACTAGGTCAGGGCTATTTTATTTTTCTCCCTAAGTTGTAATAACAAATATAGAGATGTTTCCCTCATTTGTGGTCTGGACTAAATCATCAACTTTCACTGTCCTGAAAGTTATTTTTCAGGATATATGTCAATCTTTATTTGCTTGTATTTTAATTGTAGTAAACTATTTTAAAAGGTAATATATAAATATAATTTTATTTAAAACATTATTAGTAAGATTTACTCAAGGTATAGATTATAAAATAAAATCAACAGCATGGATCCAAAATTGTGTTAATGTTAATGAACTCTTAGCTTGGATCCTATAGCTATCAGCTGAATTCTGAAGTATTTAGTAGGTTATTTGTTTTCTTTAAATAATTTCAGAAAAACATGTTTTGAGAATAATATTCATGATTTTTAAAAATTTTGTAATAGTTTAGTTAATAAAGTTGGCCATTACATACAGTATCAATATGGCTTGGAATCGAGCAAACATGCTAATGACATTTTGTTTAAAATTGTTTTGAAAAGTGTGAATAAGGAACTACGTAAGCATCAGTAGTTCTAGCACCTGTATTTTAGGAGAGAACTATAACACAAGTAATAGAATGCAGAATAGAGAGTAGATATTTTCAAAGCCATTATCTATGTACAATACCAGAGATTTCAAAATATCTTAGTTTATTTAATATTCCCACAAATGAGAACTATTGCGAGAAGAATGGTTTCACATCATATGTGTGTGTGTGTGTGTGTGTGTGTGTGTGTGTGTGTGTGTGTGTGTGTATCACATAAACTTTAAAAAGGTAATGTTGTAAGCTACTAAGAAATATGGTGTATTTATTAACCTATTTATCTCCCAACTACATGACTATAAAGGGAAAGTACCAATGTAATGGTATTTTAGAATTTGATGCTAAAAAATCAACAACAGGAGATTTCTAGTATTTACTAAGCACATAATCTGTCATTTATGTTTATACAATTTTCATGATTTAAATAATTGATATCAAGCTCATAGATTTTTTTTTTAAATTGAAGTTAACAGACTTCAGTAAATAGGTTCAGTGATGGAAGGTAAACTGGCATGCTATTTTTCAATATCACAACTGCATAAACTTTAGATCCACCTTCAACAAAATACTATTGTACTCTGGATATTCAATTATACTAAAAGCAAGCAAAAATTGACAAAGATATTAAAACAAATATACAAAGAAGTGCATTTATCATTTTTAGTTTTCAAATATTTCAAAAATGTGTGCTTTTTCATTTATTATGTACTTGTTCATATCATATATAATCAACTTTTCCTGCATTTAATTAAAAAATAGTCAAAATTAAGTCATGTTGATGTCACCGTATAAGTGCTAAAATATAACTTGTAGAAGAGGTAATATAAGTAAATCAGCTTTAATAGTTTGAACTATTGACAAAAATTCTAAGTATTGAAATAACATATGAACAAAGATATGTGTGACCATAATTAACACTAAAAAGTCATTCAGATATTTAAAAACATTTTACAACTTACATGTATTTAGAAGATTTCTGGCAGAAGCAAGAAAGAATAGATATATGGTTAAAAAGAAAAAAAATCCTTCTCTCTCTGCCCTGTCATGTCCTCGAGGCTGTTGGGCAGATGCTTTCTGATCTCACCAGCTTGTGGGTACAAAATTAGTGTATCTTATGAACCTAAAGCAGTTTTTTTTTTCCCACAATTGTTTTAAATCTAATGTTAGAATTAAGAATGTGTGTCACACAGTAATTGTATTCAGCATGTCTTACAAAAGACCAGTGGAAGAACAACCAGGATCCTGGGCATATTGTAACTTTCTGAACATAGGGACCTGAGCAAGATGTGAAAATGATTTAAATTTGTGGGAAAATGGTATAGCAACGTGGTAAGAGAACATATCTTATAATACATATGAAACAAGTCAGTCGAATTCTCTTTCAACACCACTATTTAGTACTTCCAATTTCCAAGAGGATTAGAGCTGCCTCTTTAGATGCAAAGTTCTGAGAATCTTGTGTACATTTTACAACCCTTAAAATATTCATGCCAGAAACAGAGATGACTTTGAGCATGTGGGTTTACTAAAGCAATTAAAATTATCAAAGTACCTGTAAACTTGTAAATACTACGTATGGAACTGTTTCTTCTAATAATATCATATTAATTATTTCATATGTTTTGTGCCTTTACATTATACCTCTACACTATGAAAGCCCAGTTCTTGGTAATAAATCTAAAAATATGTTTATTACAAAATTTTGCAAATGGAATATTGCTAAATACTTACTGCTCATTAATTTGATGTTTGCTTTGGACCCATATATCTCTGTTCCATCATAAGAATTCAATATAAATCCTACAATATAATCAAGTATTTTCCATTACTATAAATCGTGTTTGTACCTTGTCCATTGGTTTAGGTACTAAATATCATTATAAACAAGTTATACACCAACTTGTGTAAGTAGATTATCATGAGTTTTATTTTAGGCAAATTAATAACAGAACAGGTTATCCAACAACAAATCAATGAGGAGATATCTCTGATGCTATATGGCCAAGATCTTGGAAGTACAAAGGGAAATTTGGAAAATCTATTGGATAGAATGTACAATTAAAAGCCAATAAGCACAACTGATCTTATATGAGAATTGTACAAGCATCTTTCATGAATGTTTAATATAACGGATAGTCACCATAAAACACATGCACGACTTAAGCTGCAGTATTTTTAGAGTTTTATACAGGAAAACATTCATTAAAATGAAAACATTTCCTTAAATATAAAAGTACTTGCAACTAATGCATGATTAACACTTAAAGAATTGAAGTAGTACTGAATGTTGGAAAAACCATTTGAAATATATCTTGAAATCCTGATTATTTCTGCTAAGATTTATATATCAAGTTACATTTGTAAGTACTACCCTAACCTCTTGTAACTCTTATTTTCATATGGCAATACTTTCCTTACAGTTATCATATAAACATTTTTTTCTTTAAGAAATATCGCATTCTCCTAACCTCCTAAAGCTCCTGTACTTCAAATGTATATGCTTTTTACTAATATTTGTAAGTGAAAGTCATTTCTAATCAGACTTTACAGAAGAGCAATGAAACAAGGTGACAAGATAGAAATTAAGGAATAAAAGGTTTCAACTTGTGCTTGGTCCTCACTGACTGATGAAGCTATTTTATCTCTTAGGGGCTAATTTAATGTAGAAAACCCAAACCTCACTGCTGATTCACAAGCCCTCAATCCTTCCAAATGTTTATAAAAGCTTAATTCTGTTGAAATATTTTTAAATCTAAGCTAAATAGTTACACTTTATGATGCTTGAGGAAAATTACTCAATAGGGCTATGATAAAATCCTGCAGAGATTAAATGAAAATGTAAATAATGTATAAAATTCATTTAAATGAAAGTAAAAAAACTGCATTTAGTAATTGCCTACTTTTGACTATTATAATGAGGATTACATTAATGTTAGACATGATTTAACAGGTACCATTTTGATCATTGTATATCTTCAAATATGAATTTTAAAATGAGGTATTTTCTGAAATTCTTCAATACAACACATTGCCACTAGGAATACTAAGATTCACAGTGAAAAGTGACTACATATAGATGAATATATGTATTTATGTATGCATCAAATGGCCCTCCCCATCAATCTTAACTCAACCTTAGTAGGATTACATGATTTTTCCATTCAAATAAACTTAACTGATAATACTATATGAACAAGGTATTTAATGATTTTAAAAAGGTCTTGAAAACATAACCAATAAAAATCATAGTTATAGAAATTTTATCCACCTTTCATTTATAGTAAGTCTGTACAAGAACTTTTGGAAGTTTGATTTCCCTGAGATTGTAACACATCAATAACAATCATAATAAACACACTTCTGTCCTATCTTAATAAATTACTTTTATGACAACTTGATAGTAAAAACCTTGTAAAAGTTACTACATTTAAGGAAGGTCACAATAATAGCAATAATAGCAATAAGTAGCAATTGTCTGATTTTCATGACATAAAACTTTCAGCATATCACTCTGAAGTCCCTTTGTTCTTTCTTTTGTGAAGGGGCAGAAAATTTAGAATGGAATTGATGTTTTAAGAATCCATAATCAGTTAATCAGAATGGCACCAGGTAGGATAGAATCAGTTTTGTTTTGTTTTGTTTTGTTTTCAGAAAACTATACTATTAGTAAGGGTTCCAAGCCTTTCTCAATATTGTGTAAAGGAAGCACTACTTTCAAGATACACAGTTAAGTACTTTCTAATGATATCTGAGGTTGGAGAGAAAAGTCACATATATTTGCAGACATGTACACTCAATGGGAAAAATGTTAAATTCAAGGAGTACCCTTAGTACATATGTAAAGATATCTTATTCTGTCTCTATGTTCCTTAAATATTTAATATGGAGCTGTAACATTCTAAGAACAAAAAATAATACTAAAATAAGACATAAGTAGTTTCCTTCAGACTATGTAGTCACAGTTCTACACAATAAAATCTATGGAAAATAAAGTTCAAACTGAAATATTAGAGGTGAGTATATTTTTATCCAAGAACCAACACTTTCCTAAAACTGCACTAGAACCCTGGCATTACTTAAGCCTTTCCTGCTCAGTCTGTAAAATGGGCAATTTATTTCTCTTTGTTAATTTAAAAGGTATTTTGTCAAACACATGGCATATGGTAAAGATTTAACATTTAGGAAGTCTACAATTTAGGAAGACAAACACTTCCCCCATGTTGTTACTGCTACAGTAATAATTGACATACTGGCACAACACAGTCACTTTTGTAGATTAAACTTTGTAGAGGAAGACATGATGTTTGTGCTCAGTCCCTATCAGTTCTACGTTTATATGATTCTTCAGAAAGGAACACAAACTCACTAAAACCACTGAAATGAGTTTTTATTAACTTGTCTCAATTATTTAAGAAATAAGTGTACTTATAAAGCTTAACTTTAGAAAACATTCAACTCAGTAATCTTTACTTATTTGCAGATATACAAATATATACAGTTAAGACTATCACACAATGACTTGACATGTGTCATGCTGATATTGCATTGTTTTTCATGGAGCTATGAATCACTACACACTATCATGGTATAACAGGCTGATATTTGTGATATAAAGGGCTCATATTGTACTTTATACAAGAAACTCCTTAAATTCTTAACAGAATTCAAAAACAGATTAAAGAATTTAATCTTCTGTGTGCATATTCCAAGCATATTTTATTTGTCATGATTTTTTTTCATAGATAAAACCTAGTGTCACTGCTAAAGTGAGCTCCATACATGTTTATTTTTCCCCACTAATATGATTAAGTCGAGACAAATCGGTGTTCTATTTGTTCTAGTACAATTTTCCACTGCTCCATCTGCTGGATATGCCTACATTTCCTGCGCCATGTGGTAACCTCTGAGAACTAACATGAACTAATTCAGCAGGTGGCTTCAAAAGGTTCCAGCATGTTGCTTGGGAAACTTATAATGGCTTTTACATTTTTTTTTTTTCACTAAGCGTTACTATTTTACTGTGAACGATCAAAAAAAAAAAAAAAAAGAAAAAGAAAAAGACAATCTATGTGAAGGAAGATACATTCACAGCAGGTGAGCCATGGCAAACAAAAAGGGAAGCGTTTACTCATTGCAGCTTTGCATACTGCTCACCATTTCTGTGAATGGCCCTAAAGTCTTTCAACCTCATCCACAAATGGAAATCATATGCATAATAAAAGTTTTAAAGATATTTTAAAATATGATTTTCAGTAAACACATAAATATCCCACCAGGCAATCATGAGTCTCTCAATAGGATTTACCAAGTGATGAGGAAGCCTTTCGCAGCTCACTCCGCCTGCACGGTCTGGGCAGGCAGCTCCTGAGTCGCGCGCTCTCAGTTGAGGCACCCCACTTTTCCGCCTTCTCCCAGTCTCAGATGGGACAATGTGCAGCTGCCTCCACCAGCCAGGCTTCTGTCACCGCTGCCGCCGCTGCCTCTGCTTCTTCCTACAAAGCGTCGATTCTACTGCAAAGAAAGGGTTACTCCTCTCTAGGAGTCAAGAGACTGCAAACTTCCCTTGCGGTCCATGCACCTTTTATTCCGCAAACTTGTGCGTCCTTCCCTGCCCAAGGACCAAGGGAAACCTTGGCAAGCATCACAAGCGACATTATCATAAAGGACAACTCCTACCAAGCAAGATAAAACCTGAGATTCATTCAGAAACGCAGTCTTAATACAGACGGGGAAACACGGCTCCCAACACGAACTGCCCTCAATAGAGGTGCCATCAGCAAAGGGTTTCCACGTTGCCAGGGTCGGAGGCCGCCTTCTGCCCACAACACCCCCACCCCTGGCCTCGCCTGTGTGGGATGGAGAAGGTAAAGTTTGACAAATGATGACCGCTCCAGACAGGAGCATGCTTCGGAGCAGCTACGCCGGCACACAGGGTGCACTAGGGGAGAAGCCAGCGGGCAAGTGGCACGTACCTTTCTGCCCTTGCCGGGCTGCGAGCCGAGGCGCGGGGTCGGTGGGAGGCGGCGGGTCGGGAGTCCAGCACTGGCCGCGGGCTGCTTCCCAGGGTGAGCGGTGTCGCCACCGCGGCCGCTGCGCCCGGGCGCGGGGCCGAGCAGCCCGTGACGCTGCCAAGGGCGCTGGGCAACGCCACTCACTTGGCCCGGAGAAGTTGGGCAGCCTCCTCCGCCACCTTGGCCTCCGGGGAGAGCAACACGTTTAGTTTGAACTTTGCAGCTCCGGTCCCAGCAAATGCGCACACGCGCGCGCACACACGCGCGCGCCCAGAGCCTCTCACCGGCGAGCGAGGCGGGCGCGGTGGCTCTCTCTCTGGCCGCGTCTTTCTCTCTCGCTCGCTCTTATTGGCGCGGAGGTTATTGTTTTATTTATTTATTTCCTCCTCCTGGATCCCTCCTCCCCAGCCCCGCGCCTCCTGCCCCTCCTGCCCCTCCTCCTCCTCCTCCGCCGCCCCTCAGTCTGGGAAGCAAACACCCTCGCAGGCGCACGGGCTGCGGCGACGCGGGCAGCCAGGCTAGTTCCCGCACGGGGGCGCGGGGACCCTGGAGTCCCGGCAGGGAGGGGCCACCGGGAGGAAGATGAGGATAGCCGGGTTGCTCCCTGGAGGGTAGGTTCTCAAGTGTCCATGGAGATTAGGGGACTTCGCTCCGGGTTTCCTGGGACCGTGGTACGTGCACAGGAGAAGCCCGCAATTGCTGCCGCTACACTCCCGCCGGATCGGCGGGATAACTGCGCCCTGGCGCACGCAGATGCGCAGCCTCCAGCGCCCTCCGGGCCACGGGGCTCCGCGCACAAGGCCAGCCCGCGACTCTCCGGCCGCCGGAATGCGCGCGCCGCCACCGTTTAACCGCAGAGGGTGCGAGGTGGTTATTTATTTATTTATTTTAATGTTGCTTTAAGTGCTAAGCTGTTAGGCTTCTCACACCGCATCACGCCTTCTCCGACTGTCGGAAAGGTGCAAGCCACCGTAGGTGCGGCATCCACCGCGGCTGGGCTGCCTTAACCCTTCTAGAAAATGAAGGAGGCGGCTCCAACCACAGCCTCCGGGCGTCTGCATTTCACTCCCAGCCAACCTACACAGTCCGGAGCGACAGTCCTAGCGACTATTATTGGCCCCCATAGTCGGTTCTCAAATGGCAATTGACCTCTGGCACCACTGTCTTTGGGTCAACCCAAACGCTCCTTCCCAGACCTGAAGAAGAGATGACCTCCAAGCCAGCCGCCCTTCCCCACCCCTGACAACCTGCAGAAGGCTGCACAGGAAAAACCCCAATTTGGGCTGAAGGAAATCCTAATGTTTGCATCCTCCTGATCTTCCTGACCTCAATCTCCAGCAGTAAACCTTTTTGAGGAGAAATTATTCAAAAGGAAGTAATCCTAGGAGGCCTCCTGATAAATAAACACAGCTAATAAACTAAACCCCATTCCCGACGCGGGGATGCAAATTTCCCTTTCTGCATTTGCAGATTCCCTTTCCTTGGCATTTGGCTCTGTAAATGTGCCCTTTATGAAGACTTTACCTTTAGAAACTCTCTGGCACTAAAGCGCTTATATGCATAGATTGTAGTTGCATATTGTATGCTTTTCTTTCCAACAATACATTCTGCAAATTATTGATTAGATATTCATTTCTTGGAATTATCTATCTTTTTCTCAGAAATGCTCTGTTAAGTGTACAAATCCTCCTTAAGAAACTCATATTCTTCTTACTTTACATTTTCATTCGCATCCCCAGTAAGCCCCCCAGAGGTCAGGTGAGGAACAGGTGAGGTCTGAAATGGGTGAAGGAGTGTATGTGGTGGTGGGGAGAATGGGGGTGGAAATTAACCTTTCTTTTGGCATGTTATAGTTGTCTTCTCACTCCAGAACTTATCATTTGCAAAGAATAAAGTTGTATGGTTACACCTCCAGTTCCTGCCTGCCTCACTCTGGAAGCACCAGTCATCTGAGAAAAGTGGCCACACAGTTCACTGTAAAATCCTCTCACTGAGAGGGGAATACAAACACTTTCAAGAAAAAAAACAGGAGGTAGAATACATCTCTGCCCCTGAAAGGAGGACAAGATGGTATTTGAGTTTCCTAGGACATATGTGACATGGAGGTAGTGAGACCTGTACTCCAAATCTCTAAGCATCATATGCAGTGTGAAGTCCACACTTTGGAAGCATATTTCCCCTTGCTCTAGAGATAACCTGATTCTAACATGGGGGTATCTGTCAAACAGTTATACTTTCAATGCTATGTGAAACTTCCTCTGGAGATTTTATGTAAAATCTATGACTATATATGTGTATGTATCTATATATGTATATCGAGAGAAAGAGAGAACACAGGAGACATTATTTCTTCTTATCCCTTCTTCATTATTAATATTATATCCCCATATGTTGAACAATAGCTTAAACATAATTATTTTTACAAAATTTTACTCCGAGATGTTACTGCTCCCCTTTTTCAGTTTCCTGTCCATCCCCGCACACTTGTCCCAGCATACTGGGAGTTGCACTTTGCTCTATGATGCTATATTTGACTCAAACATGCATGTGGTGTTGAAAAGGACATTAACTTTGCAAACAGTAAATCTCAGTGTACAAGCCATTAGGTAGAGATGAGATTAAAATAGAAGTTGATCTTATTATGAAAAAGATAATTTAAAATGCCTATTACCACTCATGTGATGGTGCACAACTTTAATCTTAGACTAAGGATGCTGAGGCCAAAAGACTGGAAGTTCTGGGCCACTCTTGGCAACATGCAGGAACAGTCAGAAATTCTACTCTCCTCCCTTTCAATGATTGTATTTATGCTGATACCCACAAACTGATTCATGCAAGTTCAAGATTAGCTACGGCAGCCGGGCGTGGTGGCGCACGCCTTTAATCCCAGCACTCGGGAGGCAGAGGTAGGAGGATCGCCGAGTGTTCGAGGCCACCCTGAGACTACATAGTGAATTCCAGGTCAGCCTGAGCCAGAGTGAGACCCTACCTCGAAAAAACAAAAAAAACAAAAAAAAAAAAAAAAAAGATTAGCTACGGCAAGTTAACATTACAAATATTATAGAAGTAACTTCTGATAAGGATCACTGAATCTGGGGAAATTAATAGTAAACATTACATAGACATGGAAGAATAATGTTTTAAGAGATTGTTTTAAGAAATTCCAAAAATCTACCATGAAAATAATTCATAAATGCATATCTATGTTGAATTGGTTAATCTAATTTAACAACATTCATTTTCTTATTCTGGGCATAGAATTTTTGGGATTAAAAAAAATTAAGAAGAGGACAGAAGATTAAAGGTGTAACTAAGAAGGTAGTAACTAAGAAGTAGTGGCTGGTTAAGACAAGGAAGTGGAAGAAATGTAGAGGAATGAAAGGTGGTAGAATTCATCATTTCTCCTGAGAACATCAACAGTTCTTAGAAAACTCATTCTTTTTTCTGTTTATTTATCTAGTTGTGTGGGAGAGGAGAGTGTGTGTGTGTTTATGCAAAAGAATGTAAGGACATGTCAAGACCTCCTGTCATTGCAAACAAACTCCTAGTGCATGTGCCATTTTGTGCATCTAGCATTAAATGGGTACTGGGGAATCAAACCCTGATAGTCAGGCCTTATCCACAAGAGACTAAGCAATGAGCCAACTCTCTAGCCCATAAAACTCATTCTTAAAGGTGTCATTCAAATTCTTAGTTTAGAGGCATTTGTCTAGGGAATTGGATTGTCACATCACCAATGATAGAAATCTATCACACAAGAATGAAACTAGGCCAGCACTTAATATCCACAAGGAAATAATTCATTTGTTGTACTTTTTTCATAGAAGATACTATGAGTCATAATTTGTTTGGTTACTAACATTTGTATGTAATTGTCGTGTGCTTTATTGATGTGTGCATGTGTATATGGAGGCCAGAAGACAGCACTGACTTCTTCCTTAATTACTCTCCACCATATATATTTACACAAAGTTTTTAACTGAATGCAGAACTCGCCAATTTACCTATTATTCCTAAGAAGTTTGCCCTGAGCATTGACATGTTTCAACCTCCTGAACATTGGTAATATAAGAGAACACCACCACTCATGGCATTTATATGGGTGCTGAGATATGAGATCGAGTACCTAGTTTACGTGCTGAACCATCTCCCCAGCTGGGTCCAACATTTTAAACAGTTTTTTTTTTTTTTTTTTAATTTATCATTGCACCTCCACTTACATAGGATCCCTACTTTATGATTAGTGATCTATTTACTTCTGTATATATGTCCATGTGTAGGTGCACTATTAACAACCAGTCTGATTTATTGCATGCATCGTTTTGTGATTTGAATGTAAATGTATGTTCCCCCATAGACTGAATTTTATTTTAAGTTTAACTTTCCTAATTAAGTCCCCAGAAGGCAGTGGAAGAGGTGATTCAGTGGAAATGGATCAAGTACCACTGAACTAGATGTGTTGAGAACCAGTTTGAACTCTGGTTCTTTGTGCTTGCTGGTGTTGGTCTTTATTTCTCTATTGTGAGTGTTTGAATTGAGCCAGGTTCTTCTGTCTTGATGGAACTTACTCTGGAATCTGTAAGCCTGAAATAAAACCCTTTCCTTCAACAAACTGCTTCTGGTCAGGTGTTTGTCTTGGCAATAAAAAGGTAACTGTAATAACATACTCTACTATAAAGATGTGGAATCTGAAGAGAAGTTCTGTGTCAGTAACAGGGAAGTTATATCCTCACTTACCACTTGTGCTTTGCTGCCAGTGTTTGAAATCTAACTGTGTAGTTCAGGAAAAACAGCATTTTAAACAGACTAGTATTCCAAATCATTTGAGGTAGTTTAGCTTTACAGCATACTGCGTTACTGGTATTTTATTTAAAACAGTTTACATACTCACCTTTAGCTTTTAAATCATCAAGTTATTGTTGTGGTTTGAATGAGATGGCCCTGATAGCCTCGGGTATTTGAATGTTTATTCCATAGCTGGTGGCAATTTGGGCTGTAGATTCTTCTTGGAGGAGGTGTGTTGCTGGGGGAAATTTAGAGATGTTGTACCTTGTTCTGCTTGCCAATAGTAGCTCAGTTTAGCTCACTATCCTGCTGCTTTCTGCCAGCTGATGTAGCAAAGGGGATCCCCAGACTCTGCTGGACCGTCTTTCCTCTGCCATGATGAAGCTTCCCTCAAGGCTGTAAGCCAAAATACAACCTTTAGCCAGGCGTGGTGGCACATGCCTTTAATCCCAGCACTCGGGAGGCAGAGGTAGGAGGATCACAGGGAGTTCAAGGCCACTCTGAGGCTCCATAGTGAATTCCAGGCCAGCCTAGGCTAGAATGAAACCCTACCTTGAAAAACAAACAAACAAACAAACAAAAAAACAACAACAACAACAAAAAGGAAAATACAACCTTTCCTTCAATCAGCTGCTTTTGATTGGGTGTTTTGTGCCAAGAATGAGATGGTAACTGCAGTCTATGAGTAAGTATTTGCATATAAGAAGAAAACATGTACATACTTTTAAAAATTATTTAATTTCGCCTTTCTCATTTTATAAGGAACTCATCAAATGTATTTTAAGCACATTTAACAAAGTATTTTAAACATCATTTCATTATATGTGGTAAAGTTTTATTTAGCAAAAAAAAATGTAGCTAGTTGGAAAATTATATATTTTATTGACCAAAGAAATCAAAGAAGTATCTGTTTCAAAGGAAAATTTCTGAATGCTCTTGGAGTAACCTTTTCAAATATTGCTTTTGATATTAATTCCTAATAAAGTGATTTGAAACTGAAAATTTTAAAGCTGTAAATTACTGATGAGGAAGGCAATCAATTAAATTGATTCCTATAACACTGAAGCCTACAAATAGTTGTCACTTGTAACTGAATTATGTTTGGACCTATCTTCAAAAAAATATGACATAAGACATGGGGAACAAGGAAGAGTAAAACATAAGGAAGCTTTATTTAATAGAGTATATTATTTGAGACTATTATGCTTGTTATACCCATAATACCATAGATATGGAAATATAAAATAATAGTTATAGAAACCATTGGTTTTTAGGACTCATTTTGCTTTCATAGTGTTTTATACTTCTTTATTGATTGTCAAGGAGAGAGAAAGAGTGAGAATTGGAGCACCCAGGCCTCTAGTCACTGCAAATGAACTTGAGATATATGCACCAAGCACCACTTTGTTCATCTGATTTACTGGGGAATTGAACCTTGGTCCTTAGGCTTTGCAGGCAAGTGCCTTAAAAGGTAAGCCACTCTCTCCAGCCTAATCTTTCATAATTTCACTAAGATCCATTGTCTATATAGGGTCATTTCCTCATAGATGACTTCTTCTAATTATGCCCTCACAGTGCCATGGAGAAAAAGAAGTCAAATAAGTGTATTGCTTCCAGAACAGAAGGAAGAAGTAAGTATGGCATCTTGTTGGCATACACTTTGAGTCTGTCAAAGGAAAGGTATGATAAATACTTGAGTTAAATTGTGGTTAGGTTTAATTATTCTTAAATTGTGATAAAATACACAGAACATAAACTTTATTATTTGAATCAGTCTATCTTTACTGTTTGCTATCATCTTCAGAATGTGAATGGACAAAATGAAGTCCATACATGTTATGAAATGGACACCATCTTTCCTCTTGAAACATCCTCATTTTTCTAAACTATAACTCTATATTCATTAAAGAACTACACCCAGACTAGGAAGATAACTCAATGAATGGATCACCCATTATGTATGCCTTAATACTGAGTTCAGTGCTCAGAACCAGAAGATTTGATAATCCCATCTAACCGTGAAATGGGAGATGGCAGGAGCATTTTCTGGGTACTAGAGAATCAAACATAGGCCATAAAGTTTTCCAAACAAGTGCCTTTTGCCACTAAGCCATCTCTCTAGCCTCCATAATTTCTTTCTTATTAAAAGCTGAAAAAATCATTTCTTTATTTGTATATAAAATGTTTTGTTTAACAAACTGGAGACATGGCTTAGCAGTTAAGTTGCTTGCCTGTGAAGCCTATGGCCGCAGGTTTGGCTCCCCAGTACCCACATAAGCCAGATGCACAAGGGGACACATGTATCTGGAGTTCATTTGCAGTAGCTAGAAGCCCTGGTGCACCCATGCTCTTTCCCTCTCTCTCTTTATCTCTCTCTCTTTCTCCATGTGCGTATTTCTCTGCTTGCAAATAAAGAAATAAAATATAAGTATTTTAAAAATAAATAAAATAATAACACAAATAAAGAATAATCTAATAATCTGGTTAAGGTTTTCAGGAAACATGAAATTTTCTAAAACTGACACTATTTTACATTTATACCAGAAATGCAATAGAATTCCTGTTTCTTTAGAATCTAACCAATAATTGCTGTAGGAATTCTTTTATCATCCAACTAAATGGATATAAAATACTATGTCATTCTGATTTTCATTTTCATGATGATATCATATGCACATGTGGCACTTAGACATCCACTTTGAACAAAATTTGGAAACTTCAGCCATTTTTAAAATGAATCTGTATCTGCTGCTGTTGTTAAGGTATAATAATAGCTCATTGTATGTTCTGAATATTAATCCTTCATGAAATATAGACTTGCCAATATTTTCTCCCATTCCATGTTTGCTGCTTTCCTTTAATATTAATTTTCTTTGATGCACAAAAATTTTAATATTAGGTAATGCATTTTTATTATAAATGTAAATATTAAAATATTGCAATGAATAGAATTTCAGTTTTTTGTTTTTCACCTAGTCAATTTCATTGATTTTTTTTTCTTGATTCAGTCTAAGATATGGCTAAATGTAGAAATCCACAGTGAATTCTCTATAGTATATTGTAAAAACAAGTAATTCTAAGGGTTTTAACATGTATATTGTTACAAGTAGATGAATATCATGAAAAAGTCTTAAGATAGTCTATGTTGTAGAATAAATAGTACCTGATTATAAGAGCACACTTCTGTTTGTACTTCTATAGTTCTAGTAGGTGATAAAGAACCAAGTTCAGATGTCCACCTGAGTCCTTCCTTCTGAAATAAATGTGATTATATCTGCTAGATTGAAAAAAATCATTTTAAAATTACTTTATTTATTTATTTATTTTCACAGATAGAGAAAGAGGGAGAAAGAAAGGCTGGGCCAGGGCCTTTTGCCACTGCAAACAAACTCCAGACCCATGTACCACTTTGTGCATCTAGCTTTATATGAGTACTAACAAATCACCTTAGCTGCTGAGCCATCTCCCCAGCCCATTTTTATAAGGGACTAGAATATGGAAATGGTGCAACAGGAGAGCTCTCCCATAGGAGAGGAGACTGGCTACAAAGCCACTGAAACCAATTTTGTGTATTCTGTTTTGCCTAAAGCCTTTCTAAACCAAAGAAGTAATTTTATTATACCAGATGGAGAAATAAAACACTAATAAGCCTGTAAATGCTCTAAAAAACCATACAAAGTCTGAAATATTAATATATCTAATAGATGTTATTTAGATTTCCTAATGTCAGCATGTGGCACTATAAGACCTCTTTTATCTGAGCCACTAGTGACTGTATGTAAATTTACCTTGCTGAACACAGCATACATATTTCTCATTGTTCTGCAATTTTTTTGCTGTACTTTTGTCCAATGGAAACAGTAAACTAGATTAATGTACATTTTTGTAGTGTTTCCTATTGTCACACACTGAGAAGTTCCCTCTTAAATGGCTGGATCAATGGTTGACTCTGTTTTGAAGCTGGTGTCTAAGAAAGTGTTTAAAAAGAACCAAGTTCATGCTCTTAACATCCTTAGAAATCGGTCCTCAAAGGCCCATGCACCACTTGTCAATCTCACATGGACACTGCCAGGTAACAACAAAGACCATGAAAGTTGCTTGTAAACTGCTTTGAATCGGAGAGATTTACTTCCTCAATAGACAAGAACAGAGGATTTTTTTTAAATAAAATGAAATTCAATTTTATAAAGCTATCTGAATCTTTTTAACTGCTTTCTTTAAACATGCATAGTAAAATCTTTCATGAGAATTCATTAAGCTTCAAGGTCATTTAGGAGAAAATGGTAAGCACATCAGTGATAGAATTGCTTTGCATTTAGTGCAGGTGTTTGCCTAGCAAATAATATCTGTATAGACAGGAAATTCATTCATTCATTTTCTTTTCATTACTATTACAACGAGGAAGAAATCTTAAAGCCCATACTTTCACTCACTTTGGATTGTGTAATTAATGGTACATTATTCATGTAATAAATTATGTTCATGCCACTGGTTATTTTCAAATTCATAATAAAGGGACACAAAGAAGGATGGAGGGAAAGAGGAGGATAAAAATCCTATTATTCCTGATCATGTCTTAAGTATTCAGGTTTATGTCAGTAACTTAGGCTTTACATTGACAAAATGCTTTTACTACATTTAAAACATGAGCTTTGGAGACTGAAAAGATGGCTCAACAGTTAAGGAGCTTGCTTGCACAGCCTAAGGATCTGGGTTCGATTCCCCAGTACCCATGTAAAGCCAGATGCACAAAGTGGCACATGCAACTGGAGATTGGTTACAGTAGCTAGAAGCCATGGTGCACTCATTTCATCTGTCTTCCTCTCAAATAAACATGGTATTTAAAAATATATATAAAAGCTTTTAAAATCTTCACTTACTATGTTTTGTAATACATGTTCATGTTTAGTTTAAACATGCTCAGAAAAAAACCTATGGAATACATTTTAAAATACAGACTTTTCATTAGTTCTGGAAGTATATTCTTGATAGAGCAAGAATCTGAGATTATCCAGAAAGTTTTTTTTTTTTAATTTAAGCATAAAGATTTTTTATAAAAACTTAAGCATATATATTAATGTACAAATATATTGAATGAAATTATGTTATATAAACATGTAAGGATAATTTAGTATATTTGTGATTGGTTTCCAGTTTACGGCATTATTTAATGTTATTGCAAACATGATAATGAAAGATTTTCTTCAAGTAAATAATAATATATGACCACTGAACTGTAAACTGCACTTTCACCTTGTTATCAGCATATATTGCTCATGGAAAGAAGCACACACACACACACACACACACACACACACACACACGCACACACACAAATATATGTATTACATTATATATCATAAATTATTACATATAATGCAAATATATATGTACATAAATACAACACACATTGTATTAGTAAAAAACAAGTCCCCACTACATAAAGCAAAATAGCCGTCACTCAAAATAATGCACAATAGCAAAACATAGTTTGCATTAGATTATCTTATCTGCTATTTCTTAAAGACAAAGGGGTAGTTAATCTTGAATACCCATAATCCTACATCATAGCTTTGTATACTTAGGTTGGAATAATAGTTAATTGGTATTGCTCTAAAATATATTAACATACTTCCTCCCTTAATAAATAGAGTAAAATAAACATCCTCAGAAACATAATTAATACCCCTACTTTATCCATTACTTAAATTTGGGATTGTTATCTGTTTTAAAATGGTTAAAACATTGAAAATTCTGTATTTTTTCATCTGTTTTCTTGTATTTATAAACCCAACATAGATGCAGAGAATGTCTATGTAACATGCATAGGGTAAACTATGTATTAAAAACTTAAAATAAAATATTGGACAAACAAATAAAAATACTTTTCATTATAATATATTATTTTATTAAAGTTACTAGGGTTGTCTTTCATCTTTGAAGGTTCATTTGTGATATTTAGAGTATGACTTGACTTTTTATATCTTTTGCCCATATTTAGATGGTTTTAGTTATTTTTTTCACTACTGTCTAATTTTCCATGATTCATATATTCCATGATTTACTTATTTCACTATTGACAACACTTAAGTGTCTTTTAGGCTTTATTATATTTTAATGCATTTATTTATTTATGAGAAAGAGAGAAACTGGCAGAAAGAGAGAAAGAAAAAGAGAGAAAGAGAGAGAGAGAGAGACTGTGTGTGCTACGACCTCTAGCCTGTTCAAACTAACTTCAGACACATCTGTCACCTTGGGCATCTGGTTTATGTGTGTACCTTGGAATCAAAACTGGGTCCTTAGGCTTCTCATATAAGTGCCTTAACCACTAAGCAATCTCTACAAGGCCCAGCTAGCTAATCTTACTTAATCTTTTTATGTGATATATGGAAACTTTCAACTTTGGACTTAGATTATAGTAGCTTATTCCCCATATTTTAAAAATTATGGTTAATATTTTTATATAGAAAATGTTTTATAATTGAATGTATTAAACAGTTCTTCAAAAGGATCTATTATTATTTGTTTCAATTTATTTTAATTTTATAATATTTGGTCATTACTGTATAAAATGTCATTCACTCTGGATTTTTTTTTTTTTACTAGATTTTTCTTTTGTTTTAGTTGGGAGATTTTTGATAACTGCTTGGATCTCTATGCTTGTTATAGGTCTATTTAAGTGATTAATCTCATCTTGATTTAATTTAGGTAGGTCATATAAATCAAGGAAATCATCCATTTCTTTCAGATTTTCATACTTTGTGGAGTATATGCTTTTATAGTATGTCCCTGTGATTTTTTTGAACTTCTCTGGAATCTGTTGTGATGTTACCTTTTTCATCTCTAATTTTATTAATTTGTGTCTCTTCTCTCTTTCTTTTGGTCAGATTTTCTAAGGGTTTATAAATCTTGTTTATCCTTTCAAAGAATCAAGTCTTTGTTTCATTGATCCTTTGGATTGTTTTGAAATTTCTTATAGATTTTTAAGTACCCCTCTGGCTTAATGAATTTTACTTGTTTCTGGATCAGTTTACTTGATTTTTATATACAGTCTATTGTTGTTTAGATAAAAAGTGATCCTCATATACTCATATGTGGGAACACTTGGTCCCCATCTGATGGCAAAGTTTTGGAAGGTTGACTTTAAGATGTGGAGCCTTTCCAGAGAAAGTGAATCACTGGAATGGCTTTTGAGATCTTATAGCCTGTCCCCACTCCCTATTTTCTCTCTGTTTCCTAGCTGTGAATGTCATATAACAACTACTCCCCTTCTCCTACTGGTATGCCTTCCCTACCATAATGGAAAATATTTGCTCTGACTATACCTAAAATAAACCCTTATTTCCTTAAACTGCATCTGTGATATGATAGAATTCATGTGATATATATATATATAAAATATATGATATTTTATGAAATATTACATATGATAAGCAATCTAATATATGTAATGAGATATGATGTGATATGATATGATGATGTTATGTGATGTGATTTGATGTGATATATTATATATTTATTTGGACATAGTAACAAGGAAAACAATTAATGCAGTCATTATCAATTTCAATTATGCTGCTATGGTATTAATTTTATAATGTCTATTAAATAAAACTAATACTACTCGTCTTCTTATTCCAATTCTAAGGAATTTACTTATTAAGAATAACTAGGAGGGAATATATCGTTATGGTGTCCACTGTCACACAAGTAAGTCCATCAACTCACGGAATGTGAGGCAAAGTTTTATTGGGTAGAAAGGAAAGAAAAAGAAGAAAGCAGGTGCATTAGGTCTGCATCCCAGAAGTTTGTATCTCAGGATACACGCCCAAACTGTTTGGACTATCAGATTTTTATAGTAAAAACAGGATGGGAGTTAAACCACAAAGTTACATACTGTTAAACAAGAGGTGGGCATTTCAAGAAGTCACAAGGCTATATAGGTCATATAGGCAGAACTGAGGCAAGAAACATTCTATGCTATGTAATCACAAAGTTATTTAGAAACAAAGAGATACAGGAAGGTCATGGTACATCCCACAGAGGGATCTTCCCATTTCTTAAGTAACTGTAAACATCTGCATTGCACAGAGGGATCATTCCATTCCTTAGGTAACAGTAAACTTCTACATTGCACAGAAGGATCATCCCATTCCTTTCACATTCCATTTTCCAATATAACTTTTGAATTGAAGGATAGAGTATTATTTGAGCCAAAAGAGTAAACTGTCATGGAGTTCTATCCCTAGCAGATCAAGCAAATAAATGAATCAGAGAGGTAGGTAGAAGCAGCAGATTCTTGGAAAAGTTCATAAAACAAACACATTAAAAATCCTACTGAGGAGCTGGGCATGGTATTCCTAGCACTCAGGAGGCAAAGATAGGAGGATCACCATGAGTTCAAGGCCACACTAAGACTACATAGTGAATTCCAGGTCAGCCTGAGCTAGAGTGAGGCCCTACCTTGAAAAACCAAAAGAAAAAGAAAAAGTAAAAAAAAATCCTACTGAGAAGATCAATATTGCCCTCATGTTAGCATGCTGAGTTTCCTGTTATCACAAACAAAACAAATGAATAAACAAAAAATAGACATCATTCTAAGGCCTTAGCACCTATGGAGGCCAGGTACAGAGCAGCTTCTTCCAACACTCCTAATTACAACTACCTTATTTACTTCCACACCCCTTTCTTCACATTTGTGACTGATGATTAATTCTAATTCAAACCTCAGTGTTTTAAAAGTGAAAGTGGCCACATACCTTGAAGGTGCATAGCAGTTCATGATTGTCAGAGTGTTTTGGTTTGAATCGGATGTCCACATAAATTCATTTGCTTTGAATGTGCTGTCCCCAGCAGGCAACAATTCTGAGATGGAGGCTTGTTGGGAAAGTTGGGCTGTTGGAGGCAGGTTTTTTTTTTTTTTAATTTTTTTGTTTATTTATTTATTTGAGAGAGACACAAAGAGAGAGACAGAGAGAGAGAGAGAGAGAATGGGGTGCACCAGGGCCTCTGGCCACTGCAAACGAACTCCAGATGCATGCGCCCCTTGTGCATCTGGCTAACGTGGGTCCTGGGGAATCGAGCTTCGAACCAGGGTCCTTACGCTTCACAGGCAAGCGCTTAACTGCTAAGCCATCTCTCCAGCCCTGGAGGCAGGTTTTAAGTGTTATAATTAGCTTCTCCTTTTCCTCAGAGCTCACTACCTTACTGCTATAAGTGAGGAGTGATGTCCAGCCTCTACTTATGCTATGTTATCCCCTGCCATCATGAAGCTGCCACTCAAGACTATAAGCCAAAATAAACTGCTGCCTTTGGTTGGGTTTTTGATCTAGTAGTTACAAGGTAAATATGACACTTAGGCTAAATGTTCTAGAAGACACATTTAGGGAGCACCATTGACTGCAATGCTTTTCACAGGAATAAAATCAAAGCTGGAACAGAGTTTCTTATCTTGCAGGAATTCTTAAAGGTTCTAAAGTAAAAAAGAGCATCTGACCTCTTCTAGATTCTTGCATTCCTGAATCCTGGCACATGCTCCATATTCAAAACGAGCATTTCAGAATTTTGAAATCACTCATTCATTTTTCTCTTACATCTTTTGTTCTGTGCCCACAACACTCTATTCTTATCTCATCTGATCAACTCTTGTATTTGATTTATATGGTACAATGATAATCATCAGGCACATCCAGATAATCTCTTAAATCCATATCTTAAATCACAATTGTAAAACCCCTTCTTTTATTTAAAGTAACTAAGTCACAAATTCCTGGGACTTCAGTGTGGCCATTTTTCCCCTTTGAGTATCAATGCATTGTTTCACTTCCCTTAAGTTCTGAGAAGCCAATAAAGTTACTAGATTCAAATGATTTTCCTATGAAATTTAGATCCTTGAAGAGTAAGATAATTTTTTAAAATGGAGTATTTGTTGAAATTTATGTGGAGAAGAAATGTATATACACACACAAACACACATAGAAAAACACACACAATATTATTTCTCCAATCACCAATTTATATAGATTATGTTGAAGTAAAAACAATTAATTGTGAGGACTAATTTAGCCTTTGAAGGTTATAGGCAAATATATAAGGCAACAGAAATAATGAAGGATAATAAAGAGACTAGGACAGATCTAGGAAATTCATCAAAAAAATTGATAAGCATTCTAGAAAGATAAAATGGAACAGATGGAAAAAGGCAATAATAAAATAATAGCAGGTAATTCATCTGTGCTGACAGAAGACCTGTATCTGCACTCTGAGAAGGCTCACTGAGTTCCAGGTTACATTGATGAGAAAAGACACACGTGGCATATCCTGTGAGCCTCCTGAAGGATAAAGATAAAGAGAAAAATCACAAGTGCAGTGCAACAAACCAAAGTTCTTATAATATGGAAAAAATAATCTCAGCATTTAAGTTTCTCCTTTGCAACACTAAAAGCTATATAAAACAGTGAAATCACATTTATAAATATATAAAGTCACAACCAGAGTATTCTATGCCTGAGCTAGATGGTACAACTATATCAGATAAGGAGAAATTTGTTGAAAATAAATTTTATAAAACCCAGATTATATCACTCATGTACTCTGAGATAAATATTCAGGTGAAGATTCAGCTAAGGAGTTGATCTGGAGCAATCTTCAAAATGAGTTGAGAGGAAGTATAAGGAAAGCACTATGATATATAATGTCTTGGATCAAGGTGTGTAGTTGAAATATTTTTAGTGGATAATGGCACCATTAAAGTGAAAAGGTGCAATAAGATCCTTTTTAGTAGGAGGAACAAACGGCTGATGGGTTCTGAATGCTGCACCACATTGCAAATACAAAGTTTGGGACAGGAAGTTTGGAACAGGACAGAGATGGGCAGAGACATCACTCCTTTTTGATTTGCTACCAGCCATAAATCTGTGTAAAAGAGCAGAGAGAAGAGATGGGGTGGACTGTAGTTAGTATCTCTCATGGAGGAAGCTGTAGGTGAAAAAGGTACAAAATAGAGTATCTTGGGGAAGGTAACAAATTCTGTCTTGTTTGCAAATAAGCAAAATAATATGGATCTTGATTTAATGGTCAGAGCAAAAGATTTCTCCTAATGAAAACTCTGATATCTCAGCCTGTCGCTGGTTCCTGGACATCCATATCATACCCTTCATGTTGCAAATTTGTCCCAAGCTTTAAAATATTAGTCTATCCTCATGATTGTTAAGTATGCAGCTTTAACTGCTAAACCATCTTCCCAGTCCCCTGTGGTTACTGTTTTCAATGTTATATCTATAGCTTAGAATTTCCCTCCACTTGTACCTACCTAGTTGAATCACCTTCCTGTAGGAAAAAGCCAGAGTGAAGGAAATAATGGTGTTAAAACCTGAGGAGTTGTTCCATATAGATTGATGATCCCAATGAGAAGGAAAGAAAAGGAGTATCCAGTGTCCTTCTCTGATGCATTTTTTCTTCAAGCTGTGGAGCAGAAAGGAAAGCCTCAGCAAGGCCACAGTTACTCTGAAGTGAAAGAGATGGAAGCGACAGTTGAGAAAAATCCAGCAATGTGGTAAGGAAGAAAAGGTTTGGAGAGAGTGTCAAGACCAACATATGAAAGAAGTGATGGAAAACTCTCAAGATTATTTATAGGATTACAAAATATTCATTACTATCAAGGTAAAGTGTAATGTCTGCCATCTAAGTAAATGGTTATAATATATGAAAAAAATCTCAGACATATAGCGCCTATGCAGATTCAAAGTAATTGCATCAATCAAAATCAAGCCAAATATACACATATGCTAAAATTATCAAATAAGAGCATATCATACTTACTTTAAGTTTATTATACATGTTTGAAATATATAGACACTGAAGATATACAAAAGATGCAACCTAAAATTTTAATTAAGAGAACTATATTAAGATGAATAGTTACCTTCATCAACTAACAGTGAAATGAATGTTGAAACATGATAAAGCTAATCAATACTATTAGAAACTGCAAAATTAAACAAGAGTACAATATAGAGAGATGATAGATATCAAAGGATGTGAGAAATACGTCAGATTACTTCACATAATATAATATATACAAATATGGTGTTTCTATCAGGAATGTAGAAAATATTTAACAAAATTGTATTTAAATAGCCTGAACTGAATATACATAATAACCATAAAATACTACTTCTTGTGTTATCATCATCATATTGACCAATGACTATGATAGATAGAATGTATCTTTAAGGTTGGTAAAAAATAAAGTCAAATTTCATGTGTACAAAAGCCCAGGTGATTGTAGCTTTCTTGAATAAGCAAATAAGAATACTGTGGAAAAAATCTTTATAACAGTAACAGGAAGAATAAGTCAAAATTCTATACCAAGGTAAATACAATTCAAAAGAAAAACTGAAAATCCAAATTGATGCATATAAAATTTAACCAAATGTTCTTACCTCATTTACAAGACATATATATATATATATATATATATACATATATATATATATATATACACACACACACACACACATGTATACACACACACATATATATGTATATATACATATATATATATATATATATATATATATATATATATATATAGACACACACATACATATACATACTTGTGTGTGTGTGTATGTGTGTGTAGAGTGGAAATGAAGATCTATACACAAGTGTAAAAGCAGTAGACATAATAATAATTGCATATGTAAATGTATATTTTCTATTATTTAAATCTATTTAACAGATAACTGACCTTTGTAATGACAATAATAAGATATTGTAGGGCTTATTATATACATTGCCAAAAACTTAAATTACAGCATAGTCTTGGAAAGGAAATATAAAAATGCTATTTTGAAATTTTGATACCACAAGCTGATATACAATCAGTTATGTTACTGAAAATGTTCTCTGTATTACAGACTCCAGAACAACAACTGAAATTTAAAAAATAAAAAGATCCAGAAAAATGAGATAAAATATAATAATAAATACCACATATAAAGGAAGAAAAAACAGAACACAGAGAGACAAGTGATTGGATGATAGAATTAAATTCAATTACAATGAAACTGCTCTAAACCTTTTATATATAAGAACTTTTATTGTTCTAAGAAAATTGTTTGTAACATTCAACATTTAAAATATAATTTAAAAATTAGAGCTGGAGAGACGGCTTAGCAGTAAAGGTACTTGCTGGCAAAGCCAAAGGACCAAAGGTTGATTCCCCAGTACCCACATAAAGCCAGATGCACAAGATGACACAGGCATTTGGAGATCATTTGCAAAGAGTGTACAAGATAGAGGTGTGTGCTCACAAGCATCATGTCTAGTGAACAGTCCTGTTTCTTTAGAAAGACTTATGAAAAACTGGTATAGCTTAATGCTGCAACTTCAAATTTTGCTAAAATAAGATCATTATAATACCTTCAGAAACAAATTAGTATTGTCTAGGAGGCACAATGCAAATAGAATAGGAAGAGAAGAGGGCTGCTGTCATTAAAAAGTGAAGAACAAACTGCTATTTCCTGGCATCATAGATCTCCAATGAATATTTTAGAATAGCGAATTCTAGCATTGAAACTTCACTTTCTTTGTGACAAGAAGAACAATGAAAACAGCTTTTAGTAGAAATAAACAATGCTGTGCACACAGCAAAAAGTCTACTTTAAAAAGTACATTATAATTGGATACTAGGACATATTGTACAAGAAAAATAAATAAATCAGAGACTAAGTTGTCTCATTGTGAGTAAAGCACCAAAAATGAATGTAGTTTGCAAATTAGAACCCAATCTCCATAATTACTTTCTTTTACATAGTCAGTTTTACTTGAATACAGGTTTGCAACTTGTCTTGTACCTGCTACGGGTATCACAGAGGCTCTCATTTTTAAATGCTAACAGAAAAAGAATAGAGAATCCATGCCAAGTGCAATTAAGAAAAGGATAGTGCTCAAAGGGGAATTCTGTTTACACTTGTGTTTCCAATGCATCGTTATATTATAATGCTTTTTTTCTGGTATCACTTTTATCCAAATTATTAAATGTTACATAATTATTTACTCCTTTAAATATTTTACTAACTGCTGAAAAGGGACAAGCACTGCCCTAGAACCTGAAGACAGAATAGTGACCATAAGGGCAGAGGTTCATCTTCTTCCTGTTTATATTAAAGTCCTGAGAAGTGGTACAGGTGTCAAGGAGGCTAAATACAGAGGGCTGGGTGCAGCTTCTCTTGGGAAGTATTTCCTCAAATGGAAAAGTGAATATAAATTTTACCAGCAATCAAAAGACCACATCATATTAAAATATCATCATAAAATTGAGTAGAAAGAGTTATTCTTAAAACATAGCTCAAAAGAAAACAGGGCAGTAATTCTATGAATTAGTTCCTTCTTAATATCAGTAAATGTTTTATGTTGTCTATATTTATCATCAACTCAGCAACATAAGTTCATATGATTTAGGGGGCAATTGGTTTTACTCTATGACATTATATAGAGAATGATTAAATATTGAATGCGCCATATACATGTTACATCTGTGAAACAGTGAATTAAAGTGAAAATTTGCTGATATATCACTTCCTTTAAATTCTGGAGGATACCTTATTTTCTAGATATTTATTTTCTGATCATAAATTTCCTCTTGTTATGAATTAAGTGGATCTATTCAATTTGTCACAATTACTAAATTGCCTTCAAGCCACAGTTGATTAACTGAAAAAAGGATAAGTGTTGATCCTAGAGAGATGGCTCCATGGTTAAAGCATTTGCTGACAAAAAGGAATACCAAAGTTTGAACCCCAGAATCCATGAAAGATGCTTGATGCCATGGCAGGTAACTGTAATCCCAGCCACAAGTATGACAAAGTGGGAAGGAAAGACAGAAACATCTACCAGAAGATGTGGGTCAGTGACACTAGCAAACACAGATATGAACTATATGAGATTCTGAATTGCAGCAGGTGGAAGGCCAGGACCAACATTCATTAGTTTTCTTCTGCCCTTCTCAAGTGTGTTTTAGCACACACCTGTACTCATACACACTTGTACAACTCTTTTTCTCTCCCTGTGTCTCTCTTTCTTCCCAAAAACGACAAGAGAGAAAGAAAAATGATAGATAGATAGATAGATAGATAGATAGATAGATAGATAGATAGATGATAGATAGATAGATGATAGATAGATGGATGGATGATAGATAAGAAATAGAGAGGAAAGAGAAAGAAGGAAGCCAGAAAGAGGAAGGGAGGAAGGAAGGAAGATAAAAACAAAGGAGGGAGGGAGACAAAGGATAAGGGAGAAAGGAAGGGCAGAAAAGGATTAGATTATGAAGTGACTATATCCCTATGTATACTCAAAATTATAGGAAAAACTTTTAGGGAGCTTACTTTGTAAAACTAAGTAAAAATATCTATATTAAAATAAATATATCTAAATTATATAATATAATATGAAATCTGTATTATATTGGAAATAACATAAGTGTTCAAAAAGGTTTATATTAACAGTAATATTTTAAATTATATTATTATAAATTTAAAAACCTGTGAATTCGCCAGGCACGGTGGCACATACCTTTAATCCTAGTACTCGGGAGGCAGAGGTAGGAGGATTTGCTGTGAGTTCAAGGCCACCCTGAGACTCCATAGTGAATTCCAGGTCAGCCTGGGCTACAACGAGACCCTACCTCGAAAAAAAACAAAAAAAAAAGCTGCGAATTGAAGTTGATCATTTTAAGTTGTCTATCATTCATTCTTTGAATGAGTAGCAATTGGTTCTGATGACTCAATGAGGCCTAGTGTAAATGTTAATATATGCCAAGTTATATCATGTTCAATGATAAAGACATGTCTCTTCTTTGAAACTGTCATCAAAATTAACCAAATAATTCTTTGACAAATATTTTATACATTACAGATTTTATTGTACTTAACTTTTCAGGGAATAATTGTTAACTCAAAATATTAATTAAAATTAATTAATTTAATTTAACAATTAATAATTAAATAATTAAATAAATTAATTAAATATTAATGGAATTTCAAAGGGGAAAGTGTGGGGGGAGGGAGGGAATTAACATGGGATTTTTTTTATAATCATGGAAAATGCTAATAAAAATTTTAAAAAATATATTAATTCCTGGTGGATTGTTTCAGAAAAGTTTCACTCTAGTCATATGAAATTTCTTCCTAGAGGAATAAATCTTACTAAACACATTCAGTTGGCTTATACTCTTTGCACATTCTTTCTCTAAGATGTGTATCAATTTAATCTTGACAGAACAAAACAAGGTATCTTTGAGTATCATCTTCATTCATATTTGGTATAGATAAAATATAATATATAAATCATGCACAAAAGCTTTTAGTACCAGTTCTTTGTATGCAATGCGTAAATAATTCTAATCTTCCATATAAATATTCTGAAAATAAATATTCAAGAATTAATCTTTAACACATATTATGAAGTTATATATTGAAAGAACCATATACATGTTCCACTTGCAAAAGCTCAGTGAATTAAAGGGATAGTTTGCAGATGCATTGCTTCCATTAAATTCCTTTCTAGTTATTTATTTCCTTATCATAAAATTTCTCTTGTTATAAATTAAGTAAATGCTTTTACTTTGTCAAAATTAATAAACTTTTCCCAAAACCACAACTGATTAATTCAAAAAGGCAAAAGCTAAGATACAACTAGAAAAAAAAATAAGATTTAGTTAGTAAGTAACATAGTTTATAAAACAATGTTTACAAATGCAAAACACAAATTGACTAAAATTATTTTAACTTAAAATTAATGAATGTGTAACATAGAAAATTGGTTAGTACAGTTAAGGCTGTGCCTAGAAATTTGTATTGTTGATTACACATACATTAAAAAAGTATAACAGTGATATAAACTACCAGATAAGAAAGTTCAAATTGGAAAGATAATTAAACTCAATAAGTAAAGAAATAATTAAAGTGAGGCCAAAGTTAATTACATCACATTTGAATGTGAAAATCAATATCAATGAAAAAAAAATGCAATGTGACAGTGACTACTGGAAGGGAAAAATAGTATTATAAATTGGAACAAACTGTCCATCATAGTCAATAACGATGTATTGGTATTCATTTATTATTTTTGAGAATATTAATGAAGGAGGTTTAAACTGGGAAAAGCAAATGAGTGTTTTATCTTCTTTACCCTCTCTTCAAACCTAATAATTTTCTATGTAGTAAATCCTTACCCTCTGCTGCTTAAAAGGCAGTCCACAACAGTAAAAAAATCAACATGGCCAAACACTGGTTGTGTTAATACATTAATAAAATGAATAAAATCTACGAAAATATTAAAAAAGAGAATGTGCATGCCTTTTGCCAATATGCATAACAAAAGGGGCATATCAACATTTCTACTGTCATAATTAATGTTGAAAGTAAAATACACTAAACATAGGAAAATACAACTGCAGTTCTAAATTGAATGGCAACTTTCTGGCAAAGCAATAATAACTAATTTTAAGAAGGAAAAGGACCATACCAATATCCTGTATAGACTAGAGATTTCAAAAATGGAACCTATCATTAAAAATTAGATAATAAAGTACTTGTCCCAATATTTTTCAGTATGTTTATTTTTATTTGATAAATAAATTAATACTTACAATCTCTCATAAATTTATTGAAAGACTAGATTTTAGGGCATTATTTTCAATTCATATTGTGAAGTTAGCATAAACTGGATACCAAAATCTAACAAGGATATTAACAACATTAATAAGGAAAATAAATGGAAATTATAACCCTATTTTCTTTCATAAAATAATGCAAAATTCATAAGCAATATGTAAGTAATTCAAATGTAGTGCATAAAATGCATATGTGAGCTGTGGGTTGAACACAAATATGAGGTCCCCAAAACAAGGCAGGCTTCTGCTACAGAACTTTATTAACTGCCTGAGATAAAGCAAAGATTCTATTGCTAAAAACAACACATGCTGCTGACACAGAACATCAAGAGACCATGCTGGAAATGTGAAGGAAGCCAGTTCCATGATGGCTAGCCCTCAGCAAACTGGAAAGTACTGGAAAGCAACTGGGGGTAACAGTCCTCCAACACTGTGAACAAGAAAGGATTACTGCTATAAACATACTCAAATAGCCCCAGTTGCACACACCTATGCAATAGTTGCACTTACCCTTGGCAGGTAACCTATGGCTTTACAGTTGGGTAAGAAACCTGCTCAATGGGAAAGAACTCATAGTTGGTACTGGGAACCAAGTCAGAATCCTACAGAGATGGTTATCATGGACTCTAGTGAGAAGCCCTCACTAGTCCTTGGCCAAAATAGAGGATCCACTTATCAAAATTTCTCCTAATTAATTATGCATATCCCTTTTGACAGAAGGCAACAAAAACTGGGGAGAATCAAAATACATTGGCATAACATGAAAAGACAGATGACTCTACATTATGAGATGAGCCACCTCTTATACATCATCCAGAGTCCAGGAGAAACCACAGAGGAATTGGTGAGTTAAGCATGAGTGCTGTTATTACAGCTAGCCTTACAACCTATGCCAAGGTGTTGGCCATAAGACACCGAGGACACTCAAAATGAATCAAAGAAACCCCAAATTTATTGAAAGTTTAACACTAAAGTAGATTTATAAAACACAGCAAGGCTCAGGGAACATTGCTGAAGAGGGATAGAAAAGGTCCTAAGAGCCACAGGAAGCAAAGGTGTATATGAAAGGCATTGATCCCCCATTCCGATGACTGAGGGCTAGTCTAATAACTCATAATCCGTAACTCCATGATGAAGAACCTCACTGGGGCCTAAGTGGAATGGGAGGCAGGGAGGGGGAAATGGGATGCAGACATGATTTGTCCATGCAACAATTTCTATTTAATAAAAAAATTCTTAAAAATTCTAGTTATTTTGTGTGTGTGTGTGTGTGTGTGTGTGTGTTTGTAGACATTCTTAAAATATTTCATTCTTAAAATTACATGGAAATACAAAAGGATAGGAAGAGTCTAAACAATTTTGAAAAAAAATTAAATATAATATTATTTTAATAAATAGCAAAATTATAGTGAAATAAATAAAGAATTAAAATAGAGTCCAAATAACATTATTTTCAAATGAAAGGCTATAATTTAATGTAAGACATGATGTTCTTTTCAAAACATGATATGAAATCAATTACTTAGCCATATAACCTCAATTGACTGGAAACATAATTAGAACCTAAAATTAAATTCATAGACTTGTAGATAAAATGTAAAGCATTGTTTCTAGCAAAAATAGGGAAATGTGCATATTTGCTGTTGTCTTTTAATTAAACAAAAAAATTTAAAAAGTTGAACAGATATGGCTTAATATTAAGGCTCTCCATTCAAAGAAATATCTAAAAGATATATAAAAATTAAAAATTTTGTTGTGTATATGTGAATGTGGTGTGTGTGTACACATGTGTATAGACATGCATATGTAGCTGGTTGTGAGGTAGAACAATGAAAAATTACAAAGTTATTAAGAAAGAGGACATGAGGGTGGTCAGTTGTTCTTGCTAAAGATATGAACTGCCCAACTGCAACTTACTCAGTTTCAGAGTTTCTCCCTGTACACCCTCCTACCCATTTCCTTGTGCTGATTGCAGCTGTTACCCATCATGCATCTGCTTCTGTGAAGCTCACTTGCTTCCATTTTTACTGAAACTATAGCTGGAAGTAAACACAGTGATCCTGGCAGAAGACTTTCAGGAGCTAACCTGGCTCCAGACTATACAGCAATAAATCTCTTTTCTACCCAATTTTGTGTTGGCTTGATTTCTTGAGCAGTGCTTCCCTTATCACTTGCATGTTTGGAAGTAGGTGCTCATACACTTGATTATGTGTGCATATAGAGGCCAGAGGTCAACATCAAGCGTCCTCCTCCTTCACTCACTACCTTAGTTTTTGAGACAAGGTCTCAGATTGGGCTGCAGTAACTACCATCTACTCATAAACATACCACATTCACATACACACATCAAAACTTTTTATGTATGTATTTTCTGAATTGCCACTCGTCTTTGAATTCTGAAGTAGCAGAGAAAGGCAGACCTTATGGACTAAAGGCATACATCACAAAAATATAATGTTTAAGTGGATATCAGTTATTGAAACTCAAGTTCTTATTCTTGTGTGGTAAGTAATTTCCACACTCAACCATGTCGCCAATACCTAGAAATCATTATTAGGACATAAATATAAACATGACAGGATCTATAAAAACTATTAATCAAGAAAAAAGATGAATAGCATAGCTCAAAAAAACAGAAGGAAAATCTCTTGATGCTGTACAGTATAGAAAAAAATATATAACCTATTAAATAGAATACAGCTTAGTGAATAAAATTCATCAACATCCATTAAAATGCAAGCTAATATCACTTAGAATGTACTTCCTTCCACTAGGCAGTTGTTATGTAAAGTACTGAAATAAAGAGTAAAGAGTGAGGAAATTACTTTTTTCTAATGTTAAGAGTTCAATTATCTGTACAATTTTAGTACATTTCAGTAGTATTTGCTAAAAATCAGTATACAGTATATTCATGTTATCTTGTAGAATATAAAATGTTCCAAACAAATCCAATAATACACAGAAGAAAATGAATGAGGTGTGTACGAGTTATTTTACTCATTGCTGTGAACAAATATAAGAAGGGAAGCCCCTCTTAGAAGAAAAAAAAAAACTTTTCCTTGCTTACAGTTTTGAGAGAATATATTCCACCATCAGGAAATATCTATGGCCAGGAAACAGTTACCCTCCAGTAAATCACTTCCTCAGTAACTCCCCACCTCTTGAAGGTTGCATAGCCTTCCCAACAGCACCTCCATCTGGGGACTAAGAATTCAAATACAAGTGCCTATGTGGA
This sequence comes from Jaculus jaculus, assembly GCF_020740685.1. Taxonomy (NCBI): domain Eukaryota; kingdom Metazoa; phylum Chordata; class Mammalia; order Rodentia; family Dipodidae; genus Jaculus; species Jaculus jaculus. Next base: position 199,238,322 of record NC_059102.1, on the reverse strand, counting down.
ATATTTCATATTTAAACAACAACAAGGGGGAAAATACACAGAACATCCAAGATCTGTGATCCACTGTTATTTGAACACACATGTAAGTGCAGTCCCAGAAGGAATAGAAGATGAGAAAGTATACTGTAGCCTGTTGTTGAAGATACTTACTTATTACTGGGAAAAACACCTGATATGAAGCAGTTTCTTGAAGGATTGATTTCAGGCTTATGGAATCCAGAGTAAGCATCAAAATTATGGCAGTAAAAGCTGGCTCACTTAAAATCCAGAGACGGGGGAGAGAGACTGAGAAAGAGGCCAATACTAGCAAGAATCAACTGCCAGTGAACATGAACAGCCAGAGTTCAAACCAGCTCTTTACACTTCAGGATTAGACCTAAGATCTATCCCCAGTGACACTTCATCCAGCAAGCTGCCTGAAACTAAATTAGGAATGTTAATATTAAGCAAAAATTTCTGATGTTATGGGAGACATGGATTCATATTCAAGCCACCACATTCTGCCTCTGCCCCCATAGACTCATCTCACAATGCAACATTCAGGCCAATTTCAAAGGTCACCATAGTCTTTGTCAACTTTAACATTGTTCAAAAATCCCAGGTCTCATCTGAGATTGAAAACTGTCACCTTACTGTTACATTTCCACTTAATAAAAGGCCTAAGAAAGAGATACTGAATCAATGCAAAAATCCATAGCTGGTACGCAAACAACAGCACCTGCAGGTCAGTTCTAATACATAAACAGTAACAAAAGTCTCGGGATTCCAATTCCATCCTTCCAGCTGGGCTGAGTAGCTTGAAGAAATTTTTATCCTGGACCAACAGCTTTCCATGGGAGCTGCCCCACAGTTCCCATGCATCTAAACTATCTTTGGGTCTACAGTGGTTCATCTTCATAGCCCCATACAATGGGATTACTTTGTCCCCACACAGGTATTTCAAACTTGTTTCACATACCACATTTCAGCAGTTCATCTTCATACAATGGCCTTACTAGGAGTACACAAAGGGTTTCCAATAACTGCCTCACATTGCCCAGGATCCATTTCCAAAAATCAAAATCATGTTGCACTTCCAATAGCACTTTCTTTCCAGCATTTATTGTGCTTTCAAAACTAGTATCAGGTGAATGGTACCACAATTTGAAAATCCAGTGGGGAGTAAATCTTGGTATTTAAGTGCATCAGACTCCTTCACCAATCTTCCTTCAAGCTACTTCCTTCAAAGGCTTACACTAAGGGCATCATTTCTTTTGTCCTAATGCAAAGCAGTTGGCCCACACTTTATGGTGACAATCTGCTTAACAATTTCAACTTTAGTAACCTAAACCCAGTCTCTAAATGCTTATAACTTTAAACTTGCTTGGATTTTTTCCAGTAATAAACCTTTTATACCTAACTCTACTCTACCTTCTGCCAGGAACACGAGTACATTATTTTTTAAACATCTTTTATGTATTTATTTTCAACTAGTGAGATACAGTGAGAAAGAGAGGAAGAAGGAGGGAAAGGGGAGAGAAAGAGAGAGAGAGAGAATGGGCACATCAGGACCTCTAACTATTGCAAGTAAACACCAGGTTCATGAACCACTCAGTGTATCTGGTGTACATGGGTACTGGGAAATCAAATCCAGGTCATTAGGCTTTGCAGTGAAGTGTCTGAACAGCTGAGTCAATGTGCCAGCTCACAGTCCTTTACTTTCAAATTCAACTTTGATCAAAGTCTCTGGAAATATGATACAGAATATAGCCTGCCTTTCTGCCAGTAGCCAAGTTTTTACAAGCTTTTCTCTTTCTCCTTTGAAAGTTTTTAAGTCAAGCCTTCATAGTCCACCATTATCTCATTTGTCTCATTTTTAAACTCTCCCCAAAATAGCTCATAAAGCCATGACAATACTTCAAGGTTTCTTCAGTCCAAAGTACCAAATCCTTCCACATTCTTCAAGCAAACAAGTTCCAAACTACCAAAACCCACAAGGTCAGATTCATTACATTAATGACCCCACTTCTTGGTACCAAGTTTATGTTGTAGTTACTTTCACATTGCTACAAACCTCCAACTGGAGGTAGCTTATAAGAGGAGAGTACTTACCTTAGGCTTATAGAATCCTTAGGAAGTTCCAGAATGTTCAGTAAAGCTGGCTCACTTCTACAGGTCCATAGAAAAGAGTGAGAAGCCAACACCAGCAAGCCCAAAGTGGCTCTTTACACCTTAAAGCTGGACTTAAAATCAGGCCCCAATAACACCTCCTCCAGAAGACTACTAGAAGCTTAAGTGGGAAGTTTAAACTTAATCAAAAACCACAGTAATCATGAGGGCCATACATTCACAGTCAAACAACCACACTGAAAAATAATGATTTAATTCTGTGTATTGATTTCTCATGGCAAAAGAAACCATTGAGGGGCTAATGTTTGACCTTATATTAATCTATATTTACTATTTAATACTTTGTGATACCCCTTTATTTCTTGACTTAGATATTCCATATTTTTAAACTCTGATATGTGGACAAAATTTTAATTACTAATTATTATTTGTATTAGCATAGAAAGTATTAGGTTTTATTATGATAGTTTTTTTTTTTTTTTTTTTTTTTTTTTTTTTAGGTAGGGTTTTACTCTTGTCCAGGCTGACCTGGAATTTACTATGTAGTCTCAGGGTGGCCTCAAACTCATAGAGGTCCTTTTACCTCTGCTTCCCAAGTGTTGGGAAAGGTGAGCACCATCACACCTGGCTTTTTATGACATTTTAAAACAATTGATTTTTGTTGTAGTTGATACTCCTCCATCATCTTACTCCCTTACCTAATTGTATTTTTCCTCACTGAACCCGCCTTTATGTTTTTACAGCTCATGCTGCTAGTTTTTTTTTTTTATGGTTTTAAAATATCTTTCAATGAACAGTGATTTTTAAAATAAGTTCTGTTTACCATAACAAGTTTAACTGACCTTACACTGTACAAAAGGGAATCAATTTTACATTCTAAAGCATTATAAAAATGAAGATATTAAGTTGAATACATTTTTAAACAGAAAGAAAAAGAATGCATATTTTAAAATTTTTATGTAATTTTTGAATATGTCTATTGTGATTTTGTCAAAATAAATTATTGCTTTTGTATTGATGAAAAAGTAACTAATAATGACACTGCACTTAAGGCAAATTGAAGACTGATGAACCTGACCAAATATTAAAAATGATATAAATCTGGGCAGGAGAGATGGCTTAGCAGTTAAGGTATTTGCCTGCAAAACCAAAGGATACCAGTTCGATTCTCCAGAACCCACATAAGCCAGATGCACAAGGCAGCACATGCACCTGGAGTTTTTTTGCAGTAGCTGAAGGCCCTGGCATGTTCTCTCTCTCTCTCCCTCCCTCTCTCTCTCTCTCTCTCTCTCTCTCTCTCTCTCTCTCTCTCTCTCTCTCTCTCCACCTCTCTTTCTCTTCCTCTCTGTACAATAATTAAACAAATAAATAAATAATATATGTTAAAATGATATAAATTGATATGCTGTGGTGCATATCTGTAAACCCAGCATTTGGGGGGGTAGATGCAGAAAGATCAAAAGTTTAAGGATCTTCTTGGCTGCACAGTGAGTTTAAGATCATCTCAGGCAATATGAGAGCCTGTTTCAAAAATAAAACAATATATTCACATATATACATTTATGTATATGTCCACTGTAAACAAGTTACTGTACTATGTTATATAGATAGTCAGATATTAGTAGGATTAAAGGATGTTAGAGCAAAAGTAAGAATGAAACCTCAAGACTCTAATTGCTATTCACTGTAATGAGATTTAGGTTTTGTTTCTGTGCCTGGAAGAAGGTGTGACATTCTGAGCTGCCCATAATATCATTAACTGAAAACTAAGAAACTAGTTTCCAGGATCCAAAGACCTAATATTGCTATTCTAGCAATGCATATTACTGACTCCTCAATATAAATGTACATGCCAAAGATTTGGACAGGAAATGTCCCTCAGGAAAGCTATCTATTCCAAAGAATTCAAGATAGTATAAAACCTGCATAAAATATTTATGAGGTCACCATTTTCTTTCCATGAGGTCACTTCACTTTGCTCTGTAGTAAACTCTGTCTAACGTCAATATTATACTCGATATGTCTCATCTGAATTCTTTCAGTGCAGATTATAAGTACCTGGGTATGGAGAGGATTCCTTAGTAAAACTTTGTAAGACTATTGGCATAAACCTGGAAAAAGCTGGGACTACTTGCTTAATCCTTCAATCCAGCACTTGGGAGCCTAGTGTGGGAAGATTGACATGAGTTTAAAACCAGCCTGGACTGCAGAATTAAGTTCCAGTTTAGCCTTGGCTAGAGTGTCCTTGGATCAAATGAACTAAAATAAAGAAATAAACAGGACTGAGCTTAGAAAGTAGTATAATAATAAAGTTCTGAGCACATGAATTTTGAAATGTAAGAAATTTGTTTAAAGAATTTTTTTCAGTTCACTCATTTAATAAGCGTGGCAGGCACCAATGACTATCTTTCTTTTTCTTTTTCAATGACTTTCATTGGAAAGAAATTTACAAAGACCACTACCTCATACCATATGAAAATATATGCTTCAGATAAATTTATGATTACAAGGTAAAATACAATCACAAACATTTTGGAAGATTTTAAGAGAATCAAGGATTAACCTGTAACTCAGAGAATCCAGTTAATCATGACAGAAAAATTATTACTTTTGATAAAATCAATAGAAGTGCTGATTATATAAAATGTAAAATTATAGGGTAAATATATAAAATTATAGGGTTAATATAGGCAAAAATGTATAGACTGAATAATATTTACAATGCACATTATTTTATATATCTTATATATAACATTAACATTACATTTGATATTCATTAAAGTATGTAATTTGTTCCAATGTTTATAGATTACATTGTGTTTTATGTCAACTTCTGAAAACTATAATGTGGCACAGTTAGGCTCCCAGGAGTTGTTCTCTCTGGCAGGCCAATTAAAAAGTGTTTTCATATGTTTGTAACCAAAAGAAAATCCAACAGGAAAATTTGTACATAAAGTTTCACACAACATATGGCAATAACCAGAGGCAGAAAACATCAAAATGTAGGAAAACCCACAAGTAGAAATTCTACATTAAATTCTAAATTGTATTTCTTTACTATTTAGTTTTGCATGTGTGTGTATTCATGAGTGTGTGCATGTGTTTGTGTGTGCATGCAGTTGTGTGGAGTTCAGGGTCAAGGGACAACTTTCTGTACAGTCCCTGACTGTCTAGCTCATTTGAAACAAGATTCCTTGCTCTGGATTTTTACACTGCTATCTTTTGATGGCTTCACTTCTAGCTTCCAAAAAATTCTTTCATTTTTGCTACCCCCTCCTTGTTGGGATTACAGAAGCATTTCAAGGTTCAAGGTTTTTACTGTTGAACCTGGCTCTCAACCTCCAACTTGTGCTGCTAGTGCTTTGTGCACTGAAAAATCTCTCTAGCCATGAATTACATTACACTTTTAACTGTTATTTTAAGGAATAGTAAGTTAACACACCCCTAACACTCAAAATATGCTGTCATGGAGAGGGAAAAATGAAGACACACATCACCATGGAAAATTGGCATAAAGGTGAATCGTTAACCTTTTGTAAGACTATATATAATCTTGGTACTTTAGCTCATCTCTTTTGCCCTAACTGAATAGTACAGACAGGGTGTTTCGTTATAAACAAAAACAAACAAACAACAACAACAAAAAAAAAAAAACACTTATTTGATTCAGAGTTCTGGAGCCTGGGAATCCAAGAGTAGGACATCAAGAAGAAATAGAAGCCTGGTGAGCACATTCTCGCTGCATCATTGCAGGGCACAAAGCATTGTGTAGTGAGAATGCAGTCATAGCTTTACATTTCTTCTTATTCTTCTGAAGTCTCAGATGTCAGCATGTGCCCTCCACTCAATGATCCCATATGAGCCTAGTAACTTACCAAGGGCTCTCCTTTCAAAGGAAAATATGAGTTTAGGGATGATGTTATTACCATATTAACACTTGGAAAGACATTCTAAGCACAACCCTATCAATGCCCATTCCTATCCAAAACCAATACTTTTGGAAACCAGTTATAAAACTGAATTATAGATATTTATTTGCACAGCAAAAATTTGAGAAATGGGTCCATTAAATGAGGGTAAGATTAGTCTTATTTAACTAATAGACATGCATGTTGGCTATGGTAGAACACTAAAATTATTGACATATTATGTGTTATATGTAATATTTAGTATATACAATATTATATCAATGAAATTATGGACTGCTCATCCTACAGAAATGCATAGCCTTGTCAAAGATAAGTTAGTGTATTAGCTGCCTTAAGAAGGTTTTGTAATATAATTTTAAGTGTAAGATAAAGCATGATTAATACACACATAAGGAAACTAAACAAATATTTTTACATGAATATGCAAAAAGAAAATCAAACTCCCTCCACACACTGAAAAGTATATGTTGAAAAAAACTGTAATAGAAAAGCTCTAACAAAAAAGAAAAGTTGATAAAAATAAAGTAAAAATAATATATGTGTATGTATGCATACATTTATTGCTATATCTCATAAAAAGTTTAGCTTTTTCCTCATAATTGAAAATTTCAAGTGTTTTTAACTTTCCTCTTCCGTTTTTTGCTCCATTTCTTGAAGTACTTTAAAAAGCATGAATTATGTATATAATCAGAAAGAAACAAGGAAACATTTTTTGCTTAAAAAGAAATGTCTAACCACGTGTAATATGTAAATTTATATGACTCAGAAAAATTTAATCATTGTAATATGCCATTCCTACGATTTGTCACACTGAATATGTCCATGCATACTTGATTTTCTATTAAAGTAATTCAGCTCTCTATTTATCTCTGACATAGTCCATTCTCAGATTGCTGGTTGTTATAAACAAATTCTCTCTGATCAGTTCCCTGTAGCATGTATTGCACTCCATAGGCCACTTGATTTACAGGTATCTTGCCACATATATATAGCTTTACTGGAATCCTTCTGCTTCTGGATTTGGTGCCAGCTCTTCTTCGATGTATCTTAATGTGCTTGCTCTGCAGATCTGAGCCCTCCTGGTGAGCCACCCAGCAACATCCTCTCTTCTATGTGGTAAGCAAGTTATTATTCCTTATGCAGTACTGAATGCTCATTAATGATGAAAATATGCTACACCTGTACCTGTTAATCTGGTAGTGAGTAAACACACATAGATATTGAGCACTTGATAAGTGGAGAGTGCCACAGAGGTACTTAGAGTAAAATTTTATTTTATTTATTAAATAGTAGCAGACAACAAGTTGCTACTACAATGAGCAGAGCAGCTTTGCAGGGAGTCTGGCAGTACTCACAGGGTGAACAATGCCACTCTTCTTTGTTATGCCACATCTTTGCCAATATGACCATGCCAACTACTTATGTCCAGAGTCTTCAGTGAAATTGTAAAGTTATGTTTATTTCCACTCACCCATTCATCACCTTCCATATGAACCAAATGCTGCTCATTCTCTTTTACTCTCTGGGTCTCTTCTCTCTATGTCTCTTTGCTTACAAATGAATGAATAAATAAATACATAAATGAATAAAATATTTTAAAAGAAGACTGCTGAGCATGATCATTCTTCACTATCTGCATCCTGACTATGGATGTCACCTGCTGCTTTGTGCTCCAGCCTCCATACTTTCCCTAGGATGATGGACTGTGGCCTGAAGCTGTGAACCAAAATATCCTGGCTTCCCTAAATTGCTTTGTGTAAGTACTTTGTTACAGCAACAAGAAAGGTAACTAACATAACCTGTTTTTTTGATTCCGGAATTGCTTACAATAGCTTAATACAGGGAGTAGTTATTAGAAATAATTGTTTTAATATATGTGAGAAAAATGTTTGACAATTGATGCTCCATTAATGAAACACAACCTAGAATCTTCCACACCCTTACTTTAAGAGGTCTGTCACTGGAGGGCAGATCTTGAGTCTCACCCTAAGGTGTGTTTAGAGTCACCTTGTATTTTGGCTGTGTGTTTTCTCTCTGATTTGGATGTTTGATGAATTGAACCAGATTTCTCTGCCATGATGATGCTTTCCCCGGAATTTGTAAACCTGAAATAAATGCTTTCTTCCATCAGATGCTTCTGATCGAGTATTTTATCCCAGCATCGTGGAGGTAACTAAACATGTACCAAAGGTCAGATTGTCAGCTCAGAGTGTGAGTGAGCGCAGGTGGAAGGGTGGAGAGTACATTCTTGTTTCTTGGACATACATCATAAAGTCACTTGGATTAACATAACAGGAAATGATTTGCTAAAGCTTAGCAAAATTTTGTTTGGGTCCTATACCATTAAGAAAAAATAGATCCAGATAATATCAGGAGAAGTACAGAGCTAGGACCACCACTCAATAACCTACCTATGCTAAGATTATTAAATACCACTGCATTGAAATGCAAAACAATGTCTGCCACAATTATCTTGAGCATGTGGATGCCTATATGATGTGGATTGTAGCACTGACCAATCACCTTATGTGTAGCTTCTGCATCAGGTGTGTGCTCTGTACCTCAACACTAATGCAGAGCAATCTGTGCATACCGTCACTTCTCAGGTCTCCTTCAGCTTTCAAGTCTAGATAGAAAGCTCTGCAAGGAGATAATCTCTTATATTTGTCCTTGGCCATATCTGATAATTTTGGTGCTTACATTTAATAAAATTATGAGGAAAAGTTGAAAATTATGTGGAATTCAAAGTCAGCGAAATGGAAAGACCCTGTTATTCTTGTTTTGTATTTTCTTATTCAGACAACAACTGTCACATAACAGCGGTCACATTAGTCAGGATTCACAGTGAGTTTATGCACATTTTGAAAAAGTTTTTTTTTTTTTTTTTATTTGTTTGTTTTTTTTTGTTTTTCAAGGTAGGGTCTCAGTCTAGCCCAGGCTTACCTCATGGTGCTACTCTTATCTCTGCCTGGGACTAAAGGTCTGTGCCACCCAGCCTGTCTATGTACATTTTTGACATTTACAACTATGGACAAAGCCACTTTAAAAGACAAAACTATTATTGTGCAGCATACATAAGTCTGCTTCCTGATACATGACAAATTATACATGTCAAATTATATAAGAATTTGATTATATATAATTCCAGAGTAAATCATGGCATATATCTTCCTGGTATTCAGTAAGGAAATTGTTTCTCAGATATATCAAAAGAAATTAACCGAAAAAAATTTAAAAAATTATAAATTGGATCATTAAATTAAAAATGCCCAAAGAGATGGTAATGCAGATAACAGCATTTCCTGAACAGGTCTGAAAAGGTCTGAAATTGCCTTAGGTCATACACGTAACCCAACATGTGTGTCGATGAATGGTTTTGACCTCAGTCTTGTATATATAAACGTCAACTAATTTCATTTTGACGTACAATGTCTCATAAGGGCAGCTAATCTTTAAAAGCACAGACAATACAAGCATCTTCAAAGATATGAAGGAATTGTAATCCACATACATCACAGATGACATTGTAAATGGCAGTCACTGTGGAAAACTATACCTCAAAATGTTAAACCAAAATATCATCCACACATATCCACATGCAAAATTATTGTTAAATTTTGCTGACTTATTTATAATATCTAAAAATGGAAATAATCCAACAACCCATGAGTGGAAATAAAATATGATATATCAATATTTTATCTGGCAATAAAAACAAATGTGTGCCACAGCATGACTCAATTGTGAAAGTATTATTAAAGGTAAAAGAAGTCATGGAGAACTACATTTTTTAATGATTCCATTTACATGGAATGTGGAGAATAGGCCAACCCATAATGATAAAACGTAGCCAGTGGGACTGAGAAAACGAGAGGATTTAGAATTCCTGTTAATATGACTTTGGTTTTCTTTTGGTGTGATAAAAATGTTTGAAATTAAAGAAAGTTGAAAAATGCACAATTCTAAGAATACCTTCAAGCTGTGATATTTCTTGCTTTGATATTTATTTAGATACAAATATAAAATATCTTATCTCAATAAAAATCCAGATATACAGAAATGCATATGCACACAAAGATATGTAAAGTGTATGATATACTCTTGTAACATATGCTTGCCATCCTCTAATGTAAATTAACGAATTATAATATCTTCGGTAATTTCGTACATCCTTTCCTCCTATCTTAGTTTTGCTTTGCAAATTTCTTTGTCTAATTTCAGATTTTATTGATTGATTGATTGATTTTACCTTATTTTTTGTTATAGACATATGTAGCATCAATGTATCATGTGTTGTCACCATTCTTTCCTTGGTCCCTGTCCCCATGCCTTGAGGCCCTTCTCAGTGAAGTTGCTAGAGTTCCAGATGAGTTTGTTGTTTCTGCATTGTGAGAGAAGCAGTAAGACATTGTAGGGGTGGAGAATGCCTCTGGGCATGATGTCCCAACTTGTGGTTCTTACAATCTTACCACCCCTCTTCCACAGTGGGGTTGTTTTAAGCCTACTTCTGTGATGAGCTCTTAGGTGCCTCTGGATCTGTGCTTTGGTACATGTTGAGTATCCTAGTGTCTGGCTCCTTCACCCTGGTGCTGATTGTCAGGTTCACCGTGGAAGGAGCATTCTTGCTAGTCTTCCCACTTCCTCTATGGTTTCACCTGGGCCTTGGCTGAAGTACAACAGGTGATTTCCTTAGGTCTCACTGTAAGGGTCCAAGACTCACTGAAGAAAGACCCCAGAATCAAATAGTGTGTAAAAGCAAAGAGAGTTTATTCTGCAGAATCAGGCAGCATGCGGGGCTGTGGTGGTTTGATTCAGGTGTCCCCCATAAACTTAGGTGTTCTGAATGCTAGGTTCCCAGCTGATGGAGATTTGGGAATTAATGCCTCCTGGAGGGAGTGTATTGTTGGGGGCGGACTTATGGACTTTATAGCCAGTTTCCCCATGCCAGTGTTTGGCATACCCTCCTGTTGCTGTGGTCCACCTTCTGTTGGCCAGGGGGTGATGTCCACCCTCTGCTCATACCATCGTCTTCCCCTGCCATCGTGGATCTTCCTCTCGAGCCTGTAAGCCAAAATAAATCTCTTTTCCAGAAGCTGCTCTTGGTTGGGTGAGTTCTACCAGCATTGCGAACTGGACTGCAACAGAGTGTCAACCATTCATAAAAAATGGTGACCCTGAAAGAGCACGCAGGCCACTTTTAAGCACAGTGAGGGGAATTTTAGGACGGTTAGGTCATCATTAATGTGATTGGCTAAGCAAGCAGAAGTTACATTTGTACACCTTTGATTGGCTGTGGACCAGATTCAGCCCTGGAGCCTGCTATCTCAGGGAAGTTCTTTTTTGGTCATAGTTCAGAGGTATTGCAGGAACTGATTCAGGCCCCTGGACAGCGATCTTCCCCCCACCCCCCACATGTCAGGGTTGCTGTTGATTAACAACCCTTTGTTTGTGGTTTTTTTCCCAGATGTCTTGCCTGCCTCTCCAGAAACTGAAATTTAGGCCTAGCTATAAACTGGAGCAAGTTTGATCCTCTCATCCCACCTTATGAAAAAGAAAAGCAGATTATTCAATAGAGAGTGATGTCTGGATAGGTTAAAAGAGATACACATTATTAATTTAGGGTGAATTTAATGGATGTAGCCCCACTTGTAGCTAAAGACTAGAGGGAGCTTGTTATTGCAGAGCATAATCTTAGTTTCCATAGGATTCTAACCTGGTTCCTTAGTTCTGAAGATGGGTTCCTCTTCATTGAGCAGATCTCTTGGGCAATCAGAAAGCTATTGGTTACCCACCAAGGCTGTGTACCACCATTGCTCTGGGGTGTACATCCTGTCAGGCTGATTGTTTCTGAGCAGCTTAGAACTCTGGTTGCTCACATCATTGTTGGTTACTTTCCCCCATTAGCTGGTGTAGTGATTTCCACCACTACATGGCCTAACTGTCTGGGGTCTGGCTTTCTTCCAGATTCCAGCTGGGTCTTTGTTCTGTGTCAGCAGCATATGGTGTCTTTAGCAATAGGTTCTTACCATTTTACGCTAGGTGGGTAATCAAGAGCTTTGACCAAAGCCTGTCTTGTTTTGGGGACATCATAGGTCTCTCCAATCAACAACTCATTGTGATTAGCAACCAATTTCTGGTCCTGAGAGTTATAAACCAGAGGCAAGAAATAATTAAAGTTAGGCTTCACCTCACCCTCTCCAGGGCCCTTCTTTTTGGGTTCTCCCCCTATACTCCTATTGAGGGTTATACCTTTTTGTCTACCTTGAAGGAGAAAAGTTTCTATGGTACCAGTTCATTTTGGATTTAGACTTTTTTCCTTTATTGCCCTCCCCATGCTTCCCTTCCCCTCCCTAAAACCCTTTCATCCCTGTTGTCTGAGTCTCAGTTTACCTATCCTGTATGCTAGCAGCTCAAGCTGATCCAGGTTAGGAGTGAGAACAAGCAGTGTTTAATCTTTTGGTGATCTCTAGGTGTTTGCTGAATATGATCTGTTCCAAGACTATCCTTCAGAATTTAAATTGTTTCTAAACTTTCTGTTTGCTCCCTACATATCATTTCATCAGTATTTGTGGGTTTTTTTAAATTTCTAATTTTTGGTTTATGTATTTGAATATTCAATATTTTCTTTTAACTCCCTGTGTAATATGGCAGGTATATTTTTCTTTTCCTTATCTACTTCTTAGCCAAATATGTTGTCTGACATTCTGGTTTCAGACACTTTCTGGTTTTATAATAGAAACCACCATTCCATAGCCACTGAAATTGTGAGAGGAAGAGCACATGCAAGTATATTAGGAAGAATTTGGAATGCATGTGTATGAGAATTGAGAGACAGTTTCATACTGTAGTAACATGTCACACTTAAGGAATTATTTTTTTCTCTCCAAATCATTTTCTTTATATAGATGCAACTAATTTTTTAAAATATTTATTTATTTGCAAGCACAGACACATAGAATGAATAGAGACAGACAGAATGGCAGAACGAGGGCATCTGGTCACTGTAAATGAAATCTAGATGCTTATGCCACTTTGTGCATCTGGATGTACATGGCTACTGGGGATTCAAGTTTGGGCTGTTAGGCTTTATAAGCAAGTACCTTAACCACTAATTTATCTCTCCAGCCATATTTGATATATACATATCAAATATATTTGAGAGTGACAAAGAGGCAGATAGATACAGAATGAGCATGCCGGGACCTCCAACCACTGCAAACGAACTTCAGATGCATGTACTCCCTTGTGCGTCTGGCTTATGTAGGACCTGGGAAATCAAGCCTCAAACTGGGGTCCTTAGGCTTCACAGGCAAGCATTTAACCACTAAGCCATTTCTCCAGCTGAAGATGCAACTCATTTTTGATAATTGGGATGCCAATTTGTAATGGGAATTTTATGATTTGTCTTAGTTGGGGAACAGAGAACTCAAAAATATTTTCTGTATTCTCCTTTGTGATTTTACAATTTTGTCTGCCTCAGACTCAATATTTAACATATTTGCACAGATAATTTATGTAAAATAGTTCTTAACTCTGACTTGAGGAGGGGATATCTAACTGACAGAGCAACATTTGAAATATACTATTTATTCATGATCTATTACTTTGTTGGTCTATCAAGATGAATGGCTCCAAATTACTAGCCTATTTATATTGTGGAAGATACAGATCATGACAGTCTTTCCTACTTAATACTATAGAAAGACACACTTCAACAGATGAAAAGGCTCGTATGTTTGATCACCAGTTGAAACTGTTTAAGAAGGTTGGGGAACCTCTAGGAGGTGGAGGCTTGTCAGAAGTAAATTCACTGGAGGCAAACTGTGGTGGTTTCAGTGTGAATGAAAGTCCCCCATAGCATCAGGTATTCTTAATTAAATTTAAGCTTCCTGTCTAAGTCTCCAACAGCCTGCTGGAGGGGCCATGTCACTGGGGGCAAATTCTGCTTTCAGGCCAAATTTGTGGACAGAGCAGTTTTAGAGTTGGCTGTTCATCCTTTGTGATGTTGACTTTTGGTACTTTCTCTCTGCTTGGGTCTGTGAAAGGGAGCCAGCTTTTGCCATTGATGGAACTTCTTTATCTGTAAGCTTGAAATAAATTCCTTCCTCCTATAAACTGTGTCTGATTAGGATTTCATCCTAGCATCTTGGTCCTGACTGCAACACAGACCTTGAAGCCTGATAGCACAGACCTCCCTCCTATTTGTCCTCTGCTTCATGCTTGCTATTGCTTGCCAGTGTCATGACTCCAATGTGATGACGTGACAAGTTCCCTTTCACTGATGTTCACGAATACCACTATGCCCTTGGCACCAGGAAGCTTTGTCACAAAACTGTAAGCCAAAAATACACCCTTTCCTTCTTTGAGCTGTTTCAGATATTTGTTCTCAGTAACGACATTACAACTGACATAGACAGATATGGCATGTTAATGTAAAGTTAAAAAACATTTCAATAATGAACCATCAAGTAGCCTGATTCTCTAGTCAGGCTGGCAAGGGTTCTATGTTCAAGAGAGATAGCATGAATTTTGTCTGTAAATAGATTCTTGCTGCAATCTTTTTGATAGTGTTTTGTGATAGCACAGCTTTGGAATTTTCCAATTTCTTCAACTCTGAAAAATTAGATTATTATCATTATAGTTCCTTTGTTTCAGAGTTTCAATATCATTACACACAAACAAAAAAACCTGTGGCCTTTAATATTATTTAACTCCAATTTTCAAGCAGTAATTTTCAATGGTGTGACATAAGATATGATGGGTCTTAAGACATTGCACATTTAAACATCCAAATTATTAATGTTTGTAGTTTCAGTTAATAGCCTCTAGGATCATCCCATATATGTGTAAATAGTTGATATGCCACATGGTAGTTGTAAGATGTTTATTTCATTTGAAATGAAAAAAAAAAAAAAACAAGAGTAAAAATGGTTCTTAATAAGTTGTTTATCTAGCTAGGTGATTTGATAATGCAAAGAATACTACCTTGGATAAAGTAAATACTTACCAGATAACCATCATCATTATTTTCACTCCTGGTTTCTATTATAATAATGGTATATTTTTTAGAGTATTCTAGCATCTTTTCCATCAACTTTTCTCATATGAAATTAATGTGATTGTCATGTTTCAGCTCAAGAAAATGGATCTTCAACTCTAGTCTGTTTACTTATATAAGGAGGAAAGCAGGATGGCACAAAGTTATTACATGAGGATTGCCTCAGAGGCTTTAAGATTCATGTAAAAGATACTAAGGACTCTTGAATGGAACCTGAGCCCTTAAACTTTGCAGGCAAGCACATTAACCACTGTGCCTTCTCTCCAGGCCTAGAAAACATGTAAGCTTAAAATGGTAATATTTGTTGATTCTTCTCCAGTCTTTTTCCCTTTCACTGTATGAATTATTAATAATAATAATACTTTGTAGAACCTAGAAATATTTACTCATCTCACTACAACTTTTCCCTCATACACATTCCCTTAAAACACCTCTCTCCTTCCCATCTTTCCTTCCTTCCTTCTTTCCTTCCTTCCTTCCTTCCTTCCTTCCTTTTCTCCTTCCTTCCTTCCTGCTTCCTTCTCTCCTATTCTCTTTCCCACTTTTCACTCTCCATTTGTTTCTCTTGACTTATTTTTATAGCTGGAATTTCCCACATGTTCTAATATGCTTTGGCTTTATGTCCATTGTTTTATGTATGTATCAAAATATTCTTTGAGGCCAGGAGAGATGGCTTAGTGGTTAAGGTGCTAACCTGCAAAACTAAAGGGCCTTGGTTTGATTCAACATGACCCACATAAGCCAGATGCACAAGGGGGCACATGTGCTGGAGTACATTTTCAGTGGCTGGAAGCCCTGGAACTCACATTCTCTCTCTCCCTCTCTCTCTCTCTCTCTCTCTCTCTCTCTCTCTCTCTCTCTCTCTCCCTCTTTCCCTCTCTCAAATAAATAAATAAGTAATAAAATAAAAAAATATAAAAATACTTTTTGTGATTTTTCTTTGCATTAAGAATTATTTAAAAATGGGCAGTGTAATTCTGAAGAGTTTGAACACTTTGATTTCATCTTTCTTATTGATTTCTACTCTGAATCATATGATAGTTAAATGTTTCCTCAAAATACAGCTTTAAGTTTTTGTAGTCTGCTTCTATTTGCATCAGGCCTAGAGTACTGTCTGTCATGGTGTTGAGCCAAGAACAAAGTCTGTCATGATGACTGTGCTATGAGTACTTGAAGAAAATCAAAAATTTTCTGGAGTTGGGGCAGAATGTCTTTTTAATTTTTATTTTTTATTAATTAGTTTTGTATTCAGCAAGTACAGTCAGTTTGGTACCATTATTAGGTTCATCCGTGACCTACTCCCTCCCCACTGGCCCCTCCTTGTTGTGGTATATGGGTCGTGCATTGTGGAGCTAGCCCACAGTTATTGGTAGGATAAATGTCTCTGCATATCATGACCCAACATGTGGCTCTGACATTCTTTCCACACCCTCTTCTGCAAAATTTCCCTGAGCCATGTTGGGTTCATTTTTGGTCTGCTTCAGTGCTGAGGTGTTGGGGGCCTCTGAGGCTCTGGCTCCCTGATTTGGTAGGCGTTGATTTTTCTCTGTGTTGGTCTCCTCCCCCCTTGTGCTGGTATCCGGTTCATCAGGAAAACAGCACCCTTGCTTGTTTCACCAATTTTCCTTACTGTCAGCCAGGGTCCTTTTGAGGTATGATGGGGTGGCTCTCTCCTTAGGATCTGCATGTATCTGAAAAAGAGAAGCAGATTCTCCAATGGAGAGTAAATTAGCACCAGGACAAATAAGATAACACTTGCTATTTTTATAGAGAATTTAATAGGTGTAGGCCCTCTTGTAGCCAATGATTGATGTTAGCTTGATATTGGAGAGTGGGCTAATGTTTGGATATGTTTCTGACTTGTTTCCCAGCTCCAGCTATGGGTCTCGTACCAGTGAAGGGATCAGTTAGCCAAATCAAGAGCAGTTGGTTCCCCACCATGGCTGTGTGCCCACAGAATGGGAAAAAATATGCGGGTTATCCAACTGATAGAGGCCTAATCTCTAGAACCTACAAAGAACTCAAAAATCTAAACAGTAAGAAGTCAAACACCTCATTCACAAAATGGGGCAAAGAGCTGAATAGGCAGTTCACAGAGGAAGAAACACAAATGGCAAACACACACTTGAGAAAATGTTCATCATCCCTAATCATCACAGAAATGCAAATTAAGACAACTATGAGATTCCACATTACCCCAATAAGGATAGCAAACATCAAAAAGTCAAATGAAAATAAATTCTGGTGAGGATGTGGAGAAGTAGTAACACTCATCCACTGTTGGTGGGAATGTAGGATGGTACAACCACTTTGGAAATCAATATGGATACTCCTGAAAAAGCTGACTATAGAGATACCAACAGACCCAGTTATTCTCTTACTGAACATCTACCCTAAAACCTTTAAACCACAGGCCAGAGAGATTTTCCCAACCATGTTTGTAGCAGCTCAATTTGTAATAGCTAAGAGCTAGAATCAACCTAGATGCCCATCACTAGAAGAATGGATAACTAAGATATGGTATATCTACACAATGGAATTATATATACCAGTAAGTAAAAATTACACAAAGAAATTTGAGGAAAAATGGTTGAACCTGGAACAGATCATTCTCAGTGAACTTACTCAATCACAGGAATCACCGCATAGTCTCACTCATCTACGGCACCTAACCTGAATCTACCCAAGATACCTTACATATCCAGCAAGCCTCTCATGGACTAGACACTAGGATGAATAGGGAGGGAGGGTTGGGCATCCAAGGGGTGGGAAACACAAATCTAGACCTAAATGACAATGGTACTATAAAATTCTACTTCTTAAATGGCAGACCAAATGGCTGAACCTTCATCAGGCCCTTACAGGGAACACTTGAACCACAAGACACTGGAAAGGGTAGAATCAAGGCTAACCTTAATCTTCTATATCTTCCATCTGTCCCTCTCCCTCTCCCACTCTCTCTCTTTAGCTTCTCTTTAACTCTTGTATGTTAGTTATCTTGTTCCTCATTTTCTTTTTTTTTTAAATTTAATTTATTAGTTTTCTTTTCAGCAAATGCAGGCAGTTTGGTACCATTGTTTAGGCTCATCCATGACCTACCCCCTCCCAATGGCCCCTCCTTGTTGATTTAAATGGGTTGTGCATTGTGGAGTTAGCCCAGAGTTATTGGTAGGATAAATGTCTCTGCATATCATGACCCAACATGTGACTCTGACATTCCTTCCACCCCCTTTTCTGCAAAATTTCTCTGAGCCATGTTGGGTTCATTTTTGGTTCTGCTTCAGTGCTATGGTGTTGGGGGTCTCTGAGGCTCTGGCTCTCTGATTTGGTAGGAGTTGATTTTTCTCTTTGTTGGTCTCCTTCCCCTTTGTGCTGATATCCAGTTCATCAGGAAAACAACACCCTTGCTTGTTTTGCCAATTTTCCTTAGTTTCAGTTGGGCCCCTTTTGGGGTATGATGGGGCAGCTCTCTCCTTAGGATCTGCATCTATCTGAAAAAGAGAAGCAGATTCTCCAACGGAGAGTAAGTTAGCACCCGGAAAATTGAGATAACATTTACTTTTTTGATAGAGAGTTTATAGGTGTAGGCCCTCTTGTAGCCCATGATTGATGGTAGCTTGATATTGGAGAGTGGGCATATGTTTGGATATGGTTTTCACTTGTTTCCCAGCTCCAGCTATGGGTCCTGTACCACTGAGGGGATCAGTTAGCCAAATCAAGAGCAGTTGATTTCCCAACATGGCTGTGTGCCACTATTGCACTTGTGTGGCCATCACACCAGGTTATTTGTTGCTAAGTAGGTTAGACCATGAGTTGATTGGACAGATATCGCTCATTGCCCCAGTCGCCCATGTAGCACCTTCTGGCACTAGACACGCTGAATGTCTGGGGACTGATTTTCTCCTAGCTTCCAGCCATGACATTCCATTTTACGCATGCAGTCCTGAGACACAAGGTTTCCTCATTTTCTTAGTGGGCACTGACCTGTAACTGCCAGTATCAGCATGAGGCTATCATCCTCAATGAGCTTTTGATCAGAGAGACCTATCAGGTTTCCTAAAAGACAGACAAATTTCTGTCAGAGTACTTGATGACCCACCAAAGGTTAGTGGTAAGACCCTACTGCTTAAGACACCATATGCAGTTGACACATAAAATGGAATGGTATGGCTGGAAGCTAGAAGAGATTCAGTCCCCAGAAGTCAGTGCGTCTAGTGCCAGAGTATCTTTTTATGTCTAACATTGCATGTCACTTCATTCCTTATCCTCAGTTCTTCTTTATGTTATCTCATGGAATTTTCTCAGCTTCTGACAAAGGAGTGATGAGGTTCTCCACCTGTAATAATGAGTGCTCTTCAATTTCCTTTAATCTATCTTAGTTTTGGGTCCATGCATTTGAGAATCTGAGCTTACGCAATTAGTATTAAATATACACATTTAATATGACTATATCCTTCTTGTAAATTGATCTGTTTTGTAGAGTATGAGTGCCTGTTCCAATTTATACACATGGTTAATTTTACTTTGATTTAATTTTTGCATGTCACTGACTTTTTCATACTTTTAATTTAATATTATTGTTACTATTCTACTTTATGGAGAATTTATTTAGATATCATTCAATTTGATCATGCTTGTTAAGCACACTAAAATTTTCATTTTTCTAAAATTAGTGGACTTAGACATTTAAGCTGCTAACATGTTAAAATTTAAATATGCTACTTTTCTAGTTTTTACTATGAATCTTTTATGTCTCATGTTTCTCTTCCATTTGCTTCTCTGAGTAATGTAAGTACTCGTTCTGGTGGCATCCTGATTTGTTTATAATATTTTTCATTCTATAATTTAAAATAAATCTCAGGTACTGGAGATAACATTGTTTAAATCCCCCTTCCTAAAATATTATTATTATTACTCTTAACTACTTAGAGTGCCTCATCAAATAAATATGACTTAAAACATCACAGAAAAAGAGAGTTTAGGGGCTGAGAAGATAGCAAGCATGAGGAATTGTGTTTAGATTTCCAGCACCTTTGTTATACCTGGTTGCAGCATGCACACCTGTCATGATGACTGCTTTATGAGTACACACCTGTAATCCAAGCCCTGGGAAAGCAAAGTTAGGAGGGTCTGTGTGGCTGGTCTAGCCAAATTAGTGTTCTCCAGATATAGTGAGCCATCCTGTCTCAAAAATCAAGGTGGAGAGAAATTTCAAAAGACACCTGACATAGATCTCCACATGTATGAGCACACACATGCACCTACACATATACAACATGAATTTTTAAGATACTTCTCTTATAAAGATATAGTGTTAGTGTATTGCAACTTTTCTGTGGTGTCTACCAAAATCGCCTTTGCAAATGTGGAGCTTGGACTAACACTTCATTTGAAATGGGTAATGTGAAGGTAAGGGTACTTCCAATAGTCAGCCTCAGAGTCATTATTTTTAAGAGACTCACTGAACTCAATATCATGTCTATATTTCTCAAGTCCTAAGAGAGCTAGGAACACTTTCTTCCTTTCATATATTTTAATCTCCTTCTTTATTCTCATCAACCTACTTTTCTTTTTCTTTTTTTTTTTTTTTTTTTTTTTTTTTTTTTAGTTTACCAGGAACTTAGTTGTGAGAGGGAGAAAATGAACAGAGTGTGGCAACTCCATTTTCATGGTTTCTATTAAAAATAGTCCAGTGTGTTCATATAGCTAAATATAGTTCTTATTAAAATAACATTATTTTAAAAATAAATATTAGTAATAACCTATTAACATGTTTTAAACTCTTTTAGCTACAGAACAAATGGGTTAGAAACAAATAGTAATATATCAAAATCACAAGTAGACATTTTTTGAAGAAATACAGTAGTAGTCCACAAAAGGAAATAAATCAGGTATTATTAGTCCTTTGAGAAGTATCTCAGAGGCTGGGTGTCCAATGGCAAAAATAAATAGAAAAGTGAGATTTAAGCCTTCCTCTAAGGAACAAGCTTGTTGCATTTTACAGTATTTTTCAAGTAAAATATTAGTGTGACAAATAAATGTAGTCAAAAGTCTATTTTGCATTTTTTTATCTTAAAACTTCAACCAATACATTTGTAGGTTTTCCATCTACATGCTTTATAATAGCAGTAGAATGGTGAATCATAAAAGGTTCTTAACTAGATGTCACTGCCTCTTCACACAGCCTGTATGTTCCATTGCTTCTGTAACAAGAGAAAGAGGTAGGATCAAGTCTAACCTAAATCCTTTATATTTTCTCTCTCTCTCTCTCTCTCTCTCTCTCTCTCTCTCTCTCTCTCTCTCTCCTCTTTAACTCCTATATATTAGTTACCTTTTTTCCTCATTTTCTTAGGGGCACTGACCTGTAATACCCAGTACATGCATGGGGCTATCACCCACAATCAGCTTTTGATCAGAGAAACCTACAAGGTTTTCTAAAAGAATGACAGATTTCTGTCAGAGTACTTGACGACGCACCAAAGGTTAATGGTAAGACCCTATTGCTGAAGACTCCATATGCAGCTGACAAGTAAAATGGAAAGGTATGGCTGGAAGCCAGGAGAGAGTCAGTCCCCAGACAGTCAGCGTGTCTAGTGCGAGAAGGTGCTACATGGGCGACTAGGGGAAATGACCAATATCTGTCCAAGCAACTCATGGCCCAAAACTACTTAGCAGCAAATAACCTGCTGTGATGCCCACACAAGTGCAATAGTGGCACACAACCAGGATGGGGAACCAACTGCTCTTGATTCAGCTAACTGATCCCTTCAGTGGCACCAGACCCATAGCTGGAGCTGGAAAACAAGTCAGAACCATATCCAAACATATACCCACTCTCCATTATCAAGCTACCATCATTCATGGGCTACAAGAGGGCCTACACCTATTAAACTCTCTATAAAAAAGTAAGGGCTATCACATTTTTCCTGGTGCTAACTTACTCTCCATTGGAGAATCTGCTTCTCTTTTTCAGATACATGCAGATCCTAAGGAGAGAGCCACCCCATCATACCTCAAAAGGACCCTGGCTGACAGTAAGGAAAATTGGCGAAACAAGCAAGGGTACTGTTTTCCTGATGAACCGGATACCAGCACAAGCGGGGAGGAGACCAACACAGAGAAAAATCAACGCCTACCAAATCAGAGAGCCAGAGCCTCAGAGGCCCCCAACACCTCATCACTGAAGCAGACCAAAAATGGACCCAACATGGCTCAGGGAAATTTTGCAGAAGAGGGTGTGGAAAGAATGTCAGAGCCACATTGGGTCATGATATGCAGAGACATTTATCCTACCAATAACTGTGGGCTAGCTCCACAATGCACGACCCATATACTTCAACAAGGAGGGGCCAAGGGGAGGGTGCACGTCACTAATTATGGTACCAAACTGCCTGTACTTGCAGAATATAAAACTAATTAAAAAATAAATAAATAAAAATAAAATCAAACTTATTATACCCTCATGTGGCAAAGCTTTCCTCACACCTTACATCTCCATCTCAATGGTAAGCTAGTTTGCTATAGGAAATTGTTATTTTATTGTAAATCCTTGCATGTAGATTTCCATGATAATTTATATATTGCTATTTGTTTCTGGCTTTTCCACATCATAACCACTTTCTTTACGGTGTGAATTACAAACTGTACTATTCACTGCAGGTAAAATAAATTTAACAGACACAATTGTTGGGTGATCAGAAGGCAAGGTTTTAATATGTTTTGCATTCAAATATAATGATTTGTGACTAAGTAAATGAGTAACTGCATTTAGTCTTGACTTAGCAAGTTGCTTGAGAGTTATGGATGAATTTTGATTGATGTGGTATATCATTTTTCCTGTTAATATAATAATGAAACTTATCTTCTTATATTTCTTTTTAAATACTCTACATTGAGTTTGGGAATTTTAGAAACAAATCTGTTAATATGATAATGAAACTTATCGTCTTATATTTCTTTTAAATACTCTACATTGAGTTTTGGAATTTTAGAAACAGATCATTCACAGTGAGTGGAAGGTTTTTACTGAAATTGTTCTACCTCTACCACAAAGTGCATTATGAAATGTTATAATCTTTTCAGTGCATGGCCATGTAATAGAAACAATTACAGTATCAATTTATAACAAGGGTTTTTTTTTTAATTTTTTTTTGTTCATTTTTTATTTATTTATTTGAGAGCGACAGACATAGAGAGAAAGGCAGATAGAGGGAGAGAGAGAGAATGGGCACGCCAGGGCTTCCAGCCACTGCAAACGAACTCCAGACGCGTGCACCCCCTTGTGCATCTGGCTAACGTGGGACCTGGAGAACTGAGCCTCGAACCGGGGTCCTTAGGCTTCACAGGCAAGCACTTAACCGCTAAGCCATCTCTCCAGCCCAATAACAAGGGTTTTTATACCTAGTTTTAAGGGGTATTGGGCCTTTGGAGATCCACCAAGAATGTTGCTTTTGTTATCTTTGACAGTACCAAATAATGTTAGTACTTACACTTTGTTATGGCATTGTCTGTTGTATAAATTCTAACTCCTCATGAAACAATTTCCAGCTTACTTACTCTGGTTAATTCATGTGAAAAATAACAGAGTCAATATTTATTCTTTCTACTTAGTCCATAAAATGATGATGTCTTCCCTCTCTACTGTGCTCTTGTGTTAGTACCATCCAGGAAACAGTTATGCCCTGTTTTTCTATACATTTGCAAAATAACAAATAGGCCCATTTCCTTAAAGTGAGAGAAAGCTATACATTATGTGTGAAAAACTGGGAACAATTATTCATCTACAAGTTTATGCAAGTGGAAAGTCATTAGCAGTAGTTCTAGCAGAGATGATGGTGTATTAGCCTATAAGGGAATTTGAGATGATGAAGATAAGTGGAAGGAAACTACATCAGTGTCCACAATTCCTACAAAATCCATTGTGAAAAATTTCCACAGAGGTGCATCATGAATTTGATTTTGTGCCATATTAACTAGGAAGATATGATCCAATGTCTATTCACCGCAGAAAGTGTTCCAACAACAAACCACAGTAATGATTACACCAGAATTCAAATAGGTAAACCAATGAGTTTATTATGGTTGCATAGTGGGGCATGGATGACTCAAAGGCAGCTGCATCGCTGAAAAGCCCTGGAGCTCAGTATACTACTGGAAGGCAGCTCAGCTGATCAGTCTCAATTCTCAAATGGTTCTTACCCTTTATATAAAGGAGCTGGGCAGAGGGTGGGGAGAAGCAGCTTTTGAATCTGGTAAGTTACTGGAGTTTCCTGAGACTTGTACAATGTTCCCATCCTGAGCCTTGTTTCCTTCTGGAACTTTAACAAGCTTGAAATCCATTTAGAATTTCCTGAGTCTTAAAGAGACTGTGTTTCCAATTTGAAGCTTCCTGAGCCTCTTATTAGGATGAAATATGTCCTTTTGGAAGAAATCACTCTATAAAAATTTTGGAAGCAGGGTTGAGGTCTACATGTCTTTGACCAATGTTAAAAACCTAATTTTATTATTAGCATAAATAACTGAAAACCAAGGATCTACAATACAAAGGTAGCTATGCTAGTTATAATATATTTATATAGCTAGATCATTGAGTTTTTATCATTACTATAAAGTGGCTACAGATTGCTTTTATTTCATCAATGTTTATTATTTTTTATCACTAGTATCACTATAACTCATAACTGGTATCTAGTATTCTATGGTTCTAACCAAGGGCATGGTGCATTCCAGGCTTTGTGCCATCATCACTACACCCCTGGGGCCTTCATATCTACTTATGAATGAAGTATCAGAGATGAAAATTTAAGAAGGCAAGTGTTCAGGATACTGCCAGTGCACAGTGGGCATATGGGTATGGGTGTGTCCCTGAGTTCTTAGTCCTAGATGCCTTGCTTGCCTCAACTTTGTCCTGATACAGCAGGAAAATAGACATATGGGTTCAAAAAAAGACTGTGTTGTAAATTAGGGAAGGAGATAATTCATAAAGGCAAAAGGGTAATGCCAGTGACCCTTTTATGTCATCCAAACATTTTCAGTCTAATAAAGGAAAGCAATGAAATAAAGTTGTCCATATAAGCTTATTGATATAGGGTAAAATCAGAAAAGAGAGAATCCAATTTTTTGGCTTTGAAAATATAATTTAATCATAGATTTATGTTACCTGATTTATTTGTTTTATATTTTTGATAAAATTTTAAATTACCAAATAGAATAATTCCAATCAGTGTATATGAGAGACACAGGCTTTTGTCATGAATTACATACCAGTCTGAGTTCAGGATACAGAAAGCCATGTAAGTAGATTATAGCAGGTAGATAGGGATTGTTGTGAATCACAAGTCTCACCCATTATAAAGATGTTCAACTTAAAATTTCCACTGTTCCAACCATATTCTAAAACCTCTGTCTATGAAATATAGTATACATGCTTGCTTGAGTCTTTCCTTAGGCTAACACTTTGTTCCCTAAAGCAAAAGAAGGCAGTTGACACTGAGGACACTCAAAACTCATCAAAGCAGAAACTCAGAGGCTGCACAGAACTCAACACTAAAACAGGATTATAACATACCCACTAAGGCTCACGGAACACGCAGAAGAGGGGATGGAATGATTTTAAGAACCATAGTATGGGAAAGGAGTACTCTGAGGCACTACCCCCTTCCACAGAGTCTATGGGTGTGAGGAAGAGGGAATATGAGTTGATAACATGTGGGAAATAAGACCAATACACAAGTTATTTGTACCATAAAGATCATAATTAAGTTAAAAATAATATAATAATAAAAGAACCTTGCACAACAAAGACTGCAATAATCTTAATTTGCAGATTCTCTCCTGAATGATGGAAGACTTGAAGGTGTTATAGCAATCTAATGTGATTATCTCAGAAGTAGTGCACCAGTAGCTCTGTGAAACCTTTAAGGGATGGGAAAATATCCCCTGTAGTCACTGAATATGGAACTGGTCAGTCTGGAGGCAGATCTCCAAGAGCTGCAACTCAGAGTCATTAGGCACTGAAACATGAAGACGATAAGGACAGTGACTACCTGAAAGGAGGGACTTCGAAAAATCCAAAAGAAGAACAAGGAAGAAAAACTGAGGTGTCTTCATAAATAATCATTATATAATAAAATAAAAATAAAATAATCATTATACAATTATATAATTCTTTCTCTCTTTTTTTTTCCCCTGAGAACTGAGTCACTCCATACAGCTTTGCAGCTGTAATTTCTTTTATTTCTAAAACAACTTGTGTTTTCCATCAGAGTAATTATCTAAAACAATGCTAACATGTTGTAAGATCTCACCTAATTTTGTAACTAATTAGTTTATTACTCAATTGAATATAATTTGCCTTGATCTATTCATAAACTTGCCTACATGAAGGTCAGAAATATTGTCACTTTTCAAAATTTAAAATTTTTGATTTAACATAAATATAACCACAAACAACTCTATGTGTCAACAAATACTTTCCTTGCTTAGTGGCAATATCTAGAACCAGGTGATAAACACAGTAGAAGAAAAGAAATGGTTATTTCTGTCATGAGCTTTTTAGACTAAGTATATGGTATATACTTGGTTGCACTGTATATCAAGAAATCATGTATGAAAAGTTTTATGCAGTCATTAGACATTTTTGTAAGTATTCCTGAGAAATTATATACATTATCTCTTCTTCCAGTACTGTTGTTCTTTACAGAGCTTTGTGTACCCCAAAAGTCTTGGTTCTAGAGACAACTTCAATATTTAGATTTTTGTGAGGTACCCTTAGTAGATCTTTGTAATGATATACCCATACAATGACTGTATACAGACACATTTAGTTTAAAGCCTGTGTTAATGAAAAGTGCACACAGCCATGGATTTTAGCATCTCACTTATCGACCAATATTTACTCCCTAAGAATAAAGTACTGTCACTATTGAGTTGTGTCTTTATATCACAACTTATGGGTATAGACATAATTGTTCTCTTATGAGAACTGGTATTCACTATAATTTCCCTTACTGTCACTTGAGTCCCTCCCAAAACTTCATTCTTCATAGGTACTCGGAAGGCCCATCAACATGACAAAAGAGAAAGTTTATTCATTTAGGAAATTATTAGAGTCATCTTTCTGTGATAGTTACCTACCAGAGGGAAAACCTACCAGATGAAAGCCATTTAAATGGATACTTGAACTTTTGAGGTGATTTCAAATTAAATATATGGATACATTAAATCAAAAAGTCTAGGGGCTTAGTGGTTAAGGTGGTTGCCTGCAAAGCCAGAGGACCTAGCTTCTTCTATTCCCAGGAACCACATAAGCCAGATGCACAAGGTGGTGCACGTGTCTGGAGTTCATTTGCAGCAGCTGGAGGCCCTGGTGCACCCATTCTCTCTCTAACTCTCTCTCTCTCTCTCTCTCTCTCTCTCTCTCTCTCTCTCTCTCTCTCTCTCTGCTTCTCTCTCTAAAAATAAAAAAAAAAGAAAGTCCACAAATTAAGAGAAATCCTAGACATACGGCTGCCAACAAGACAAAAAGTACTATTATAACTGGAAATTAAAAATGTGCTGTTGACTTAGATTAGATAAGGAATTCCTCACCAAAAAATAATAATGTTAATAGAGCAACTAATAAAGGGTAAAGAAAGAGCTGGTGTCGAGTCTAAAATGAACTTACCACTGAAAAGATGTTAGGAGTATTTATATCAGCAGTTTTAGGGACACTAACTTAATCAGGTATCTGTTACTGACAAAAATGTCTGAGATAATCAACATATAAAGAGAATATCTTTATTTTAGATCACAATTTTGGAAGCTCCAGTCAAGAATAAATCAGTTTGGGTATTTTTTGACTTATAACAAGGTATCATGGTGGAAGTCTGAATTATCAAAAACATTATCTCAAGCTAGAAAACAAAGAGATAAAGAGGAAGGAACTGAGTGTCCCACATTACCTTCCTGTATGTTCCCAAAATTACCTAAAGAACTCATTCAGGATATATTGTATAGGCCTGGAGAGATTACTCAGCAGTTATAGGTATTTGCTTGCAGAGCCTGATGGCCCAGGTTCTCTTTTCCAATGCTCAAGTAAAACCAGATGTCCAAAGTACTGCATGTATCTGGAACTCATGGCAGGAGGCTCTGGCATGCACCCATTCTCTCTCTCAAATAAATTAAAAAAAAAATGTTTTAAAGTTATATAGCATAGCATGGGCTGGGGTAATTGTTCGAAGAGCAAGTTTGGAGCTGGTAAGTTTGGCCTCACTTGCAGGGTAGGCAGGTGGGGGCAGTAGTGTTTGTTGTCAGAAGGAATCAGTGTGTGTAACTGAAAGAAAAATGTTTTAGCAGCTACTGACTTCCAGGCCAGCAGCAGCCGGGCATCTGAGGGAAGATAAACAGCAGTCCTCAATAAAATAATGAGCAGTAAACAAAAGTTCAAAAGGAAATGGAGCACCCTTGCCTTCATGAAATAAGTGAACACTTTTAGCAAAATCAACATTAGCAAAGACAAGTTAAAAGAAAAATTAAGGGATAAACACCCTTTAAGTCATACTTAAATTACCATCAGAGAATCTGAAGACATGATTGAGGGGAACAAGGGATAGAAATCAAAAACATCAGAAAATAAAATGTTTTCTTTGAATGGTTAAAACATGGAGATTTAGATTTAGATTTAATGAAAGAGGGAAACAAGGCCAGAAGTTACTTTTACAATAAAGACAAAGAAAGAATAGAAAATACAGACTGAAATGTTTAGAAATAATGAAGATATAAGAAGAAACTGTAAAGCCGGACATTGTGGAACAAGCCTTTAGTTAGTCCTAGCACTTGAAAAGTCAGAGGTAGGAGGATCACAATGAGTTTGAGGGGCCATCCTGAAACTGCATAGTGAATTTCAGGTTAAGCTGGGATAAAGCAAGACCCAACCTGGACTCCACCCCATTCTCCCAAAAAGATAAAAGAATTGTGTAATCGAGTGCAGAGGGCGGGTAGCTAAGTGGTTAGTAGCACATGCCACTTAAGTATGTAGGGCCTGCAGGGCTAGAGACTGCCAGGTTTGACTCCCCAGCACCTATGCTTAAGAAAGCCAGTGGAAAAGAGAATAGATTGAAAAGAGATATAACAGGATATATGTCATTATCATTGTGTGTGTGTGTGTGTGTGTGTGTGTGTGTGTGTGTGTGTGTGTGTTTAGATTGCTACTCCCTTGCCCACACATTCTGCAGAAGCTGGAACTCAACAGCTTTTAAAACATGGTTCTTCCATTTACTTGATAACTATGGTGTTGTGTATTAAGATAGGCATAATAAGGGCTGGAGAGATGGCTTAGCGGTTAAGCGCTTGGCTGTGAAGCCTAAGGACCCCGGTTCGAGGCTCAATTCCCCAGGACCCATGTTAGCCAGATGCACAAGGGGGCACACACATCTGGAATTCGTCTGCAGTGGCTGGAGGCCCTGGCGCGCCCATTCTCTCTCTCTCTCTCTCTCTCTCTCTCTCTCTCTCTCTCTCTCTCTCTGCCTCTTTCTCTGTCTGTTGCTCTCAAATAAATAAATAAATAAATAAATAAATAAATAAATAATAAACTAAAAAAAAAGATAGGCATAATAATATACCCACAACTGTCCCTACTCAATCCCAGATCAGTATGCATATGGAGGATAACTTTTGTTAGTCCTCAGACCTCACTCTCCACCTCATTTGAGTCAGTCTCTCACTTGTTCTCTGCTCTCTTTAGAAGCTGCTGAAATGTTCTCCTGATTTTGTCATCCTTCTCACAGGAGCCATGCAGAGATCACAGAAGCCCACCACAGCATCTAGCATTTTATAAAGTCTAAGGAGTCAAACTCAGGTAACAAGTGTTGTGCAGCACGGGCTTTATTCACTGATCTCTCACCAGCCTTTGAAATTTGAGTTGAGATATTACTGATTCTTTATATACTAAATTTTGAAAAATTACATTCTAATGTTACAATTAAATTTAAAATGCTGTCCACTGAGTCATGTGTTTGAACACCTGGTTCCCAGAAGGAGGCTCTAATTAATAAAGTTGTAGAATCTTTTTGGAAATGGGGCCCTGCAGCTTACTGGACAAAATTCATTTGCTGAAGGATGGACATTTAGGCTATTGATTCCACTTTTAGCCCAATTTTTCTCCTTCATTGTCTTCCCAGATACTAGTAAACCATCATATGTTCCTATCATCATGAGATCACCTGGTTCCATATGAATCCTTCTTGCTCTTTTTTTAAGTTGCTTCTTGTCATATATTTGGTCACTTTGAAAATGAAGCTGTGGATATTATAACACACACACACACACACACACAATATTCAAAAGCTGATCCCCTTGAGTAGACCATAGTTTCCCCACCACAATCTATAGTTCTAATATCATGCCAGTTTCAGTGTGTTCCTGTTTACATCTCTCTTTTGAGAGCACCACTGGTCTATAAAGTTCTTAAAGTTTGACATGCCTATTACCATCATATGCACCCAGACACAGCTTTTATTTAGGCAGTGGATCTTAAACAACATAAAGATTATTATTTGGGGAAATTATTTCTTCTGTCACCTAAATATGTTCTGGTTTGCTGTTTTTTCTAGGATGGAAAGGTAGAGGTTAATTATGCCACTCTGCTTTATCTTTACCTTGCCTCTAGTCAGGAAGGGAAAACAGAAAAAATAAATAAATGAATGAAACAAACAAATGTAAGAATTTTCCCATCCTTTTGGGCAGCACCTTCCCAGGAAGAAAAGGCAAGATCCACTTCCGCACTTGTTTAACATGTGAAGAATGACTCCTCCTAACTGTCATTTCTGCCTGTATGGACAGAGAATTATTTAGGATATATTCATAAAAGAACAGTGAGATGAGAACAAAATAAATAAATAAATAAATAAAACAGACGGACAACATGATCAGCATGACATGGGCATGATTTTGCACCATTTCTAAGCACTTTTTCAGTTCATTAATCCAGAAGCAAAGCACTTCTCCTGGAATTCTCCCAGTACCATCCTCACCTAAGAGAGTTTTGTACATTGATTTTAAGCCAATGACAACAAAGATAAGAAAAAAAAATAGATCAACATTATTTGTGGAGCCATAGTCTGAAATGTTGCTGTCTTTCCCATGTCTCTTCATCACTCCTCTGACGGCTCTTCCCCATGCTCTATTCACAGTTTATGGCTCCAGTGGATGAGGTAAGATACAGTGTTCTTACTTTCTCTTACTCAAAATTTGAATGAGAACTGTCACTTTTAATGTCATCTGAGACTGAAACAGGCAAGTAACAGCTTGAGTAGGATTAATATACTTTGGAGAGTTACTCTTCAAAAGCCTTGATCAAAAAGTGCATCTTGGACCGAAATCTCTCTCTGGTGGTAAGTCAGGAGCATTTTTATTACCAGTGTTGCCCAATTTTATCAATGGACCATGACTCAACTTTCAACAAAATTAACTATGAGAGACATCAGGAATCCAAAGGTTTAGCAAGAAATTTACAGTTGCAAATTATTTCTGTTCTGCTTGGACATAATGTTTGAAAACATAAATTGGGGGTATTATATGTTCATTAAACTGAAAAATATCCAATAGAGTTTAGGAATGACATTTACTTTCTTTCTTATCTTACAGAATTGCATGATTTCTTGAAAAATTAGACAATTTTGGTAACGATATGAGACTGATAAGGGGAAAAGCATACTGCATCAAAGTCTTGTCAAATTAGGAAAGAATGCTTTGATTGCATATTCACAATTGTATTGAAGAGGCTTTGGCAATACTAGAACAGACTCTCTAAGGCCATTAGAGTTGTTGTTGAAATGCTCAAGCATTCACAACTATGCATGTGGTGGTTTGATTCAGGTGTCCCCCATAAACTTAGGTGTGGTGAAAGCTAGCTCCCCAGCTGATGGATATTTGGGAATTAATGCCTCCTGGAGGGAGTGTACTGTTGGGGGCAGGCTTATGGGCTTTATAGCCAGTTTCCCTATGCCAATGTTTGGCACACCCTCCTGTTGCTGTGGTCCACCTTAGGTTGGCCAGGAGGTGATGTCCATCCTCTGCTCATGCCATCGCTTTCCCCTGCCATCATGGAGCTTCCCCTTGAGCCTGTAAGCCAAAATAAATCTCTTTTTCCCAGAAGCTGCTCTTGGTTGGGTGATTTCTAACAGCAATGCAAACCAGACTGCAACAGTAAAGTGGTACCGAGGAGTGGGATTTCTGCTAGACACCTGACTGTGTGGCTTTGGCCTTTTGGATCTGATTTTCAAAAGGAAAGTAGAAGGAGTTGAAACCTTGGCCTAAGAGA
This sequence comes from Jaculus jaculus, assembly GCF_020740685.1. Classification (NCBI taxonomy): domain Eukaryota; kingdom Metazoa; phylum Chordata; class Mammalia; order Rodentia; family Dipodidae; genus Jaculus; species Jaculus jaculus. The sequence continues at coordinate 199,205,927 of NC_059102.1, read as the reverse complement.
TGCCTTGCAGTGCTGTAAGTACAGCTTGATGGACTATTATGGTCTGAGCTGCAAGACCTGAATGCAGTAAGAACTATGGACTGTGAGGTTTGGCTTACAAGGGTAAAAAAGAGCTTTGCCTGGACTGGGCTAGCAGTTTGTGTGAGAAGCTTCCTCTTGAGCTCATGTCCTGAGAAGTTGTGCAGGGTTGCTTTGAGTAGAAATGAACTGGTGTGAGCAGAGGGATATGGCACAGAAAGAAAAATCTTTGGGTGAACTGTTGCCCATTCAGCTGCAACTGAGAGATTACAACCTTTGAGACTGGGCTAGCTGACCTGCGCTGGGGCAACAAGAAGAATGTAGACTCTTTTGAAAGGGCCTGAGTGCTCAAGGAGTGTCTTGTTCTTCAAAGTCTGCTTTATCCCCCCCTGGATTAACAAACTGACACCCTACCTGGTATTGTGGAGTATAAGAAATGCTGGAAAGAGGGTCATTGAGTTTGCAACATGGTCTTGTGTTTTGGAAATGGCCATGGGCAGTGTGAAGCAGATTTGCTGGTTGCCTGCATAGAGACCCCATGGGGCCATGAGGATGAACCATGGCTTGCAGTGGAGACCCAGTGGAGATGCCGGGACCATGAGCTGGCTGCCAACGAGAGCTGCCAGCCCCAATGAAGTTTCCCAGGACTGTGAGTAGCCTAGCTGGAGGGGTGGAATTGGAATGCCAGAGACTTGTTGCTGGTTAGAATTATCGGACTTGAAGATTTGTCACTGGTTAGATTTGCTGGATTTGAAGCTACAACGTTTGATATTTGCCCTGGTTGTTTTAAATAACTTGTATTGGTTAAATGTTTCTCTGCTATGCCCAATGCCATCTTTTGCAGTGTGAATATTTATTCTGTGCCATTATGGGTTTTTTGAGGTTTTTTTTTTTTGGTATTATGGCTCAGTTAAAAGATCTTGGAGGGCAGGAGAGATGGCTTAGCGGTTAAGCGCTTGCCTGTGAATTCTAAGGACCCTGGTTCAAGGCTTGATTCCCCAGGACCCACATTAGCCAGATGCACAAGGGGGCACATACGTCTGGAGTTCATTTGCAGTGGCTGTAAGCCCTGGCGTGCCCATTCTCTCTCTCTCTCCCTATCTGCTTCTTTCTCTGTCACTCTCAAAAATAAATAAAAATGAACAAAAAAAATTTAAAAAAAAAGATCTTGGACTATGGGGATGTATGAACATCATTGGAATTGATAAAAACTATGGGGACTTTTAAAGTCAAACTGAATGCATTGTATTTTACATCATGTATGGATATCAGTTTATGGGGCCAGGGGCGGAATGTGGTGGTTTGATTCAGGTGTCCCCCATAAATTAAGGTGTTGTGAATGCTAGCTCCCCAGCTGATGCATATTTGGGAATTAATGCCTCCTGGAGGGAGTGTATTGTTGGGAATGGGCTTATGGGCTTTATAGCCAGTTTCCCCATGCCAATGTTTGGCACACCCTGCTGTTGTTGTGGTCCACCTTTTGTTATGTGATGTCCACCCTCTGCTCATGCCATGGTTTCCCCCTGCCATCGTGGAGTTTCCCCTTGAGCCTGTAAGCCAAAATAAATCTCTTTTTCCCAGAAGCTGCTATTGGTTGGGTGATTTCTACCAGCAATGCAAACCGGACTGCAACCATGCAGGTCTTGGTCTTCAGAGATGCCTCAAAGTCAGACCCATGAAGGGCATTTCGTTGGGTCTGTGTCTTGTGAGTATGTGATTCCATAAAATTGATTTGGTTATAAATTCGTAGATCACTGGGAAGGGCAAAGTTCTTAAATTTTTGTCATTTCATCTTTGAAAATGGTCACTGAAAATTTATATCATCTTGTTGTAAAATAAGATTATATAAAGAAGAAAAACATAAATGTTTGATTCAAACCAAATCTTTAATTTTGGCTGTTTTCATAAGTATCCTTTGCCTCACTGTGCTTGCATATTCTATGGATTTTTGAGGTAGGATAATTTGCACTTTTTCCTATGCAAAGAAGAAATTACCCCTGATGTTTGTGCAACTAAACAATGTCATAGCAAAGAAATGCACATTCTGGACATAAACACTTTTTGCCTTGTTTCTGAAATAAAAGCAAAATATCAAACTCACAGGCTTATGGCCAATTTGAAATATCATGAAATGATTAGAATAAAACAAAGTTAATTAACATGATACTTGATTTTAAATAAAGTAACACTGTTTCCTAAAGTGGGAAGCAAGAGGCTATATTACATACATTTTCAGATGAATAACCTTAATTATTGTAGAGTGGAAAAACTGGACAATAGCTCTTATGATGAAGTACATGAGTAGTATACTGGGGGAAAATGTTGCTTTTCCTAGCCGTTCTAGTTTCCTGAGAAATTGCACTAATCAAGGCCTTAAGCCATGCATGGAGGCACACACCTTTAATCCCAGCATTCAGGAGGTGGAGGTAGGAGGATCGTAGTGAATTTGAAGTCACCCTGAGACTATGTAATAAATTTCAGGTCATCCGGGGCTAGAGTGAGACCCTACCTTGAAAAAAAACAACAACAACAAAAAAAAAAAACACCTTACATATTTTCCCATCTTTAGTTGTTTAAGTAACAATTCCTTATTTAACTTAATTATAATTGGAAACATTGCACTTGGTAAATTCACTCAAATGTTAGCCATAAAATTTCAACAAATTTGTATGGAAACACAATATTAATGAAAACATGTTATTTTAAGGGCGTTCATTTAATTTCCCAGCTTCTTTTGCAATACAATTTTAAATCTTATGTAAAAATCACAATCTCCAATTTTATCACTGTTTCTCTCTGGTGAATCTGTAAATATATATATCTTGAAATACATAAAAAATTACAGATTGAAATGTAGTCATATATATTGCAAATACTATCATTTGATTCAGTTTAAATCTCAGATATTAACATAAGTAGAAGCCCAGAGACAGCCACAAGGTGTTATTCCCATCGCAGTACATTAATGAAGGAAGACCCTTACTTTAATGCTGGTATTATGTGCAATGTTCTATTTGCAGAAAGCATTTAGAGACTGCACTGGGAGCACAAGCAAATGTGAGTAATAGAATTTACTCAAACTGCACGAATCATGCAAAGATAAGCATTATTTTCAGAATTATGTGTCAATCTTTCTACCTATCTCTAGGGGAATAGTTAGCATTATGTCTGGTTATAGACCTAGAGCCCGAGATGGGTGGACCCTGAAGGACATTAGAAGTATATTTCTTGGCATCTCCTTCAGAAAAGCCCATAGCCAGTCATATAGACAATGCAAGATTAATTCCTGCAGGCAATGACAGAGTGGGCAGTACTACAGGAGATGGAGTTAGGGATAGATTTATTGCTAGAATTGAGGAGTCTACTTCCTCTTGCAAACTAAATTCATCATAATCTGTGAGTACAGTATTCTCAGCTTCAACAAGGTCTTCCCATACATCTCCATTCCAGAGTCCAGTCTTTTCCAACCAGTATCCTCATTTTAATTGCTAGCAACCTCGAGGCTGGTACTTGAACTGGTATCATAAGTCAGATAATCATGATGCAATCTTGAGGTTGGTGTTCTTTAAATTGAGCTCTATAGCTTCTTGAGTTAAGTATCTCTTTCAGGAAACACTTTGAAACATTTAGATGGCTTGTGTGCATCTTGAGCTTGGGAATTTAATCTCTGTTCTAATGTTTTTCCCTTGTTAATTTATGCAGAGATTCTAGAAACAACTGACCAGTATCACTGTATTTTTTTTTACTTTCCCACATATATTCAAAAATTATATATAGTCACTAAATTCCTTGCTTCTTATAGGGACTTAATCAGGAGCATCAAATATATCTATGTTGAATAATTCTTAAAATGATTCAAATGTAAAGTATAGTAAAAAGATTGATAATAGTTCACACCATATATTACCACCAATCTCCTTGCTATCAGGAAAGTCTATAATTGCTCTAGAGTTGGATAGCCAGCTCAAGATAATGCCTAACCACTCTTGGTATCACAAACAATTAGTCAGGGTTCTATAGAGGAACAGAACTGATTGAAGGAAATGTATTATAAAGGAATTTATCACATTAGCATAAAAAAGAAGCTGAACACTCCAAAAACTTGGTCCCAAAAGAAGAGTCTGAGAACCTGGTATATGCTCAGTCCAGGAGGCTGGATACAGGCTGAAAAGTTAGAGATCCACTTTCAATGTGGGTGACATCATTTCATGGGTTGGATTCCAGACCTGTATAAAAAGAAGAGAGCTGTCTGAGCATCAGCATGAATCCGTCTCTTCTTCCTCCCTGTGGGATATGACTAACTATTTTTGGGTCTTGAAAGGCACAGGCATGAGGCCTAGTGGAACTTCCTGAGCCTAGCTAAAGTTTGGTGATCTGCCTCTGGCCAGCTATGACTCAGCAGGGCACCCAATGGCCTCTGGCCTGCTACTTCCGCATAGGAAGTTAGAGTTCCCGGCTTAGAACCAATCATCTCAAAATTCACGGTATGCTATTGGCCCTTACCTCTCCCCCCATCCTAGAATCCCCACCCTCATTCTCAACAGTATATAAGTAACTGCCTGTAAGAATAAAGTGAGTTCCTGCTTCGACAAGACTCCTGACTCAGTGTGGTTTTTCTCCAGTGACTAGGAGAGGTTCTGAGCTGTGGACATTCATCCTCCTCCTCAAACCCTTGGGAGGAACCAGTGGGCCTGGTCCTTCCTCAGCACTACCCACCTGGGAGCCTGGCAAACTCTGACTCAAGTTCTTGCCACCATGCCATGTCTGCTGTGATGAACTGTAAGTTACAATAAACTCTTTTTCCTTTAGTTTGACTTTTTTTCTGTTATTTTTTCCTAGCAATGAGAAGGTATGTACAGATAGAATATAGACCATGGAAAGTAAATTTGAATCAAGAAAAGAAACAAAAATATCTGTGGTCAATTATTTTCAATAACAGTACACAAATGATCAGAATATTTTCTAATAAAGCTTTCAGGAGGGCTTGGTATCTAGACACATCCTCCTGTTTAAAACTCCTATGTTATGAAGGCAAAATGTACATGGTGTGCTTGACTACATAGTCATCTGTTGAATGGATGGCAATGCACTTTCTACATAATAATACTGCATAGGGAGCTGAAATGCTCACATTGCAAATAGTTTGTAGAAACAGGGCATAAAGCAAATGCTCTCAATCTTGAGAGGGCATCAGATTATAAGACACAGATTGTTGGATCTACCCTTTCTGATTTAGTAGGCCTGAGCTACTATTTGTGATCTTATGATTCAAAATTCTCTGGCCATGCTGATGGTGCTGGCACTTTCAGAACAATGCCCTAGATACATATACATTCAGTAACTACACTAACAATACTTGCAATGGACATTCATCATGCTTTCCTCTGTTCTACTTTTTGAACAGTGCCTATGTTGTCCTTGATGAAATTTATTGTCTCACATTTGTGAGCCCTGAGATGCTCTATTACTCCATCCAAAAAAAAAAGGTTCATGGAGATTGGCACAAGACATTCAATGGCATTTTATTTTCCTGTTGTACTGAGTATTGAGAGACGTACAAAGCACAGGCTATGACTAATTAGCACAAACTGCCCCACATGCCAAAATTTGCCTTAGATTGGTCCAATTACAATGAAATCCAGGAGTTTAATTTGATGAGTGGTTGGCAAGAAATCATCTTTCCCTTTGTGCATGGATAAAGGACTATGCAGTTGAGTTTTCTCAAGGATGTCATTTCGAAGCATGAGGGAGGCCAAAATGAAGAAGTATCCAACAGAGGTTGGATATATCGAAACTAAAAGAAACATCAAGAAACAAAGTGGACTCAGGCTAAAATCTATAAATATTATTTTGTTAGATCAAAAATAAAATTTTGGGGCTGGAGAGATGGCTTAGCAGTTAAAGCATTAGCCTGCAAAGCCAAAGGATCCTGATACTATTCTCCAGGACCCACATAAGCCAGATGCACAAGGGAGCGCATGCATCTGAAGTTCATTTGCAGTGGCTGGAGGCCCTGGCACACCTGTTCTCTTTCTCTTTCTCTTTCTTGTTCTCTCTCTCTCTCTTTCTCTCTCACTGCGTCTTTCTCTCTCAAATAAATAAGTAATAAAATATTAAAAAATACATTTTTGTTATACATTTATAACATTAGGGCTGGAAAGATTGCTTAGTGGTTAAAGGCACTGACTTGCAACACTTTATGGCCCAGATTTAGTATCTGAGGGCCCATGTACAAAGCCAGATACACAAAGTAATATGTCTACCCGGAGTTCATTTATAGTGTCACAATGTCCTGGCATAACAATACTTACTCTCTGCCTCTCTATCAAATTAAAAATATAAATAAAAAATAAATTATTTTATTATTATACTGGTGTCCCAGAATCCTCACTTAACATTAGCTTTGCATTTTGTGGCATTTGCTGCAGGATATTTTGAAAGTCACAAACTTAAGAAATAATTTGATTACTAGAGTATGCTTATTGCTAAACACTGTTTTGAATATAATAGTTAACTCTTGCATAAGTTTTATAAGACTGTCATTACTGGTTTAGAAATTCATAAAGCTATGTTTTGTTGGTAAGTTTTATATCTTTCCAACAAGGTATCATAATATCTATACTCTCCTGTTATTCTCATGAGTTAGACTGGCACATGTAACTAATTTATGTAAGGTCAAAATATTCTACAGCAAAATGTAATTATTTTATTTGTTAACTTTACAACAGGCCTGTACTTTATCAGTACATATTTACTAATAACAAACAATTTTCAGAACAGCATTCCAAGTACACCTGTGCTTCCTCAAGGATTAGGTTTTTGAACAAATATTCCACAAATTGGTTAGTCTTTATCATTTTCTGCAGTGCTGGGGCCAATTATTTTAACTGCTGCAAGATATGACCATCCTCATTTATTTACATAGAATACTATTTGGAGGAATGCCATGGTATGAGATGTATGGCTTTAGACGTTGTATCTAGATATAGATTTAGGGGTTCCAGATGTCCTCTACAATATCAGATGTGGTGATGATGATGCATGCTAGTATACAGGTACCTCGTTCTTTCATGGCAAGCATGGTCCACTGGAAGGAGGGGCTGGAAGCATACTACTTTAGGTGAATGCATTGTCTTAATTGAAGGTGTTGTGGAGAACATGTGGTTCCAGAGCTATTTAATGCTTAATAATTTCACCTTGGCTCCAGTGATGCCTCTAGGATTCTCAAGTCTTTCTACAATTAATAGTGAATTTGGATCATACAGGTATCCAGTAAATTAAAAATCTAAACTATGTGCCAAAATCTATCTTTGAAAAGTTACAACTAATGTGAATCTTAAAATTTCTCTAGTGAAAGCCAGCACAGGAGATCATTTGAATTATATCATTTATCACAATCACCACCATCTTATCATGCATTCTTTAATATGTATATATGGGGAAAGAAATTTTATTCATTTTTCTTCTATATTTTTAAGATTTTATTTATCCATACATAAATGCAATGAGTCAATCTCTCAAATAATCATTTCATTTTTAATGACATCTAGGTCATTTTTATATATTTTTACTAAGGAGAAGATATTTGAGAATGATTTCTTACTTTTACGTGGGAGACCTGTAGGGTTAAAACCTTAAAATTAATATCTTTTGGTATTCATTATGCATCAGCTTCCAAGGTCTTGCTACATTGTTCTCAAAATCCTTCTTCATATTCACACTCATCACAAACATGAGCTCCTCTTCCTCCATATTATGACAAACAGTTTGGATTCAATTATTTTATTATTTATTTTATTTATTTATTTATTTATTTATTTATTTATTTATTTATTTATTTATTTTGTTTTTGTGTTTTTGAGGTAGGGTCTCACTCTAGCTCAGGCTCACCTGGAGCCCACTATGTAGTCTCAGAGTGACCTTGAATTCATGGCAATCCTTTTACCTCCACCTCCCTAGTGCTCAGATTAACAGTATGTGCCACCACACCCAGAGATTTTATTTTGTATGCTGTAGTAAAAGTGAAAATATGCCTTAGCAGTTACATATCCCTGGTTAGAGCTAAGTTATTAGTTCATTGTTATCAGTTCATTTTACAACTTTATAAACAATTTGAATATTGTTTTTTTTTATTTTAATTGTTCTGATTGACACAGGATTCAGCACAAATTTTCCATAAAGAATATATGAGGGGTTTATAATACTAATTTGTAAATATTTAAGGTAATAAGCTGTAAAATATTAAGTTTATCATTCAATCTAGATGGGTTTTTGATATAAATAGGTATTAGGTAATAATTTACCCAGTAATTAATAATAATTAATTGTTCCAAACTCATTACTTTTCAAGGTTTAATTGGACCTATGTTAACTATGATATTTTTATAGCTTGGTTTTGAAGCTATTTATTTTGTACCAACTAGACAAATTATCCATTTGTTAATACTAAATTCTTTATACTATGGTTTCCATTCCACTGAGAAGATCAGTCAGCCAAATCAAGAAAAGTTGTTTTCCCAACATGGCTATGCTCCACTATTGCACTTGTTTCAGCATCATGTCAGGTTGTTTGCTCCTAAGTAGCTTAGATTATGAGTTGCCTGGACAGATATTGGTCATGTTCCCCCAATCGCTCATGTAGCACCTTCTGGCACTGGACATGCTAACTGTCTGTGGACTGACTTCTCTTCCAGCTTCCAGCCATGTCACTCCATGTTATGTGCTAACAGCATATGGTGTCTTCAGCAGTAGTATCTTACCACTAACCTTTGGTGGGTCATCAAGTACTCTGACACAAATCTATCTTATTTTGGGAAACCTTATAGGTTTCTCTGATCAAGAGCTCATTGTGGATGATAGCTACCTGCTGCTACTGTGAGTTACAGGTTAGTGCCCAAAGGGAGAAAGAAGAAAACAAACAAGCAATATAAAAGGCAAGAAATATAAAAATGTAATATAAAAGTAATATAAAAATATAAAATATAAAAGTAATATATAAGAAATAGAGAAGAGGGAGAAAGAGACACAGTGAGAGAAAAAAAGAAATAGAAAGAGATTAAGGTTAGCCTTCATCATACCCTCTTCAGGGCCTTGTGATTCAGGTGTTCCCTCTAAGGGCCTGATGAAAGTTCAACCATTTGCTCTGTCATTAAAAATATAGAATTTTATGACACCATTGCCATTGGGTCCAGTTTTGTGTCCTCCCCCCCCGCCCTTACCCTCCCCTCTCTCCTCACCCACTCTATTGTCTGGTCCTCAAGATGCTTGCTAGGTATGTAGGCATCTTGGGTGTTTGCTTCTGAGTAGCTTAGACCTCTGCTTGCTCGCACAGTTGTAGGCCACTTTGCCCAGCAGCTCATGTAGCACTTTCCTTCACTAGACAGGCTGCTTGGGGACTGTTTCTCTTCCAGATTCCAGTTGGACCTCTGTTCACTGTCAGCAGCATATGCTGTCTTCAGCAACAGCCTTTTACTTCAGGCCATTAATCAAGTGCTTTGACCAAACCCTGTCTTATTCTGGAAACTTCTCAGGACTCTTCAATCCACAGCTCAATGTGAGTACCAGTGATTTTGTTACTGAGAGTTATAGGTCAAAGCCATTTTTTTAGGGTTAGGCTTCATCCCAACCTCTTCAGGGACCTTCTTTTCAGACACCTGAACTGTAGTCCTGTTGAGGATCAAATCTTTTAGTTTACCTTCAAGGAAAAAGTTTTCTATGGTACCAGTTTATTTTGGGTTTAGTTTTGTGTTCATTTCCTCCCAACCTCCCCTTCTCCTCCCCCTAAACCCTTCCATCCCTATTGTCTTAGTCTTTAAGTTGCCTCTCTGGTAGGCCAGAAACTCAACCTGATCTAGGTTAGGAATGGCAGATGAGTGAGAACATGTAACATTTGTCTTTCTGTGATTGTGTGTGTTTGCTGAGTCTGTTCTGTTCTAATTTCATCCATTTTCCTACAACTCTCATTGTAAATTATTTTTTATTGCTGCTGAGTAAAATTTCACTATGTAAATACACCACAACTTTATTCTCCATTCATCTGAAAATGGGAACCTGTGTGGATTCCTGTTCTTAGCTATTATGAATTGAGCAACTATAAACATGGTTGAGCAAATATCTCTGCAATGAAACCTAGAGCATTTAGGGCAAATGCCCATTATGGTGAAAACTGGGTCTGTTGGTAGTTCTGTATTCATCTTTTTCAGGAACCATCATATTGATTTCCATAGTGGCTGTACATGTTTGCATTCCCACCAACAGTGAAAGAGGGTTCCTCATACCCCCATCCTCACCAACATTTGTTGTCATGGAATTTTTAACGATTGCCATCCTTACTGGAGTAAGGTGGAATCTCATTGTTTTAATTTGCATTTCCCTAGTGGTTAGGGGTTGTTGAACATTTTCTTAAGTGTGTGTTAGCCTTTTGCATTTCTTCTTCTGAGAACTGCCTACTCAATTTTCTACCCCAATTTTGAGTGAGTTGTTTGATGTATTTTATTGTTAGGTTCTTTGAGCTCTTTGTATATTCTAGATGTTGGGCCTCTGTCAGTGATGTACTTGGCAAAGTTTTCAAACATTCTGTGGGTAACCTGTTGGCTCTGCTTATGTTGTGTTTCCACAAAAGCTTTTTAGCTTCATGAAGTCACACTGGTTGAGTGATTGTTTAATTTCCTGAGCCACTGGGGTATTGTTCAGGAAGATCTTCCTCACTCCTATATCATGGAGAGTTACTCATACTGTTCTTCCAGGAGTTGAAGAGTTTCAAGTCTTATATTGAGGTCTTTCATCCATCTGGAAATGACTTTTTTATATGGTGAGATGAGTAGATCTAGTTTCATTTTTCTACATGTGGTTATCTAGTTTGTCTAGCAGCAATTGTTGAAGATGCGATACTTTTTCTCCAATTTTCTTTGAAAGTGGGAAGTGTCTGGTATATACCCATTTAGGTCAAAGACATATAACTGAAGAAATAAAACTATGTGTAACTCTGTGTTTTGCTGTGTTTAATTGCCCTTTCATTCCAAAGCTTGCAATTAAACCCATGCTTACACTAACAGGTTTTTTTTTTTTTTTTCCCCCAGAATATCCAATTTCTTTGTTGTATGGTTACCACCTTTTATCTTCTAAGACTACAGTGCCTGGCTGTCAGCAATAGCTCATGAATAAGGACTCTCTCCTACCACACACACACTAGGACATTGAACTTATGGACTTCTGACACCAAGCCAGCCATTGTCGTTGTTGCTTCTAAGTCACTTACATCTGAGATGACCCATAAGTAATCCTTGCTAGTCTCCGGCTAAGAAGTGTTTTTGTCTCTCTCTCATTATAATAATACTGGGTCTGCTTCAGAATTCTTCAATGCTAAGTGCAGCTCTGATGGCTACACTGCCCCCTCCCTACCCCGACAGAGCTGTCATGATTATCAGAAGCTCACATATATCAGATTTGTTGCTCCATCGTGGTCCCCTTGTTTGGCCTTGTCACATTGATTCTGAGTGGCACAATACAAAGCTGTGTCTAGGTTGCAGTAGGTCCCTATTACTGGCAACAGCTAGACAATATTGTGCAAATTCTGTTCCCACTCATTCTCATAGTCCACACTGGAGAGGGAAGACTGGGATCTCACTGGATCTGGCTGTTCTCTAACCAAAGCTGCAGAGCAGACACTTTGTAAGTGGGGATTTCTACTGTTCTGGAGTCCCTGAAGATGGTGGATGAGGACCTGTGTAGTCATCATACCCAACAAGCGATAGAGCTGAAGCTTCAGGACCCAGGCATCCATCTGATGACAAGCTTCCTCCAGGACACTCATGAGAGTCAGGCCTATAAGGAACTTGGAAAAGGAAACATGTGAGTGAAGCTAGGTAGGGACTTCGGGAGCAGGGCCTGGAAAGACAGAGTCTGAGGAGTGCAGCTGGGATCCCAAGGTGTCCAGTGCATCATGGAGACACTGTCAGTTCATGATATGAATGACATCCACAGGGTGCAGCAGGAGATAGCAAAGATGTATCATGATGAGTCAGAAGTTATGCATGTTTGGAACAGAGTACTTACCTAGTCTAGTTTTGTTCTGAAAGCTATGCCATCCCAAAACAAAATTATTCACATTGTTTTTCAGCAATAAGGAATGTGGTTACATCAATAAACAACAGTGAACTACATGAGCAAGTAAAGACATGGTAAGAATAATTTTGTCAAGTGGCTTGTTTTGTTTTTAAAAAAATCAAGTAACAAGCTAGTCAATACATTTACTGCTAAGTGATTATAATTTCCTGGTTTTATTTGTGGTGTGTGCTATGTAGAAGTAACGTAATATGAAAACTGAAAAAGACTGATATGAAACCCACTAACCTATGTGGGATCCTTTCAGTGTCTATAATGCTATGACTATATATTCTCCAATAGATGTTAGGACATACTCATCTAGTTTTTGTGTGCCTCCAAAAGAAGTAAGAACAGAAATATAGAAGTTTGAAACATTGATTGTGATTTAGGTTGAGCCACTGTGGTTTCAAAACATTTAAACTATACATTGTTATATTTTGTTCCTCATTTATGAACCTATAGGTTTGGGTTTAGTGCTATTTACTGATTTGTGAAATTACATGGTTAGAGCAGACAAAAGTATGAGGTTGTACTAGATGAGGATGGTATTTAGAATAATTTACAACTGAATAGTGTATCTGATTATTTCCATAAGTGTACATATATACATAGATTAAGAAAGCCAGAAATATGCTGAAAGGTCATAAAAAATAAATATGTTGAAATGGTAAAAGATCCAATATAATCTCTAATGGAGAATTCAACATTCTTCTGTTTATGTACATATTACACATTTTATAAAACAGGTTATTGGTTTTAGTTGATCTTGGCATTTCAAATTGTAGACCAATATTTTGATTATTAAATTTTATTTACTCTCCAAAATTCTTTGAGTCATTTGCGCAGAATGAACTGAAATGTGGATTCATAAGCAACATTATGCTTATGTATACAAAACTGATAACTATTTTTGCATATTACATGAATCCATTAAAATTAGACATCACTATATGATATTTAGGTTGATAGTTACAAAGTGTTATATTTAAGTTATTAGATTTTATGTTACTTAATAAATTTTCAATGATAATATCTTAATGTCTTGAAAGGGAATATTTATATATGTGTTGCATTTATAAAATAAATTAACCTATATGGTACAGTAAAATATTAAAAACCTTTCATAATAGGATGGACAACTTGAATCTTACATGTCACAAAAGGAATACATGCTCAGAGTTTGTTGCTACTCTGTGGCACTGTTGGAAAATGACAAAAGATTCAGGAGATGGGGCTTCATGGAAATAAGTTAAGTCAATGCCCTTGAAGAGGGTATTGGAACTCCACTGGCTTCCTTTCTCATGTTGTTTCCCAGACTTTGTGAGGTAAAATTGCTTTGCTTTATCACATGTCCCTGACAATAACGTTCTGTCTCTCCAAAGGTCCAAAGCCAAATACTGGAACTTTTCAAGCTTTGATGCAAATGAAAGCCTTCAGGTTGATTTATTCAGGATTTTTGTCACAGTATTAGAAAGCTAAATGATAATATGGTGAAGAAATTATGTATAGTCTTTCCTATAACAATTGCTTTTGCAAAAATTAGCTATTCATAAAGTAAGTTACTCAGTTACTTTAGTGAGTAACTTAACTGTGCTTTAATCATTTTTTTTAATCTATAATGAAATAGTATAAATAAGCAAGCAGACCTGCAGACTACAAAATCAACCAGATGGACAAGGAGTACACACTTTTGCATAGTGGCATATAGTCTCTGTGGGTAACCAACTATTCTCTGATTGGACATGAGGCCCACCCAGTGGAAGAGAACTCATACCTCAGACTGAAAATTAAATCAGATTCCCATTGACAGGAAAACCATACTTAAGAGAGAAGTCCCCACTGCTTTCTAAAGAAGAGTGGGTTTGCACACCAAAAATCTCTAAAATAACTTTGCATACTCACTTTAATCCAAGCTGCTCTTACTCTTGGTTGGAGAATCTATTTTCCCTTACAGATGGCAGAGAAAATGGAAAAGACTCAAGATCCATTGATAAGACAAGAAGGTAACTGAGTGCCCGACACGAGACTTGCCACTTCTTCCATATCTGCCAGGCCCCAGTAGAACTTGCAGTGGATGCAGCACCATGAATACTGCTCTTATTACCAGCCTAATAACCAGATCCAAGGTGATGGTAGCAGATGTGGTAGATCAAGCACAACCTATAAATACAGAAATCCAGAAGCTATAAATAATGTAATACTAAATCGGACTGCCAACTGGCCTGCCATGGCTCAGAGAACATTGCAAAAGAGGGGTGCAGAAAGATTGTAGGAGCCACAGAAAGGGTAGGAATACTCTGAGGCATAGTCCCTCATTACCCCATAGGGACTGAGGAATTAATGACCTAACCATGAAAGACATTACCCCACAGTGAATAACATAATTTCACTAGTGAGGGCCTGCACTGTAATGGGAGCAGGGGAGCAGGAATAAAAATAGTATAATCAGTTAAAAATGAAATTAAAAAAATCTAAAGCACAGATGCTGACAAATACATATTTAACTAAGCAGGTAATAATTTATGAATTAACTTTAATTATAGCTTAACAAGATCAACTTCGTTCTTATGCATCCTTTCCTGTGAGCCACATTGTCAACACTATGAAATATTGCTACTGAGGAGACAAACTTCAGCAATAGAATAATATGAAAATCCAAAAGATTTCTGACCCTGATATACAAACTCAACAAATTTCCATGGACTAAATACAGTGGGTTTTACTTTCATTAGCCCTTTGTTGTATGGCATGTTTGACTTTGAGAAAATATTTTTCTAGTTTATATATGTCCTAGTCAAATGTGCCTTTTTCCCTAGCCTCAGCTCTTTACATAAGAAGATACAGATTAGAAGCACAATAGCAGTTCAGTCAGCCAGGGGTGGTTTTCTGTCACTGGCTTTGAAGAAAGATGGCACAGAAATCAAATATTTGAGTGGCCTTATAGGAGAGAGAATGGTTTCAGCTTTCTTGGGAAATAGGGATCTCCATTCTCCAAGTGCAAAATGAAGTCTGGTAACACCCCAACTAGATACACAGTTAAATTCCTCCCCATTAGTTTCCGGAAAGAGACACAATTCTTTGAGCACATGAGCCTGTGAATGCTCTGGCAGGAGGTACAGGTAACCTTGAGACCTAGATATATGATTCAAGAAAATCAGTAGTTTTGTTTGTGATGGTATTACAAGAAATGAGAGGAGACAAGGCAAAAGGTCATTTTCATAAAGTTGTAAAATAAAACATCATGTGATAGACTACATTTTGTACAGCCATAAAATCAATCAAAATAATGACTTGTTGGAAAGTCATGAATCCTACATAGTATATCTTCAGGATTTTTTTTTTTTTGATGCATTAGGTAATATTTCAATTTACTCATGAAATTATATAGTTATGTGTATAATGTCCTTTAAAAACATCTATTTATTTATTTGAGAGAGAGAAAGAGAAGGAGAGAGCAAGAATGAGCATGCCAAGTATTTCTAGCCCTATAAACAAACCCAGATGCATGTGCCACTTTGTGCATGTGGTTTGCCATGAGTACTGGAGAACTGAACCCAAGCCACCCAACTTTGTAAGCAGTATCTTTAACTCCTGAGTCCTCACCCCAGCCCCCTAATGTACATTTAAATGTGTTCTGTTGCATATTTGTGTCTGATTTTTTTTTTTTTTTAGTGTGTGATATGTGCATCTGTGCAACTTCGTGTGTGAGCAGTCACACACATGCCATAGTGCATGTGTTCATCATAGGACAACTTATCCACCTTGCTTGAGGTAGGGTCTGTTTGTTCACAATGACTTAGCCAGGCTAGCTGGCTTCTTGTGAGCTTCCTTGTGATTCTTCTGTTTCTGTTTCCCATCTGACTGACTGTATGGGGATTACAGATGCTGATGCTAAAGCATCCCACTTTTGTACACGTGATCTGATGATTGATCTGAAAGTAGGCACTCATGCATGTGCAGCAATGCTTTTTCACTTAGCCATTTTCTCGTGCCTTGTGTTTACCATCTTAATCCTACTCTATTATTTCCATTTCATTTGAAACTAGGGTATTCATTTTTTAGGAATTGCCAATAAATGCTACTTTTATGACTTCTTATTTGTTTATTTTGGAGTAGAAAGAAATTGTAAAAAGAGAGAGAGAAAGAGAGAATTGGACACATCAGGGACACCAGCCACTGCAAACAAACTCCAGTGGATGCTGGAAAGTTGAACCCTTGTCTATAAGACTTTGCAAACAAGCACCTTAGTGACTTTCCAGCCATCTCTCTAGCCTCACTATGATCACTTTTTTTTTTTTTTTTTGCTTGTGTTTTGAGATGTGTGTTTATGTAGAGTGGGTGTAATTTATGCAGGTTTACATGTCCATGCAGCACTCCAGGTGCTCGCCCAGCAGTGAAGGGTGCTTGCCTGGGGGCCCGAGGTGAACTTCGGGTGTGCAACTCCACCACTCTTCCAGCATGTGAGCCAGAATGTCTGGCCTGGAACTTTTTGGTTTCTCAAAAGTTCTGGCATTCTCTGCTTCTCTGTGTGACTGGGGTTATAGAAACACATGATCACATCCAGCTGCTTAGGTACCTCCTGGAAGTCACACACAAGCCTTCTCTGTGGCCTCCTCAGGCCCTCATGCTTGAACAAGAAACAGCCATCTCCTCAACCACACCCCCACCATTATTAACAACAAAAAATGGCTTCCAACTTGAAAGTTTTTAAAGGAACTGTTTGTTTGTTTTCAAAAACGAAGAGAATCACTTCCTACATATTTTATGGCTTCATACAGGAATTTATTTCTTTCAATATCCATGCTTGTTTCTTTTGTTTTCTATTCTGGATATTTGGAACAAAATTACTACAAAAAAAGGAGCAACACATTTCACTTTTTCCATCTTGGAAAGTAAACAAAAAACAAAACGAGTCTTGTATTCATCTCAAATCAGGTATTAAAATATATACTAAGAAGAGAAGTCTATCTATATAATTACTTGTTTTTAAAATAAGGAGTGCAAGAGTCTATATCACTGAATGAAAAATCATTCTGAATTTAATCCCATTTTATTCCTTAATTCATGGCATTATTCAGAGAAAGTGTGGAGCTAGTGTAAGATAAGAACTTTACCAAAGATGTTTTTAGAGTTTTGATTGTCTACAATGTCTCAGTATGAAATAATTCCAGAAGAAATTAAACGTGAGACAGGACAAAGCATAGCATGTATTCAGAAAAGACCTTTATTTTTGAAAATAACATTTTTTAAATTAAGGATTTTATTACCTTTATGTTATATATTTTTTAAACTAACAAAAATGCAAACTCAAATCATTATTATTTAAAGACTTAAAGTAGTTTTTTTAATAAAAAATGTTTATCTTTAAAAATATTTGATTAAAATAAGTTTTCTGTATTTACCAATCAATATTCAAAAAGTAAAGCAAACTTAGAAACATCTGTCCACATCCTACTTGCTCTAAAATAAAATAAAATATGCAGTTAAGACCATAATAATACAATGTCAACAGTTATTATCTATTTGGGAAGTAATAATGTAGAAGCAGCATCAAGTTTTGTGAAATGGTTTAATTTTCAAGCTTATAAGTATAGATTCACCACCAGCTTTATTTACTTCTTTTAGAAGAAAAGGATTGTTAATTTTATCTCTGCCTTTATTATTTAATATGCTATATCTTACTTGAGCTAAATTTCTCTTTTCAAAGAAAATTAAAATAAAATACCACAGAGCTACTAAGAAAATACACTCTGCCAAATAGTATCTTGCCCTACTCATATTTAGGGCATTATCATTAGTGTTTTGCTGTAGTTTTATTTTAACTTTTTTTTTACCTTTATTATGACCTTGGGCATGAAGCTCATTAAAAATTAAATTGCTTATTATAGCCTGGCATCACTTTCCACTTTGATCAGAAAGCACAATAGGTTCCATGAGTGGATTTACCTATAAAATATTTTAGTAATGAGAACAGAAAAGGTGAGCTTAATAACCATAGTGCTGAAACAAAAGCCACAGATGTACCACTGAGGTGAGATATTAAACACTTCACATACAGAAAATAAACTGTAGATTTGTGATACAAAAATTTGTTTTTCTAACTTGTTAAGTGGCACTGCTTCAAATTGTATTTTTTCAAAATTTTATTATGTCACTAGACATGTTTTCTTTATAGTATGCTTATGTTAATATTTTAGTCATTCTACCATTTTTGTTTACTTATTACTTTGTCATATGAAAATATTGTATATTAGTGTGATTCCCACAAGATTATCCTCTTATGCTCCCTCATCCACAGCCGCATTGTACTGATAGCCTTCCTCAGTGTGGTTATTGGTAATCACAGCAGGATCATAAATCTACCAGTCTTTTATTGAGGGGTGGAGGCAATGCCTCAGAGTACATCTCCCACTCAGGGGGTTCTTATATTCCTACTGCCCACTGTTCCATTATGTTTCCTGAGCCCTAGAGGGCATGATATATGTTTCCTTTAGTGTTGAGCCACAGATTATCTGCTCTTATGTGCTTTGAATCTCCCTAGAGGAGGTTCTTAGACTAGCAGTGAGCACAGATCTCATATTTCATCCATCACTTCCTCTCTAATATTTTCTGGGCCATGGATGAGGTGTTAGAGATGACTCATTTTATGTTAGGCAATAGACTTTCTTTCTTTTTCTTTTTACTTGTGGTTCCTGAGTTCCCTGGTACTTGTTGCCAGCTCTATAAGTAGGGAATTATTTTTCCCATAGATTTTAGTACTTTGTTTTCTGTGTTTAATATTTTACTTATTGCATATGTGGGAAATTTCTCCTCTGGTCCTGTCTATTTGTTGTTCTGTATGCTTCCTATATCTGCATGGGCATCTCTTCATGGTAAGATTTACAAATTTTTTCTTCTATAATTTTATTGATGATTTTCTGTAGAATTTGGCCTTCTTCTACTTCTTATATAACCACAGTTTGAATGCTTGATTTTTTAAAGTTTCCTATGTTTTCCTCATGTTATCTTAGTACATATTTTGAAATTTTATTGATTTTGGTTTCCCAATCTGTTTCCTCCTTCTTGTCCGCAATTCCTGATACTCTGTCCTCCTCACATGCACTTCTTTGGTGGGACTTTATTGGGATACATTTTCAATGACCTATTTCATTTTTATTTTACATTAGATTTCTCTTCAGCATCTTCACCTATTTATTGAATTCCATTTTCATTTCTTGATTTGACTTTTTTTGTTTTCTCTTGGAATTCATTCCTGAATTTGACCATGTCTTCATTGAGTTCATTCCACCATCCATTGTAGTACGTTGATTGTCATCCATGTCATTTGTCCATTTAATGAGTTCTTTTTGATTCTTTTCTATTTTATTGAGCTATCTATTGAGTCCTTTCCATTCTTATTTTTCTCTTCCATGTCTCCCAACTGTATGTCCATGGCCATATTATGTTTGTTGAATATCCTTATCTTATCAAAATTTCATTTTAGAAATCACTGTCTGCTGTTTCTCCATAATAGTTTTTATTGGAGCCTTCCATGATATGGCTAGGATTTTTGTTGGAGATACTTTGCATTATTTATTTTGTGTTAGAATTTGCTCATTTTGACATAGTCATGTGTCTTGCGATGAATGCAGCAGCAGTAGATCTTGTGGAGACTGTGTTGGATAGTTTGGTCAGTCTTGATCCTGGAAAATGTGAGATAGTGGTCTATTCACAGCTTAATAGCCTCCTTCTTTTGTGTGCAGTGACCACTGGAATCTAGGCTGGACCCTGGGTGGACTGGCCTATTCAGGTCTCTGGGTTGTGGAATGCAATTAGTGTTGGAATCCCTGGATTCAGGTCATCACTGGCAGGCAGGCTGGAGAATGAGTTCAGCACTATATGCACTGATCCCCAATCCTTGCAAGTGAGACCCAGGGTTGCACTTATGGGAGTAGGGAGGGCTGCAACCATACTCACCTAGACCATGAGTGTCCTATCCTACTCAGTGTCCTGGCATGGGGAGTGAAATTAGCTTGGGGGGTCCCTATTCCAGTGGCAGAGAGCCACTCTACTATCACACACACACACACACACACACACACACACACACACACACACACACATGAGTTCGGCATTAGTATGAAAATGGTTTCTAAATTAGGCAACTTAATTCACTAAAATCTTTATTATAGTTTTCTTTTGTAAATTACAATAGTGTTCTTTTGTAACTGTGATTGTTATATCCAATTTGATTGGTATAGCTTATTTTGTAGATTTTTGGAATGATTTATAATTTTAACCATTTCACCATGTGGGAGAGTAATAAAGTAAAATGTATGATAGCTAAGGTTATTTTTAATTTTTTTTTTTATTATTATCACAGAATACGCATTCACACTGCAAAAGACGGCATTGGGCATAGCAAAGAAACATTTAACCAATACAAGATTTAAAACAACCAGGGCAAATAGCAAACTGTAGCTTCAAGTCCAACAACTCTAGCCAATGACAAATCTCCAAGTCTGATAATTCTAACCAGCAACAAGTCTTCCAACAACAAGCATTCCAACTCCACCCCTCCAGCTAGGCGACTCACAGTCCTGGGAAACTTCATTGGGGCCAGCAGCTCCTTAGCATCCATCTCATGGCCCCAGCATCTCCACTGGGTCTCCCCTGCAATCCACAGTTCATCCTTATGGCTCCATGGGGTCTCCATGCAGGCATCCAGCAAACTGCTTTACTGCCCATGACCATTTCCAAAACACAAGACCGTGTTGCAAACTCAATGACCCTCTTTCCTACATTTCTTATACTCCACAAGACCAGGTAGGGTGCCAATTTGTTAATCCACGGGGGAATAAAACAGACTTTGAAGAACAGGCCACTCCTTGAGTACTCAGGCCCCTTCAAAACAATCTACATTCTTCTTGTTGCCCCAGCGCTGGTCAGCTAGCCCAGTCTCAAAGGTTGTAATCTCTCCGTTGCAGCTGAATGGGCAACAGTTCACCCAAAGATTTTTCTTTCTTTGCATTTTTAACAAATATATGTTTATATAAATACTGCAAAAAATTATTTTTGGGCTAGAGAGATGGCTTAGCAGTCCAACGCTTGCCTGTGAAGCCTAAGGACCCCTATTTTAGGCTCAAATCCCCAGGATCCATGTTAACCAGATGCATAAGGTGGTGTACATGTCTGGATTTCGTTTGCAGTGGCTGGAGGCCCTAGCTTGCCCATTCTCTCTCTCTCTCTCTCTCTCTCTCTCTCTCTCTCTCTCTCTCTCTGCCTCTTTCTGTCTGTTGCTTTCAAATAAATAAATAAAAATAAAACAAAAAAGTAAAAATAAATTAAAATAAATTATTTTCATGGAAATTTTCCAATATTTGTAGAATATAAACTCATTTCCATTTCCATTTTAAGGCTCAGCAGTTGGAGGGTGAGTGTCTACATGAGCATACAAAAAGAGTTTGCAGTAGAACACATCATGTCTACTTGATGTCCTTGAATGGTGTAATAATAAGTCGAGAAAATAAGGCTTGTAATGTCACTCTTTTAAATGCTTTTAGGCTTTTTAACAGAATTTAAAATGTAATAGCATGCAAATAATATACTATTACTGCTCAATTTATTGATTATAATAAACTACTTAAGGTTTTCAAATGTATATCATAAAGCAGGGTACTGGGACCGATATTACTGGCTCTGAGGCTGAAACAGGATTATTGAAATTTGGGGGCATCCAGGGCTGCATTGAAAGACCCGTCTCAAAATAAAAGAAATAAAACCAATGTGCAATTATTATAAAAGTTTCTTATGCTTGTATTTGTCCATGGCATGTTTGTATGAGTGTGTGAGTGTGCACATGCACACACACACACACACACACACACACACACACACATGTGCATGCACATCTGTTCCTGTGTGTGGGTATTGGAGCATGTATAACATCATATGCATATGGACATCAGCAACTCTGAACATTGGTCCTCACAGACTTTATTTGAGGCAAAGTTTCACATGTTTCTCTGTTGAGTTTACCAGGTTGTCTGGCCCCAGTGCTTCTGCAGGTTTCTACTGTTTCTGTCTCCATAGGTTCTCCATAGGTCTCTGTCTCTCACCATAGGTTCATTGGAATTACAGCTCACCCAGCTTTCCATATGCTGTAGGGATCTGAAGCACCAGTATTGTACAACTGCATCAAAAGTATTCTAGTCACTATGACACAAGTAACTGGATATTTATTACCATTTTATTAATCTAATGTTATAACCAAAAGAAAAAACATAGTGCCTTTGTCAATTTTCAATATTTTCTTGATATTTTTGCTTATATGATATTAGCTAACAAAATTTGTTGGTGGCTTTATTGTGGATACTTATTTCTCCTTTTCACAATTTGTTCTTTATTGTTTGCCAGAGTCCTGAATATTGAATTAAAATAGATGATATGTACTAATTAGCTTATCCTATAATATATTTTTTACAAATATAAACTAATTCCAATATGCATAATTCCCCAATTTTTGACTTTTAAAAAAATTTAGAGTAACATGATTGTGACACATTTATATCTCTTTCCCTGTGGGGCATTGCCAGAGCAGGAAGGCAGGTGACTGAGACTAATCTTGCTGAAAACATGCTGATAATTGAACCTCTTGGAAAATAGACTAATTGTATTGCTATCGGGAGTATTTTTGACTGTGGAATATTTAACTAGGTTTCTGCTTTTGAGGATTATTTTTCAAAGAAAATCTAGAATTTTTCTGTTTATCATGCATTATTCTTTGAAAATATCATGTAAAATAAGACTATATGCTTAGTAACCAAATTTTCCCTTGTCGGGGCAGCAGCTAACACATGGTTTTAGAGATTTTGTGTAGTATCAGACCAGAAAGTACATGACCTGGAAAGACTTATCAAAAAGGAAAAGCAAGTAAGCTGCCTTCCACTTCTCAGCTCCCCCACCAACACTTCTGTTTGTGATTGCTTATTACTTTTAAATTATTAAGAAATTCTCCCAAAGGATACTTATTCATATGTATGAGCATGATACTGCTGAATTTTTGTTGTCTTTACTCATATATACGTATCAATCCAAATATTCATATTATCTTTTTAATTTTATTTATTTATTTGAGAGAGTAAGAGGGAAAGAGGAAGAGATAGAGAGAAAGAGAGATAGAGAAGAAAGAATTGGTGTACCAGAGCTTTTAGCCACTGCAAACAAATTCCAGATGCATGTGCCACCTTGTATATCTGCCTTACGTGGGTCCTGGGGAATTGAACCAAAGTCATTTGGCTTTGCAGGCAAATACCTTAACTGCTAAGCCATCTCTCCAGCCCTCATATTACTTAATGTGTTATGTATTTCCCCTGATCTTTCTTCTGACAGACTCTGACAAACACACACACACGCACACACACATACACGCACACACACACACAGTTGATTTATATATATAGATAATATATTTTTTAATGTGCCGACAAGCCTGGGTAGAAAATTAAAGATTGCAGAGGAAAGTCTATTTATACTAATTGGACTTATAAAATAAAGTAATATAAGCATATGTAGTTTTAAGTTATTAATATTTTTGTATTGCATATAGCTAATAAATATACTGATAAAGTTTTATTGCCAACAATGAGGTTTTACATTTGTTTTAGAAGAAAGTGCCACAATCTCTGGCAGTAGGCATTATCAGGCAAAGAAAATTTATTTGAAAATAAAAAATAATCTATGCACTGGAATGGTAGGTGATTTTGTAAATGTAAATCAAATGGCCACTCAGAAAAGCTTACGTGTATTAAATTAAATTGTGGCTTTAGTTGAAGAAGTTAGGGAATAAGTGTAAGTCACTGTCAAATACATTCCACACTGAACTACAACATTAATTTGAGAAAGTAAATCCTTTATACGTTGGAGTCAATGAAGTTTATATTTGGGGTTTGCAAGGTTTAGATGCCACCATTCATCATCTAACTGTGAAAACAAAATTGAGAAGAACATAATTCATCAAAATATAATACCAAGTCTGAAATAAGGGATGGGTAATGGGTAAGAGCATGATATCCTCTTAGGAAAGTTATATATTAAGTTCCTATCTAGTAAATACACCCAGTTGATAAAAAGTGAGTCATATGAAGATGCCTTTAAGTAAAGATCTCCTTTTAAGATCTGTATTTAAGGCTCAGGAGATTAGTTTATGACAAAGTTTTCATTATGTCTCATAGCTGGTTGGAAATAGAACTGAAAATAGGGGAAGATAGATTGAGTAATCTACAAATGCTTGCCTTGAGCTCTAATGGCTTTTTACAATAGAACCAAATGAAGAAATTTACTCATAGAAAAGGATAAGAAGGATGCTACTCTCCTGCAAAGGGAAGTTTAGAACTACTAAGGGGATATACTTCAACACATTTCATATTTTCTCCTTTGGAATATGTGTATTTAGATTATCCTGCCTTTAAGGCTTTTTAGGTCGAGGTAAGATACATTTGTATCTCTATGCTTTTCATATTTTCTTGGACCCTGATTCTGACACTAACACTGGATTCTTGGGCAAACATTTTGGAGGGGCATGGCTTTTTGTGCAAAGGAGAATTTGTCAACATAATATAAATTATAAAACATTACTTAGCTCCATTTTGTTACTTATTTCAGGTTTGTCAACATGAGTACAAAAGTACAAATGATGGTCCATGACAGATGCCCATAATGCAGCATCTGGAACCCAAAATCCATTTACATGGCAGAGAAAATGTGCTTTGCAACTGTAATTCATATGTGGATCCTGTGATGGAGAAATAATCTTAAATTTTCTAGTTGGCTATCTGCCAACAGGAGTTCTTACTACAAAGAGAACAGAAGGAAGGTCAGCATGGGAGAAAAGAGAAGGGAGAGAGGAAAAAGGAAGGGAGAGAAGAAAAATGAAGGGAGGAAGGAGGAGTGAGAGAAAGGAAAGATTTTGCCTTTAGAAAAGGCAAGGAAATGGAATCCTTCTTTGAAACTCTAGAAGAAATGAAACCCTTGAAATACTTTTGTTTGAGGACTTGTGATTGCTAGAATTATAGAATAATCAATACAATATGAACCAATGGGAAATACTTCCAGCAAAAATAGGAAACCAGGATAGTGACTTTCAATTTCTATTGTTGTGGTAAATTATAGATCATATCCTTCTAGACATTATAAATTATTAATAGAGGTAGAATAAAAGAAAAGTCTCTTCAGGACATTGCCAGAGCCAGCACAAGATTCTGGTATTGCACTTACTCTTCCTCTGTCATGACATGGATGCCAAAATATGGTTAGTTTCATGGTATGACATAGCTGTCCTCCCAAAGGGCCCTTTCATGATGTGTCCTTGCGGCACAGCAGCAGCAGCAGTAGATACAGCAAAACTTAGGTTATGCTCATGGAACATCTTTAGCTCAGTGGAGACATGCCCTTGGGAAGGATTATAGGATTTGTTTTCAAATGCCTCTTGACTCAAGATATGAATCTTTCTCACACCACTCTCATTTGCATTGGGGGTTTTCATAGAACTGAATCATGAGAGATATATGTATTTGAACTTCCAAAAGCATGATTATATAAGCTTATTTTGCACTTGACAAGATTGTGACAGATATTTAATAGTAGGGACACGGCTAAAAATACAGGTAGAACCAATAACCTGAATATCCTAGGTGCTTGGCTGAAGAAATACTCAATAAAACTATTGCTTAACTATAGTAGTTCTAAGATGCAAATATGAAATAAAATATTGCTTTTGCACTATTCTCCCTATAATATTATAGTTAGGATAGGCATATGGCATTAATTGGGCAGACTGTAGATTTTTTTCTTTTTGTTTAATTTTTATTAACATTTTCCATGATTATAAAATATATCCCATGGCAATTCCCTCCCTCCCCACCCACACACATTCCCATTTGAAATTCCATTCTCCATCATATTACCTCCCCATTACAGTCATTGTAATTACATATATACAATATCAACCTATTAAGTATCCTCCTCCCTTCCTTTCTCTACCCTTTATGTCTCCTTTTTACCTTACTGGGCTCTGCTACTAAGTATTTTCATTCTCATGCAAAAGCCCAACCATCTGTAGCTAGGATCCCCATATGAGAGAGAACATGTGGCGCTTGGCTTTCAGGGCCTGGGTTACCTCACTTAGTATAATACTTTCCAGGTCCATCCATTTTTCTGCAAATTTCATAACTTCATTTTTCTTTACCGCTGTGTAGAACTCCATTGTATAAATGTGCCACATCTTCATTATCCACTCATCTGTTGAGGGACATCTAGGCTGGTTCCATTTCCCAGCTATTATAAGTTGAGCATCAATAAACATGGTTGAGCACGTACTTCTAAGGAAATGAGATGAGTCCTTTGCATATATGCCTAGGAGTGCTATAGCTGGGTCATATGGTAGATCAATCTGTAGCTGTTTTAGGAACCGCCACACTGTTATCCACAATGGCTGGACCAGATTGCATTCCCAACAGCAGTGTAGAAGGGCTCCTTTTTTTCCACATCCCCGCCAACATTTATGATCATTTGTTTTCATGATGGTGGCCAATCTGACAAGAGTGAGATGGAATCTCGATGTAGTTTTATTCTGCATTTCCCTGATGACTAGTGACGTAGAACATTTTTTTAGATGCTTATATGCCATTCGTATTTCTTCCTTGGAGAACTCTCTATTTAGCTCCATAGCCCATTTTTTTTTAATTTTTATTAACATTTTCCCTGATTATAAAATATATCCCATGGTAATTCCCTCCCTCCCCACCCCAACACTTTCCCGTTTGAAATTCCATTCTCGATCATATTACCTCCCCATTACAATCATTGTAATTACATATATACAATATCAACCTATTAAGTATCCTCCTCCCTTCCTTTCTCCACCCTTTATGTCTCCTTTTCAACTTACTGGCCTCTGCCATAGCCCATTTTTTGATTGGCTTGTTTGATTCCTTATTATTTAACTTTTTGAGTTCTCTGTATATCCTAGATATTAATCCTCTATCAGATATATA
Organism: Jaculus jaculus; assembly: GCF_020740685.1. NCBI lineage: Eukaryota > Metazoa > Chordata > Mammalia > Rodentia > Dipodidae > Jaculus > Jaculus jaculus. The sequence goes on along the minus strand of NC_059102.1, from coordinate 199,178,772 downwards.
GCTGGCGAAGATTTTTTCCCATTCTTTGCTTTTTTCACTATGTCCTTTGCAGAGCAAAATCTTTGTAATTTCATGAGGTGCCAGTGATTAATCTGTGGTTTTATTGCCTGAACAATTGGGGTTGTATTCAGAAAGTCTTTGCCAAGACAAATATGTTGAAGGGTTTCCCCTACTTTTTCCTCTAGCTGTTTCAGATCTGATGTTAAGGTCTTTAATCCATTTGGACTTAATTCTTGTGCATGGCAAGAGAGAAGAATCTATTTTCATCCTTCTGCAGATATATATCCAGTTTTCAAAACACCATTTGCTGAAGAGGCTGTCTCTTCTCCAATGAGTATTTTTGGCATTTTTATCGAATATCAGGTGGCTATAGCTACTTGGGCTTACATCTGGGTCCTCTATTCTGTTCCACTGATCTACATGTCTGTTTTTGTGCCAGTACCATGCTGTTTTTGTTAATATGGCTCTGTATTATAGGTTAAAATCAGGTATGGTGATACCACCAGCCTAATTTTTGTTCTTCAGTATTATTTTAGATATTTTAAGTTTTTTGTGATTCCAAATGAATTTTTGGATTGTTTTTTCTATTTCCATGAAGAAAGCCTTTGGAATTTTGATAGGGATTGCATTAAATGTGTAGATTGCTTTAGGTAAGATTGCCATTTTCACAATATTGATTCTTCCAATCCAGAAACAAGGGATGTTTCTCCACTTTCTAGTGTCTTCCGCAATTTCTAGCTTGAGTGTTTTAAAGTTCTCATTGTATAGATTCTTTACTTCCTTGGTTAGGTTTATTCCAAGGTACTTTATTATTTTTTTTTGATGCAATTGTGAATGTGATTTCTCTGATTTCATCCTCTGTGTGTTTGTTGTTAGCATATATGAAGGTTACTGATTTCTGTGTATATATTTTGTATCCTGCTACATTGCTGTAGGTTTTGATCAGCTCTAACAGTTTGCTAGTAGAGTCTTTAGGGTCCTTTATGTATAGAATCATTTCATCTGCAAATAATGATAACTTGATTTCTTCCTTTCCAATTTGTATCCCTTTTATGTGTGTCTCTTGCCTTATTGCTATGGCTAAGATTTCCAAAACTATATTAAATAAAAGTGGGGACAGTGGACACCCTTGTCTTGTTCCTGATTTTAGTGGAAAAGCTTCCAGTTTTTCCCCATTTAGTAATATGTTGGCCGTAGGCTTGTCATAAATAGCCTTTATTATATTGAGATATGTTCCTTCTATTCCCAGTCTCTGTAGGACTTTTATCATGAAGGGATGTTGGATTTTGTCAAATGCTTTCTCTGCGTCTAATGAGATGATCATGTGATTTTTGTCCTTCAACCAGTTTATGTAATGTATTACATTTATAGATTTGCGTATGTTGAACCATCCCTGCATCTCTGGGATAAAGCCTACTTGGTCAGGGTGAATGATCTTTTTGATATACTCTTGTATTCTGTTTGCCAATATTTTGTTGAGAATTTTTGCATCTATGTTCATGAGGGAGATTGGTCTGTAATTTTCTTTTTTTTGTTTTATCTTTGCCTGGTTTTGGTATCAGGGTCATGCTGGCCTCATAGAAGGAGTTTGGTAGAATTCCTTCTTTTTCTATTTCCTGGAAAAGCTTAAGAAGCAATGGTATTAGCTCTTCCTTAAAAGTCTGGTAAAATTCAGCAGTGAATCCATCTGGGCCTGGGATATTTTTAGTTATGAGATTATTGATAACTGTTCGGATCGCCATGTTTGTTATAGGTCTATTTAAGTGATTAATCTCATTTTGATTTAATTTAGGTAGGTCATATAGATCAAGGAAATCATCCATTACTTTCAGATTTTCATACTATGTGGAGTATATGCTTTTATAGTATGTCCCTATGATTTTTTGAATTTCTCTGGCATCTGTTGTGATGTTACCTTGTTCATCTCTGATTTTATAAATTTGTGTCTGTTCTCTCTTTCTTTTGGTCAGATTTGCTAAGGGTTTATCAATCTTGTTTATCCTTTCAAAGAACCAACTCTTTGTTTCATTAATTCCTTGGATTGTTCTTTTTGTTTCTATTTCATTAATTTCTGCCCTAATCTTTATTATTTCTTCCCGTCTACTGATTTTTGGTTTGCCTTGTTCTTCTTTTTCCAAGGCTTTAAGGCGAAGCATTAGGTTGTTTACTTGCAACGTTTCTAATTTCTTAATATAGGCACTTAAGGTATAAATTTACCTCTTAGAACTGCCTTCATTGTGTCCTGGAGATTTTGATATGTTGTGTTCTCATTATCATTTGACTCTATAAATTTTTTGATTTCCTTCTTGATTTCTTCATTGACCCATTCATCATTTAGTAGTGTATTGTTTAGTTTCCATGATTTTGTGTATGCTCTATAGCCTTTCTGCTACTGATTTGTAGTTTAATTCCATTGTGGTCAGATAGAATGCAAGGAATTATTTCAATTTTCCTGAATTTGTTAAGATTTGCTTTGTGTCCTAATATATGGTCTACTTTAGAGAATGTTCCATGTGCTGCTGAAAAGAATGTATACTCTGCAGCCTTTGGATGAAATGTCCTGTTTATATCTGTTAAGTCCATTCCTTCTATGACCTCATTTATTCTAGATGCCTCTCTATTTATTTTTTCCTGGGAAGACCTGTCAATTGATGAGAGTGTGGTGTTAAAGTCACCCACCACCACTGTGTTTGGTGTTATCTGTGACCTTAGTTCTAATAGTGTTTGTTTGATGAATTTGGGAGCCCCCATGTTAAGTGCATATATGTTTAGGATTGTAATGTCCTCCTGCTGGAGTGTGCCCTTAATCAATATAAAGTAACCTTCCTTATCTTTCTTGACTAACGTTGGACTAAAGTCTACCCTGTCCAATATTAGGATAGCAACCCCTGCTTGTTTTCTAGGCCCATTTGCTTGAAACATCATCTTCCAACCTTTCACCCTAAGATAATGTCTATCCTTTGTAGAAAGGTGAGTTCCTTGGAGACAACAAATTGTAGGATCCTGCTTTTTAACCCAGTCTGCAAATTTATGTCTTTTCATTGGGGCATTGAGGACGTTGATATTAAGAGATATTATTGAAAGGTGTGTATTTATGTTTGTCATTTTTTTTTTTTTTGTGGTTCTGGTTCTACCTGTGCTCTCTTCTGTTAACTAGTATTTGAGTATTGCTTGTTTTTTCTAGGTTCCTTATATGTGTGCTTTTCCTTTTGTTCAGCATGGAGGATTCTATCAAGTATTTTCTGTAGAGCTGGTTTTGTCTTCAAATACTCGTTTAACCTGATTTTGTCAAGGAATGTCCTTATTTCTCTGTCTATTTGAATGGATAACTTTGCAGGATAAAATAACCTTGGTTGACAGTTGTTATCTTTCAGAACTTGGAATATATCACATCAAGCCCTTCTAGCTTTTAAAGTTTGTGTTGAATAATGTGCTGTAATCCTGATGGGCTTACTTTTGTAGGTAACTTGATTTTTCTCTCTAACTGCTTTCAATATTTTTTCTTTGGTGTGTGTGTATGGAAGTTTGATTATAATATGGTGAGGAGAGGTTCTTTCCAGCTTTTGTCTGGCTAAAGGCTTCCTGTATCTGTATTGGCACCTCTTTCCCAATTTGGGCGAAATTTTCTTCTATGATTTTGTTGAAGACACCTAATATGCCTTTTGAGTGAAATTCTTCTCCTTCTACTATGCCCTGAAATCTAATATTTGATCTTTTCATAGTGTCCCGAATATCTTGAAATTCCCACTCATACTTTTCTATAAGTTTGTCTTTCTCTTTGTTGGCCTGTATTAGATCTGCCACCTTAGATATTCTGTCCTCTCCTTGATCCATTCTACTGGTGAGATTTTCTACAGAGTTTTATATTTAATTAACTGTGTTCTTCATTGCTAGCAATACTGACTGGTTTTTCTTTATTATTTCTATTTCCTTATTTATGTCTTGTATTGCCTTTTTTATTTCATTAAATTGATGTCCTGCATCTTCTTTGATTCCTTTGATTTCCTCTTTATGTTCCTCTTTGACTCCTTTGATTTGTTCTCTGACTTCTTTGAACATATTTACAATCATTCTTTTGAAATCTTTCTCAGGCATTTCCTCTAACTCGTTCTCACTGGAGGTCATTTCTGATGCATTAATACTTTTAGGTGGATTTATATCGTCTTGCTTTTTAGTGTTTCTTGTGTTATAATGTATATATTTTTGCATCTTGGATTAAGTTAATGCTTGGATTTTCTAGCTAGCTGGGTATTCTTAGCTGTATCAATTGATTTGATGTTATATATTTTCAGGGTAGGAGCTTAAGGTTGTAGATGTGGCTCTTAAGACTCTGAGAGTATTTACAAAGGTGCTCCTAGGGGTTGAGTTTCCCTGCTATGGGAATATTCAAGTAGGCTGAGTGGAATAAAACACAGGTAGATTCTAAAAGTTAACTAAACACTGTACCCATTCAGTCAAAAACAGCCCCAAATATGTATGCCAGAGTAGTTATTATAACAACCAGATCCTCTATCAACATAGAGGTTAAGATTTCTGATCTGTTGAGGGATCCCAGTCAGCTTGTGACCAAGTGAGACCCTTACCTGGTGCTATCCCAGTTACCTTGGATGAGTTTGGTCTCAGTGAAGTTGCTGCCTGGGTCGTCAGGCTGCTGTTCTGATTTCTGGAGCTGGGCACTGGCTTTTCCTGTGGGGCAAACCAAGCCTGGCAACTGTGGCCCTGCAGATCAGCACCCCCACTGCTGGAACTGCTGCTGCAAAAACTGCCTCTGCTGGGTCTGTCAGCAGCTCAAGCTGCTGCTGCTGGGCCCACTGCTGCTGTTGCCTCTGCTGCTGCTGCTGCTGTAGTTGCCACTTCTGGAGCCACTGCTGCTGCTGAAGCTGCTGCTGGTGGGTCAGCTGTTGTTGCCACTCCTGGGTCTGCCGCTGCTGCCGCTCCTGGGTCTGCTGCTGCTGGGGCCGCTGGTACCGGTTCTGGAGCTGCTGATGTTGCTGCCACACTCTGCTCCTGCTTGGGTTCCGCTGTTGGCTGAAGTTGGCATGGCTGGGTCCCGGGACCGCTGCTCTGTTCACTGGAGCTGGGCTCAGGCAGTGGGGGAGAGGAGGGAGCCGCAGCTGCTCTGGTTCTCTCGCTGCTCCATGTGCACTTCTACCTAGCGGTCTGCTCCTCCGTTACTTACTGCCATTCTCCCTTCATGTTTCCTGAGTTGCGGAGAGCGCGGTGTGAGGGGAAGCTCCTGCATCTGGCTTTTCCTGTGGCTGGAGCCAAGCCTGGCTGCTTTCTGTTGTGCTGCTGCCGCCGCGGTTGGCAGAGCTGCCAGGGCTGCTTTTGCTGGCTTGTGTGGGCTCTGGATGCTCTGGATCTCTCCTACTTCTCCGCTACTGCTTCAATTTCCTATACACCTCACTTTTTAGTAAAAGTGTGTATTTTGCTGAATTTTTTTGGTCTTTTTTCCCCCCAGGCTGCTTTGGCATGGTACCTACGCTGCCATCTTAACCGGAAGTCCTCTATGGATTCTTCCAGACTGTAGATTTTTTTCTAAAAGATCTTTCCATAGAAATATCTTTCCTTAGAAGATATGTAGGACTTCTCATTTACAATGTTATAGCAATATAGTGCTGAAGCCTTTCATTATGTATGATTCATCCAGTCTTAAAGTATTTACTAGGCGTAAAATTATTATTATATTTTATATATTTTATTTTGGGGAAAAAGGAAAAAGCATAAAATATCTTTGTGCTATTTGAAGCTTGTATGTATAAAACTGGATCAAACACCCTTGCATTTGTTTAAGTGTTTGCTATAGATTATATCTGGAATGTCTCCCAAAAGTCAGGATGCTAATGACTCAATACAGAGCCTAGTGTTACTGAGAGTTAATGAAAATTTGCAGTAGGTAGATGTTCATGGGAACTTTAGGTCATAGGGAAAAGTACTTGAAGTGGATTATGGGTGGGTTTTTTTTTTTTTTTTTTTTTTTTTTTTTTTTTTTTTTGCTAGTTTTCATATGGAGAATAGCTTTCCTCACCTGCATTACCCTTGCTATTATGGACAGCTTCATCACAGATTCTCAGCAACACAAGGATTGACTTTGGACAGAAATGCTCATAATTAACTGTGAGCCATAAATATGCCTTTACTCTGACTGCTTGTCTGTCTTATACATAATAGCATAGAATATTCTCCACTGGATCGGGTGTTCATACCTTTGGACTACATTCTTTTCTGGAGTATTAGGTGGGTTTAATAACTCTGCTAAAAAAAAAAAAAATGATGGGATGTAACATCCGTAAGTTACTTTTCTTCAGTGACTGGGAAATGCGTATGTTTTATGTCAATTTTCCCTAGCTGAATCTGGGAAAGTTGTTACATTATGTTGTGAAAAGTCCTACAGAAAGAAACATGTGTCAAGGAGCTGAGTCCTTTCATGTCCATGCCAGTGGCCTTTCTCTTATTTAACAGACTTTTAGATTACAGCACTTCCAGGCTACACTGAGTGTTAGTGGACTCCAAATAGCCTCATGAAAATTCTAGAACCAAAGATCCTATGAACTCATAAGTGTTTATGCTTATCATTTTCAATTGCTAAGATTTTGGACAATTTTATTTCCAATAAATCTTGCAAAATTTGATGCTTGGAAATAGATTGATTAAACAATATCTCTAAAATTCAGAAGTCATTTTTTGAACCTGATTTGGGTAGAAGTATATTAAGGAAATCTTACATAGTTTTGGAAGCTCTTGATAGAAATATGAACTTGTGAAAATATATTTTAACTTACTTGCAAGCACAAGGGGAAGATGGACACCTGAGGGCCTCCTGTTTGCTACCACAAACAAACCCAAGACTTATGCACCACTTTGTGCATCTAGCTCTATATGAGTACTGGGGAATCAAACTCAAGCCATCAGAGTTTGCAAGCAAGACCCTTTAACCAGTGAGCCATCTCTCCAGATCCGTTAATGTGAACTTTTAGTGTGTCAGTGAAGGTCAAGAGAAAGTGAGAAATAAGTATTTTGGAAAGAAGGGCTTGTATGTTACACAGAAACTTTGTTGCAATCGCTGGCCTTTAGTAAAACAGAAAGAACAAAATGTGGTATGATTCAGTTTAGGAGAGTTCTAAGCTAAAAAAAATACCTACACAAAAAAGCTCTTTCTGGATTCTCTATGCTGCTTTGAGTAAAATATCAAAAGAAAAGAAGTAAATTGAGAAAAGAGTTGTTAATCAAAATGACTAGAACATCGTTTAAGAATCTTAGATAATGACAGAATGCAAACTAACCATGGGCTTCTAAGAAAATCTGAAGTCCAAGGCCCAACCATAGAAAATATGATAAGTAGTTTTTGATTAGATTTTAGACCACTGAATTTTGGAGCATTTTGAAATCATAGACATAATAATTAATATAATTGCATAAATTGACCTTTGGGACAAAATACTTTTACCATGCTTCTAAAATTAGTTTTTAATATTTTTGTTTATTTACATAGAGTGAGATAGATAGATAGATAGATAGATAGATAGATAGATAGAACATGCCAAGGCTTCATATCACTGGGAACGAACTCCAGATACATGTACCACTCTGTGCATCTGTCTTTATGTGGATACTGGGGCATTAAATCCAAAGCTTTACGTTTTGCAAGCAAGTTCCTAAACCAATGAACTATCTCTCCAGCCCCCAAACAAATTTTAACAGTGTTCAATGTTGATAACTAAAGAATTCTTATGGCTCAAAGGACTGTGTATCTTCACCTCAGAAAACACTTAAACCCTCTCTCACTCATACTTTACTATCAGGAAAAAGAAAAAAAATAATATTGTTCAAGCATGGATAGGCTTGATCTAAGAAATAATTTGGCAAACCAAGAATAAGAGGAAAAATAAATACTCTATAATCTATTGAAAATAATAATAAAAAGACTTCCCAAATATCTCCTGAAGGACCAGATTATAGTTTATATTCAGTAGGGCAGAGTTAGAACATTCTCACAAAAGAAAAACACAGCCATAGTAACTCACACCTCTTTAGCATCTGCGAGGCAAAGACAGGATAGCCTGGAAGTTTGAGGCTAACCTTAGTTTGTTGTGAATGCAACATCAGGTTGGGCTATGGATATGAAATCTGGCCCCATGCCAAAAACTTAGAAAGGCAGGTAAATATGTATACAGCAAAATGAGATTTGAATTAAGATAATGCAATAAATTTTCCACAAAAATGAAAACTGGACCACATTTAAAGCTTTACTCAGTATAAAAATGGTTTGGGGACTTCTGGTTAAGATGGCAGCATAGGTACCATGCCAAAGTAGCCTAGGGGAGAAAAAGACCAAAAACCTCAGCAAAATACACACTTTTACTAAAAAGTGAGGTGTATAGGAAATTGAAATGGCAGTGGAGAGGTAGAAGAAATCCAGAGCATCCAGAGCCTGCATAGGCCAGCAAAAGTGGCCCCGGAAGGTCTGCTTATCATGGCAGCAGTGGCACATCAGAAAGCCGCCAGGCTCAGCCTGAGCTGCAGGAAAAGTCACGTGAGGGGATTTTCCACTCACACCGGAGCTCTCCTCAAACTGCAAAAATGTGAAGGGAGAGTAGCAGTGAACAAGGGAGGAGCAGATCATCAGGTAGAAAAACACATGGAACAGTGAGAGAAATAGAGCAGTATCTGTTCCCTCCCCTCCCCCACCACCTGTGCCCAGCTCCAGTGAACAGAGCAGCGGTCCCGGGACCCAGCCACGCCAACTTGAGATGACCCGACAGTGGGATCCAAGCAGGAGCAGAGTCCAGCAGCAATGTCAGCAGCTCCACAACTGGCAACAGTGGCCCCAGAGGTAGCAGATCCAGCAGCAACAGCTTCAGTGGTAGCAGCAGTGGTTCCAGCAGTGGTAGCTTCAGAGGCAGCAGCGGAGGTTCCAGCAGCAGCAGCTTCAGGGCAGCAGTGGCAGATCCAGCAGTGGCAGCTACAGCAGCAGCAGCAGTGGTGACAGACCCAGCAGCAGCAGCTTCGGTGGCAGTAGTAGCGGAGGTGCCGATTCACAGAGTCACAGTTGCCAGGTTCAGTTTGCCATGCAGGAAAAGCCAGTGCCCAGCTCCAGAAATAAGAACAGTGCCCCAGTGAACCAGCCAGCAACTTGACTGGGAACAAAATCATCCAAAAAGGTAACTGGGATAGCGCCAGGGAAGGGTCTCACTTGGTCAAAAGCTGACTTGGATCCCTCAGCAGACCAGAAATCTTAACCTCTTTGTTGATAGAGGATCTGATTGTTAAAATACCTACTATTACATAAACACTTGGTGCTGTTTTTGATTGAATGTGTACAGTGTTTAGTTAAATGTTAGACTCTACCTATATTTTATTCCACTCAGCCTACTTGAATACTCCCAAAGCAAGCAACCTCAACCCCTAGGAACACCTTTGTAGATACTCTGAGTCTTAGGAGCTACACCTAACAACTTAAGCTCCTGCCCTGAAGATATATAACATCAGATCAATTGATACAGCTAAGAATACCATACCCAGCTAGCTAGAAAATCCAAGCATTAACTTAATCCAAGATGCAAAAATATGTACATTATAACACAAAAAAACACTAAAAAGCAAGATAATGTAAATCCATCTAAAAGTATTAATGCATCAGAAATGACCTCCGGTGAGAACAAGTTAGAGGAAATGCCTGAGAAATATTTCAAAGGAATGATTATAAATATGTTCAAAGAAGTCAGAGAACAAATCAAAGGAGTGAAAGAGGAAATAAAAGGAATCAAAGAAGACACAGGACACCAATTACATGAAATAAAGAAGGTAATACAAGACATAAATAAGGAAATAGAAATAATAAAAAAAAGCAGTCAGAATTATTAGCAATGAAGAACACAGTTAATGAACTAAAAAACTCTGTAGAAATCTCACCAGTAGAATGGATGAAGGAGAGGACAGAATATCTAAGCTAGAAGACCAGGTGGCAGATCTAATACAGTCCAACAAAGAGAAAGATAAACTTACAGAGAAGTATGAGTGGGAATTTCAAGATATTCAGGACACTATGAAAAGATCAAATATAAGAATTCAGGGCATAGTAGAAGGAGAAGAATTTCACTCAAAAGGCATATTAGGTGTCTTCAACAAAATCATAGAAGGAAATATCCCCCAAATTGGGAAAGAGGTGCCAATACAGATACAGGAAGCCTTTAGAACCCCAGCCAGACAAAACCTGGAAAGAACCTCACCTCGCCATATTATAATCAAACTACCAAACACACAGACTAAAGAAAAAATATTGAAAGTAGATAGAAAAATCAAGTTACCTACAAAGGCAAGCCCATTAGGATTACAGCAGAATATTCCACATAAACTTTAAAAGCCAGAAGGGCTTGGAGTGATGTATTCCAAGTTCTGAAAGATAACAACTGTCAACCAAGGTTATTTTATCCTGCAAAGCTATCCATTCAAATAGACGGAGAAATAAGGACATTCCATGACAAAAGCAGGTTAAAGCAGTACTTGAAGACAAAACCAGCTCTACAGAAAATACTTGAGAGACTTCCAGCCAAGATGGCGACCTCCTAGCTGCCCTGAAAATCCCAGGGAAGAAAAGGCAAGAAATTAAGGGTTTTCTGGGTCTTCTTATCAGTGCAGAGCTCAGAAGGGGAGAAATCAGGAAATCGTGAATCCCCTCATGGGCGGGTAGACCACCCATTTTGCCAAACAGCTGTTGCGCCCTCCTGCCGTCCTATGCCCTATCCTGTCACTGTCCTGTGCTTCATCCTACAGCACCCGCCACCATCGTGTGCCCCGTACTACATCCCACAGCCTTCTGTCCCATCCCACGCCCATTCGCCTTCTTGTGCATGGTACTGCACCCCGTCCTGCATCCCACTGCTGTCCCGAGTCCTGTCCTGCACCCCATCACTGTCCGCGCATAGTCCTGTGCCACTTTCCACAACCCTGCAGTCCCTCGCACCACCACCATGCCCTGTCCTGCACCCTGCTGCCGCTCCCCACTGCTGGCCTGGCCGCAGGCCATGACCACTGCAGAAGCTTAAACTGCTCTGCACATTTGCCCACATTTCTGCTCCTGCCACTGCACATTCAGTGAGTCTAGTCCCACAGCAACTGCCACACCAACCCAGACTGTGTCTCTGGCTTGCACCAGTTCACATGCCTTCCCGGCCACCCCCCAGTATCCTTAGACAGGGGAGCACAGACTGTTTCCATGTCCCAGCATTCCCAACCAGAGTTTGGGCTTCTTCAGGCCTTGGTACCTCAGTCCCCCTCCAAGCTCAAATGTAGGCAGCTTTGGTGTATTACCACTTGAGAATTCAGGCAACTTTGGCACCCCTGTCAGGCAGTAGATAGGCAGCTCTGGCAAGTGGGAGCCAAAACCCAGGCTGCTTTGCAACTGCCCCAGGCTGCATCACATACCCATTGCACTAGAGCACATGCTGATCCACCCACCTAAGTGCCCATAAACTGTCATATGCAGACCACAGCGCAAAAGAAATATCATGAAAAATCAAATGCAAGAAAATCCAGTTAGATCACCTAGTCCTACAATGAATAAAACATCTAACCAAAACACAGAAGAACCATCAGGATCAGAACATCAAATTGAAGCCATGAGCAATGCAACCCTGACCACCTACTGATAGAACTTGCAGGAAAGCAACAAAAGACTGATAATCATGTGGATGCTACCATCACTAAGCTAGAAAAAATTGCTAAGACATTGGAAGGACTTCAAAGAGAATTAAGGAAGTTGAGGGAGAGTGACAAAAAAAGAGGACCTTAAAAATCAGCTGGCCATACTAAATGAAGACATAAAGAAATGCAAGGATGAATTCCAAGAATCAACAAGAAAATCAGAAAATGATATAAAAATGGAGCTTGACAGAGAGATGGAAATGATACATAGAAAAGTAGTAGAAAATGCAAACATAATTGAACAAGTCCAAAACTCTCTAAAGGCTCTCAAAAATAGAGTCAGCAAGGAGGAGGATAGAAATACTGATCTGGAAGACAAGATGGAAGAATCAGTTTGAGAGTTCAAAAACTTCAGTAAGTTCAAAAGTTCCTGCAAACAGAACATGGGGGAATTGTGGGATACACTTAAACATCCTAATATCAGAATCATTGGAATACCAGAAGGAGAAGAATTTCAGACCAAAGGCATGGACAACTTATTTAACAAATAACCAAACTCAAATGCCTACAAGAAGCAGACCACAAGAACCAAACCCAGAGTAGGCACAAAAAACTTCAAAGCCCATGACAACACCAAAACACCTTTACCACCACAATATGGCAGGGATCAAATCAAATCTCACAGTCATTACTCTAAATATTAATGGCATTAATTCACCCATAAAGAGACACAAGCTAACAGGATGATTCAAAAAATTAGACCCCTCCATTTTTGCCCTCAAGAAACCCACCTCACCACTAAAGAGAGACACCTCCTCAGGGTAAAGGGGTAGAAGAAAATATTCCAAGCAAATGGGAATAAGAAACAAGCAGGTGTAGCTATATTAATATCAGATAAAATAGACTTCAAACCAAAAATAATCAAAAAAGACAAAGAAGGCCACATCCTACTTAACAAGGGAATGATCCATCAAGAGGATATTACAATCATAAATCTGTATGCACCAAACACAGAGACACCACAGTTCATAAAACAAAACCTACTGGACAATAAAACAGAAATAACCACTAATGCCATCATAGCTGAGGACTTCAATACACCATTATCAGTAACAGACAGATCATCCAAACAGAAACTCAACAGGGAAGTAAGAGTGCTCAACCAAACCATAGATCACTTAGACCTAACGGACATCTACAGAACTTTCCACCCCAAATCCAATGACTACACATTCTTCTCAGCAGCCTATGGAACATTCTCTAAAATAGACCATATACTAGGTCACAAAGACTCCCTCCACATATTTAGGAAAAGTGACATAATTCCCTGCATAATATGAGATCACAATGCTATATTGCAAGAAATCAACAACAAAAGACCTACCAAAAAACCCAACGGCACCTGGAAACTGAACAGCACACTCTTAAACAATAATTGGATAGTGGATGAAATAAAAAAGGAAATTGAAAAGTTCCTGAAATTGAATGACAATGAGAACACATCATACCAAAACTTATGGGACAAAATGAAGGTGGTCCTCAGGGGAAAATTCATAACACTCAATGTCTTCATAAAAAAGGAAGATCCCAAATCAATAACCTAATCAATCACCTAATGGTACTGGAAAAACAAGAAAAATCCAAGCCAAAGAGCACTGGAAGGAAAGAAATAATTAAAATCCGATCAGAAATTAATGAATTGGAAACCAAGGAAACAATTAAGACAATTGACAAAACAAAGAGCTGGTTCTTTGAAAAAATAAACAAGATTGACAAACTCCTGGTCAATTTGATCAAGCAAAAAAAAGAAAAAGCTTCAAATTAACAAAATTAAAAATGAAAAAGGAGAGATCACAACAGACATAAGTGATATCGGGAGAATAATCAGGACTTATTTCAAAACCTTCTACTCCACAAAACTGGATAATGTGGAGGAGATAGATAAATTCCTGGACACATACCACCTATCAAAGCTAAACTCAGAGCAGATTAATCACCTCAATGAACCCATCACACTCATGGAGATTGAAAAAGTAATAAAAAATCTCCCCCAAAAGAAGAGTCCAGGATCAGATGGCTTCTTAGCTGAATTCTATCAAACCTTCATGGAGGAACTCTAACCAATCTTCCTAAAATTGTGCCACACAATTGAAGAACAGGGAAAGCTTCCCAACTCCATTTATGAAGCTAGTATCACCCTAATCCCAAAACCAGCAGAGATGCTATAAGAAAAGAAAACTACTGGACTATTTCCATAAAGAACTTAGATGCAAAGATCCTGAACAAAATCCTTGCAAACTGAATCCAACAACATATCAAAAGCATCATCCACCTGGACCGAGTGGGATTCATCACAGGAAAACAAGGGTGGTTCAACATATGCAAATCTGTCAATGTAATACACCACATAAACAAGGTTAAACATAAAAACAGCATGATAATTTCAATAGATGCAGAAAAGTCCTTTGACAAGATATAACATCACTTCATGATCAAAACATTGGAGAGAATTGGCATAGTTGGTACATATCTGAACATAATAAAGGCAATATACAAAGCTCCGCAAGCCCAAATAATACTTAATGGAGAGAGACTGGAGGAATTCCCGTTAAGATCAGGAACAAGACGGGGTTGTCCTCTCTCACCTCTGCTTTTCAATATAGTACTGGAAGTCCTAGCTCAAGCAATAAGACAGGAGAAGGAAACAAAAGCGATACAATTTGGAAAGGAAGAAGTTAAATTTGCTCTATTCACTGATGACATGATTGTATATGTAAGAGACCCAAGGGACTCCATCCCAATACTCCTGAAGCTGATTAACTCCTATAGCAAAGTAGCAGGATACAAAATCAATGCACAAAAATCAGTAGCATTTTCATATGCAAATGACAAAGATACAGAGAAAGAAATAAGGGATATAGTCTCATTTTCAATAGCAAGAAAAAAAAAACACTTGGAATAACATTTACGAAGGAAGAAAATGATCTATACAAAAAGAACATAAAAACACTCAAAAAAAGAAATTGAGGGGGACTAGAGAAAATCGAAAGACTTCCCATGCTCCTGAATAGGTAGACTTAACATTGTGAAGATGACAATCCTACCAAAGGCAATATATAGATTTAATGCAATACCAATTAAAATCCCCACAGTGTTCAGAGACAAAGATAAAATGATCTCAAATTTCATATGGAAAGGCAGAAGGCCTCGCATATCCAAACATATCCTCAGCAAAAGAAATATGTCTGGTGGCATCACGATACATGATCTAAAGCTATATTACAAAGCCATTGTAATAAAAACAGCATGGTTCTGGCAAAAAACAGGAGTATAGACCAATGGAATAGACTTGAGGACCCGGACTTTTGGTCAAGCAACTATAGCTACTTGATATTCAACAAAGGCCCAAACAATATAGGCTGGAAAAGAGACAGCATCTTCAACAAGTTGTGCTGGACAAACTGGATAACCACATGCAGGAAACTGGAACTTGATCCACACATTTCACCATGCACTACACTCCAAATGGATCAAAGACCTCAATATAACATCAGGAACTCGAATACTACTGGAAGAAAATTTAGGAAGTACTTTCCATAATATAGGAATGGAAAAAGACTTCCTGAACAAAAGCCCAGTAGCTCCCTATCTTAAACAGTCACTCATCCAATGGGATCATGTGAAAATGAAGAGTTTCTTTACAGACAAGCATACAATAAGCAAAGCCAATAGATTACCCACAGAATGGGTGAAAATATTTGTGGGTTATCCAACTGATAGAGGCCTAATCTCTAGAATCTACAACAAACTCAAAAATCTAAACAGTAAGAAGTAAAACACCCCACTCACAAAATGGGGCAAAGAGATGAACAGGCAGTTCTCAGAGGAAGAAATACAAATGGCAAACACACACTTAAGAAAATGTTCATCATCCCTAATCATCAGATAAATGCAAATTAAAACAACTATTTGATTCCACCTTACCCCAATAAGAATAGCAAACATCAAAAAATCAAATGAAAATAAATGCTGGCAAGGATGTGGAGAAGCAGGAACACTCATCCACTCTTTGTGGGAATGGAGGATGGTACAACCACTTTGGAAAGCAATATGGAGACTCTTAAAAAAGCTGACTATAGAGATACTAACATACCCAGTTTTTCTTTTACTGGGCATCTACACTAAAACCTTCAAACCACAGGCCAGAGAGATTTGCTCAACTATGTTTGTAGTGGCTCAATTTTTAATAGCTAAGAGCTGGAATCAACCCAGATGTCCATCACTAGATGAATGAATAACTAAGATGTGGTATATCTACACAATGGAAGTATATACAGAAGTAAGAAAAAATATTGCACAATGAAATTTGAGGAAAAATGGTTGAACCTGGAACAGATCATTCTCAGTGAACTTACCCATTCACAGAAAAAAAAAAAAAAAGCCACATAGTCTCACTCATCTGCAGCACCTAACCTGAATCTCCCCAAGATACCTTACATAGATAACAAGAATTTCATGGACTAGACACTAGGAGGGATGGGGAGGGAGGGGAGGACATTGAAGGGGTGGGAAACACTAATCTAGACCCAAACAGCAAGGGTACCATAAAATTCTACTTCCTAAAATGTAGACCAAATGGCTGGACCTTCACTAGGCCCTTACACCTTACACCTTACACCTGAACCATAAGACACTGGAGAGGGTAGGATCAAGTCGACCCTAAGTCCTCTACATCTTCCATCCTTCCCTCTCCCTCTCCCTCTCTCTTGCCTCTCTAACTCCTATATATTAGTTACCTTTTACCCTCATTTTCTTAGGGGGCACTGACCTGTAACTCCCAGTACCAGGATGGGGCTATCACCCACAATGAGCTTTTGATCAGAGAAACCTACAAGGTTTTCTAAAAGAACAACAGATTTCTATCAGAGTACTTGATGGCCCACCAAAGGTTAGTGGTAAGACCTGATTGCTGAAGATACCATATGCAGCTGACACATAAAATGGAATGGCATGGCTGGAAGCTAGGAGAGAGTCAGTCCCCAGACAGCCAGCATGTCTAGTGCCAGAAGGTGCTACATGGGTCACTGGGGGAAACGACCAATATCTGTCCAAGCAACTCATGGTCCAACTTACGTAGCAGCAAATAACCTGTTGTGATGCCCACACAAGTGCAATAGTGGCACACAGTCAGTGGTGGGGAACCAACTGCTCTTGATTCTGCTAACTGATCCGCTCAGTGGTACAAGACCCATAGCTGGAACTGATAGACAAGTCAGAACCATATCCAAACATAAGCCCACTCCCCAATATCAAGTTACCATCAATCATGGGGCACAAGAGGACCTACACCTATTAAATTCTCTATGAAAAAAGTAAGTGTTATCTCATTTGATCTGGTTGTAACTTACTCTCCATTGGAGAATCTGCTTCTCTTTTTCAGATAGATGCAGATCCTAAGGAGAGAGCTACCCCATCATATCTCAAAAGGGCCTCGGCTGAAACTAAGGAAAATTGGCAAAACAAGCAAGGGTGCTGTTTTCTTGATGAACTGGGTACCAGCATAAGGGGGAAATAGACCAACACAGAGAAAAATCAATGCCTGCCAAATCAGAGAGCCAGAGCCACTGAGGCCCCCAACACCTCATCACTGAAGCATACCAAAAATGAATGCAACATGGCTCAGGGAAATTTTGCAGATGAGGGGGCGGGAAAAATGTCAGAGCCACATGCTGGGTCATGATATACACAGACATTTATCATACTGATAACTGTGGGCTAATCCCACAATGCACAACCCATATACCTCAACTAGGAGTGGCCAATGGGTAGGGGGTAGGTCATAGATGAGCCTAATAACGGTACCAAACTGCCTGTACTTGCACAATAGAAAACAAATAAAAAAAAATAATAAATTATTTTTTAAAAGAAAAAAATAAGAAAATACTTAAAAGAATCCTCCATGCTGAAGAAAAGGAAAAGCACACATATAAGGAACCTGGAAAAACTGGTTTGGGAGGGGCTGGAGAGATGGCTTAGTAGTTAAGCACTTGCCTGTGAAGCCTTAGGATTCCAGTTTGAGGCTTGATTCCCCGGGACCCACGTTAGCCAGATGTACAATGGTGTGCATGCGTCTGATGTTCGTTTGCAGTGGCTGGAAGCCTTGGCATGCCCATTCTTTCTCTCTGCCTCTTTCTCTGTCTGTTGCTCTCAAATAAGTAAATATATACAAACAAACAGAAAAACTCAAAGGGAGAAAAAAAAAGTTTTGAAAAAATGGTGTGGGAGAAAAGTAATGGAAAAGAATAATGAATGTGTGTGTGTGTTTGTATATATTTAAGCAGGGGTGTGACAATATAGCACATGCCAGCTATATTATAGTTTAAGCCTGCCATATATATATATATATATATATATATATATATATATAATATATAATTACATATATGTATATATGCATATATATGTGTATATATATATATATGCATATATATGTAGAAATGTTAAAAATAATACTTAAATGCTTTCCAGTTTCCTGTAATACAATGATACAATGAAGTCCTTTTCTATCACATACTCCTCTGTCCAAAGATCTATTAGTAGTCTTTGTGCTGCTGTGACAAAACACCACAAAGTACATGTCAAGGGAAAAGGGGAGGAAGGCATATTTGACTTGCAGTTTCAAAGGACTTCAACTCAACACCACACGACAGTCAAGGTGCTGAAGCAGCTAGTCAGTTATAGACCAGAACCTGCATAACAGTGATCTAAAACAGATGCCTTGATGCTAATTTTCTTTAAAAATCCATAGTGGTTAAGGAAAATGGGCTAATATACTATTTTATATAATTTTATACTATTTTTATATCATTTGAATGACTGTATGGAAAATGTAAATGTAAAATAAATTGTAAGAAAAATTAAAAATAATGAGCTTTCTAAATTTTCTAGATATATGATTGATGGAATAGTTTTAATTTTATATATGAGAGTTGCTAAGTAATGCTAACCACAATAGCTGCACTACTCATTACTTAAAATATTCATTTTCATAAGGCAGAGGATTTACTTACAAAGAATATAATTTGCTTAAACATATTGTTGCATGAGCTCTTTCTGTGGAGAAGTTAAAAGCATTCTTTCAGAGTAGGACAGATCTCTGTTTCTAACCCCCTCCCATTTTTCTGGCTGGGGGATACCTGGACCCTGCAAGTTTGCAGCAGAAGCATGCCCTTGCTCTGCCTTCCTCATTGAAGGATCCCTGGGTCCCAAATTCCTTGAACCCCTGCTCTGGAGTGTGTACACATGGAATTAATAGGTCATATGCCCCTGTTCCTCATCATACTCCCAGTTCCCTGGTGCCCATAGGTTCACCCGCCGCTGGCTGAGCGTTTCCTGGACCCTGCAAGCTTGCTGCTGAAACCGGCCCCTTGTAGTGCCTTCCTGATTGAAATGTCCTTTGGTCTCTAATTCTCTAGTGTCCTGCTCAGAAGGTTATATGTGTGGCTTCTTTTTCCCAGTCGGTTCCCCAGCTTGCTGCTGAGGCAGGACCCTTGCTCTGCCTTCCTGATTGAATTATCCCATGCTCCCCAACTCCTGGAGACTCTGCTCTGGAGAGTATGAGCATAAAGTGGTGCTAAATGCCTTTATACCAAAGAAGGAGAGATCCCAAATTAATAACCCAACTGTGCACATAAAGGCATTGGAAACACAAGAAGAATCCAACCCTAAGAGCTGCAAACAGAAAGAAATAGTCCAGATCAGACCAGAAACTAAAGAATTAGAAACCAAGAAAACAATTTAAAAATTTGATGAAAGGAGGAGCTTGTTGTTTGAAGAAAAACAAGCAAGATTTATGAACAGTTGGTCAATTTGATGAAGCAAAAATAAAAAGGAATTCTCAAATTAACAAAATCAGAAATGAAAAAG
Source organism: Jaculus jaculus (assembly GCF_020740685.1). Taxonomy (NCBI): domain Eukaryota; kingdom Metazoa; phylum Chordata; class Mammalia; order Rodentia; family Dipodidae; genus Jaculus; species Jaculus jaculus. Next base: position 199,159,203 of record NC_059102.1, on the reverse strand, counting down.
GAGATGTCACAAAAGACATCAACGAAATTGGAAGGATCATCAGGACAAACTTCCAAATGTGGCACATCTACACGATAGAATTCTATTCAGCAGTAAAGAAAAATGAAATCTTCAGGAAAATGGATGGATCTGGAAAGGATTATACTGAGTTAACTCAGGCCCAGAAAGCCAAACGTTGCATGTTCTCTGTGGTATGTAGACCCTAGCTACAAATGTATAGACTTGTGTAGGATCTGGAACCAAAAATTAGTAGCAGAGGCTCAGAAGCTAGAAAAAGGCTATAAGAGAGCATATATTTAAAAATTTGGAGAATCTGGAAAAAATAAATAAATTCCTAGCCACATACCCACTACCAAAACTAAAGTCAGTAGAGATCTCTCTCCTAAACAAACCTGCCACATCCATGGAGATTTAAAAATCAGACAAAAACCTCTGTAAATAGAAAAGTCCAGGACTAGATGGTTTTTCAGTTGAATTCTAACAGTCATTGAAGAACTGAAAAAAAAAAAAAAATTCTCAAAAACTGTTTCACATAATTTGGGAGCAGGGAATTCTCCCAACTCCTTTTATACAGCTAGCATCACCCTAATATTCAAATCAGACAGATATACAAGAGGAAAAAAATTGTTGGCCCCTATCCCTGATAAACTTAGATGCAAAGATCCTGAACAAAATCCTCATTAACTGAATTCAATAACACATCAAAAGCATTATCCACCTTGACCAAGTAGGTTCATCCCAGGGACACAGGGATAAGTCACCGTATAGAAATCAGTCAACGTAATGCACCACATAAATAAACTTAACCATCAGAACCACATAATCATCTCAATTAATATAGAGAAAGCATTTGACAAAATGTAACACCACTTCATGATCAAAATGCTGGAAAGCATAGGCCTAAAGGCTTTATAGCTCAATACAATAAGGCTATATATAAAGCACACAAAGTCCAAATAATACATATTGTGGAAAGACTCCAGGAGTTCCCACTGCAATAGGGAACAACACAAGGATCCCCACTCTCACCAGTGCTCCTCAAAATTCTTAGAAGCACTAGCCCAAGAAATAAGACAGGAGAAAGAAATAATACACATTGAAATTGGAAAGGAAGAATTCAAGTTAGCCCTATTTGCACATGGCATGATCCTATTCATAAGTGACCTGAACGTCTCCATCTCAAGACTTCTAAAGGTTATTAATTCCTTTAGTAAAGTGTGAGGATGCAAAAGTAATGCACAGAAATCAGTAGCATTTCTATATGCAAAAGACAAATATATAGAAAAAGAAATCAGTGAGGATGTCCCATTCTGAATAGCAACAAAAAATAAATACCTTGGAATAATACTAACCAAGGATGTGAAAGACCTATATAATAAAAACATTAAAAAAAAAATCCTCAGTCTGGAGAGATGGCTTAGTGGTTAAGTGATTTCCTGTGAAGCCTAAGGACCCTGGTTCAAGGCTTGATTCCCTAGGACCCATGTTAGCCATATGCACAAGTGAGCGCAAGCGTCTGGAGTTCTTTTGCAGTGGCTGGAAGCCTTGGCATGCCCATTCTCTCTATCTGCCTCTATCTCTCTGTCACTCTCAAATAAATAAATAAAAATAAACAAAAAAATTAAAGAAAACCTCAAGAGAGAAATCAAGGAGAATTTGAGAGGATGGACCCCCATGCATATGTAGAATTAATATATATTATGAAAATGGCAATTATGCCCAATGCAACATACAGATTTATGCAATACCAATAAAAATTCCAGCATAATTCTTCACAGAGATATCATCTCAAAATTCATATGGAATGGCAGCAGGCCTCATATATCCAAACATATATCCTCAACATAAAGAAATGGCTCTGTAGGTATCACCATACCTGATCTAAAGCTATATTACAAAGCTACAGTACTGGCATAAAAACAGAAACAGACCAATGGAACAGAATTGATGACCTGGAACTTAGGTCAAGTAACTAGAGCTACTTGATCTTTGAAAGAGGTGACAATAATGTAGACTGGAGAGAAGACAGCATCTTCAGCAAATCGTGTTGGACAAATTGGATTAACATATGTAGAAAAATAAAATTATACTTACTCTTCTCTCCATATGCAAAAATCAAGTCCAAATGGACTAAAGACCTCACTATAAGGCCTAAAACTCTTCTCCTACTGAAAGAAAAAATAGGAGGCACTCTCCATGACATAGGAGTGAGGAAAGACTACATTAACAAAACCCTAATAGCCCAGGAAATTAAGCAAGCACTTAACCAATGGGGTCTCATGAAGCTAAAATGCTTTTGCACAAACATACCATTAGCAGAGATAATAGATTACCTACTGAATAAGAGAAAATCTTCACCAGCTATATCACTGACAGAAGCCTAATATCTAAGATCTACAAAGAACTTAAAAAACTAGACAATAAAAAAAACACTACAAAATGGGGCAGAGGTAGAAATATAAATGGCTAACATACACTTACACAAATATTCAAAATCGCTAATCATTAGGTAAATGGAAACTAAAATAACCATGAGACTCTACCTTATGACAGGATGGATGGCAATCTTTAAAAAAATTATCAATGACAAATGTTGTCAAAAATGTGGGGAATGAGGAACCCTCATCCACTGTTGGTGTGAATTTAATCTTGTAAAACCATACAATAAGTAAATGTGGAGGTTCCTGAAAAGAATGAATAAAGAGCTACTAACAGACCCAGTTTTTCCCTTATTGAGGATTTACCTCAAATGTTCCAGGCATCACTACATAGATATTTGCTCAACCATGTTTATAGTTGCTCAATATTTTACTGATAAGAAATAGAACCAACCCATATGTCCATCATTGGATGACTGGATAACAAAGTTGTGGTACATTTACACAATGTAATTCTACTCAGCAATAAGAAAATAATGAGACAATGAAATTTGAAACAAAAAGCAGTCAGTTATTTGTTTGCCTACCTGAGTTTGATTCCCAAATACATAAGGCCAGATACAGAAATTGGCATATGCATCTGGAGTTATTTGCAATGACAAGAGGCCCTGGGGTGTCCATAGTGTCTTTATCACTCTTTTAAATAAATAAATAAGAAATAAATGAAAAAAAAATGGATATACTTGGAACAGATCATACTCAGTGAACTCACACAATCACAGAAAGACAAATGCAGTACAATATTATTTCAATTAAAATCACAATAGATCACTTGCTTTATTTGCCCCTAGTTCAATTTCTTGCATGACGTAGTTCTCTAGGACAAAGAACTATTGCCATCATCATTAATATCCACTGTGACTGCATATGAGAGATGAGCCAGATTGGGCCTATGACATAACCACATAAAAGCAGAGGGGAGGGGAAACTTAGTCAAACCATCACCTAAGATCTCAGGTAAGCCTTGAGCCAGCTGTATGCAACAATGCATGAAATTCCTTGGCTTCTGAAAGAGTGAGTAGCGTATATACAAGGTGAAAGACCTATAGATGGTAAGTTCTATCTGTCCATCCACAGGGAAATTGTTATATATGTTAGGATGTGATATTTCAATGCAGGCACATTGGGATCTCCATGCTACTTAGGTTACCATTTCTCCATGCTCTCCATGCTGTGTAGGAAAGCTCAATCAATCATGTGCAATGTAACATGAATTCAATCCTAATATCAACTTCAACAATATGTTAAGGAGACAATTAGCTGATTTAAAATATATGGGAAATGACAAAAACACAAGGAATTGCCAAGATGTTCTTTTAAAAAAAAATAGAGATTAGAAAAAGTGTTGAGACTGATATTTGGGCCAAAAGAAGCAAAAAAAAAAAAAAAAATCTTTAGAAGAGATTGTAGTGCAAATTTTCTTGTCCTTGATAGAGAAGGACTTTAAAATAAAAAAGTAAAAGGAATACCCTATAATGGAAAATGATTACCTTGCCTACATTGAAATATACCAACTTGATTTAATATAATAACTTCCATATCCACAAGGGCTGGGATAGATTCTCTCATCATATGCTATTGGTTTTCAAATTTAAACTTGTAATGTAAAGTTGGAAAATAGCTTTGAAATCCCTAATGAATTTGAACCTATCTGTACATATATACATATTTATATATCCTATACTTATCAATAGACAATTGTATAATACAGAATTGAAGAAATTTTCAGCTCCAAAATTTATATTAAGATGACAGAATTAGTGATGAATTTATGGCTTAGTAAAATAACAGAATGCCAGAAACCAGTAAAAGTGAAGAAGCTTAAACAATGTGCACAGCTTGACTGTCAAAAGCTGAATATATAAAATTCCACATAGATAAAGAACAAAATTAAGCAAATTGATAAGTGAATGGATGAATGGAGATAGTACTGTGTTTGAATGTAAAATGTCCCCCAGAAGCTCATGTGTTTGAATACTTAGTTCTTAAGCAGAACAGTTTTGGGATATGCATTAGATACCATTCTTATTATTATGATCAAATACCTGAACCAAACAACAAAATTTTAAAAAGAAGTGGGTTTTTTTGGCTCACAGTTTGAGTGTCCAGTCTGTCGTGGCAGGGAAATCATGGTTGTGGGAGTGTGGGAGCAGCTCAGACTGTGATGGCAAAAGTGTGACCCTACCAGGTTTTCTCTCTCAGGATCAGAATACAGAGAATTGGGAATTCCTTTTATCTAGATTTCTCCTTTTCTTTTTTTAGTCAGTTCAGAACCCCTGTCCATGAGATAGTACTGCGCACTCTCACATCAGTCCTCTCTGGATTAGTGATAGCAGACATGCCCAAAGGTATATGCCAGTAGCCAATAAATGTTTCTTAATCCAAACCAACAGACAGAGCAAAATTAGACATTACAGGAAATTATGGAACCTTTGGGACATGGGCAGCCACTGCAAAACAACTCTAGACACACGCACTAAATAGTGTATCTGGCTTATGTGGCTCCTGGGGAAACAAAAATGGGTCCTTTGACTTTGCAGGCAAGCACCTTAACTGCTAAGCCATCACTCCAGTCTGAAATTTTCTAAATCTTTGATTGTTTCAAAATTTTCTTAAAGATTTAGCTATATTTTTCAAATACACAAGTATTATGATGTCACACAAATTATATACTCACAACTAAAATTTAAGTTTTGTTCCTGATGACTGTTTTTGGATGGGCAAAATTGAGTACAAAGCTTATCCATATTTAAAGTCACTTTTCAAGGAGAAATAACTTAAAATTATACTTCAATATGTAAAAATATAATTCAGTGGACTCCAAAAGAAAATATGCCATATATTATATTCTGTGGTTTTGATTTTTATGAGCATTATGCTTATGGTGATGCTAATTACAGAGAAATTTTTTTTAATAATCATATAATTCTCTTTTAAAGTTTAGATAATTTCTGAGCAAGGAAAAATGGAGAGCCACCAGTTTTGCCTTATGGCTTTTGTACATAGCTACTGGAGAATTCTTCTCTTTATTGTGAATCTGCCGCTAATTATATTAGTAGCCTTGGGCATAACCTCTGGACTTTTCTATTCGTCATATAAATTATGGAGATAATGCTACCTCTTTCCAGGGGTGGTGAAAAAAATAATTATATATCTTGTTTATAAAATGAGGCAGAAAAATACAAATGAAAAAATAAAACATTTTGCTGTTATATTTTTTTTCTTTAGGTACTCAAATCATTAAAATAAAAAGAGGCATAAAATAAAATTTTTATGTGAATTTATGTTCAAAAAACAAGCACTTTCTTTTAACAGATGATCATCCCTTGTCTTTACTGTAACATTCACCTGTATTAAAAGTGCTTTTAATAATTCATGTTAATTCATTTGATCAGTTTTATACTCTAAAATAAGCAATGCAAGTCATTTATATGTTTGGAATTTCAATTTTTTTGTAAGTTTTTTCATGGTAAAATATAAGTAAGATTTATTTCTAGTATTCATGATAAATTTTGTCATTATAACTGCTTAACATAAGCATTAAAATCCTCAATTAGGGCTGGAGGAATGGCTTAGCAGTTACAGCATTTGTCTGCAAAGCCAAATGAACCAGGTTTGATTCCCCAGAACCCACGTTAGCCAGATGCATAAGGGGCACACATGTCTGGAGATCATTTGCAGTGCCTGGAGGCCCTGGCATCCCTCCCCTTTCTTTCTCTTTGCCGTCCCTCCCTCTTTCTCTCTGTCAAATAAATAAATAAAAATAAAATATTTTTTAAAACCCTCAATTACATATTTGCTAAAAGTGACAAATTTAACATTAGGGTGCAGTTATTATTTCATATTTAAAAAGAGTAAGTATAGATTACCTTTCACCTAGTACTACATCAGCAAATTACCTACCCTCATAGTAACTTCACCTCAAATCTGTACTTACATGCATTTCAACAGTGAAATCATAACACATTGCACATTTTTGTTATTTTACGCATATAATTGGAATAAATAAGTTAATGAAAACTGAAAATGAATCCCAGGACTTATGTTGTTTGATCAGATAGGAGCTCAGGAAGCATTCCTTTATAATACAAACAGCTAACTAAAGTAGCTCTTTCTATTTATATTACACTCTTCTGAAGACACAGTGCTCCAGAGCTTTCTTCAATGGCATTTTTCTGTTACCTGCTTTTACAACATTCTTGAATCATAGGTTGTAATATAATATTCTTCTTTTCAGTGAAGATTTTGATGAAATCTTTGAGTAACATGGATTTGGATATATCCATTCTGCTAAATTTTTTTTTCAAGGACATGTTTTATACCTGAAACAACTCTCTAGTGAATTCACAACTTTACTATGTGTGATGGCAATAAAAATAAAGTTTAAAAAATATAGCACATATTTACAACTGTGCTTACAATGCTCTAAAAAGAACATCTTGACATTGAATGTCTTAAGCAAATTGCATATGGCATGAACAAAGTATAGCACATATAACTATTTCTTCTCCCATTCACTCTTTGTGCTGTATCTATGAAAATGGGGCATCTGTATAATTCACATACTCAGGAGCTTTAGTTTAGGATTCATTTGTAACAGGAAACTCTACTTAGAATTGAATAACTTTTATACTTGGTCATTGAAAGCTAACTTCTATACCATAGCACAAGAAGGAGTCAGATGGGATTTGAACTAAGAAATTGAGAATGTCCTAGTTTTCAGCCTTTCTTTTTATCTGAATGGATTACATCAGTCCATTAGCTTAACTTCTCCATTCTGGCTTATGCCAAAGTGAAAGCACCAGTTTATCCAAAGGGAAATTGTAGTTTCTTATAGATTCACTTACAGAGTACATTAGATATGAAAAATGAATTCAGTGATAATAACTTTGTTATTGAAAATTTTCTATGAATCACAGTGAAATACTTTAAAAAATGGTTCTCTTTATAATTTCTACTGAAATTCTGCAAAAATAAACTTTCCCCTGCATTTTTAGGTTAAAAAATGAGTTTAAACTAAAAATATGCCCTGCACAGGCATTTTTCTATGGTTTGAAAAATGTCCTAATTATCTTTAAGATATTTCTTTTCAAATACCCCCCGCCCCCCCGAGGTTTATGCACTTATTGTAAACTTGTCACAGAAGGGACAGGTCTCCGTAGCACTGGTGAATAATTTATTCCACTTAAAGAATTTAAAAGTTAAAAACAGAAAGACAGAAATATGCTTTTTTTTTTTTCTATTAGAAAACAACTCCATTTGTTCTCTTCTTTTTATATTTAATTTATTTTTTATTGACAACTTCCATAATTGTAGACAATAAACCCATGGTAATTTCCTCCCTCCCCCTACTTGCCTCTTTGAGACTACACTCTTCATCATACCTCTTCCCCCCTTTAATCAGTCTCTCATTTTTTGATGTTATCATAGTTTCTTCCTATTATGATGGTCTTGTGTAGGTAGTGTCAGGCACTGTGAAATCATGGATATCCAGGCCATCTTATGCCTGGAGGAGCACATTATAAAGGTCCTACCCTTCCTTTGGCTCTAACATTCTTTTTGCCATTTCTTCCACAATGGACTCTGAGCCTTGGAAGTTATGATAGGGATATTTCAGTACTGAGCATTCTTATGTCACTTCTTATCAGAACCATAGGGTCTTCTGAGTCATCCCAAGGTAACTACCATCTGAAAAGACAAGATTCTCTACCCAAAAGTGAGAGTAGTATTAATATATAAGTATGAACATTAAGAGAAGCACTTATGGGGAAGTATGGTGAGCATGATATATATATATATATATATATATATATATATATATATCTCCAGACAACAGTAGATGTTACACCCCTAGGGCTCATGACTACCCTTGTTGTAGGTTTTCAATATCAGAGATGTATTCCCTCCCATGGAGTGGGCCTTCAATCCAATTAGAAAGTGGTTGGTTTCCCCTGTAACAGACATACCACTATTGCACTCATGGGATCATTAGGCCTGGCTGGACAAATTTAAGGCTTGCAGTGTCCACAAATGAGTATTTCCACTAGTGATTTCTCTCTCTCTCTGATTGAACTGCATGAAGTGTAGCTTTTTGCATCTTTCTGTCAGCTGTTCTATATAAAGGAGGTTTTCAGCTGGGCTCCAGCAAGACTTCTCAGTGATCTTGCAGTCCAACTATGTGATCCATTCAGCCATAGTGTCTTACCATCTATTCCTGGTGGGAAACCAAGAGCCTTGGCAATGGCATGTAATGTTTTAGGGATATCAGTGACCTCCCTGGCCAACAACTCATTGTAAGGAATCCAATCTCTAGTACTGAAAATTGTATACTAACAATATATGGCTTCTGAGTGTTCCATTGTTCAAAAAAAGTAGGTTTCCATATGACTGACTTATATCCTCCTCTTATGCCAGAGATGGCAAGCATGCCATTTCAGGATCACAAGGAATCGAGTGCTGAAGGGCTGCTTGACACAGTTCCAGCCCAGCTGTCTCTTCCTTGAAGTCCAATGTGGCCCCTCTATAGAAAAATCTTTGGCTCTCTATGCTACAGAAATATGTGGTATTCTGTATAATGTTTGTCTTTCTGTCTTTCACTTGGTGTCCCAATCTCTAAGTTTACTTTTCCTGTAAAAAATGGTGTTGGTGAAGTGTTGGTCAATGTATTTGAAAGAGGCTCTGGCATAGAATTGGAAAAACAAGAAAATGGGTCAGAGATAATTGTTTTACTTAAAGGCCTTAAAGAAAGTCGGGCATGGAGTATAGTACACTTAGGAGGAAACAATGAACATCCTGGAACAATGTAAAAATTGTTCTATGACTAATTTTTCTAAATGGTGGCAATTGCAACAAACTATGACTCTTTACCAAGAATCCTTACAGAAAAACAAGTGAAGTCAGAAAGTCCAATCAGGGAGACCAAAGTCTAAATATTGGAGGGATGTGAAAAGGAAAATTCAAAATAAATAATTAAAGGATAAATGGATCTGCTGGATCAGTGATTCATGATGGGAAGCCCCATTTGTGGTTGTTTTGCCTCTCACCTTTAATAGAGTAATTGAAAGTAGAAGTTCAGGAAATCACAAGTGCTTGACCACACATACATGGGGAAAATGTGAAAACAGTTAATCATTATAGGGGCCTAACGACTTTACTTGAGGTGAATAATTATGGGATTGTTTGATGATAAGGAATGACAAAATGTTTCTATGAATTCTGTGAAATTGTACCTTTCTTGAAGTTTGTTCTTGCATGATGTGATCAGAAAATAAAAGACTGAGGCTAAGAGCTGTGGCAGCAGAGCAGTAGAGAAGCAAAGAAACATAGAAGCAGGGAAAAACAGAGAACAAAAATAAAATAGAAAAAGAAAAAAAAAATAGAAACAGAGAAGGAGGCAGAGAGAGAAAGATGAAAAAACTCAGCTGCCTTCAGCATTAGCCTGTCAGCTTGCACCAGAACTTGGCTTCGAGTCATTATTTCGCCGCTCCCTTTCACACCTCTCTTCGGGGACCCTCCTTCAAGCCAGGGCTGGACCCCAGCACTCTTAGATTTTGATTAGCCCTCCCTCTACATTTCCTTTATTCAGTCTCGTCCCCTGACTTCACTTAGGCCTTTTCTCCCCCATTAATCAGTTCTTCTATTTACATGCATAAATATTTTTTCCTCCAAAATGAAGTCAAGATAATTTTTACTTCTTGTATCCTCAATTTCCAAAAAAAATTAAATAGGAAATTGGTTTTTTATTATTAATCCATTAACATTGATAGAATCAATCACCACTCAAAAGCCTCCACATTGAAAATAGCACAGTGTTACTTAATGAAGTCCATTTCTACCCATACCATGCAAATATGAATCTAGTTCTTATGAAAATATACAACAATAATTACATTATGTTACCAAATGTCATTCAGAGTGCTGTCAAAATAAACGAGTGTTAATTAAGTTTATTACCTAGAAAAAATTTCTCAGAAGTTATATCAGTCAGCATTATGGACCATTGTTTATAAACATTAGAAGTGGTTTCTAACCATAAGAATAGGAAGTAGACATAAAAGTACATGGAGCAACTCATAATATTTCCTTAGAATACACAATTAATATATGTATTAATGACAAAGATTAATGCATTTATATCAACAAAATGAAATACTATGAATTCTATCATTATTTCACAACACCTACAAGTGTAAAATTAAAGTATTTCATTTTGACTAAGGAGGGAAATAAAAATAGGAATCAGAGAGTTGCTTGAAATTTAAATCTGTTGTTTGTTGTACTTTCACATTTGTTAACTATACAGTATGCTTGCTGGAGAGAACATCTGGAAATTGTGCAGTTGCTGGGCAGCCCTGAGATCATCACTAAGGAAAAAAGAAGGACCCCCAGCTATTACCTACCAAGGAGGTTAGTTTATATCAGCATGCTTTCCTACTATCTCTCTATGTTCTTTAGTTATTTAATATGGGCACTACCTACTAAGACTAATTAAAAGACTTACGATCTTTTTAGAATCTCAAAATCTTTCTGATTTCAGTACAATTTCTCAAAGTTCCTTAACCCTCTATATTTTCGTAAGTTTTACATTATATGCATATGCAAGACAAAGATGAAATATATAGATGACAGAAGAGGGAGAAAAAAGCATATTAAAACAGAGCAGGGCACAATATTACAAACAAATATTTATTAGAATGATATAAATATTTGTTTTGCTAATGTTTTCCGAAAATTCTATTATGAGCTTTCAATGAGTATGAGTAAATTCTATGCATGTATGCTTTTTACTTTATATATGAAGAATGATGATTCATACATTTCATATACAATAATTTATGTTCACAGTTCATCTCACAATTTACTTTTAGTATCAGATACCATCTTGAGAATGACATTAACTGTTCAAAGAACTAGCTCCATCATTCAGCAATATCCAGTAACTTTTGGCAGAAAGTAATTTATTTTATAATAGTTGGTTTTTATTTTTATCCCATATAGATTTAATATTTTACAAGAGCAATGTCTTACACTACTGTAGAAATAATCATCTAACGATGAAATGCTAGAAAATAACAGCAAGGTGAAACAAAAATCCACTGACTTAGCTTACCTTTCAAGGACAAGAACTTTTCTAATGACCTCTGTGAAAGAGAAAAGAAACAAAAACTCTTTAGGAAAAGTATTGGTCTGTGAAGAAGACACTTCGCCTTATACAAGAAATATGTGTATATTCAGAGCTACACAGAGAAACTTTTACAAGATAATAATAAATTCAAATGGCTTAAAGATTACACCAGCTTTTTCCCAGTTCAGTTTTCACACTGAACATGACCAAAGACATCTTTAGTCAATTCTCAGATAGTAATACTCTTTTAACTAGAAAATCTATCAGCCACCTTTCAGACATGGAAATTTATTTTTATCACTGGTGTGGTCTTTTAGAGAGCATGTGACATATGGAATATTGTTGATGAAGAATAGTATTTTAATTTTTCTTACAAATATAGCCGTTAAACTTTCTGTGCCACTGAAGAGAAATGTTGAAAAGAAGTTGGAATTTCCAAAGAAGCTTATACATTATTTGTATTTCTGCCATTTTCTTCAGCACATATCCTTTGCATAATCCTAGAATGTGAATTTCTTGACTTCCCCAAATGATGATGAGTAGTATTTTCTGTACATACTGTTGGGCAGCTCTGAGATTATAATGGAAATTTCAAGTGAAGGAAAGAGAGAGTGAAAATAAGAGATATTGATCTTTATTTGGCAATTGGGGAAACCTGGATGATTTCAGGCGAGGAGATACATAAAAGAATATAATACTTCATCTTTGGTTTGTGCAGGAGTGATAGAAAGATGAAATTAAGGTGAAATTCAGCTGTCTATCATATCATTGCAGGTATTCAATAATAAAATCTTGGAACAGAATAAAATCATTTGGAAAAGAGAAAAAAATCAATAGATATAATCTAATCAAATAAAAAAATAGTTAATTTTAGAGGTGGACATTGGTGATAAGCAATAGAATATACATGAGTAAAACCTGACTATGATCTAAGATTTCTTAGATAAAATTTACTGAGATTATAATCACATACTGAATTATCATAGACAGAAGCATTCTAGGTACTTAATATCTTAAATTCCCATTTATAGTAATTTATCATAGTTATCATAGAAAGATTATGACACAATATATTTTATCTGAGTATCAGATAGTAAACATGTTTGGTTTTGCCTACTGGGTTTACAAATAATCAATATTCTATTTTGAAGGCAGTATGAGAAAATGAATAAATATGCCTGTTCATTGTATTCCAACAACATTTTATTTACAAACTATGGACAGGAATTCATTTGACCCATGAGGTGTCATGTTCTTACCTCTGCTCTGTGGTTAATGACTGAAATAAAATGTATCAAATGAAATGTGACATGCTAGCAGTGATTTACCTGAAACTCAAACAAAAATGAAAATATTACAAAGAACTCATAAAGGCATGTTACATGCAATTCATTCATTGGGAATAAATTACAATGTATATATATATATATGTGTGTGTGTGTGTGTGTGTGTGTGTGTGTACGTGTGTGTGTTGCTGTGAACTTATTTTATTAATACATGTCTCTGCTGTGGGTAAACTGTAGATTACCATTCATGGCAAGTAGTAGCCTTGTTCAGGATGTCTGTGTCTCTCTGTGGACACAGCACTTCCTGCACAGTGATAGTGCCTGATTTAGGAGTGCCATAAAGCTGACCTAATACCAGATGCTATAGCAAGAGTGTATGTAATCACAGTGCTCCTTCAGCGAGGTGGGAGGTGGAAAATCACAGTCTAGCTTACCTGGTGAAAGCTGGAGTGAACAATAAGAAGAGGCCCTGCCTTAAACGAGGTAGAGGGTAAGATTCCATATTCATGGTTGTCCTCTGACATCCATATGTAGGCCATGGTATACCCTACCCTGTAATCTTGCAAGCAAGCATCCATATATGCATATCGAATATATCATATGTGCACACACATACAAAAATAGCTTTGGCTAAAGATTAATTATGGGAACAGGTGATAGGGTTTGCTGCTTCCAGAATGATCAGCAAAGTTGAGCACATTTTTGGTCTGATGCATTCCATTTTTGCAGGAGTTTGAGCTGAAGTTTTGGCATTCATTCTTGCATTTGCTTCCTTAAACCAGCCTCCTTGAATATTGAAGTATGCCTCTTTCATAAATATACCATGCTGAAATGTATCTCCTTTGCACAAACTTGTTACTTTAAGGAGATAAGGAACAGAAATCGACAGCTTCATTGTGGAGGTTCCAACAGCTGAAGCTATGAAGTTGGAAACACTGAGTGACATATTGGTGTATGCAGCCACAGCTCTGCTGTCATTCTTTACTTCTTGCTTTAGTCAGCTGTAGGACTAGAAGCCTACGAATTAGATTCCCCTACTGCAGATTAGGAAATTGCATTATGAGATATTGGCAGACATTAGAATATGAGAGCTCTAGTTCCCCAACCCTGTTTTCATCCTGCACCTTCAGCAACCTTCTGCAGCCTCAGTATCTGTGGGTAGTAATCCCAATGGAAGTGACCATATTAGATGTGTTATAAATTCCTCTCTGGGGCACACAGTCCTATGTTTTCCCTTCCAGATGTTGAGACTTATTCTACTCAGAATTCTTATAACTTCTCAAACATATCCTTTCCTCCTACATACACTCAAGTATATACTTTCCTCCTACACATTCCACTTCGGTTCTTAGAACAGTCTTACTGAGCCTCTGACTTGTGTTCTGTCATGTGTAACACATTTTCAGCATTCCCCTCCCTGATCAAGGAAACATGAGACTCACAATATGAGCTACATTCCTTTCCTCTTTCATTATGATCTCTACCACAGGGCACTTCCGTGGTATATATCACTGAAAGGTGCATCTCAGGAACTCTACAGTCATCAAAGCCCACAGATACTCAGTGTTATTTCTTGTATTGTATTAATAGCAATAATACTTGCATATAACTTAAATAATTCTCACATGTACTTGGAATCAAGAAGCTTTCTCTATCTATTCACAACAACAAATAGGATAACAAATCGAGAATTGCTTTTTCATTCCAATGAAAGTATATGCTAAAAGATAAAGAAACATGGAGTTGCGGGCTGGAGAGATGGCTTAGCGGTTAAGTGCTTGCCTGTGAAGCCTAAGGACCCCGGTTCAAGGCTCGGTTCCCCAGGTCCCACGTTAGCCAGATGCACAAGGGGGCGCACGCGTCTGGAGTTCGTTTGCAGAGGCTGGAAGCCCTGGCACGCCCATTCTCTCTCTCTCCCTCTCTCTGTCTTTCTCTCTGTGCCTATCGCTCTCAAATAAATAAATAAAAATTAAAAAAAAAAAGAAACATGGAGTTGCAATTCTCATTTCAGCTGAATACAATTTTAATTAAATTACTTAATAGCAAAGTGTGTGTGTGTGTGTGTGTGTGTGTGTGTGTGTGTGCTTTTACGTGTATTATTGTGGTTTCAATGTTCCGCACAGAATCAGGCATTTGAGTGATTAATTCCCAGCTGATGGTACTATTTGGGAAGGTTGTCAAGTCTGTAGGTGGTGAAGTCTTGCTGGAAAAAGTGACTGTCTCAGCCCAAGCCCACTTGCTTTCTCCCTCTCTAATTCTTTCACGATTTCCTCCATGCTGAAGTGAAATTATGAAACAAGCTGCTTAGTTCTATCATTCGTGTTCTAACTGCCATGCAGATGCTTCCTCTCCAAACTGTAACCTGAAAATATGCTTTTGTCTTCCTTAAGCTGCCTATTTTCATATATTTTGTCCCAGCAAATAGAAAGTAACTGATGAAATGTGTGTTGATTCCAGATGGACATTTCAACATATTTTATTTATTTATTTATTTGAGAGAGAGAAAGTGGCAGAGAGAGAGAGAGAGAGAGAGAGAGAGAGAGAGAGAGAGAGAGAGAGAGAGAAATGGGCATGCCAGGGCCTCCAGCCACTGCAAACAAACTCCAGATGCATGTGCCCTCTTGAGCATCTGGCTTACATGTGAAACCATTTCTCCAGCCCCCAGATGGAATTATTAAAATAAATAAATGTAGGTAGAAAAATTATGTCACTTTTCTCTTTATGATAAGTCATTTTTATTGCTGGTCATAATGGAAACAGAATGTTTAGGTTAAAGACAACTCCAGGGAGAAAGGAAGAGTTAATTTTGGCTTGCAGTTTAAGAAGGGCTCTCTCAGAGAGAGAAAGGCATGCCAGCAGTCATGGGAGGCAGCTGGTCATACTGTGTCAGGAAGCAGAGAGTGAAGGGAAGGAAATGGGGCAAGGGTATAAAACCTCAAGGCCCACCCCCTAGTGACCCATTTCCTCCAGCAAGGTTCCACCTCTTCATGAGTTCACAACCTTCCCAAGTAACACTCCTAGATGGGAGACTAAATGTTCAGAACACATGAGCCAATAGTGGCAGAGAAGGAGGCATTTCACATTCAAATCAAAACATTCTTGTTGTGGCTATTTAGGGAAACAGCCTTACTCTTAGAAGATATATGCTAAAGTCCATAACAGTAAAATGTGGGCTGGAGAGATAGTTTAGGGGTTAAGAGCTTGCTTGTGAAGCCTAAGGACCCACAAGCTGCTCTAGGTTGGGTGATTTCTACCTGCAATGTGAACCTGACTGCAATAGGCAGTGACTTTGGGATGACTCAGAAGGCACCATGGTGCTGAGAAGAAATGACAGAGGAGTGCTCAGCACTGAAACATTTCTATCTCTCCTTCCAAGGCTCAGGGTCCATTGTGGAAGAGATGGTAGAAAGAATGTAAGAGCCCAAGGAAGGGTAGGACTCCTTACAACATGCTCCTTAGAAACAAAATGGCCTGAATATCCATGACCTCACAGTGCCTGACACTACCTACACAAAACAATCATAATAGGAAAAAAAAATCATGACATCAAAATAGAAGAAAGAATGAATGAGAGGGGAAAACATATGATGGAGAGTGGAGTTGCAAAAGGGAAAGTGGGGGAAGGGAGGGAATTACCATGGGTTATTGTCTATAATTATGGAAGTTATCAATTTAAAAAAAAGTTAAAAAAATAAAAAAGATGAACTCTAATACACAAAAAAAATTTAAGATAAGAGTAGTCTTAATATAAGTTAACTTAAATATAGTCTGAAGCTGATCTGCAAACCATGATGATTAAATGTATTCTTTAGGTTAAGATCAGACTGTTGATAAATAACAAAAAATTCCACTTTCTTAACACCATTATAGCTCCACTTTTATTTTATTTTTTAAAGATTTATTTTACTTTATTAGAGACAGAGAGAGGGAGAGAAAGAAAGAGAGTGATAATGGATGTGCCAGGGCCTCTAGCCACTGGAAATGAACTCTAATGGACCATCATGTGCATATGTAGGGTCTGGAAAATTGAACCTGTGTCCTTGGCTGCAGGCAAATGCCTTAACCATTAAGCAATCTCTCCAGCCCTATATTTCCACTTTTTATCCACTATTTAACAGGTCTAACAAATTGAGAAAATACACTTTCTGATATTATTCAACTAATGAATCTTTTATACCCAGAATTCCAAGTCAATATAAAATTACTATCTGTAAAGCTGTTTTTACTTTAGGAGATTACCAGGTATATATAACAAATCAGATTTCTAAGAGAAGTATTTTAGTATTTCCTAAAATTCCATTTTGAAATCTCCAATTAACCCTACTGTTTGACCTTTACTCTAAGAGATGCAAGTATAAAAGCTTCAAGGCAATGGTTAATTGGATAAACATTTTCTAGGGTAGAAGTTGGAAGGAACACTTTTATAACTAACCTTTGAAATTAGATATCTATATATAGCTATGTGATTTGAGTCTTGTTTCTGTGTTGCATACTACAAACATCTGACCTTCTTTATGGTTTTCATTTTACAAGTATTTTAAAATTCATGTTATGCCAATTATGACAATTATTTGTGTTTGAGTCTCATTTTACAAAGCGAATAATCTTAATGAAGCAGAGAGACTAAAACGCCAACTTTGCTATTAGTTTCTCTTAGGGATGTTTTCTGCTGTTTGTTTACTATGAATAAAAGTGTTGTTAAGAGAACTATTATTTGTTATGATTCTTTTATTATGAAAAGAATTTAAATACATATATTACATACATATAATATTTTTATACAACTGCTGCTTCAAAGATAGTAACTGTAGGTTAGATAATTATTTTTAAGAAGCCAGATTAAGAAGCAGTGTTATTTCATTGCAAAAAGGAATAAGAAAAATAATGATAGTTATGAACCATGGACTGATTGTTCTAGGGAATCAGGAAAGGCTGGTAGTGGTTGATGGATTAATGATTCTAGAATAGCAAAGAATAATGATAGTCTCTCAGATATATATTAAGATCTCTTAGTAATTAGCCTATTCCCACAAAACTCTCTGTGCCTGAGAAGGATTAATAACACAGGCTTACAACCGAGAAATAATAACAGAGGAATAATAACAGTCCATAATTCTACATGCCAAAGATCTTCTGTTTGTAACATAGCTTACTAAGTCTCTTAACTGTTAAAGGTGTGGGCTTGAAAGCCTTCTGACAAGGGTTCAGTCCTCCCCATAACCCACTGCAAGCCAGGCACAAAATGATGCAGCAAAGTGTGGCAGAGCCAGAAGATTCCTAAGGATACTGCCAGTGAGAATGGTTCCACAGTGGCAAAACAATGAAACCTGTCTCAAATGAAGATGGAAGGAAAGAAAATACATCTTGACATTGTAATTTGACCTTCATGCACCTGTGCCCATGCACATATAAACACACATAAGTAAAAAGAAATAAGTCAGTTTATGCATGTTCACTTATGCCTGTAATCCCTGTAATTAAAGAGCAGAGACAGGGAAAATTTGAGATTCAGGTCTGCCTTTTTGTGTAGTGAGATCCTTGCATCAAACTTATATAACACACACACAACAATGAGTCAGTGGGAAGAGGTCAATGTTAAATGAGATACTTCAGAAGCAACAACTTATACATTTAGAGATATTCTTTAATTTTTTTTCAAATGTAAAACAAGGAAAAAATATTGAATTGGAAAAAACTGTCAACAGAGCACCATTAAAGCATAAAGAACTTTAAATAAAAAAGAAAACTTGTCAGAGATGGAGTGAGGGGGTTTAAAGTAATCTACAATGTACAACTTCATTTATAATTTCAGTTCTTTTAGACAGATTTACTAATAAATACCCACTATTCGCCATGTGTTAAATTGATTTTTATTTCTACTTGCAATTGTATTATTTGTGACTTTCTCTCATGAATTCTCACATCCTCTTTTACTTTCTTAATAAAGCCTTCTCTGACCATGTTTTCTGAAAGTTCAGTCTTTGGCTCCTCATGTCCCCTTTATGATTTTTCAAATTTGTAACTACCTAATACTCTATATGTTTTAAGCATTATTTATCCTCTTATCACCTGTCTCTCGTTTGCTCTGAAGAGTCTTTGTAGCACAGACTGTCTGTAAGTATCTAAATATATAGATAATTAGAAGAACATACTGAGGCAGGGAAAATATAATTAAAGCTATAATTTTTAAGTGTTCCATTATAAACAGGAACATACAAGCTTCAATATCTTAAGGTCATTAACACACAAACGAAAAACTACAAATAACAAAGTTCCCCATCATATTTTATTAAGAGAAAATATCATTTAGTAAATAAAGTGAAGCTAAGTAATTTTTGTACATACAAGACTAAAATAATTCCTCACAAGCCAAAATTCATTGAAAGTAGCATTAAAAGAAGTCCTTCAGGTAACAGGAAAATGATATCACATGAACACTTGGAACACTAAAGCATAAAAAAATACTGAGATAAAATATAAATGTTGTTGCAATACAAGTAGTAGTAATTTAGTCAAAGATACAAGTTATAGAGTTTACAACATTTGTTTGAACAAAATGTTTTATAGCAGCAATGCAACATCAAGAAAGGATAAATTTAATTGTTCTCAGATAGATGCTCTCTATAGTATGGTACATTATCAATTAAACATATCAGATAGTGGTTTAAATTATGTGTCCCTCATAAAATCATATGTTATGAATGCTTTGTCCCCAGATGGTGGTGATTTTGGAGGTAGAGCCTTAGTATATCTTGGTTCACTTTCCTGCTGATGTTTTTACTCTGTTGTGGCAGAAATGAGGTCCAACTTTGGCTCATATAATGTTATCCCATGCCACCAAGGAGCTCTCCATTTATACTGCAAGAGAATTTTTTTAAACTCATAAATCAGTTGTTTTTGATTAGGTTCTTTGTTCCAGAAAAATGAAGATAACTACAAAATCTTGGGAGAAGTTAAGATATGTACTATAAACTTCATGGGGATTGTTCTGATAATATAAAAGGAGTTTAAGATCATGAGTCTGCAAGGAAGAAACAGAATCATCAATGCTAATTGTTCAGAAAGTATTTTAACAGAGAAAATTAAAGAATATAGCAAATAATACAACTATTTCAATAACCACATTACATGTAAAGAGTATTCATATGAATAAAATGTCAGATTGTCATATTGAAATTAGAAGCAAGCATCAACAGCATGCCATCTATAAGAAATCTGCTTAAAGATTAAAAATAAATAACAAGTAAAAAATTAAACCTGTTCACTATGATTCCACTAATAAAATTAAATTTAGGGTATCTATAAAACATTAACACTGATTTCAGAAAAGCATTGATTTCCAAAAAAAAAAAAAAAGTGATGAGTATGATAATGGAAATTTATCACTTCATCAGGATCATATGCTAAATAAGAGAAATATTGTATGTGAAGGAAAATCTGATAAAAGTAAAATGCTAAGTATATGGTATCAAAATTCACAGAACATATATGCATAAATCCAATAATAAGCTGGTTGTGGTGGTGCGTGCAAACTGGAAGAGAGTCAGTCCCCAGACAGTCAATGTACAGGTGCTACATGAGTGACTGGGGGATAATGACCAATATCTGTCCAAGCAACACATGGTCTAACCTACTTAGCAGCAAACAACCTGACATGATTCTCATACAAGTGCAATAGTGGCACATAGCCAAGGTGGGAAACCAACTGCTTCTGATTTGGCTAATTGATCTACTCAGTAGAACAGAACCCACAGCTGAAGTTGGGAAGCAAGTCAGAACCATATACAAAAATGAGCCTACTCTCCCTTAAACTCTCTTTATAAAACAATGGTTATCACATTTACTTGGTGCTAACTTTACTCTTAGTTCAAGAGAACCATCCCATCATACCTCAAAAGGGGAAACATACAGGAATGCTATTTTCTTGGTGAATGGGGAATCAGCAGTGGTGAAGGAGATAGACACAGAGAACAAACAAGCCCTAACAAACCAGATATCCAGAGACAAAGAGGCGCCCAAGAGCTCAACACAGAAGCAGACCTAATATGAACCCAACATGGCTCAGGGAAATTTGCAGAAGAGGGGGTGGGAAGAATGTGAGAGTAATTTGTGTTTTAACACTTTAATGGGTAGAGGTAGAACAGCTGCCTCAATATTTGAATTTAATTTTGAAATTTGTCCTAGTGAAAACAGGATAGCTGGAAAGCTGCCATACTTCCACATTCTAAGGAAAATAAAAATGAGTCAATATTCAGAGAGCAGTATTCTATTTACATTAACCACAACACCTATTGAATTCTGTATTACTGACTCAATGAATATGTAGTTAGATTGGTAGCTGCTCTTTCCATACTAATAAGGCAATGTGAAATGTGTGGTTTCATGTTTGCCAACATGATGAGATTCATCTCCTGCTCACAGGTTTACTACATACTATTGCTTGTGGGAATTCTCATTATACTATAAACTATTGCCAGTATTCATAAAACATTTTCTTAAATAACACAAGTGTGATGTTTCACACAGAAAAAGTTATTTTTCTTCAACATATGTCTATATAACACCTCTTATGTTATCACCACATTCTTCTAGTTACTAAACAAATCATTTCTTTCAAAAAATGAAGAAGGATAGATAGCACTGTGGTTTAATCTCTTGTTTGTGAAGCCTAAGGACCCATGGTTGCTATCTCTCCAGATCCCATATAAGCCAGACTCACAAAGGTGATGCAAGCTCAAGGTTGCACATGAGCACTGGATGTCAAATGTTTGGAGATAGATTTCAGTGTCTGTGGCTCTGGCATGCTGATTCTCTCTCTCTCAATATCTCTCGCTTGCTCTCTTACTCTCTATCTAACAAAAGAAAAAACATAAACCTTATAGTGAAAATGTATGTCTAAATGTAATTTTTTTAATATTATTGATTAATAAAGAGTTTGCAGAGTTTTCACATGATTGTAATACACTGTTTTAAACTGATTTATAAGAACAGTTAATATATCCCAGTGACAAGACTTCTGCTATATATCTCATGTAATCAGGACACTTGAAATAGTTTTCCTTCATTTGAGGACAACTACTTCGATTAACCATAAAGTTTTGTAATAGTTTCCAAGTATTAATATTCAATGGACAATCTTAATTATGACTAAAATTTTAAAGTCATAAAACATACTAAGATTTTCTTTTTGTAAAGACTTTTTGTTAAGACTATTCTAAATTTTTGAGAATATTTTCAAATTTCAATATAAACATTTAAGTGCTGCTAAAACATTCTTCATTTCAGCAACACTATCTTATTTTCTTACAAAGTTTCTACACATACTATCATACACATTAAGTTTGATTCTCATTATGCAAATAGTAAGAGCTACTTTAATCATTAGACATTAGACATTCCTTATAAGTAAAAATTCCATACTTTCAAATTTTTATTAAGTGATCAGAATGGCATTCATATATGATTAGAAATATTTGCAGTGATATCATCTGTACTTGAAAATTAAATTTTATGTTGATAATATAAGCTTTGTGAAACCAGATTGCTTTAATCATAAAGACTTTTCAATAATTAGAATATTTAGTGTGAGTTTGCAATTTCCCTCTTGTCAATGCACAATGATACAGCTTTAGAAATATTTTCTAATTGGAAAACAATTAATAATAATGCATATAATTTTCATAATGTTTAAAATGTTGTTAATCGTTCCATCTGAAAACTTTGATGCATAGATCTGGATAAATATTTAGTGATGTAATTAAATAAGAAAAATAAAAGCAAATATAATTATCTTCCTTGAAACTAATACCACTCTTACTTTGCTACTTCATTTGGCTTTCTGCTTAAAACAAAAGAGAAGATGTGCTATTTTCTTCCTGTCTTCCCTGATGCTACCTCCTATTTTTTTACCTAATATAATTAATTTTCCCTGGTAACCACACTATTAAGCTCTTCCTAAGGAGGCCAATTCCAAATTGCTAGTTTTAGTAATATATTCTCCATCATCATACATAACCAATTAGTTCCACTTGTTATACCTTTGACACTCCCTTGTTTTCTTAAACATTTATTTCTATTGTCAAGAATTTTCCAACATGCCTTCCTGGACACATCATTTATACATTGGGTATGTCCTTTCATGTCCTTTCAGTCAACCATTTCTCACACTGTTCTCAGCATGGCATCTACTTTAAAAAATAATATATATATATATATATATATATATATATATATATATATATATATATGCATGTATATATATGTGTGTGTGTGTGTGTGTGTGTGTGTGTGTGTGTGTGTGTGTGTATTAATTTGTGCACAGTGATTTAGGTATCATTAATTCTGGCTTTTCATGTTTATTTTTAAGGTAGGGTCTCACTGTAGTCCAAGCTGACCTGGAATTCACTCTGTAGTCTCAGGTTGGCCACGGACTCGTGGTGATCCTCCAACCTCTGTCTCCCAAGTGGGGGATTAAATGTATGCACCACCATGCCCAGGCAATTCTAGCATTTTTAAGAAAATGGTTTTAGTTGATTGTTATCCCCACTTCCTCTCAGTTGTTCCCATTTTCCCTTTTCCCCAATATTTTTTCCTGTTCCTTTATCATCTACTTTTAAATAAAATCCACTGTTTGTCCAGTGAACCAAATAATATTCAAATAAGTCTGAAATTTTATATAAGTAATGACATCAACCCACACAACATTTAAGAAGGGACAACATACTAATGCCTTTCAAATTTGTGATCACATGTTAGATTAGCCATAAATATTGTAATATATATTCAATGATTCTATTTTCTTGTTTTCCAAGTATTTTAGAAGGATGCAAACTATGATTTCATAAACACCTATTATTTAATTAATCACACCCACAGCAAACATGAGCCAAATTTATATCAAATTGTTATAAGGAAAACAATGAGAATCCAAGGTTTGTCACCATGCTGAGATATTCTACTATTTTACATTCCTTCACCATTTATATTGGAGGAATTATAGTCCTTGTAATGGGAAATAGAGGTAACAATTATATGGCTCTGAATGCAAAGTGATAACAAGAAAATAGTCATGTTAATTACTCTGATTGGATAATTAGTCATGTATACATATATACTGTGTACAATTATTATAAACATTCAATATAATACTAATAGTCTGAAAATATTTTAACAGAAAATGGGTTACTACAAAATGTGAAAGTTGATATACACCCAAATAGATTTATCCAATTCCTACTTGACAATAAGTGCTCAATAATAATTATAAGTGGAAGAAACTTATTATATTATTTGTCATGATAATTATTCTGTAAATTTTATCCTTATTGCCCACCATATTCATGAGTTCATGAACATACATGCACAGAATTCACATTTCTTATGCACATCTCCAATAAAAATATGGGTGTTTGTGAACTTAATGAACCTAGAAAATACCACACCATCTGTTTATTAAAATCTTACATCAATATACTATAATTGCATTTCCAATTTTATCTCAAAGTCTGCATTACACTTAACGTTATAGTATTCCTCAATCTGTTTTCTTTTACATTTTTCTTTGTATCTTAGAACAATGTTGCTTAACTTCATTGAAATAGCTATGCTTCCATGATTAGTGTAAAGTTCATCTTATATTTAGGCAGCCACTGCTTAACAACTTCCAAGTTGCCATACATTTATAAGAAGCAATTTCACAAATTCTTTATTAAATGGAGTATTAGTGCAAGTGATATTTGTTATTTTGGAGCCTGACTATTTAGAAAGGTATATTATTATTTTTCATAAGCCATATGGAAGAAAAGAAATATGGGACTACAGAGTAGGGTTGTTTCATATATCAGAAGAGGTTCCAAATAAAGCTTACCCACTATGCAGTCAGTTACATGAGAAAGAAATGAGTTTTTACATAATCAAGTTTAGGTATAGATTGCAACCAAATCAATTAATATAGCATGATCTTTAAAAATCTTCATTTTAATTTTTTTATTATTTATGTACTTAGCATCCTTCTACTATTAAATAGTATGCTTTATACTTGAAGGAAACACTTCAAGCATTACATATAAGTATTGTCAGGTTATATTTTGTTATGTGATATTATATTATATGAATAATGATTTTATTTGTATCAGAACAGAAACATTTCAGAAAGAACTGCAATCTTTATTAAATTTGATGGTATATGTTCTATATTGCTTACACATTTTATAATAATATTCAAAATGGCCCTTCAGGGTTTCACTTTCAGTTGCTTGTATGAAAAATGTTGATGTTGAAATGGGTGCAAGTATACCTTAGGAATATTAACAATTTAAACAAATGATCATTATCATGTGTTGACTTTTGGTTAATCAATCATACTATTTTAATACTAATAATTGATTTTAAATTTCTGGCTTTTGTTATGCACATGATTCCACTTGCAAATAATTCAAATTTGCTTTCTCATACTTATTCTTACAAAACTAGCTGCAAACTTGACAAAAGTAGAGTATGAACAAAAGTGTAACATGTTATCTGTATCTCAATCCTAGTGTTAATAAAATACAATAAAAATTAACTACTAAGCTTTGTGATATAAGCTTTGATTGACAAATAGATTTCCATTCCTTGCTCCATTCTAAGATTTTGCTAAGACTGGATACTGGATTTTGTTACAGTGTTTTGTTATCTATTATAGTAATCAACCTTTTTTGCTCAATTAAATAATTTTTTAAAATTAAAAAAAAATTATTAACAACTTCCATGATTATAAAAAATACGCCATGGTATTACCCTCCCTCCCCCCACCTACCCCTTTGAAACTCCACTCTCCATCATACCACCTTATCTCAATCTTAATCAGTCTCTTTTACTGTTTTTTAATTTGTTTTATTTTTTTCTCAATTTTTAAAAACATTTTCCATGATTATAAAAATATCCCATGATAATACACTCCCTCCCCCACTTTCCCCCTTTGAAATTCCATTCTCCCTCATATTCCCTCCCCATCTCAATACGTCTCTCTTTTATATTGATGTCATGATCTTTCCCTCCTCTTATGATGGTCTTGTGTAGGTAGTGTCGGGCACTATGAGGTCATGGATATTGAGTCCATTTGTTGTCTAGAGGGAGCACCTTGTAAGGAGTTCTACCCTTCCATTGGCTCTGACATTCTTTCCACCACCTCTTCCGTATTAGACCCTGAGCCTTTATAGGTGTGATCCAGATGTTACTTGGTACTCTAGTCACTTCTTTCCAGCACCATGATACCTTCTGAGTTGTCCTAAGGTCACTGTCATCTGAAAAGAGAAGATTCTCTACCCAAAGTGAGAGTAGCGTTAATATAAGGGTATTAATATTAAGAGAAGTGCTTACTGGGCAGTTTGATAAGCATAGTATATACCCTTATCTAGACATCAACAGATGTTACAGCCCTAAGGCCCATGACTACCCTTGTTTTAAGTTTTCAGTATCAGGGATGTATTCCCTCCCTTGGAGTGGGCCTCTAGTCCAATTGGAGGGCAGTTTTTTTCCACCATGACAGACATGCCACTATTGCACCCATTGGGTCATTTGGCCTGGCTGGCCAATTATAAGGCTTGCAGTGTCAACTGTTGAGTACCTTCACTGGTGGTATCTCCTTCTCCCATTGTACTATATGTAGAATGGCTTCTTCCAGCTTTATGTCAGCTGGTCTACATGGAGGAGGTTATCAGCTCAGTTCCAGCAGAATTTCTCAGTGGCCTTGCAGCCCAAGTATGTGGAGTCTTCAGCAATAGGGTCTTACCATCTATTCCTGGTGGGAAACCAAGGGCCTTGGCAAAGGCCTATAATATTTTGGGGGTGTCAGGGTTCTCCCTGGCCAACAACTCAATGGAAGATATTCCATCCCTGGCACTGAAATCAATTAAATAATTTTTGAAATGTTCAAACAAAACTAAATTGATCAAAAATAATGTCATTTTTGTACTTCTATCCTCTTTTGTTAGTGCTTTGTTTAGTGGTTTTTCTTTTATATTCTGGACTCAAATTGGCTTTAAATCCCTCTATATATATTTGTGGCTTTTATAAATGCAAGACTCTTTTTTTTTGTTTTATTTATTTATTTTTTTTTTTTTGAGGTAGGGTCTCACTCTAGCTGAGGCTGACCTGGAATTCACTATGTAATCTCAGGGAGGCCTCTTCTTTTTTATTTTTTTGATTATAAATGCAAGACTCTTAATATTAATTATCCCTTTTTAGTTTGGGTAATAGGTTACACACATTAGAATCATATATTATTGAATTTAGAGGAATATTACCTTAAAATTATTTTGGCTTATAATTTTCTTTGTGAAAAAATATTTGAGGCAAGTCCAAAAGACTGGTCTTTCTTTTTTATGCCAGAGAGTGAGAGTGGAAGTGAGATAGATGATAGATAGATGTATAGATAAATAGATGCTAGATAGATAGATAGATAGATAGATAGATAGATAGATAGATAGATAGGTAGATAGATAGATGATAGATACATAGATGAAGAGAGAGAGAGAGAATTGGCACACCAGGGACTCCAGCCACTGTAATGGAACTCCACATGCTTGTGCCATCTAGCGTGCATGTGTGACCTTGCACACTTGTGTCACCTTGCATCTTGCTTACATGGAATCTTGAGAGTCAAACATGGGACCAGGCTTTCAGTCAAGCATGTTAACAGCAAAGCCATCTCTCCAGCCCATGGTTTTTATTAAAGGTATAATTTGTTTAAATAATAATAGGATTATTTTGGCTCAAATTGCAACCAGAGAAAAGTTGCATGAATTATAATACTTTTCTTCTCAGTGTTTACCTATCTCTTCCTCAAAAACCCTTTTTAAGACGTTTTAAGCTATATGTCTAACATTTGTTCTTATATTCTGAATTGTTTTTCAGCATTTTCTTACTATTTAATATATTTTGTATTTTATTATTTGTCTTCATTACTTGATTCACCATTTTAATTGCATTTTGATTCCTTCAGTTATTTCCCACTGTTGTGCTTTCTATGTTTTTATTAAAATGTTATATGTAGATCATTAAGTACAATTTTCTTTCCTATGCAATTTTCTTGAACTTTCATTTTAATATTAAGCCTTCATTATTTCTCATAAGTTTTGTGTAGGTCCATTATGATGTAATCATTTTAATTTACTTTATTATGTTATAATTGTTTCAGGCAAACTATAAAAATTTTAGTGTATAGCTTGATGAAGATTTGGAAATGCTTAAAATCTTGAGAGCTCAACAGCAATTAAAATATACCACATTTATCCACTGTCCTAATAGTTTCACTTAAATCACTTCACAGCCAATCCAGATGGCCCAGGGGACAGGATGGTTGTTACTGAAACTGAGCATTGAAGGAATTATATTTCATATTTCATAATTGTTCTTTGGTAGCTGCTATTTTTCTCAGTACATATTGGCTAAGTTGCTCTAGATACTCACTATATTTGTGTGTGCACATTCATGCACAATTGCATGTGTAGAATGGATGAGTGTATATATGC
This sequence comes from Jaculus jaculus, assembly GCF_020740685.1. Taxonomy (NCBI): domain Eukaryota; kingdom Metazoa; phylum Chordata; class Mammalia; order Rodentia; family Dipodidae; genus Jaculus; species Jaculus jaculus. The sequence continues at coordinate 199,130,843 of NC_059102.1, read as the reverse complement.
AAGTTCATATGCTTTTGAGTAAATTTCTATGTGCTCAGTCTGTGTGTGTATTTGTGTGTGTGTGTGTGTGTGTGTGGTTGTGGCTATCTGGTGTCTTACTATTGCTGTCTATTTTACTTTTAAGACTGTTTCTCATTAAACCTGATGCTGCCAGTTGGCATATAGACAAACTAGCCTCCAATTCCTGGGGATCTCCCTGTCTCCACCAACCAGCTCAGGGATACAGACATGTTATGCAACAACTGCATTTTTACATAAGTTCTAGAGTTCTAAACTTAGTTCCTTAGGCTTGCATAGTAAGCACCTTATCTACTGAGCCATTCCCTAGCTCCATTAACAATTCTTTGAAAACTAGATAGATAGATAGATAGATAGATAGATAGATAGATATAATGCTGGTGAGATCTTCTATAAGTTTTGTTAATACTTGCCTATGTTTTAGACAAAATTCATTTAGATAGTTGTTTTCTATTAAAATTTTTCTGCATCATACCATAGTTGTAATTCAAGTACCAAACTTGGTGGTAGATATTTTTATTTTATGGTATTTTCTATATAATGCTAATGCTAGGTGGTTTTTTTTTTTTTTTTTTTTTTTTGGTTTTTCGAGGTAGGGTCTCACTCTGGCTCAGGCTGACCTGGAATTCACTATGCAGTCTCAGGGTAGCCTCGAACTCACAGCGATCCTCCTACCTCTGCCTCCCAAGTGCTGGGATTAAAGGCGTGCACCACCATACCCGGCTGCTAGGTATTTTTTTAATTAATGTTTATCTGCATAAATATTATATTATTTATTGTAAAGATGTTAGGTTTTAGGCACATCTCTTAAATATAGTATGCTGATTCATTTCTACTGCCATGACTTTTGTGTATGTGTTTTCTTTTTATTACATATGTCTACTTTTGGGGTTTAGAATGGTTATTAGTGATTATTAACTTTTTGGGTTCACTGTGGGAGTGTCTGTGAGAAAGTTTCTAGACAAAGTTAACTGAGATGAGACAACCCACCCTAACGTGAATATTACCAGCACATATGCAGCATTCTCTAACTGAAACAGAGAAAAGATGTGGAACACTTGCATGCATTACTCTCTGCTTCCTGATCATGGAAGCAATGTGGCAAGCTGTTCCACCTACTTTCTCTTATTCATTTATTATCTCACATCCCATATTTACTTATATACAAGCATTAAAATTAGGATTCACATACGAGACAGAGAGCATGCTATTGTTTCTTTCATATCCTAGGCACACCTCACTTAGTATATGTTTTTCCAATTCCATCCTATTTCCTGAAATTTTCATAACTTCAATTTTACATACAGCTGAGTAATGTCACATTATCTGTACACAATTTTATATAAGGTCATCTGTTGATGGGCATCTAAGAGTGATACAATTTCCTAGTTCTTGAGAATAGAGCAGCAATGAACATCGATGTCCAAGCACCTCTGTGGTAGGACATACAGTTCTTTGGGGATATGCCCAGGACTGGTATAGATGGATCAAGGGGCAGTGCAAATTTTAGCTTTTGGGGACAATTCTTTGCTAATTTCCATAATGACTGCACCAGTTTTCATTATCAGCAACAGTGATAAACGTTCCCTTTTCTCCACGGTCTGGACAACATTGTTGTCATTAGTTTTCTTGACTGATAAATGAACTAAAAGTGTTTGGAGAAATCATCTCACCCCAGTCAGAATGGCTAGCATTAAAACAAAACAAACAAACAAACAAACAAAAAATCCTCAATTTGGGCTGGAGAGATGGCTTAGCGGTTAAGCGCTTGCCTGTGAAGTCTAAGGATACCGGTTTGAGGCTCGGTTCCCCAGGTCCCACGTTAGCCAGATGCACAAGGGGGCGCACGCGTCTGGAGTTCGTTTGCAGAGGCTGGAAGCCCTGGCGCGCCCACTCTCTCTCTCTCCCTCTATCTGTCTTTCTCTCTGTGTCTGTCACTCTCAAATAAATAAATAAGTAAAAATACTTTTAAAAAAATCCTCAATTTGTTTTTAGCAGGCATTTTGTATTTATTCCTATTAATTTTGTTTGGTAATTGAAATTGAAATAATCTATTTTTTTCTATTTTATTTGTATGTTTCTTTCTTCTGTTGCTATTCTTCAAAGAAGGTTTCATTGAGGGCAATCTGGATTAAAATGTGCTTTCTTTCAATACATGAAATGCATTGCTCTTTCATTTCCCTTACATCTTAAATTGCCTTTAAAATGTCAGATTTTAGAAGAGTATGGTGGCACAGGACTTTAATCCCAGCACTCATGAGGCAGAGGTAGGAAGATAGCAGTGATTTTGAGGCTATGCTGAGACTACATAGTGAATTCCAGGTCAGCCTGGATAAGAGTGAGACCTTGCCATGTGGGGGGGAGGGGGTGGCAGATTTTATATTATTTGAAATTATTTTTAGAGAATTTATTCTTATTTATTCTTTATTCTTTCCTCACCTATTTTTAAGACTCCTCTTGTTGAAAGACCATTACTGTGGTATCCCATGGAATCTTTTCTTCTTTACTTATCTCCTTTCATTTCCTTCTCCCCTTTCTATTTTTTAATAAAATTGATAAAATGGTAAATTTATGATTCTATTCACTTGATCTTGTTTTTAAACTCAAGTAAGGCACATAAGACTATCTTATTTTTACCATCCTTCTTTTCCTGTTTGCTTCAAGTATACTTTTATTTTTATTCAAATTAAAAGTAAATATGGGGCTGGGAGAGATGGCTTAGTGGTTAAGGCTCTTGCCTGTGAAGCCTAAGAACTTATGTTCAAACTTCCAGTTACCATGAAACCAGATGCGCAGTGACACAAGCACACAATGTCATACTACATGTGCCACAAGGAGGCCCATGCATCTGGGGTTCATTTACAGCAGGCTAAAGGTCCTGGTATTCCCATTTCCCATTCTCTCCCTCCCTCCCTCTCTCTCTCTCTCTCTCTCTCTCTCTCTCTCTCTCTCTCTATATATATATATATATATATATATATATATATATATATACATATATATATATATATATATATATATATATATATATATATATATATATATATATATATATATATGGGGCTGAGAAGATGGCTCAGTGATCAAAGACACTTCCTTGCTAAGCTTAACAGCCTGAGTTCAATTACAAAATATCCACAAAGTGGCACATGCAGGGGTGTACAGGAGCTGTCAGGACTGATTCTCAAGAGCAGAGCAGTCAGTTAGTAGGCTTTATAGGCTTTTCAGTTGGGGGAAGGTGAGAAAGGGAAGGAATTTTCTTGTTGGAGAAGCAAATCTCTCTTCTTTATATTAGCCACATGGTGAGACCAGAAGTGATCCGGTGAGAGATAAGGGAGCAGTAAATCTCTGTCCTTAGGGCATAGTTAATGGTTGGGCAATTTCTTGAGGAATGTGGATGACCCCGTTCCCTTATGTCTCTCTACCACCATCCTGTTTTCTTTTGGTGATTCCCTTTTTTGGGAAGCCCATCTTGATCGAGCACAAACTAAGAAGACATTGAATATATTGGAGACAATCTATTCAAACTACCATTGTAGTGCCACACGGGTGACATGAGGGATTTTGCCTTTAATATTCTTCCAAAGTACTCATCCATGCCAGTTAACCACCCTGGCAATAGAATTAGGTCTCTAACAATTCATGAAAATTTCTCATCATTTTGCATATCTTAAATTTCTCTGTGTAGGCATCAGAATTTTTCACCCATCCAAAACTCATCATTTATCAACTGTTAGTTGTAAAGGCACCTTGAGTCTTATTGTGACACTTCATAGAGATGTAAACATTAAACAAAGAGATGATTGAAGTACTTCTGTTGTTATTGTTAACTTATAATGAATTTTCCCTGTGGCGATCCCACTGTGATTTGCATTTTCCTAGCAGCAATGTTTAAATATTTTCTAATTAGTAATAACAAATGTAATATATTCATATCTTTGTTGTGAGGAGGTAAAATAGTGTCAATAAAACCATACCTATAAAAGTGTATAGTAAAGTTAGATTTCATAAAATGTATATAAGACCAATGTGTTGTTACTATAAATATTTAAATTAAGAATATTAAAATGATTAAGAAGATAAAAGATGATGCAGTTTAAAGAAAAATGATGGAAATGTGTAACATTTTCCTAATGGAAATGAGAATATAAACTATGTTAAAATAAAATTCATTATGTAACAAATTATCAGCATCCTAAACTTAGACAGCACATTATTCATGGGGGTTAAGTGAATTAAACAATACATTGAACAATACATTGAATCACAATATAATAACTCCTCTAGAAAATAGTCAAATTACAATTAAGTTGATATCACTACTATGGATGAAATTTTGGAACTATTTTCAAAATTTTACACTTATTGGCTCTTTTCCTAATTAAATGTAATTGTAGAATTTAGATTGAATTTATTCTATACTAAGATAAGGGCATGTACAATCTTTATGGTGTATCACTAATTATGACAACAAAATATTAAATAATACATTGCCCTCATTTGAGGTCTGGTTAAATGAACTATGAAGAATTGCAATAAAGCAAATGCAGTGCAGTAAAGGTCTAGAGAAAAGTAAGAAGTACCTTGACAATGATGGTCAATTGCAACTAAGTTTAAAACAAGAAAATAAGTGTACATGGTACTGTGATTAAACACGCAAGCATAGGGCACTAGGTGGAGGGAACAAAAAATAAAGAAAATATTTTATTACTGAAGAACTATAATATGTTATAAAATAATGCCTCTTGTTAAAAAAAAAAACTCCCTTAAAAATAAATCTAAAACAATGTCTTAATACACTCAGTAAGATGCTGTATCTATAGAGGAATATACAATGAGAAGAATAAATTCTAAACATATCTTAATATACTTTATGAATCACTTGATGAAGATGAGCTGTCCCTTGGTAGGCAAATTTCATCAAGCTGAACCTAAATTCAAGCATTTTATTAGATTTACAGAAGAGAGTATATGATAAATGACTCTCAATAGGAGAGTTAGGAAGTTATTTTTGATATAATTTGTTAGAGGGAAAGGGTCCAAGAAAAAGAATGAGATGCTATAAGATTGGGGCAATAATGTGACTAATCACCTTAATATTTTCCTTTAAGAGGCTGAAAGTATATAACTGGTCTAGGGTGGTAAGTGTTCATATCACATCATCATGACATAACTCTTTATTGACAACTGTAAGCTGTTGGATCAGAGATTTTCATCCTCTCATTCTTTCTATTTTAAGCAAGGCCATGTGAAACAAGACACAAAAGCAGGAAATTGTGCATACTATTAAGATACTCAACAATTCTCAAAATTTTCCTTAATGATTGACTTAACACTTTGTCTGCAATTCTCCCTGATGTACACCTCTTGTTTATTTTGTTCTATTTTTAGTTTTTGACTAATCTGCCATGGTTTTCTCGACAAAAAACATTAAGAAATAACATACTCTTTTGCCTTTCTGTATGTGATCAAGTTGAGATCCTTTTGTACTTTAGTTTTATTATATATGCCTCAAAATATAGAATTGATGTCTTTGTTTGCAACAGGATACATATTTTTGTTTATTATGCAATATAGTGAAAATAAAGTCTTATTGTCCATAAAACTTTGTGAAGATTTAACTGCATCCTGTTTTCAAAGTGTTCTGTTTCCTGAGCTAAGCTGCAAACTCAGAGTTTGTGGCATCATATGGGCATACCTCTGACTTTGGACATAAAGCACACATATGAAACTTGTTCTTTGAGTCATAATGATGCTATTAAAGTCCTTCATTCCTGACTAAAACATCTTATGTTTTATCTCAATGCTTACAAAACTGTGGCATGCCAGCTACTTAGCAGGAAGGTAAGGAAAAATCTAAAATTCTTTCCAATCTTTGGCAATTGGCATTTAAGACCATAATGAAAAATGGACCTTAAAAGGTACTTGCTTTAATTCAAGATGATTTGTACTCATTAGAGACAGCAACCAAAGGCCTGACTGGACCCAAGTAATTAAAACAAAAATGTATTTACAACATATTTGGGGCTATGGTAGAAGAGATTGGTGGGTGTTGCAGTCAGGCTCACATTGCTGGTAAAAATCACCCAACCAAGGGCAACTTGTGGAAAAAAATAGGATTAATTTGGCTTAGAGGCTCAAGGGGGAAGCTCCATGATGGCAGGAAAAATGATGACATGAGCAGAGGTTGGACATCACCCCCTGGCCAACATAAGGTGGACAATAGCAACAGGAGCATGTGCCATACACTAGCAAGGGGAACCTGGATAGCACCCATAAACCTGCCCTCAGCAATATACTGCCTGCTAGAAGTGTTAATTCCCAAATCTCCTTCAGCTGGGAACCTAGCATTCAGAACACCTAAGTTTATGGGACACACCTAAATCAAACCACCACATTCTGCCCCTGGCCCCCATAAACTGATAACCATCCATGATATTAAATGCAATGCATTCAGTCCGACTTTAAACACCCCCATAGTTTTTATCAATTCCAATGAGTTTCAAACATTTCCATAGTCCAAGAACTTATAATTGAGCCATAATACTAAAAAATCTCCTACCCCAAAACACATAATAGCATAGAAAACATTCACACTGAAAAAGATGACATTGGGCATAACAAAGAACTATTCAGCCAATACAAGGTTTAAAACAATCTGAGCGAACATCAAACTCTGTAGCTTCAAGTCTAACAACTCTAGTCAGTGACAAATCTCCAAGTCTGATAATTTTAAATAGCAATAAGTCTCTAGTGTTTCAATTCTGCCCCCACAGCTAGGCTATTTACAATACTGGAAAACTTTATCTGGGGCCAGAAGCTCTCTTTTTCAGCCACCTTATGGTCCTGGCATCTCCACAGGGTCTCCATTGTAATCCATGGTTCATCCTCATGGCCCCATGGGGTCTCCATACAGGCATCCAACAAATCTGCTTCACATTGCCCATAGCCATTTCCAAAACACAAGACTGCATTGCAAACTCAATGACACTCTCTTTCCTACATTTCTTATACTCCACAATACAAGGTAGGGTGCCAATTTATTAATCCAGGGGGAAATAAAGCAGACTTTGAAGAATTGGACATTGCTTGAGCACTCAGACCCCTTCAAAAGAGTTACATTTTTTTTCTGTTGCCCCAGTGCAGGTCAGCTAGCCCAATCTCAAATGTTGTAATCTCTCAATTGCAGCTGAATGGGCAACAGTTCACCAAAAGATTTTTTTCTTTCTGTGCCATAGCCCTGTGCTCACACCAGTTTATTTCTATGCAAACCATGCACAACGTCTCAGGACACGGGAATAACAACAAGATTTGCACATAAACTGCCTCTAGCCCAGTCCAAGCAAAGCTCTTTCTCACCCTCATAAGCCAAACCTCATAGTCCATAGTTTTTACTGCATTCAGGTCTTTCAACTCCGACCAGTGAAACACTGCAAGGTTCACATTGCTCATGGAGATCACCCAACTAAGAGCAACTTATGTGAAAAGAGAGGTTTATTTTGGCTTACAGGCTCAAGGGTGAAGCTCCATGATGGAAGAGAAAATGATGGCATGAGCAGAGGGTAGACATCACCCCTTAGTCAACATGAAGTGGGCAATAGCAACAGGAGTGTGCCAAACACTAGCAAAGGGAAATTGGCTATAGCACCCATAAGCCTGTCCCCAGCAATATACTGCCTCCTTGAGGTGTTAAGTCCCAAATCTCCATCAGCTGGGAACCTAGCATTCAGAACACCTAGGTTTATGGGAAACACCTGAATCAAACCACCACAGTGGACTTTTCATGTCATTTTTTTAATTTTTTGACTGGATGCTTATTATCCATAATTTGCACATACATGAGTGGTAGTTACCTTCTTGTTGCAGGATAAAGCCTGATGAAAATCATCTGATGGTTAGAAAGCCTTATAGTCTCAAGAGGAAGTTTCCCCACAGGAAGAAAAGTATGGCAAAGTAGAGACTGGTTATCTCTTCTTTGCCATGGTAGCTGGAAGACAGCATCAAGAGACTGAGCTGAGCTACAGTTAGGGGAATTTGGGAATAACACATCTAAGCTTTCCTGTTGCAACACACCTCCTTCAACAAGGCTCCATCTCCAAATTACCACCAGCTGGCACTGGGTATTCAGCACACGTGAATCTATGAGGGGACATCTGATTCAAACCACCTCATTCTGTCCCTGCCAACATAGACTTATGACCATCTGTTGCTATAAAATACACTCACCCCAGTTTGAAAAGCCCCAATAATTTTTTAAACCAATTCCTCCACTACTTAATAGTCTGAAGTCTAATGTCACATCTGCTGTAGTCTCTTAAGTATGAGCTTGTAAAATCAAGCCAGTTAAATATTTGATCATATAATATAGAATAAACATTCCCTCTGGGGGGAAAAAGGCATTAAAAGGAAAGATTGAACCAATGCAAGATTAAAATGAGCAGAGAAGAATCACATCCTGCAGCCCCATTTTTGGCATCTAGGACCTACAACAAAATGTTCCCAAAGTCTTCAAATTCTGCTCCTCCAGCCATACCTCTATTTCTAGGATCATATATGACTCAGAGTGGTTCCATAGTCAACTGAGTAAATGGAACATGAATGATTGGCCAGTTTGGTTCTCCATTATTTTGTTGTTGTTATTGCTTCTGGATTTGCTGTAATGATTCCAGTAGAAATGTTTTATTGACTTTTTATGAACTTTGCCACTAGCAACTAGTTGGATAGTATGTTCTATTTTTTCATATGTTTAAGGTCAGAAATAAAATTTCCAAATTCATAATACTCATAATTAAACAACAATAAATTTCCTCTGGAGAAACTTAGATCTCCTGAAAACATGGTAAACATTGAAATTTTACTTCATATTTTTTTCCTAAATATTAAGGATGCTGTGGAAATGCAAAATGCAAGCCTACAGAGAGTTCTTTTTTTTTTTTTTTTTTTTTGTTTTTTGGTTTTTGGAGTAGGGTCTCACTCTAGCCCAGGCTGACCTGGAATTAACTATGTAGTCTCAGGGTGGCCTCAAACTCACAGCGACCCTCCTACCTCTGCCTCCCGAGTGCTGGGATTAAAGGCATGTGCCACCACGCCCGGCGAGAGTTCTTTTTTGTTGTTGTTTTGGTTTGGTTTTCTGAGGTAGGATCTCACTCTAGCCCAGGCTGACTTGGAAAGCACTATAGAGTATAAAGTTGGCTTTGAACTCATAGTGATCCTCCTACCTCTATGTCTTGAGTGCTCAGATTAAAGGTGTGCACCACCATGCCCAGCTGGGAGTTATTTTAAAACCTCAATGCACAGGTTCTGTTGGTGCACACCTTTAATTCCAACACTTGTGAGGAAGATGTAGGAGGGTCGCTGAAAGTTCAAAACCACCCTGAGAATATATAGTTAATACTACGTCAGCCTGGAATAGAGCAAAACCCTACCTTGAAAAACAAACAAACATTGAGTGAAATGTAATTTTTCAACAATAAAATGTCTCAATAAATTATAAAAACAATCAATCCAAAAATTCAAACTCATGAAATATAATGTCAAATTTATGTTTTCATTGATCAAATAAAAATTTAGGGTATTTATTATTTATTTATTTATTTACTGGTTTTTAGAGGTAGAGTCTTGCTCTAACCTGGCCTGACCTGGAATTCACTTGGTAGTCTCAGGGTGGCCTTGAACTCATGGCAATCCATCTACTTCTGCTTCCTGAATGTTGGTATTAAAGGCATGTGCCACCACACCCAGTGAAAATGTAGGCATTTTAAAAACAACCACAATTGCACTGGTCAGCTTCTTTGATATGTGCTAAAATATTTCAATGTTTCTTATGCATTTTCATACAGGATGAAAATGAATATATTTCAAATACCTCTAATTCTTTAGATTCCAAAATGGTATATAGAGGCCACAATCTGGTCATTAGAGTATTTACAGATTATAAATATATATTTACCTTTGTTTCTATTTATATCTATTAGCTAAACTTCCAGTCAAATTGATAGAATAATTTTAAAGACTTAATGTTGCAGTCCGGTTCGCATTGCTGGTAGAAATCACCCAACCAAGAGTAGCTTCTGGGAAAAAGAGGTTTATTTTGGCTTACAGGCTTGAGGGGAACCTTAACAATGGCAGGGGAAAACGATGGCATGAGCAGAGGGTGGACATCACCCCCTGGCCAATATAAGATGGACCACAGCAACAGGAGGGTGTGCCAAACACTGGCAAGGGGAAACTGGCTATAAAGCCCATAAACCCGCCCCCAACAATACACTCCCTCCAGGAGGCATTAATTCCCAAATCTCCATCAGCTGGGGAGCTAGCATTCAGAACACCTAAGTTTATGGGGGACACCTGAATCAAACCACCACATTCCGCCCCTGGCCCCCATAAACTGATATCCATACATGATGTAAAATACAATGCTTTCAGTCTGACTTTAAAAGTCCCCATAGTTTTTATCAATCTCAATGATGTTCATACATCCCCATAGTTCAAGATCTTTTATGAGCCATAATACCAAAATATAACCTCAAAAAACCCAGAATGGCACAGAATAAATATTCACACTGCAATAGATGGCATTGGGCATAGCAAAGAAACATTCAACCAATACAAGATTCAAAACAACCAGGGCAAACATCAAACTCTGTAGCTTCAAGTCCAGCAACTCAAACCAGTGACAAATCTTCAAGTCCGATAATTCTAACCAGCAACAAGTCTCTGGCATTCCAATTCCGCCCCTCCAGCTAGGCTACTCACAGTCCTGGGAAACTTCACCGGGGCCGGCAGCTCCTCGGCAGCCATCTCATGGTCCCGGCATCTCCACTGGGTCTCCACTGCAAGCCACGGTTCATCTTCATGGCCCCATGTGGTCTCTATGCAGGCAACCAGCAAACCTGCTTCACACTGCCCATGGCCATTTCCAAAACACAAGACCGTGTTGCAAACTCAATGACCCTCTTTCCAGCATTTCTTATACTCCACAATACCAGGTAGGGTGCCAATTTGTTAATCCAGGGGGGATTAAAACAGACTTTGAAGAACAGGACACTCCTTGAGCACTCAGACCCCTTCAAAAGAGTTGACATTCTTCTTGTTGCCCCAGCGCAGGTCAGCTAGCCCAGTCTCAACGGTTGTAATCTCTCAGTTGCAGCTGAACGGGCAAGAGTTCACCCAAAGATTTTTCTTTCTGTGCCATATCCCTCTGCTCACACCAGTTCATTTCTACGCAAAGCAACCCTGCACAACTTCTCAGGACGTGGGCACAAGATCAAGCTTCTCACACAAACTGCTAGCCCAGTCCAGGCAAAGCTTTTTCTCACTCTCATAAGCCAAACCTCACAGTCCATAGTTCTTACTGCCTTCAGGTCTTTCAGCTCTGACCAGGATAGACCATCAAGCTGTACTTACAGCACTGCAAGGCATCTCTTAGGCCAAGGTTTCAACTCCTTCCACATTCCTCTTGAAAATCAGCTACAAAAGGCTGAAGCCACACAGTCAGGTGTCTAGCAGCAATCCCACTCCTCGGTACCACGTTACTGTTGCAGTCCGGTTCGCATTGCTGGTAGAAATCACCCAACCAAGAGCAGCTTCTGGGAAAAAGAGGTTTATTTTGGCTTACAGGCTTGAGGGGAACCTTAACAATGGCAGGGGAAAACGATGGCATGAGCAGAGGGTGGACATCACCCCCTGGCCAATATAAGATGGACCACAGCAACAGGAGGGTGTGCCAAACACTGGCAAGGGGAAACTGGCTATAAAGCCCATAAACCCGCCCCCAACAATACACTCCCTCCAGGAGGCATTAATTCCCAAATCTCCATCAGCTGGGGAGCTAGCATTCAGAACACCTAAGTTTATGGGGGACATCTGAATCAAACCACCACACTTAATGTGTGTTGTAAATATACATTCTGACATTTCAACCCCAAATTATATACTATAAAATTCTCTACTCTCCTTATTCATTAATGCCTGAATCATGGCACTCTCCAATAATAAAGCTAATTGTTGCTTAATCCAAATAGTCTATATTCCAAACAGCTTTTTCTGTGATAGGGTCTCACTCTAGTCAAGATTGACCTGGAAGTAACTATGTACTCTAAGGGAGACTTGAACTCACAGTGATCCTCATCTCTCTGCACTCCCAAGTGCTGGTATTAAAGGCATGTGCCACCACACCAGGCTCCATCATCCTTATTTTTAAAAACACTTTCTTTAGCTAAAGAATAACAAGAGAAGGAAACACAAATACCAAACAGCAGTAAAGATAGTGGCTATTATTTTTTGCTTTGACTGCAGGACTTCAAAAAGATTTCTTTAAAATCTTGCTGCCATTGAGCAAGTGCTCTTTGCAGCAGTAAAATACCATATATGGCACAAACCCTACCATGTATACTGGACTCTGGGTCTATGACTTCAGGTATGTTCGTAAATATTTGACTGAGAATATCAGAATTTGTTGTAGTTATTTTTGCAGTAAATAAATAAAACAATTCTTTAAGAATAATAACTCCATTTGAACGAGATTCTTTACTGATTGGGATGAAGATTTTAAATCTAGGGCAATACCGGTCTCTAAACATTGCAATATCTTCAAATCTGAAAGAAAACTATTTATTGAAAATTTTTCACTTGTCCTTAGAACTTTTATTTTGTTATCTCTAACTTACACCATCTTTTTTAAATTTCTGTGGTGAACCTCAAAAACTTAGATTAAAAATTTTCAATTTACAAGACCATGGAAATAAATTTAAAGTAGAAGATGTACTAAGAGGAAAAAAAAAATCCATCATTTTGCCAAGGTAAGTTGTCAAGTTTAGTTATGAAAATGTTGGGGAAAGTTGGATAACATATCTTTAATAAAAATATGACAAAATATCATGTTAATATTTGATAGTTATTTGTATATATATACAGGTTGTGCTCTTTTATCCCCTAGCCTCGATTCCTGTTACACTGGAAGCTCTAACTAGTGGGATTATGGCATTCACTATGGCCTCATTCAGTCCCTATTGGGTGGTGGGGGGCATGCCTCAGAGTATTCCTACCTACTCTGTGGCTCTTAATCTTTCCATCCCCTCTTCTGTAATGTTCCCTGAGCCCAACACGCCTGTTGGCAGTTGGAATTACTGTTTCAGTTTTTGTAACCTCAGGATTTCTGCTTTGATAGGTTTGGATTAATCATAGTGTCTGTCAGCATCACCCTGGTGCTGGTTGTCAGGCTAGCAGTAGATGCAATATTCATGACATCACTTTTTCTGTAATTTCTCCTGGGTCCTGGCTGATGGGGTAGAGGAGGCCAGTCTCATTGTAGGGAGTTGGCTACCTTCTTGTCTTATTGATGGATCTTGGGTCTTCTCTATTTTCTATGTCATTTCTAAAATAAAGCAGATTCTCCAGTCAAGAGTGAGAACAGTTAGGTTTAAAGGTATTGTGCAAAGCTGTGTAAGAAATTTTTGGTGCACAAGCCCACTCTTGTCCAGAGAGCAGTGGGGGCCTCCCTCTGATGTCTGGATTTCCTACCCATGGCAGTCAGACTTGTTTTCCAGTAGCAGATATGAGTTTTTCCCATGGAGCAGGCCCTGTTTCCAATCAGATAATAGTTGGTTACCTGTAGAGGATGCAAACCACTATTGCACACCTTTGTACTTCTTGTCTGGCTGGTTGATTTTATACTCTGCATTTTCTTCTGACATTTTTAATCCCAAATTCTATATTATGAATAAGATCCCCTGTTTTCTTCTGCTATTAGTGACAACTGTCTTCTGGTAGCTCTAATCAGGTGCTCCAGCTCTACAGGAAGTAGCATTTTGGGTTCTAGCATGGCTTTCCAATGTCCTATGAATACAACCTGAGGTGTCTTCAGAAATAGGGTTGTTTTTAGCTCTGGCAGGCAATCAAGTGTTTTTCACAATGGCTTACATTGCTTTGGGGAGCTCATGGGTCTTCCTGGCCAGCAGCTTACTATGAGGTATAACCCATCTCTTAGCCTTGGATTTAAGGTTAGATTTCACCCACCATCTTTCTAGACTCTTTCTCCTCCCCCTTTGTGGGTGGTTATATCTTGTAGAATGCTAGTAAGAGTAAGAGTTTCCACAGAACTGATTCTAAATCCTATCTTAACTTGTTTGTGATTGATTCCCTATGTATCATCCCTGTTCCTAACCCTGCATGACCCTCCTGTCCCAACATTCTATCTCTCACCCATCCTGTCTGAAAACCCCTCCTCTCCTCCCACCCCATTTCTTTTCTCTCCTGGTCTCATTCTAGTTTTATGTCTATATTTATTATTACTATTTCCACTTGATCCCAGTAAGGGACCACAAATGAGGGAGAACATGAGGTGTTTTATGCTGTGCTTATTTGGCATCACTTAGAATGATTTTTTCCAACTCTATCCACTTTACTGAAAATTTGATTATTTTATTTTTCCTTACCAATGAGTAGAATTCCATTGTGCATATGTGCCATGTCTTCATTATCTATTCATACGTTGATGGGCATCTGGGCTGATTTCATTTCCTAGCTCTTGTGAATAATGCAGCCAACAACATGGCTGAGCAAATATCCCTATAGTAATGAACAGAGTCTTTAGGGTATATGTACAGGAGTATTATAGCTGGAACAAATGGTAACTATATTTCAACTTTTTCAGGAGTCTCCATACTGATTTCCATAGTGGTTGTTCAAGTTTGCGTTCTCACCAGCAATGGGTAAGGACTACTTTTTTCACATAGTCCCAACAATTTTTTTTTTTTTATAACTCTTCATTTTCATTTCTTTTTCCTTTTCGATGGATGCAATCCTGACTTGAATCAATTAAATCTGAGTCATTTCTATTTGCATTTCAATTATGACTAAATATATTGAATATCCCTTTAAGTGTGCAATGACCTTTTATATATTTTCCTTTCTTTTCAAATTTCTTCCTTTAGGAACGGTGACCAGTTCAGTGGTAGATTGCTTAACATTCATCACAGGTGATGTCTTTAATTTAAATCCCAGAGTTTCCACACTCCCACAAAGGTAACTAATCAGTTAACAAACAAATAAAGAAAAAATAGTCTACCACTGCTTAAATGTTTTCCAAAATTTGAACTGTACATGTACAAATCTTATTAGGACTATTATTTCTCTTAATTATACTGCCATAAAGCACAATTTAATAATAAACCTATAGCAATTATAGAGTTAAATTACATATAGGAACTTCTAAATCAAGAGTATTATTTCTGAGTCAAGTAAATTACAGTTGTCTCTTTGTTTAAAATAATACAATATTATGCTTAGCTACAATGATTTGAATTAAAAAACATTTTAAATATAGTAAGAACTGAGATTTGGCTGGGCATGGTGGTGCATACCTTTAATCCCAGCACTTGGAAAGCAGAGGTAGGAGGGTCACCAAGAGTTCGAGGATACCCTGGCACTACATAGTGAATTCCAGGTCAGCCTGGATCCTACCTCAAAAAAATAAAAAAAAAATTAAAAAATAATAAAAACAGCAAAACAACAACAAAAAAAAACCCATGAAATTTTCATGATGATATAACCAAATGTATTAAACTGTTAGAGAATTTCATATATAGGATACTTTCTAATTTTTATCATTTTTTTGAGACAGACTCATGTAGCACCAGCTGGCATCAATTCCCTGTGTAGTTGAATGTAATAACCTTGAGCTCTGTTTATGCTGCCTATGGTTTCCAAGTCATGAATTTGCAGGTCACCAGACCTAGTTATGTATTTTATTGAAATTAAAATCTTAGATATATGTGAAATTGATGATTAAAATATATTCTGTGACTTGAAATTTCTAAAAAAAAAAAAAAAAACCAAAAAACAAAAAACAAAACAATTAGTCCTTCCATCTGGCTGACTAGATGTAATAGTGCTGGAATTTGGTCTCTCTAGTTCTGGGGCAGAAAAAGTCATCAATAGAATTAACCATCAGTAGGACCTGAAAGCTACACAACTGAACATGCTGGTGTAACCACTGGCCTGTCTGTTATGGAGATAAGCAACTGCTGTATAAATGAATTTAAGGTCCACTGGATTGGAGAGAATTCATTCCTGGTACTGAAAATCTACTCTGATGCTTATGGCTAGGAAGGTTATAAAGTCTATTGTGGAAGCTGCTGCTGCTATTTGGATAAATTAATACCAAATTGCATATATATCATGTCTATCACCATTCCAAGGACTATTGAATATTGAAATGAGTTGGTAGAAAGAATGTAAGAGCCAAATGAGTGGGAAGAGTGTTTCTTCCAGACACAGTGAGCAGTGAATTCATGGCTCTACTGTGGTCATTAATTGCACATACCCTGCATAATACTGGGCTTATTAATATATGGTCATAGGTGGTGAAATTAGTAAGTATTTTTAAAGAGATAAATGTAGAAGAGGGAGCAGTTGGAAAGAAGGGGGTCTTCAGTGGACAGAAGCTGGGATAGAGGGAACAAAGGAGGACAGTATGAGGTGATCATGATTATGGTATACTGTTATATGTATGGGGACTATCAAAAATAAGGAAATAAGAAAAGAAAAAGATACAAATTATTTTTTACTGATACTGCTAGCAATTTATTCATACTTTCTGGTAAGGTGTTATAGTTTTTAAAAATGTCTTTTCATGTTGTAAATATACTTATTTTTGTCACCTTACCATGTGTACAAATTGAATGTTTAATAATAGAAAAAGATCATAGCATCTACCATTTATCTTATGTTTGGAAAAAAACAGAGAAAATTATAAAGTAAACTTTGCAATTATGATTATAAATTAGACTATACAAGTGTTAAATCCATATATATATATATATATATATATATATATATAAAATATATGCTATAGAAATAAATATATAAAAAATAAAATTGTCTAATCATTAAGAAAAATATCTGGATCTTATTTGATAGCAAACACATTAAAATAATTATAGTGAAAACAATAGTATGGTAACTTAAATCTGACCCTGTTGAAATATTTAAATGAATAATTGTTTCAGCATTTATTTATGTATGTTTATACAGCTGTTGCATATGAGATTATAGGTTTTCAAATGTTTTTGTTTATTTTTATTTATTTATTTGAAAGCAATGGACAGAGAGAAAGAGAAAGAGAGACAATGGGTGCACCAGGGCCTCCAGCTGCTGCAAATGAATTCCAGATGCATGTGCCCTCTTGTGCATCTGGCCAACGTGGGTCCTGGGGAATTGAGCCTTGAACCAGGGTCCTTAGACTTCACAGGCAAGTGATTAACTGCTAAGCCATCTCTCCAGCCCAGATTATAGACTTTTATATGGTTATATGTTTCAGCAACCAATACTTCTTTACTACAATCTCTTATTTAACTATATATATTATATATATATATATATATATATATATATATATATATATATATAATATATAAATAGAACATAGTATAGTCTTTTTAATTTTTTTCCAAATTAACTGCTTTTTCTATGAATACATGGCAGTTTCCTTCAATCACAAAAATATTAACCATTTAGATTTGGTATGCTCCTGTCATTTATCAACTCAAAGTGTATTAATTACTTTTATTATTATTGTTTTGCATTATAAGAACATTGACAGTAATCTATTCTTATTTTACATACTTAAGAATTTTTTTCCATATATGATCTCTTCTAAAATTGTATTGTCTTTTCCTAAACTTGTACTATATAATAAAACTTTTGACATTTTTAATGATTTAACAACTACTTTCTCCTTTACAATGGCTACAGAATACCAGAAAATTATATATGTTGCACCCAAGAGAAAATGAAAAGATATAATTGGAGGGGTATCATTTTTAATAAAAGAAAAACTATTGTAAGAGCCCTTTCTCATATGAAACCTACAACAAAATGGCTGACAAATCAAGAAAGAAATGTGTTCTTCCTTGTGTTAATTATTTATAAGTACTCTTAAAAGGAAGATTACACTAAATTTAGTTTTGTATATCCTTAGTGTTGTTATTTGCAATTCTATACTCAGACAGCATACTAGACCAAATGGTGTTCAAAATTCCCCATCCTACAACATGTGAAAGTTTTATTTCTTGTCATAAGAAGTGACATGCAGAAAATGTAAATGAGATATGAATGAAGACCTCTCAGTTATACCTCTGGTTTTAAGCATTTGAATAGTGGTTTGAACATTTGGTTGCAATGACTGGGTAAGGATCAGCTATGTTATTGGAGGAGATTTCAGTCTATTCACAAATCAAGTTAGTCTACATTTCATTATGCATACATAAATGTTCAGAAAAAATAATATATGCAGAAAGATAACTTTAGATTATCTGTTCATTGTTTATCCTACTATGTATCATATGGATATTTCCAGACAAGGATACAATGGACATTGCATTTAATCTTTCCATATCCATCTCCAAACCCTTTCTTATCCCATTTACTTAGGTACCTTAAGACAGTTTGCTTCGATTTTTATGTACTCTATGCATACATGATTTTACATTTCTATATAAAAACTACAAACAATAAGACAACTTTAGCCAAGATGAGTTCAAATTTCCCTACTAAAAGAAAAGTAAAGCAAGTCCTCCAAAAATCAAGGAATATGACAAAACAGGAGGCATTAAAAAAATATAAAAGCCACTTGTGGGTAAGATGGCAACATAAGAACCATGCCAAAACAGCCTGGGGGTGGTGGTGGGGGGAGATAAGAAAGAAAAGAAAAAATAAAACGTCAAAATACACTCTTCTACTGAAAAATGAGGGTGTATAAGAAATCATCAACCATAGCAGAGACATCCACAGATTCTAGAAACAACAGAAGCAGGCAGAAGTGGCTCCAGCTCTACTTGAGCAGCAGGAAAAGCCAGGTAAACGGATTTTCAACTCACATCAGCATCCTTGCAAAATCAAGATATCTGAAGGGGAAAAGAGCAGGAACCAGCTGAGCAGCTCATTAGGAAGAAGATCACAGGGACCAGCAGCACAACTTCAGCTTCCCCTCCCCTCACCACCTGCATAAGTGCCAGCAATCACCAGATACCTGGGGAAGGGAATTCAGCTACACAGTAAAGAGCACATGCTTTCAGAGCAGCAATCCACCAACCCAGCTAATGTACCCGAAACCACAACACAGAAAAGAGGGACCCAAGCAGGCATGCAGCATAGTTGAGATCAAAGCCATCCCAAAAGGTAACAGGACCTACTAATACCATGCTATTACCTTCCACAAAACCTTCATTGGAAGTGCTAATTGCACCTTCCATACCAGGGTATATTACATATCAAATCTTATTGATAGTTAGATTTGCCATTCTTAAATAAGGTATATTTTAGGGTTGTCATTTATTGGTTTCTGATATATACTCCCTTTGTCTCTCTGTCATCTATGGGGGAAAGGTCTCATTCTGACCTTGGAACCCTTTACAGACCATAGAGCTTAGCCTCCCAGTTGACAGGATTAAGAGTGTAGGGCAACACACACACTTAAGGACTTTGACTTTGTTAGAGGATTTGTTTGTTTTAATACCCACTCTTGCATAAATACTCCATGCTGGTTTTGACTGAATATGTATATTCAGTTGAATTTTAGAATGTGCCTATATTTTGCTTTACCCAGCCTACAAGAGTACTCACATTGTAGACAAACACAACACCAAGGGTCACTTTTGCTATTACTCTGACAGTCTTTTAATAGCCACACCTAGCACCTAGAGCTTCTAACCTGAAGATATACAAAGTCAGATTTATACATCTAAGAATATGGCAGATAATCAGAAAACTAAAACATCAAGTTAATACAAGATGGGAAAAAAATCTCTACATTATAATTCAAGAAACACAAAAAATTAAGAAAGTATATTTCCACCTGAAATTGTAAATCCATCAGAAATGACTTCCAGTGAGACTGATTTAGATGAAATGACTTAAAAAGATTTCTAAATAATGACTATAAATATGTTCAAAGAAATCAAAGAGAAAACAAAAGGAATCAAAGAACAGATTGGAAAACAATTTAATGAAATAAGGAGATCAATACAAGACACGAGTAAAATAGAAGTGCTGTAGAAAAACCACTCAAAAATACTAGCAATGGAAAACATAGAAAGTCAAATAAAAACTGTGGAAAGTCTCACCAATAGAATGGATGGAGAACATAATATCTAAAGTAGAAGACCAGGTGGAATATCTAATACAGTCCAACAATGAGAAAGACAAGCTAATAGGAAGGGAATGTCAAGATATTAGGGACACTATAAAAAGATCAAAGATAAAACTTCAGGTTATAGTAGAAAAAGAAGACTTTCACTCCAAAGGCATTGCATGCATTTTCAATAAAAACATAGAAGAAAAGTTTCCCCAAATTGGGAAAGAGATGCCAGTGCAGATACAAGAAGCTTTTAGGACCCTAAACAGGTAAAACCTGGAAAGAACCTCTCCTGACCATATTATAAATAAAATACCAAACATGAAAACCAAAGAAAATATATTGAAAACAAATAACTTATAAAGGAAAACCCATCAGGATAATAGCAGATCACTCAACACAAACTTTAAAAGCCAGAAGGGTTTGGAATAATGTATTCCTAGTTCTGAAAGATAACGACTGTCAACCGCAAATACTTTATCCAAAAAATATAAGGACATTCCACAACAAAAATAGGTTAAAGGAATATCCGACAACTAAGCCAGCTCTACAAAAACTTCCTAAAGGGATCCTCCATGCTAAAGAGAAAGGAATGTGCACATATGAGGAAACAGGAAAAAAAGTAAACCATACTCAAATAGCAGTTAATACAAGAGAGTAAAGGGAAAACAGGAAGCACTACAAAATTTGAAGAATGTCATGAATAAGTACATGTCTTTCAATAATACTTCTTAATATCAATGGTCTCAATGCTCCAATCAAGTCAGAGGCTTTCAGACTGGATTAAAGGGCAGGATCCTTCTGTTTGTTACCTCCTAGAAACTCACTTTTACATAAAAGCAGACACTATATTAGGAAGAAAGTATGGAAAACAGTATTTCAAGCCAATGGGCCATGGAAACAAGTAGGTGTTGCTATCCTAATATCTGACAGGATAGACTTCAAACCAACATTAGTGAGGAAAGGTAAAGAAGGTCACTTTATATTGATTAAAGGAAAAATTAAACAGGATGATATTCTAATTCTAAACATATATGCACCTAACATGGGTGCTTGCAATTTCATCAAACCAACACTATTTGACTTAAGGTCATAGATAACATCAAGCACAATTGCAGTGAGTGACTTCAGTACCCCATTCTCAACAATAATCAGAGAACCATCTGGATAAAATGATGTCATAGAGCAAATGGACCTAACAGATACCTACAGAACATCCCATCCAAATGCTACAGAATAAACATTTTTCTCAGCAACATGTGGAACCTTCTCTAAAGTAGACCATATATCAGGGCACAAAGCAAATAGTAACAAATACAGGAAAATTGAAACATTTCTTTGCATTCTTTCTGATCACGATGGGATTAAACTACAAATCAGCAACAAGAAAAACTACAGAGCATAAACAAAATCATGGAGAAGAAAACATTACACTACTGAATGATGAATGGGTCATTGAGGAAATCAAAAATTTAGAGAATCAAATGATAATGAGAACACAACATATCTAAACCTTTAGACTACAATGAAGGCACTCCTAAGAGGAAAATATATAGCTTGAAGTGTCTATATTAAGAAATTAGAAAGGTTGCAAGTAAACAACTTAATGCCTCACATTAAGGCCTTGAAAGAAGAAGAACAAGGCAAACAAAAATCAGTACATGGGAAGAAAAAATAAAGATTAGGGCAGAAATTATTGAAATAGAACCAAAATAAAAAATACAAAGAATCAGTGAAAGAAAGAGCTGGTTCTTTCAAAGGATAAATAAAAATGATAAACCCTTAGCAAATCTGGCCAGAAGAAAAAGAGACACAAATTATTAAACATAGAATTGAAAAGTAACCATTATAGCAGATGGCAAAATAACACAGAAAATCATAAGGACATACTTTAAGAACATCTACTCCTCTAAGTTTGAAAATCTGAAAGAAATGGATGATTTCCTAGATTTATATGTCCCACCAAAACTAAATCAAGATGAGGTAAACCTTTAAATAAACCTATAACAAGTATGGAGGTCTAGGCAGTCATAAAAGTTCTACAAACTGAAAAAAGCCAGCCAAGATTGTTTCACTGGTAAATTTTATCAGAACTTCATGAACGAACTAAAACCAATGATTCTCAAATTTTTTCCATAAAATAGAAAAGGAAGAAATACTATCTTACTCCTTCTATGAACCCAGTATCACCCTGATAACAAAACCAGACAAAGATAGAACAAAAACACAAAAGAAAGAAAGAAAGAAAGAAAGAAAGAAAGAAAGAAAGAAAGAAAGAAAGAAAATAAATTACAGATCAATCTCCCTCATGAACATAGATGCAACAATTTTCAACAAAATATTGGTAAAGAAGATACAAGAATAAATCAAAAGGATAATTTGGGCTGAAGAGATGGCTTAGCGGTTAAGCGCTTGCCTGTGAAGCCTAAGGACCCTGGTTCGAGGCTTGGTTCCCCAGGTCCCGTGTTAGCCAGATGCACAAGGGGGCGCACGCTTCTGGAGTTCGTTTGCAGAGGCTGGAAGCCCTGGTGCGCCCATTCTCTCTTTCTCCCTCTATGTGTCTTTCTCTCTGTGTCTGTCGCTCTCAAATAAATAAAAATTTAAAAAAAAAAGAAAAAAGAAAAGACAAAAGGATAATTCACCTTGACCAAGTTGGCTTTATCCCTGAGATGCAGGGATGGTTCAACATATGCAAATCGATAAATATAATATAAAACTAGAAGTCTTGGCTATAGCAATAAGACAAGAGACACTCATAAAAGGGATACGAATTGGAAAGAAAAAGATCAAATTGTCATTATTTGCAGATGACATGATTCTATACATAAAGGACCCTAAGAACTCCCAGCAAACTGTTTAAGTTGATACACTTTTAGCAATGTAGCAGGATACAAATAAATACACAGAAGTGAGTACCTTTCTTATATACCTACAACAAAAATGTGGAGGATGAAGTCAGGGAATCATTCCCATTCACAATTTCCTCAAAAAATAAATAATAATAAGGTACCTTGGAATAAACATAAACAAGGAAGTGAAGGATCTCTACAGTGAAAACTTTAATACAAGAATTTAATGCAAGAAATTGTAGAAGAAACTAGATAATGGAAAGACACCCCATGTTCTTGGTTTGGAAGAATCAATATTGCAAAAGTGCCAATCTTAGGCCGCACATGGTGGCACACACATTTAATCCCAGCACTTGGGAGGGAGAGGTAGGAAGATTTCTGTGAGTTCAAGGCCACCTTGAGATTACATAGTGAATTTCCAGATCAGCCTGAGCTAGAGTAAGACCCTACCTTGAAAAGGAAAAAAGAAAAAATGCCAATCTTATGAAAAGTAATCCACACATTTAAAACAATCCCCATTAAAATTCCAATGGAATTCTTCAAAGAAATAGAAAACAATTCTAAAACTCATTTGGAAGTACAAAGAAACCTTGAATAGCCAAAACAATTTTGAGCAACAAAAATAAGGCTGGTGGTATCACCATACTTGATTTTAATCTATATTACAAAACCCTAGTAAAAAATACAGCATGATGCTGGCACAAAAACAGACACACAGATCAATGGAATAGAGTAGAGGAATCATATGTGAATTCAGGCAACTTCAGCCATCTGATATTCGATAAAAATGCCAAAAGTTTCACTGTTGACAATACAACTTTGTGGTAGTTTGAATAGATGGGCCCTAATATATTCAGTTCTTTTTGTTTGTAGTTTGTATTCTGCAGCCACCTGGCTGGAGGTAATGTCACTGGGTGGATCTTTAGGCGTGGTTATGGGTTTCAGATTTCAATCTAAAGATATGCAAAGTGTGCCTAGCAGGATTTCCTGAAGTGTGCTGTGGCTTTTGGCTTTAGGCTTGTGCTTCTTTCTCTCTCTCTCTTTCTCTGTCTGCTTGGGCCTGTGAAAGCAGGCCAGCTTCTTCTGCCATTATGGAACTTCCCCTGGATCTGTAAGCTTCAATAAATATCCCTTCCTCCATAACTGAGCCTGGTCTGGAAGTTCATCTCAGTGAACCTGAATTGGCTGCTACAAACCTCCTTAACAAATGATGCTAGAAAAACTGAATACCTATATGTAGAAGAATGAAAATAGATCATTGTTTCTCTCCATGCACAATAATCAAGTCGAAATGGACCAGGGACCTTAATATCAGACGTGAAACTCTGAAACTGCTAGAGGAAAAAGTAAGGGAAACATTAAAACATATCAGCATAGGTGATGGCTTTCTGAATATAACCCCAGTTGTTCAGGAAATAAAACTATTAATCTACCACTGTGATCTCATGAAATTGCAAAGCCTCTATACAATAAAGGCCACTGTAAATAGAGCAAAGAGCAATGTATAGAATGGGAGAAAATCTTTGTCAGCTATACATCTGACAGAGGATTAATATCCAGAATATACAAAGTGCTTGACAAACTAAATGATATGAAATCAAACAGCCCAATTAAAAATGGGCTATGACACTAAATACATAGTTCTCAAAAGAGGAAATACAAATGTCATGTAAACATCTAAAAAAAATGTTCTACATCTTTAGCCATCAGGTAAATGGATATTTAAAATCCTTTGAGATTGCACCTCACTCCTGTCAGAATGGCTGTCATCAAGAAAACAAATGACACTAAATGTTGGCTAGGATTCTGAAAAAAAGGAACCCTTCTACACTGTTGTTGGGAATGTAGTCTGTACAGCCATTGTGGAAATCAGCGTGGAGGTTCCTGAGACAACTAAATATAGATTTCTCATATGATCCAGCTATAGCACTCATAGGCATATATCCTAAGGACTCTTCTCACTACCTTGGAGATACTTGTTTGTACAACCATGTGTATTGATGCTCTATCCACAGTAGCTAGGAAATGAAGCAAGCCTAAATGTTCCTCAACTGATAAATGACATTATATATAAAAGAAATTCTACTCAGTGGTAAAGAAAAATGAAATTTGCAGGAAAATGGGTGGATCTGGAAAGGATTATACTAAGTGCAGAAATCCAGGCCCAGAAAGCCAAATGTCATATGTTCTTTGTCATATGTGTATCCTGGCTACAAATGTTTAGAGTTGTGTGTGAGCTGGAATAAATTTGGTTGCAGAGAACAGTATGCTAGAAAAGGTCTATAAAGGAGGAGGAGAGAGGAGGACTTAAGGGGATGATACTGTATGTATGTAAGCAGAGAACAGATTATTTGGAGTGGAAAGGCCTAAACAAGTTCAGGAGAAGAAACTGAGTAAAAGAAGGGTCAGGGAAGCATTAATCAAAATCCAGGATATTGTGAATAAGCCACATGAAAACTTATTTTTCTGGACAATGGCACACCCAGAAGCTACAGACTGTTACTAGAAAAGTTTAGTTTCAGGAATGTGATACCTTCTAGTTAGTTTTGGACCAGGGATGATCCTGTTGTCCCCAAAACATTACAGGGTATTGCCAAGGCTCTTGATTTCCCACCAGAAATATATAGTAAGATCATATTGTTGAAGATTCCACATGCCTGGGCTACAAGGTCACTGAGAAATCAAGCTGGGGCTGAGCTACAATCCTCTTCCCTGTAGACCAGCTGACAGCAAGCTGGAAAAAGCTGCACTGCATGCAGCTCTATGGGAGACAGAAGCCATCAGTAGTGAAAATAGTGGACATGGGAAGCCTCAAGTTGGGCCAACCAGACAAAAGACTGAACAGGTGCAAATAATATCATGTCTGTTTGAGGAAAAACAACTGCTCTCTAATTGGACTAGAGTCCCACCCTGGGTGGGAACACATGCCTATTGCTGAAAACCTAATCAAAACCCTATGGTGGGGGAGGTCATGAGCACTGTGAGTTTAACTCCTGCTCTTGTCTGGCTAAATGCATATATTATGCTCACCAAACTGACCTGTAAGCACTTTACCTAACATTCATACCCATATATTAATGCTACTGTCATTTTTGGTTAAAGAAGCATCTTTTCTCAGATGACAGTGACCACTGGCACCTTAGTGCTGAAAAAAAAAGTGACCACTGTTCAGCACTGAATCATCTTTATCACACAATCCAAGGATTAGAGTTCCTTGTGGAAGAGGTGGCAGAAAGAATGTAAAATCTAAAGGAAGGGTAGGACTGCTTACAATGCAATTCTCCAGACAGAAACTTGCCTTCATATTCATGACCTTGCAGTGCCTAGCTCTACTTTCACAACACCCTCAGAGTAGGAGGAAACAAAGTTGACATCAAAATAAAAGAGAGACTAAAGAAAGAGGGAGGGGATATGATAGTGAATTTGTGAATGGGAAAGTGGGGAAAGGGAGGGAATTATTATGGCTTATTGTCTGTAAGTATGGAAGTTCTCAATTTAAAAAAAAAAAATGGCAAAAAAACAAGCCAGTTTGTGGGGAGTGTACTCAGAAGCATTGTTTCACTTGCAGAGACTGACTGGTGCTTTAATGACCCTGCAGTGAATACTGAAAGTCCACTGAGGAGGTTCATAATTGGAATGGAGGCAAGGAAGAGCAGAAACAAGAGGATAACCTGATGGGAATACCAGCAATTTGCAATTTTTCGCAAAATAACCTTCTCAACAAGAAAAGAATGTAGTGAATTAAGAGACAAAACAAATCAGTGATTGTGAATACTGTAGGTAATGAGCATAATAATTATAATGGCAATTTATTTTTTAAATTTTTTTTTAGGTTTAATATACTATGAAGGTTAATTGCAAACTACTATTTAGAAGGAATTAAAAGTCCAGGGTATTTGGGATTGTAGAGATTTCTTAGCAGTTAAGGCTCTTGCTTTCAAAGTCTAAGGAACCAGATTCAATTCCACAGTACCCACATGAGCCAGATGCACATTGTGGTGCATGCATGTGGAGTTATTTTGCAGTGAATAGAGGTCCTGGTGTGCCCATTCTCTCTCCCTCCCTCCCTCTCTCTCTCTCTCTCTCTCTCTCTCTCTCTCTCTCTCTCCCTGTTTCTCTCTCACACCCTCTTTCTCCATCTTTACTTGCCTCTTTCACTCTCTGTCTCTCTTAACTAAATAAATAAAAATAAAATATATAAAAACATTCTGGATATTTATTTCCTAGGCTGCTTTGGCTTGGTACCTACACCACCATCTTAACCAGAAGAGCCCAAACTCAAGGATGTCTTTATGTCTTTAGAGTGAACTTGTTAGGAATTATTTTATGTGGGATCTTTCAGATTTTTAGTCATCTGATAGACTTCACATAAATCTGGTGATTTACATGATTTACAGGCAAGGCACTTTGTACACACAGTTTTTGACAAGTAGAGAATAATTATACAATTACTAAACTTATAGTCTCATACCATGGGTTTATTGGACATTTTTCTTTTATGTCTGAAGAAACTTTCTGAAGTGAGAATAAGGTTTTCAAACCCAATTATAGTTTGTAAATGGATATGCTTAGTATAAGGATATTAACATTAATAACTGCATTCACTAATAATGCCAAGTGATTTCTCCTTTTATTCAAATGTCTATATCTCTTATGCAAGCCCTTTTACAGGTTCTGATACCGTGTACTACATCACTGTGATGGTTAATATTTACTGTCAACTTGTTAAGATTTGAATCACCATGGAAACCAACCTCTGAGCAAGTCTGAGGGAGTTTCCAGATCAAGTTAGCTGAAGGGGGAAGACTCACCTCAAATGTGGAAGACACTATTCCAGGGAATGAGGTCCTGGACTTAATAAAGACAATAAAGTGAGCTGAGCAAAGCACTAGTCTTTCTTGGATTCCCATCTGCAGATACAATGTGACAAGGTACCTTATGACCCTGCTGCAATACTTTCACTGCCTCGATAGACTATGTCTTTGGACTGTACAACAAACAATTTGGCTATATTCTACATATTTCTTGAGAACTTGAAGAAAAGAAAATTAAAAAGTAACAACAAAAATATTTATTTTTTGGTACAGGAAACCTCAAAACCGTATTACCATCAGGTTTAATCAGGTTGGTTTTTGGTTAAGGCTCACTGCTTCCATATGGATTGAAAGTGAGACAGAAAATAAATGGAACTGAAAGGCATGAAAACATGTGCATTTGGTGAGGAAAGTGTAAATTTGAAGTTACAAACAAGGTAGAATTGAAGGCAGCTACAAATATTAACAGAAGTATTACTATCAAAATGAAACCCTGTGCTCTGCATGGGAACTACAAAAAAAAAAAAAAAAAAGTGTCAGGGAACAAGATCCAGACTGTGAAAATAAAAGTATTTTTGAAAAAAGAGAGCATAAACTGAGAACACTGTTGAAGGGTTTCCCTGCAGAAAAACAAGTGTTTCTCTAGGTTCAGCACACACAAGGGGACCAGTATCCATCTAAAGCTTGAAAGACAACTTGGCAGTGTTGTCCACCTGTACAAATTTGAAATATGAATGATTCAGGGTGACATGGAGTCTTGCACCATGGATCTCAGAGGCAAGTCATTATGGTAGGAATCCCTATAATGAGTCCCTGAAAGGCCACTGCATGGAGATGTGAAGCTGAAATCTAAGTTTCATTGGGGTACTCTGGATATTGAAAATGTCACTGACATAGCACAACTGAATAAGGCTGTTCTCATGAATTGGTGCTAGCCCCAGAGAAAGGTTGTGCACTTAAGAAAGCAAAACTGGACTTCCGGCCAAGATGGCGACTGCCTAGCTGTGCTACAAATCCTGGGGAAAGAAAGGCAAGACATTAAGGGTTTTCTGGGTCTTCTTATCTTTGGGACGGCACAGAGAGGGGGAAACCAGGGAATCATGGATCCCCTCACAGGCACGTAGACCACCCCTAACACCAAATAGCTGTCATGTCCCGCACCATGGTCCTGCGCCCTGCCACAGCCGCCGCCCGTGCCTATCAATTCCTACATGCGGAAGCTTAAACTGCTCTTCACACTTGCCCACATTACTCTTCAGTGAGCCCAGTCCCACAACAACTCCCACACAAGCCCAGACTGTGTCTCTTGCTTGTGGCAGCTGAGGTGCCCTACCTGTCTGTCAAGCCCACCATCCTACATTCTCCTGTGGAGGGGGGATGCAGACTGTTTCTGGGTTGCAGTATTCCCAGCCAGATTTGAGCTGTTTCAGGGCTTAGTATCTCAGTCCCCCTCCAAAATCGAACACAGGCAGCTTTGGCGCATTACTGCTTGAGAATTCAGGCAACTTTGGCACCCCTTTCAGGCAGTAGATAGGCGGCTTTGGCAAGTGGGAGTCAAAGCCTAGGCTGCTTGGCCACTGACCCAGGCAGCCTCAGATTCCCATTGAGCTAGAGCCCAGGCTGATCCACCCACCTACCTGCCCATACTCTGTCATGGGAAGACCACAGTGCAAAAGAAATAACATGAAAAATCAAATGCAAGAAAACCCAGTTAGATCACTCAGTCCTATAAGGAATGCATCTAACCAAAACATAGAAGAGTTATTAGGATCATAACATCAAATTGGAGCTATGAGCAAGGCAACCCTAACAAACATACTGGTAGAACTTGCAGGAAAGCAACAAAGGGCCGATAGTCATGTGAAAGCTACCATCACTAAGCTAGAATAATTTGATAAGAAATTAGAAGGAGTTCAAAGAGAGTTAATAGATATGAGGAAGAGTGAAAAAAAAAGAGGACCTTAAAAATCAGCTGGCCATACAAAATGAAGACATAAAGAAATGCAAGGATTAATTCCAAGAATCATCAAGAAAATCAGAAAATGATATAAAAATGGAGCTTGACAGAGCAATGAAAATGATACATAGAAAAGTAGTAGAAAATGCAAACTTAATTGAACAAGCCCAAAACGCTCTAGAGGCTCGCAAGAATAGAGTCAGCAAAGTGGAGGATAGAAACTCTGATATGGAAGATAAGATGGAAGAAACAGTTTGAGAGTTCAAAAACTTCAGTAAGTTCAACAGTTCCAGTGAACAGAACACAAGGGAATTGTGGGATACACTTAAACGTCCTAGTATCAGAATCATTGGAATACCAGAAGGAGAAGAATTTCAGACCAAAGGCATGGACAACTTATTTAACAAAATAATTAAAGAAAACTTCCCCAGTCTCTTAAAAGAAAGGCCCATCAAGATACAAGAAACCAACAGAACTCCAAACAGACTGGACCAAAGGAGAAATTCTCCAATACATATTATCATTAACACTCTAAACATTTACACCAAAGAGAAAATCCTAAAACCAGCTAGGGAAAAATAGTGCACCAGTTTCAAGGGTAACCCCATCAGAATTACTTCAGACTTCTCAATGAAAACCATGTAAGCTAGAAGGGACTGGAGTGAAACTCTCCAGAGTCTAAGAACCTTAATGAACCCATCACACTCATAGAGATTGAAAAAGTAATAAAAAAAACCTCCGCAGATATAAGAGTCCAGGACCATATGGCTTCTCAGCTAAATTCTATCAAACCTTCATGGAAGAAATTAAACCAAACTTTCTAAAACTGTGCAACACAACTGAAGAACAGGGAAAGCTACCCAACTCCTTTTATGAACTTAGTGTCACCCTAATTCCAAAACCAGGCAGAGATGCCACAAGAAAAGAAAACTACCGGCCTATTTCCCTAATGAACTTGGATGCATAGATCCTGAACAAAGTCCTCACAAACTGAATCCAACAACACATCAAAAGCATTATCCAACTTGACCAAGTGGGATTTATCCCAGGAACACAAGGGTGGTTCAACATAAGGAAATCTGTCAATGTAATACACCACATAAACAAGATTAACCATAAAAACCACATGATCATTTCGATAGATACAGAAAAGGCCTTTGAAAAGATACAACATCACTTCATGATCAAAATATTGGAGAGAATTGGCATGGTTGGTTCATATCTTAATATAATAAAGGCAATATACAAAACTCCGAAGGCCCAAATAATACTCAATGGAGAGAGACTGGAGGAATTCCCATTAAGATTAAGAAAAAGACAGGGTTGTCCTCTCTCACCTCTGCTTTTCAATATAGTACTGGAAGTCCTAGCTCAAGCAATAAGACAGGAAAAGGAAATAAAAGGGATACAATTTGGAAAGGAAAAAGTTAAGTTAGTTCTATTTGCTGATGACATGATTGTTTATGTAAGAGACACAAGAGGCTACATCCCAAAGCTCCTGAAGGTGATTAACTCCAGTAGCAAAGTAGCAGGATACAAAATCAATGCACAAACATCAGTAGCCTTTCTATATGCAAGTGACAAAGATACAGAGAAAGAAATAAGGGACATAAGTCCCATTTTCAATAGCAAGAAAAAAAAAATATCTTGGAATAACATTAACCAAGGAAGTGAAAGATCTATACAACAAAAACATTAAAACACTCAAAAAAACAAATTGAGGAGGACTTGAGGAAATGGAAAGACCACTCATGCTCCTGGATAGGCAGAATTAACATTGTGAAGATGACAATCTTACTAAAGGCAATAAATAAATTAAATGCAATTCCTATTAAAATCCCTACAGTGTTCTTCACAGCAATAGAAAAAATGTTCTCAAATTTCATATGAAAAGTCAGAAGGCCTCGTATATCCAAACATACCCTCAGCAAAAGAAATACCTCTGGTGGCATCACCATACCTGATCTAAAGCTATATTACAAAGCCATAGTAACAAAAACAGCATGGTATTGGCATAAAAACAGGACTTTAGACCGATGGAATAGACTTGAGGACCTGAGCTTTGGGTCAAGCAACTATTGCTACTTGATATTCAACAAAGGCCTAAACAATACAGGCTGGAAAAATGGCAGTATATTCAACAAATGGTGCTGGACAAACTAGATAACCACATACAGGAAAATGAAACATGATCCACAAATTTCAGCATGCACTACACTCAAATCCAATTGGACCAAAGACTTCAATATAAGACCAGAAACTCAAATACTACTGGAAGAAAATTTAGGAAGTACTTTCCATGATATAGGAATGGAAAAAGACTTCCTGAACAAAACGCCAGTAGCTCAGGATCTTAAGCAGTCCCTCCACCAATGGGAACACATGAAGTTGGAGAGTTTCTTTACAGAAAACCATACAATAAGCAAAGCCAGTAGATTACCCACAGAATGGGAGAAAATATTTTCAGGTCATTCAACTTATAGAGGCCTAATCTCTAGAATCTACAAAGAACTCAAAAATCTAAACAGTAAGAAGTCAAACACCCCATTCACAAAATGGGGCAAAGAGCTGAAAAGTCAGTTCACAGAGAAAGAAACACAAATGGCAAACACACAATTAAAAAAATGTTCATCATCCCTAATCATCAGAGAAATGCAAATTAAAACAACTATGAGATTCCACATTACGCCAATAAGGATAGCAAACATCAAAAACTCAAACGAGGGACTTCCGGTTAAGATGACAGCGTAGGTACCAGGCCAAAGCAGCCTAGGGGGGAAAAAGACCAAAAAAACTCAGCAAAATACACACTTTTACTAAAAAGTGAGGTGTATAGGAAATTGAAGTGGCAGTGGAGAAGTATAAGAGTTCCAGAGCATCCAGAGCCTGCACAGGCGGGAAAAGCGGCTCCGGCAGCTCGGCCAACCGCTGCGGCCGCAGCGCACCAGAAAGCTTCCAGGCATGGCTCCAGCCACAGGAAAATCCAGGTGCGGGAGCTTTCCCTCACACTGGCGCTCTCTGCAACTCGGGAAACGTGAGGGGAGAGCAGCAGCGAGCAACGGAGGAGCAGACTGCGAGGTAGAAGAACACTTGGAGCAGTGAGAGAACCAGAGCAGCTACGGCTCTTCCCCTCCCCCACCGCCTGAGCCCAGCTCCGGTGAACAGAGCAGCGGCCCAGGACCCGGCCACGCCAACTTGGGCTGACAGCAGGACCCAAGCAGGAGCAGAGTTCGGCAGCAACATCAGCGGCTCCAGCACCGGTAACAGCGGCCCCAGCAGCAGCAGACCCAGGAGTGGCAGCAGCGGCAGACTTGGCAGTAGCAACTTCAGGGGGAGCAGCGGCAGTGGACACAGCAGCAACAGCTTCAGCAGCAGTGGTGGCTCCAGCAGTGGCAGCTACAGCAGCAGCAGAGGCAGCAGAAGGGGTGGGTCAAGCAGCAACACCTTCAGCAGCAGTGGCTACAGACACAGCAGGGGCAGCTTCAGCAGCAGCAGTTCCAGCAGCAGGGGTGCTGATCTGCAGGGCCACACTTGCCAGGCTCGGTTTGCCCCACAGGAAAAGCAAGTGCCCAGCTCCAGAAATCAGAACAGCAGCCCGACGACCCAGGCAGCAACTTGACTGAGACCAAAATCATCCAAGGTAACTGGGATTGCACCAGGGAAGGGTCTCACTTGGTCGCAAGCTGACTTGGATCCCTCAACAGACCAGAAATCTTAACCTCTTTGTTGATAGAGGATCTGGTCGTTATAATAACTACTCTTGCATACATACTCGGGGCTGATTTTGATTGAATGTGTACAGTGTTTAGTTAAATTTTAGAATCTACCTGTATTTTACTCCACTCAGCCTGCTGGAATACTCCTATAGCAGGGAAACTCAACCCCTAGAACATCTTTGTAGATACTCTGAGAGTCTTAAGAACCACACCTAACACCTTAAGGTCCTACCCTGAAAATATATTTCATCAAATCAGTTGATACAGCTAAGAATACACAGCTAGCTAGAGAATCCAAGCATTAACTTAACCCAAGATGCAAAAATATATACATTATAACACAAGAAACACTAAAAAGCAAGATGATATAAATCCACCTAATGTATCATAAATGTCCTCCAGTGAGAAAGAGTTAGAGGAAATGACTGAGGAAGAGTTCAAAAGAATGATTATAAATATGTCCAAAGAGGTCAAAGAACACATCAAAACAATCAAAGAAGAAATCAAAGAGGAAATCAAAGGAATCAAAGAAGATGCAGGACACCAATTTAATGAAATAAAGAAGGCAATACAAGACATAAATAAGGAAATAGTAATAATAAAGAAAAACCAGTCAGAATTACTAGCAATGAAGAACACAGTTAATGAAATAAAAAAACCGGTAGAAAATCTCACCAGTAGGATGGATAAGGGAGAGGACAGAATATCTAAGCTAGAAGATCAGGTGGCAGACCTAATGCAGTCCAACAAAGAGAAAGACAAACTTATAGAAAAGTATGAATGGGAATTTCAATATATTTGGGAAACTATGAAAAGATCCAATATAAGAATTCAGGGCATAGTAGAAGGAGAAGAACTCCACTCCAGAGGCATAGTAGGCATCTTAAACAAAATCATAGAAGAAAATTTCCCCCAAATTGGGAAAGAGGTGCCCATGCAGATACAGGAAGCCTTTAGAACCCCAGCCAGACAAAACCCAGAAAGAACCTCTCCTCGCCATATTATAATCAAACTTCCAAACATACACACACCAAGGAAAAAATATTGAAAGCAGTTAGAGAGAAAAATCAAGTTACCTACAAAAGCAAGCCCATCAGGATTACAGCAGATTATTCAACACAAAATTTTAAAGCCAGAAGGGCTTGGAGTGATATATACCAAGTTCTGAAAGATAACAACTGTCAACCAAGGTTACTTTATCCTGCAAAGTTATCCATTCAAATAGATGGAGAAATAAAGACATTCCATGACAAAAGCAGGTTAAAGGAGTATTTGAAGACAAAACCAGCTCTACAGAAAATACTTGATAGAATCCTCCATGCTGAAGAAAAGGAAAAGCACACATATAAGGAACCTAGGAAAAATAAGCAATATTCAAATACTAGTTAACAGAAGAGAACGCAGGGAGAACAAGAAACACACACACACAAAAAAAAAAAAAAAAACAATGACAAACATAAATACACACCTTTCAATAATATCTCTTAAAATCAACAGCCTCAATGCCCCAACAAAAAGACATAGATTTGCAGACTGGGTTAAAAAGCAGGATCCTACAATTTGTTGTCTCTAAGAAACTCACCTTTCTACAAAGGATAGACATTATCTTAGGGTGAAAGGTTGGAAGATGGTGTTTCAAGTAAATGGGCCTAGAAAACAAGCAGGGGTTGCTATCCTAATATCAGACAGGGTAGACTTTAGTCCAATGTTAGTCAAGAAATTAAGGAAGGTCACTTTATATTCATTAAGGGCACACTCCAACAGGAGGACATTACAATCCTAAACATATATCCACCTAACATGGGGGCTCCCAAATTCGTCAAATACTGTTAGAATTAAGGTTACAGATAACACCAAACACAGTGGTGGTAGGTGACTTTAACACCCCACTCTCATCAATTGACAGGTCATCCCGGGAAAGAATAAACAGAGAGGCATCTGGACTAAATGAGGTCATAGAAGGAATAGACTTAACAGATATATATAGAACATTTCATCCAAAGGCTGCAGAATATACATTCTTTTCAGTAGCACATGCAACATTCTCTAAAATAGACCATATATTAGTACACAAAGCAAATTTTAACAAATTCAGGAAAATTGAAATAATTCCTTGCATTCTATCTGACCACAATGGAATTAAACTACAAATCAGTAGCAAGAAAGGCTATAGAGCATACACAAAATCATGGAAACTAAACAATACACTACTAAATGATGAATGGGTCAATGAAGAAATCAACAAGGAAATCAAAAAATTTATAGAGTCAAATGATAATGAGAACACAACATACCAAAATCTCTGGGACACAATGAAGGCAGTTCTAAGAGGAGTGCCTATTTTAAGAAATTATAAAGGTTGCAAGTAAACGACCTAATGCTTCAACTTAAAGCCTTGGAAAAAGAAGAACAAGGCGAACCAAAGATCAGTAGATGGGAAGAAATAATAAAGATTAGGGCAGAAATGAATGAAATAGAAACAAAAAGAACAATCCAAAGAATCAATGAAACAAAGAGTTGGTTCTTTGAAAGGAAAACAATATTGATAAACCCTTAGCAAATCTGACCAAAAGAAAGAGAGAAGAGACACAAATTAATAAAATCAGAGATGAACAAGGTAACATCACAACAGATGCCAGAGAAATTCAAAAAATCATAGGGACATACTATAAAAGCATATACTCCACAAAGTATGAAAATCTGAAAGAAATGGATGATTTCCTTGATCTATATGACCTACCTAAATTAAATCAAAATGAGATTAATCACTTAAATAGACCTATAACAAACATGGAGATCCAAACAGTTATCAATAATCTCCCAACTAAAAAAAGCCCAGGCCCGGATGGATTCACTGCTGAATTTTACCAGACTTTTAAAGAAGAGCTAACACCATTGCTTCTTAAGCTTTTCCAGGAAATAGAAAAAGAAGGAATTCTACCAAACTCCTTCTATGAGGCCAGCATCACCCTGATACCAAAACCAGGCAAAGATAGAACAAAAAAAGAAAATTACAGACCAATCTCCCTCATGAACATAGATGCAAAAATTCTCAACAAAATATTGGCAAACAGAGTAAAGACTATATCAAAAAGATCATACACCCTGACCAAGTAGGCTTTATCCCTGAGATGCACGGAGAACAAAAAAAGAAAATTACAGACCAATCTCCCTCATGAACATAGATGCAAAAATTCTCAACAAAATATTGGCAAACAGAGTAAAGACTATATCAAAAAGATCATACACCCTGACCAAGTAGGCTTTATCCCTGAGATGCAGGGATGGTTCAACATATGCAAATCTATAAATGTAATACATTACATTAACGGGTTGAAGGACAAAAATCACATGATCATCTCATTAGACGCAAAGAAAGCATTTGACAAAATCCAACATCCCTTCATGATAAAAGTCCTACAGAGACTGGGAATAGAAGGAACATATCTCAATATAATAAAGGCAATTTATGACAAGCCTACAGCCAACATATTACTAAATGGGGAAAAACTGGAAGCTTTTCCACTAAAATCAGGAAC
This sequence comes from Jaculus jaculus, assembly GCF_020740685.1. Taxonomy (NCBI): domain Eukaryota; kingdom Metazoa; phylum Chordata; class Mammalia; order Rodentia; family Dipodidae; genus Jaculus; species Jaculus jaculus. The sequence goes on along the minus strand of NC_059102.1, from coordinate 199,093,816 downwards.
AAGACAAGGGTGTCCACTGTCCCCACTTTTATTTAATATAGTTTTGGAAGTCTTAGCCATAGCAATAAGGCAAGAGACACACATAAAAGGGATACAAATTGGAAAGGAAGAGATCAAGTTATCCTTATTTGCAGATGACATGATTGTATACATAAAGGACCCTAAAGACTCTACTAGCAAACTGTTAGAGCTGATCAAAACCTACAGCAATGTAGCAGGATACAAAATAAATACACAGAAATCAGTAGCCTTCATATATGCTAACAACAAACACACAGAGGATGAAATCAGAGAATCACTCTCTTTCACAATTGCATCAAAAAAAAAAATAAAGTACCTTGGAATAAACCTAACCAAGGTAGTAAAGAATCTATACAATGAGAACTTTAAAACACTCAAGCGAGAAATTGCAGAAGACACTAGAATGTGAAGAAACATCCCTTGTTCCTGGATTGGAAGAATCAATATTGTGAAAATGGCAATCTTACCTAAAGCAATCTACACATTTAATGCAACCCCTATCAAAATTCCAAAGGCTTTCTTCATGGAAATAGAAAAAACAATGCAAAAATTCATTTGGAATCACAAAAAACCTCGAATATCTAAAATAATACTGAGCAACAAAAAAGAGGCTGGTGGTATCACCATACCTGATTTTAACCTATACTACAGAGCCATAGTAACAAAAACAGCATGGTACTGGCACAAAAAGAGACATGTAGATCAGTGGAACATAATAGAGGACCCAGATGTAAGCCCAAGTAGCTATAGCCACCTGATATTCGATAAAAATGCCAAAAATACTCATTGGAGAAGAGACAGACTCTTCAGCAAATGGTGTTTTGAAAACTGGATATATATCTGCAGAAGGATGAAAATAGATTCTTCTCTCTCATCATGCACAAGAATTAAATCCAAATGGATTAACGACCTTAACATCAGACCGGAAACTTAGAAACTGCTAGAGGAAAAAGTAGGGGAAACCCTTCAACATATTGGTCTTGGCAAAGACTTTCTGAATACAACCCCAATTGCTCAGGCAATAAAACCACAGATTAACCACTGGGACCTAATGAAATTACAAAGATTTTGCACCACAAAGGACACAGTGAGAAAAGCAAAGATGCAACCTACAGAATGGGAAAAAATCTTCACCAGCTATCTATCTGATAAAGGATTAATATCTAGGATATACAAAGAACTCAAAAAGTTAAATAATAAGGAATCAAACAAGCCAATCAAAAAATGGGCTATGGAGCTAAATAGACAGTTCTCCAAGGAAGAAATACGAATGGCATATAAGCATCTAAAAAAATGTTCTACGTCACTAGTCATCAGGGAAATGCAGATTAAAACTACATTGAGATTCCATCTCACTCTTGTCAGATTGGCCACCATCATGAAAACAAATGATCATAGATGTTGGCGGGGATGTGGAAAAAAAGGAACCCTTCTGCACTGCTGGTGGGAATGCAATCTGGTCCAGCCATTGTGGAAAACAGTGTGGAGGTTCCTAAAACAGCTAGAGATTGATCTACCGTATGAATCAGCTATAGCACTCCTAGGCATATATCCAAAGGACTCATCTCATTTCCTTAGAAGTACATGCTCAACCATGTTTATTGCTGCTCAATTTATAATAGCTGGGAAATGGAACCAGCCTAGATGTCCCTCAACAGATGAGTGGATAATGAAGATGTGGCACATTTATACAATGGAGTTCTACTCAGCGGTAAAGAAAAAGAAGTTATGAAATTTGCAGAAAAATGGATGGACCTGGAAAGTATCATACTAAGTGAGGTAACCCAGACCCAGAAAGCCAAGCACCACATGTTCTCTCTCATATGTGGATCCTATTTACAGATTACTGGGCTTCTGCGTGAGAATGAAAATACTTAGTAGCAGCAGCCAGTAAGTTAAAAAGGAGACATAAAGGGTACAGAAAGGAAGGGAGGAGGATACTTAATAGGTTGATATTGTATATATGTAATTACAATGATTGTAATGGGGAGGTAATATGATGGAGAATGGAATTTCAAATGGGAAAGTGTGGGGGTGGGGAGGGAGGGAATTACCATGGGATATATTTTATAATCATGGAAAATCTTAATAAAAATTAAAAAAAATAAAAAGGAAAAAGAAAAAAAAAAGAAAAAAATCAAACGAAAATAAATGCTGATGAGGATGTGGAGAAGTAGGAACACTCATCCACTGTTGGTGGGAATGTAGGATGGTACAACCACTTTGGAAAGCAATATGGAGACTCCTGAAAAAGCTGACTATAGAGATACCAACAGACCCAGTTATTCTCTTACTTGGCATCTACCCTAAAACCTTCAAACCACAGGCCAGAGAGATTTGCTCAACCATGTTTGTAGTGGCTCAGTTGGTAATAGCTAAGAGCTGGAATCAATCCAGATGTCCATCACTAGAAGAATGGATAACTAAACTGTGGTATGCCCACACAACAGAATTCTACATAGCAGTAAGAAAAAAAAATGACACAAAGAAATTTGAGGTAAAATGGGTTAACCTGGAACTTATCATTCTCAGTGAACTTACCCAATCTCAAAAAAATAATTGCCACATAGTCTCACTCATCTACACCACCTAACCTCAATCTACCCAGGAAACCTTACATTCCCATCAAGCATCTCATGAACTAGACACTAGGAAGGATGGGGAGGTAGGGGAGGGCATTGAAGTGGTGGGAAACACTAATCTAGACCCAAATGGCAATGGTACCATAAAATTCTACTTCCTAATATCAAACCAAACGGTTGAACCTTCACCAGGCCCTTACAGGAAACACCTGAACCACAAGACACTGGAGAGGGTAGATCAAGTCTAACCTAAACCTTCTACATCTTTCCTCCCTCCCTCTCCCTCTCCTTCTCCTTCTCCCTCTCCCTCTCCTTCCCCCCTCCCCCCCTCTCTTTCTCCTCTCTAACTCTTCTATATTAGTTATATTTTTCCTCATTCTCTTAGTGGGCACTGACCTGTAACTCCCAGTACCAGCATGGGGCTGTCATCCACAGTGAGCTTTTGATCAGAGAGACCTACAAGGTTTCCTAAAAGACAGACAGATTTCTGTCAGAGTACTTGATGACCCACCAAAGGTTAGTGGTAAGAACCTACTGCTGAAGACACAATATGCATCTGACACGTAAAATGGAATAGCATGGCTGGAAGCCAGGAGAGAGTCAGTCCCTAGACAGTCAGCATGTCTAGTGCCAGAAGGGCGACTAGGGGAAATGACCATTATCTGTCCAAGCAACTTATGGTCTAACCTACTTAGCAACAAATAACCTGTTGTGATGCCCACACAATTGCAATAGTGGCACACAGCCATGGTAGGGAACCAACTATTCTTGGTTTTGCTAACTGATCCCCTCAGTGGTACTAGACCCATAAATGGAGCTGGGAAACAAGTCAGAATCATATCCAAACATAAGCCCTCTCTCCAATATCAAGCTACCATCAATCATGGGCTACAAGTGGGCCTACACCTATTAACCTTTCTATCAAAAAAAAAAAAATTAAGGGTTATTTCATTTGTCCTGGAGCTAACTGACTCTCTTTTTGAGAATCTGCTTCTCTTTTTCAGATTGATGCATATCCTAAGGAGAGAGCCACCCCATCATACCTAAAAAGTGCCCTGGTTGAAACAAAGGAAAATTGGTGAAACAAGCAAGGGTGCTGTTTTCCTGATGAACTGGATACCAGCACAAGGGGGAAGGAGACCAACACAGAGAAAAATCTACCCCTACCAAATCAGAGAGCCAAAGCCTCAGAAGCTTCCAACACCTCATCACTGAAGCAGACCAAAAAAGAACCCACATGGCTTAGGGAAATTTTGTGGAAGAGGGGGTGGAAAGAATGGCAGAGCCACATGTTAGGTCATGATATGCAGAGACATTTATCTTACCAATAATTGTGGGCTAACTCCACAATACATGACCCATATACCTCAATAAGGAGGGGCCAATGGGGAGGGGGTAGGTCATGGAGGAGCCTAATAATTATACCAAACTGCCTGTATTTGCTGAATAGAAAACTAATTAAAAAAATTTTAAAAAGAAAGCAAAACTGGAAGGATGGGGCTACCAAGCTCCTTGAAGTTCCCTTCATGTAGGCTTGCTTTCAAAGATCCAGAATGTTTTATGTTGTTAGAATTGTTGGCAATAATCTTGGTCCATTTTGGTCCTTCTGTACTATACTATCAAGATTCCAAGGAAGATGTGCCCACTAGCACAATATTGAAATGACTGATGACTTACGGATGCAACCAACCACTTTCTGATTCAGTGTAGCCTTTTCCATAGGCAAGTAGTCATAATTGTTACTATTAGAGAAAAGACATATGGCTAAGGATTTCATAGTACCCAATGAAGTGATAACTACTGTTTTATTTATTGATTTTTTAAGGTAGGGTCTTGCTTTTGCCTAGGATGACCTGCTTGTAGAAACTTTTTGAGCAGTGGGCACAAGTTACTGTGGAGACTCACTCATTTACTCTAGGGAATGAGTCTTGCTGTGGCATAGTGATACAATACTCAACTCTAAAAGGAAAAAAAAAAAGGTCATCTATTTTATCACCTCAAACTCTCAGGAAACATCAAAGAAAACAAAGGAAAAAGAATGTAAGAAACTGAGGAGTGATTGGAGTGTAATGTCTATTTCATCAGAATTGAACCATTCATGCAGGTACATATCACTTTGAATCTAATGAAACTTAAAAGGTACAGAAAGCTTATGAAGTTACAAAATTTATAATGTCCCTCCTATGGTCTTAGGAACCTGCAAACTACTACTAGTGAAGAGAATCTAGAGTAGAGATGTTCCAAATTGGGCATGGAACTCTCGGAATCCAGACCTTGTGAATGATCGGCTATGGTGTTGCATTATGGCGATCCAGGTGACTAAGAGTCATCTGGGCTCACTGGAAGTAATCTCAAAAATTCATAGGTTTTGCCTATTACACTTGATTGGCTAGACAATCTCAGGTGTTTTGTTTCTTTGTTTGCTATTCTTTACTTAGTTAAAAAGAATAATCTTGAAACCTACAGCCCTAAGTCAGTTTCCAAGCCATACCTATAATGTTGAGTAAATATCTTTATAATGAATGCAGGGTTATGATTGGGAGTTTGAGAAGATGCATTTTACATTCTTCAATGCATTTAAAAACTATGAAGGAAGTACATTTTCTATTGTATATTCTGAATATAATTTATTACATTTAATTAAAGAATTTTGAAAAATAGAAATATGTGCATAAAAATTGCGAAGAAATTCTCAGAGACATTTATTTCAAGAAAGATTTTGAAATGGGTTTGAGATGTAAATTGTGATAAAAATTTAATAGTAAGAGAGAAATGAGTTTTAATTTTAGTTAAAAGCAATTTATCATTGATGTTTGCAGCACTGTTATTTTGACCTTGTTATATTGGTATAACTTTGAAAAGTATTATTTGTATACAAATTTAAGAAACACTTTGATATGTTTTAAAGTTCAAATAATTACAATGTCAAAAGTATTTTATAATGAATTGTCTCTAATTTCCATAGTAAGCAATTGCCTTACTGTTTGGTGAGTAAATTCAAAATAAATGTTCTTGAAATTTAGGAATAACATAAAAACAATAAACTTTTTCCAATATTACTTGGATACTATATCTTCTTAATTATCCTGTGTGTTTTATGCATTTGATTTAATAGCCATAACTCACCTCAATGTATCATCATATTTCTTACTTTATTTTAATATTATATTACCATAATATTATTAAATTACAAACATTGGTTAAGATTTAGGAAATATGATTTATGATGGAGGATTCATTAATTTACATATATATTTATATTTATATAATTTATATATATGTAAATTAATTAGTGGTGGTTTGATTCAGGGGTTCCCCATAAACTTAGGTGTTGTGAATGGTAGGTTCCCAGCTGATGGAGATTTGGGAATAAATACCTCCAGGAGGCAGTGTATTGTTGGGGGCGGTGTTATGGGTGTTATAGCCAGTTTCCTCTTTCTGGTATTTGGCACACCTTCCTGTTTCTATGGCCCACCTTATATTGGCCAGAGGGTAATATCCAACCTCTTCTCATGTCATAATTTTCCCTGCCATCATAGAGATTCCCCTCAAGCCTGTAAGCCAAAATAAACCTGAAGCTGCTTTTGGTTGGGTGATTTCTACCAGCATTGTGTACCTGACTACAACACTAAAGTGGTATGGAAGAGCGGTGTCATTTGCTGCTAGAGAACTGTGTGGCTTTGGCCTTTTGGAGCTGATTTTCAAGAGGAATGTGGAAGGATTCGAAACCTTGGCCTAAGAGATGCCTTGCAGTGCTGTAAGTACTGCTTGATGAATTACTCTGGTCAGAGTTGAAAGTTTTAAATGCTGTAAGAACTATGGACTGTGAGGTTTGGCTTAGGAGGGTGAGAAAGAGCTGTACCTAGACTGGGCTCGCAGTTTGTGTGGGAAGCTTGCTGTTATGCGTGGGTCCTGAGAAGTTGTGCAGGGTTGTTTTGCGTAGAAATGAACTGGTGTGAGCAGAGGGATATGGCAAAGAAAAAAACTGAAATCTGTGGGCTTAAACTGATGCTCATTCACCTTTAAATTGTTTTAGAGATAACAACTATTGAGATTGGGCCAGCTGAACTACATTGAGGCAACAGGAAGAATGTAGACTCTACTGAAGGGGTCTGAAGTAGTGCCCTGTTCTTTCAGTCTGCTTTATTCCCCCCTGGATTAACAAATTGGCATTCTACCTGGTATTGTGGAGAATAAGAAAGTCATGAAAGAGAGGGTCATTGAGTTTGCAACAAGGTCTTGTGTTTTTGAAATGGCCATGGGCAGTATGAAGCAGGTTTGCTGGGTGCCTGCATGGAGACCACAGGGGTCCATGAGGATGAACTGTGGATCACAGTGGAGGCCCAATGGAGATGCTGGAGCCATGAGATGGCTGCTAAGGAAAGCTGCATGTCCCAGATGAATTTTTCCAGGACTGTGAGTAGCCTAGCTGAGGGGCAGAGTTGGAATTCCAGAGACTTGTTGCTGGTTAGAATTATCAGACTTGGAGATTTGTAACTGGCTAGAGTTGTTAGACTTGAAGCTACAGAGTTTCATGTTTTCCCTGTTTCTTTTAAATCATGTATTGGTTGAATATTACTTTGCTATGCCCAGTGCCAAGTTTTGCAGTGTGAATGTTTATTCTGTGCCATCATGGTTTTTTTTTTTTAATTTTTGAAGTTTATTTTTTGGTATTATGACTTATGCTTGAACATCATTAGAACTGATAAAAACTATGGGGACTTTTAAAATTGGTTGAATGCATTGTATTTTATATTATGTATGGATATCAATTGAAAGGGGCAGAATGTGATGGTTTGATTCAGTTGTTCCCCATTAACTTAGGTGGTCTGAGTGCTAGGTTCCCAGCTGATGGAAATTTGGGAATTAACACCTCCAGGAGGCAGTGTATTGTAGAGGGCAGGCTTATGTGTGTTATAGCCAGTTTCTCTTTGCTAGTGTTTGGCACACTCTCCTGTTTCTATGGTCCACCTTATGTTGATCAGGGGGTGATATCCACCCTCTGCTCATGTCCCTGTTTTCCCTGCCATCGTGGAGCTTCCTCTCAAGCCTGTAAGCCAAAATAAACCTCAAGATGCTTTAGGTTTGGTGATTTCTACCAGCAATGCGGACCTGACTGAAATATATAACATATATGTGTGTGTGTATTATATATATATTAGCTTGAGAACATCTTATAGTTATTTAAGTTCAACAATTAACATCCAAAGCTAATGGTAACTTTGGTACTATTGCCAGAATAATTCATGTGTACCTTGACTTCTCTGTTTCTACTATTCTTTAAAGTCAAATGTTATAAAGATAGCAACTGCTTTTATTTGGAGTAAAATCTTCAGTGAAATGTTGATATTCTACCTTATTATATCTACTGTTCAGATAGAAATCTAAGTTTGCTCATTATTTTATTACTACATATAATTAATTTTAACTTAGGAATCTCAATATATATTATAATTTTACCTCTTATAATCAAAACTATGTGTATATGCAGTTATGTGTGTGGTACTACATGTATGTCATTCATGCATGTGGATGACCTTTATGTGTGTAAATCAATACATAAAAGTATAAAGATGAATATTTATCTATATCAATATGCATATTCTACTCATTGATAGAAGCATACAATTTAAGATAAATTACATATAGATAAAATTCATAAGTGTGTTTATAATAAATACTTTAGAAAAATGTAAAGGTGTTTTATAGTGTCTTGGGTAAATTTCAACTATGTGGTATTATTTTCTATTGGTTATAGATTTTCAATTTAATAAGGGAAAAGTGCTGTTGTGATACATATTGGTGATTTATTGGTGGTTAGTATACATAACATATGTACATAATTCCAAATAACAACTTTATAAAAATATTTTCTTTTTATTTAGTTATTTGATAGAAAGAGGGAGAGAGAGAGAGAATGCACATGCCAGGACCTCCAGCCACTGCAAATGAACTCCAGACACATGTGTCACCTTGTATATCTATCTTATGTGGGCTCTGGGGAATCAAACCCGGGTCCTTTGGCTTTGCAAGCAAGTACCTTAATCACTAAGCAATCTTTCCAGCTCCTAAATAACAACTTTATACTTATAATTACTCAAATGGCAAATTTTATTATCAATAATTTAGTAAAATACTTTGTGAAGCAAAAATAAATGTACATGATACTTTCTTTCTTATGACCATAAAAAACAAAAGTTAACATCCAGGAAATTAGAGCTCTAGGTATTATATTTCAAATTGAAGTTTTAAATTTGAAAATCAAAGAAACCTCTAGAAAAATGTCTGTATACTTAGCACCTAGAGATATATTAAATAATAATTTGTATTTTTTTTTAATGACAAGCTCATGTGTCTTAAATTATAACATGGGCCAACAAGCAAACCACTTAGTAGGGTAAATGTATATCTCACACAAGCAACTCAGATACAATTTTTTAATCAATGTAAACAAAAGAAAATATAAACCCCAGTAGCTACATTGCTCAGAGACTTGCAAAGGAACTCTGTGAGATGAGATACAAATTATAAATAGACTTGAAAATTTGTTCTCCTTTCATCATTAGATAAATGCAAATTAAACACTGTAATATCACTGAACACACATAACATATACAAACTTAAACAGTATCATATGGTGGTGAGAATGAAGAATAAATAAACCTCTGTGAATCATGTTGAGAGCATAATATTTAGAGGAATTTTAGGAAACTGAAACTCATACTGAAAATATCTAAGTCCCATAGACAATGAATCTGCATATGCATGTATACTCAACAGAAACACTATATATCTCTGTGTTTATACCCAAAAATAGAGTAGATAAATGGATATCCATATGTTCAACATAAGTGTATGTACATGAGTACCAAAAATCTTGTGAAATAACAAGTGATAGACATAAAAACAGAGAAATGGAGAGTCTGGTAGCATTTACTCATCTATGTCTAGAATTGCTATGGCCTTATAATTTATGTTAGTCAATTTATATCCATTATTGAGTAAAACTGATTATTTTTTTATTTTATTTATGTATGTAATTAACACACATAGTTGGGGGTTTCCAACATTATGTTTTCAACCATTGTAGGCCTTTAAGGAAGTTCAAAAAGAAAGAAACTAACTTTGATCCTGTTTTACACTTCTCCAATGGTATGGAAGAAACAACTAAGAAACAATGTAAAATAGAAGAAAATCAGGACTTAACTGTTGAAGTTTCAGGAGCCTCAAAAAATAGTCCACAAAATGAGGACCATGGTTCCTAACAAGAATAGTTTTATGGGACATTTTCATTTACAAAATGTAACAAGAAGAAAGTCAGAATTAATGCATCCATTAATATGTAAACTTGTGGGAATGACTAATATTTGAAAACCAGTATCCATCATGGGGCTGAATCAGATTCTTTTGCTCCACTAAAATTCATCACAGCAAATAATAGATCTCAAATGCAAGAGACAGTCTGTTTTTCAGGAAGATCCTGGGCTTTGGAGAAGGTCTAATAACTCCTGTCCCTCTCCTGTTTCCATATTCTTATAACACATCGTAGTAGGGCAAAAGAACATTCTGACTTTTCAGATGGATTATGGAGGTTACAGAAATATTAGCTTTGTTATATTTATTTTATTGCCACATATATTCCCAAGGCAGAAACAAATTTAAAGCAAATTTTGTTGCTATGGAATTGGGAATACTAAAGCCAGCTCCTAAACATGTTCAAAGAAAAATGCATTTTAATTTTATTTTATTTATTTGAGAGCAATAGACAGAGAGAGAAAAAGGCGGAGAGAAAGAGAATGGGAGTATCAGAGCCTGCAGCCATTGCAAACAAACATGGGATGCATGCACCACCTTGTGCATCTGCCTTATGTGGGTATTGGGGAACTGAGCCTTGAACAGAAGTCCTTAGGCTTCACAAGCAAGCACTTAACTGCTAATCTACCTCTCCAGCACATAAAAATACATTTTAAAAAAGGAATCTATCCATCTATCAAAAATCACAACTAAGTATTGATGCATAGATTTTGTAATTCCCCAGAACAACTGGTCAGAAACTCATATTAAAGAAAAATTTCACCACTGAGAAATCTTTAGCTTATTAGGGAATTGCTGTTTACAAATCATAGAACAATTCTCAGTCCCTCCTCAATCACAGTTATTGCATGTGTCTCTATATCACTGGACCATCTCCCTATTCCATCTTTTAGACTATCACTCTTAATACCACTACCTTTTCTGCAACACAGACTTCTAAAGGTGTTTGTCCAAGTGATAAAAAAATCATATTATGTACCTTTCTTTGAGGAAACTCACATATTTCAATGAGAACTATAGGAAAAAATATTTGAGAAGAGAGCTTTTTATAATCTCTAGAATTATGCTTTTACTAGTATTATGCCAATTTAAATATGTAATCATAAAGCAACTTAGATATTAATCAGTATGTTTATATCCTTATTTTCTATATTAATTTCAAATTGTATGTAATATTTATCTATAAAATATGTACCTACAGGTTTTATTCCTTTAACATATTTATTATTGTGAAATAAGTATATTTTAAAGTTCTTATTGTTTACATGATTGTGGCCTATTCAATTAAAATATTTTGTATTTCATAAATGCTTAAAATGTTAATCATAGAAACATTCATAGTAACTTGTCTTTGTTTAGGGAAGAGATTAAGTAAAGTTGGAGGGAGGGCTAATCAAAATCTAAGAGGATATAAATAAATCAAATGGAATCCTACTTTTTTGTACAATGGAACACTCAGGAGCCATAGTTTTCCTTTTATTAATATATTTTTTTTGTTTTCTGGTTCTTTGGCTCCTTTAAAATGTTAATATTCTGGCTAGAGCAATCATTATTATACTGAGAATATTGTCATCTAGAACTATCTTCTGTACACATCAGAGAATCAGTATTATTTCACAAATGTTCTATATTTGTATTTTCATGCTTTTTTTATTATTTTGAACTGTCATGAGACTATACTTTTGTGCCATTTGCAAATAGATTTGGATTAGTTTATGATTCATTTTAATTATATTTTTGCATTGCATGAATTTCAGGTAAAATTTTAATAAGTATTTTCAATAGTGTTAGTTTTTCAGCTACTCCTGTTTTGAAATACAGGGTTAAATTATATTATTCATTTTTCTTTTTGATCTATAAATATATATGTATGTGTGTGTGTGTGTGTGTGTGTGTATAAAATGCTAATATTACATACTTTCAAAATTTAGTATTATTTCAGCAGTAAACTCAATTCAAATCAGAAAGACTCAATAGTCATTCACACTAATTCGAAAGCATGCAGACATCTGACTTCAGTAATAGAGACAAGAGCAGAGTGAACTGCATCTTCCCATTGGAGGGGTCTACAGACACACACACACACACACACACACACACACACCTATTTCTGTTTGGCTAAACTCGTCCTCTTTCTTTGTCTCTCTCCTCACTTCTTTCATCTACCCCATGTTTCTCTTTGTCTTTTTTTTTTTCTTTCAGCTTTTATCTTAAACACTAAAGCTCTTAAACATGGTTTATTCTTCTTTCAAAAGTATGCAACTTCAAGTGTAATTCCCACCTGTATGAACTTGGTGTTTCTTTAACATAAGTCACAAACCTTTCAGATTTAGCCAATTAGATGTCAGTGTGTCCCACAGTTTTCCTATAGTAAAAGAGGTTTATCATGATTGATGATGATAAATCTAAACTGAAACTAGCAAAATAAAGGGATTTTGAAGTTACTTTTGGAAATTCTTTTAAAAAAATTGATTGATAAAACTTGTATAACTTGTAATTAAAAAATATATATGTTATAATTCTTATAAACATTTCATATACTTTGGTGACATAAATCTACTTAGAATAATATAGATTGACTAGAAAGTAAAAAATAATATGACAAAGTTTTCAAGTTCTGGGCTTGTAGGAAAGGAAGAGACTGTTCTAGGAGTATGAAAACTAAGTTATACTGTTAATTGCAGTTAATCTCTCAAAATCAGCTAAATTGCCTCTAGATTATAAAGTAAGATAAGCAACATTCCATTACATGTTATAAAAAAATCAGATTAAAGAATTTAATTGAATTTGTTTCTAAAAACCAAGATGCCTATTTTTCCATAGATCTATAAATAAGTACATTTTACCTGTTTTCCCTTAAAGAGAACCAAATATATAAGGCACCACCAAAGCTATTGCACTTCATTATTTTAATGTTATTCATGAAAATGATTAACCTATAAGCAAAAGCGATATGAGCACTGTAATTAGACTACTGAAAGTCAGGATGTTTCTTCAACTGCTGTTTTCAGCACAGCTTCCCATAGGAAAATGCAAGCTTAGAATAGAGGTAACCTCCAGCTTCCTGACCCTCCACAAAATATCCTGACCTTGGTAATCTGTGAATTTCAACTATAAGAATTGAGACTTTTATGATTTATTTCTCAGACTGAGACCCACAGCTGAGTGTGCACTTGTTTGGAATCAGAACACATCCCCCGATGTAGGATCTTCCTCTTGCTTAGGAGGCCTTAGAATTCACATGTAGTCTCAGAGTGGCCTGGAACTCTCAACAATTCTCCTAGTTCTGCCTCCTGAGTGGAGTGCTGGGATAAAAGGCATGTGCCACCACTCCTGATTGGTGCCAGGCTTTTGCTCCATCCATTCTACACACATTTGCACTGCTGTGTAGGTATCAGGAAATAATGAAGATAGAACATGACCCAGTTTTCCATAGAACTGTAACTAAAACAAACTTTCCCTTTCACATATTTTAGGGCATTTTGACTCTGGCTGAAAATCAGGGAAAAGCAGTTATCTATCGGGTTAATATATTGCGTGATGCTATTCTTATAAATACGTTTTTAAAATCAAAATTTTTCATGCATGGTTGTTTGCCTAACAAGGAAGTATTGCTGATTTAGATCTCTGGTTGAAGAAGTAACTGGCATCTCAATTTTTGGCAGTTGTGACATTTGGTCCTGGAGTGGACATGGTTGGATGTATGGGGAAAGTGAGTTAATATGCTTTTAGTTTTGAATATCAGAATGCTTGGCATGTGGGTCAATTAACTGAGGAAGCCAGGTGAAGAAGCTGTCTGTATGGGTAACAAAACCAATGGCCAATAATCAGAAGTTTCCAGAAATTCCCACATATGCTCATATCCAGTGCTGGGCCTGGTTGCTGCCATTTCCTCCAGACACCAAGTTGGAATTGTTGAGCATTTTAACACATACTTTTATCAGATAATCTCCATGGAACTCCCAGGACTTCTACCTTACAATGGACATAACTGTTATCGGTGTTCTCTTGTTCTGAGGCAAGTTTATGTTACAATACCAAGACATCTAGAAAATATTTCTTCATAACTTAACCTCAAGAGGATAGTCAAAAACATTTTTTTTTTCTCATATAAAACTAACTTCTGGTTGCAGGTAAGCGCCTCACATTCACAACTCAGATTATTTTAGACTTTTATGAATTCAAATTCATTTGTGTACACATCTCAAAAATACTTTCATATGTTATTAAATTTTTATTTTAGCAAACATTCCCAAGCCTGTGAAATAGTTAATAATATATACTAAACCTTAGGAATAAATATTGACTTACTATTATGTGAAAGCTTAAAATTATTTTCAAAGGATACATTAGAAATATGTGTGTTTCTGGAAGCTTTTATAAATATCAGCATTTCCACTGCATTCTCTTCTAACATTGTGGGAAAGCTAAATCCTGCAATGAATTAAGAAGTGATAAGGTTTTTTTTTTTATGTTAACTCTAATATTCCTGTCACACAGAGTGTTGTTAGCTAACCAGTCGTTCTTACAAATGCATCTCAAATACAGTTGCACATATTACCTCTCATTCAAGTTACTCTAATGTCTACAACTAGACATTTCCCAGTGTTTGCACTACTGAATCTGAAGAAAGAGGTGCTGTCTCCCATCCAACAATACTGTATTCACCTTTCAAGATTCTTCCAAACGTGTCTAAGACACCAATCAAACCTGTCCAAAAACTTTCTGATGCTACTCTACAGTGATTCATATAACAATGAATAAAAAGACAGCAACTGAGATCAAAACTGTATCATAACTATACTTACAGATATTATATTTCATGTTTTATTGAAAATAATGTATGTCTAAAAGAGGAAAATATCTCACTCTCAAGGAAATAAATTATCATATGTATACATTCATCATTTTAAGTCAAACATGTATTATCAATTTTATTATGTTAATACAATTTTAAGAATTAAGGTATTGAATCAGGCCAGCATAGCTCAGATGTCTAACATACAAGAATTAAAGTATTGATACTAACATTATCACATATTTGATAATATTAAAAAGGAGTAGCTAAATTTATGTCAAAATAATTTAAAGCAACTTTTCAACAACTAAAATTTAAACTGTGCAAAAGATACACCTTAAAAAGTCACACAAGCCAGCTGTGATGGTGCAAACCTTTAATCCTAGCACTTGGGGGAAGAGCTGGAAGGTTCCCTATGAGTTTGAGGCCATCCTGAAACTTCATAGTGAATTCCAAGTTAGCCTGAGCTAGAGTGAAACGCTACCTAGAAAAGCAAACAACAACAAAAAAAATAGTCATACAGTAGCTGTTTATATTTTAAGTTATTATATTTTTGTAAAGCAAATAACTAAACCTAGAACCTTATCCACAGTAGAAAGTCCTCAAATTATCTACTCCTTGTCCATGAAATATTTTATAAAAATGTATTTTAAAATAATGCTTTGTAATAATTTATTCAATTTTAGTAAAAAATTCAAAAATTGTGATATAAATTCAGTAATGAAAGAAGGAATTATATACATGCGTTAATTTTAATAGATAGAATCATGTTCTGAGTATCTGTGAAACAACATATTACAATTTGTATTAAAAGTGATATGCTTTGAAATTAAAATTAATGTAAGGTACTCAGGGTAAAGTAGAAATACTGAATAGTTCAATAATGATAACATACATTCTAAGAGTGATTAACTACCTGTGCTTAAAAGTTAGCAGACCCGAGGCTTTTTATTGGTTTTCTATTAACAATTTTTTCATAAGAAATAAATCTTATGGCAGTTCAGCTATTCTAACACATAGGGAAAAAAGGAACCTAAATTAAGCAAGTAAAATTTACAGATTTGCTGTAGAGCAGTATTACATCAATCTCAGCCTTGGCATTTTCAAGGAAATATTGAGAAAATAAAAATATGTTAAAATAACCAAAATTTGGCTGGAGAGATGGCTTAGCATTTAAGGTGCTTGCCTGCGAAGCTGAAGGACCCAGGGTCAATTCCCAGGCACATATAACCAAGATGCATGATGTTACACATGAATCTGGAGTTCATTTGCAGCAGCTGGAGACCCTGGTGTGCCCATTCTCTCTATATGCATTCCAGGATAGTTCAGCTTTACATAATTAATATGCTACTAATGTTCAAATACAAAGAAATAAAGTGATCTGGGTTACAAAGAACAGAGAAACAAAAGGTGAGTTATATTTATGAATCACACCAGGATGATATATGAGAAATTAGATAGCTAGCTATCATTTTAGATATAGTATGAATAAAATGATGCAGGGCTATGAGAACTGGAAAGATAAAAAAGACAATGATTTGAGATAAAAATTTTGGCAGAAGTTCTACATTTATAACTACTTTAAAATAAATGAAAACATAAATTAAACATATTTGATTTTCATACATAATATCTGAGATATTGCTAAAAAGAAATCAGTATGGGGCTGGAGAGATGGCTTAGCGGTTAAGCGCTTGCCTGTGAAGCCTAAGGACCCCAGTTCGAGGCTCGATTCCCCAGAACCCACATAAGCCAGATGCACAAGGGGGCGCACACATCTGGAGCTCGTTTGCAGTGGCTGGAAGCCCTGGTGCGCCCATTTTCTCCCTCTCTCCCTCTCTCCCTCCCTCTCTCCCTCCCTCCCTCCCTCCCTCCCTCCCTCCCTCCCTCCCTCCCTCCCTCCCTCTCTCTCTCTCTCTCTCTCTCTCTCTCTCTCTCTCTCTCTTTTTCTCTGTCTCTTCCTCTCTCTGTGGCTGTCAAATAAATAAATTAAAAAAAGAAAAAGAAAAGGCCAGACTGTTGGACTTGCCTCAAAAAATAAATAAATAAGTGTGAAATTTTAATTAAAAAAAAAGAAATCAGTTTGTATATAGTGTTCTTCTGTATGGAAACATTCCTCATGCCAGGTGAAATGAAAACTATAAGAAGAAAATGTGAGACTGTTGGGGATTTAGAAAGCTGATGAGCATAATCTACTCAGTAAACACCAGATAAATTTCAGTCCTTTACTGCATTGTAAGCTGCCAATACCTCAAATCACAACATGAGCAAATCATTCAAAGTCAGGAAGAGAGAGGTACCAATTTAAAGATGGGATGTAAATGCTCACATGTCTTGAACAGACATAAACAGGTGCAAGCAGAAAAGAACTGGGCTAGAATAAAACACAAACCACTGGAGACTTAACGGAAGACAGGAGAGAGAACAAGCTGCAGCCCTGGGACCACAGACCATAGGAAGAGAGTGACTGTCTGGGAAGAATACCAAGAAAGCTTTGCTTGTGCAAGTGAGAAGGCACTGTGGAAAAACCACAAAACTCAATCATCAAGTCAATAGAATTAAGAGGCAGAATTAGTGTGGACATTGGAACAGTGGAAACAAATTGTCTATGAAGTTTTCCTCATTAATATTTATAGCATAGGCAACATACTAGCAGCAGAATAAAGGCATTTTTCATATACACTAAATATGTAGTAAATTTTTGCATATACTTAGCTAGAGATCAAAGAAATATTTCTATAGTAACAAGAACAATTAAACTGGGTGTGGTGGCGCACACCTTTAATTCCAGCACTCAGGGGGCAGAGGTAGTAGGATCATTGCGAGTTGGAGGCCACCCTGAGACTACTTAGTGAATTCCGTGTCAGCCTGGGCCAAAGTGAGACCATACCTCGAAAAACAAAAAAAAAAACAAAACAACAACAACAACAAAAAAAAAAAAAACAGAGAGAGAGAGAGAATTAAAACAATTACATTTAAAATAAATTGATTGATTTTAATTTAAAATTAATTCAATTAAAAAATTTTAAATAAATGTGAACACTACTATCATCTTGCTGAATCATAAAGAAATAAAGTAAAAACATCTATAGGAGAAAAAATGTTCAGAAAATCCCAAATAATTTTAAAGTAATTTATTCAAAATATTTGATAAAATCAAAGTCAAAAGATAAGATTTAATGTTATTTTTACTCAATAAAAATGATAATATAACTTATTACATTTGTACCTACTTTCAAAATAGGGAGTCTGGTATTATTACTTATTTTTATTTAAATTTAAATTTATATTTATTTATTTGGCAGAGAGAAAGTGGTAGAGAGAGAATGAGAATGTACATGCCAGGCCAACCAGCCACTATAAATGAACTGCAGACACATGACCACCTTGTGCCTCTGGCTTATGTGAATCCTGGGGAATCAAACCTAGGTCCTTTGGCATTGATAGAAGGCTCCCTAACAGCTAAGCCATCACGTCAACCCCTATTATTAATTCTTTTTTTTTTTTAATGTTTTTTTTTTTCTTCAATTTTTATTTATTTATTTGAGAGCAACAGACACAGAGAGAAAGACAGATAGAGGGAGAGAGAGAGAATGGGCGTGCCAGGGCTTCCAGCCTCTGCAAACGAACTCCAGACGCGTGCGCCCCCTTGTGCATCTGGCTAACGTGGGACCTGGGGAACCGAGCCTCGAACCAGGGTCCTTAGGCATCACAGGCGAGCGCTTAACCGCTAAACCATCTCTCCAGCCCCCTATTATTAATTCTTAAAACTATAAAGTGAGAAAAACATTTTGCCCAGAGAAAGTTTCATTTTATTCTAATTAGGATATGAAGAAAACAACACAATAAAAAATAAAAATTAGAAATACTAATTTAAATATAAAACTATAGAAGAACAGATTTAACAAAAAATAAACTGAATATATAAATCACTGAAATTGTCAACATTATGAGTAAAAAATAAGACAATAGTACAAGTAAAATTCTTGTAGGTATTAATTTAATAATAGAAGCCTATGAACACTGGCCAAGAGAGAGTCCTGGATTCACTAAAATAGAAATTGAGGAACACAGCTAAAATCAACTTTGGCTTCCACATACACCCACACCTGTACATGTGCCCACAAACACACACACACACACACTCTCTCATACTATACATATACAAAAACAACTTGGTACTTTGAATTATACTATAAAGAAAATGAAATATCAACCTAAAATGAGAAATGAGAACACATATTTCCGTATCATATAACAGACAATTTCATATACATGTAATAGGAGTTATTATAATTCAAAATTGAAAAGATGTACTGTCAAATTAAATATAAATGAAAATATTATTTTGCAAAAAAGATATGCTAATTGATAAGTACATGAAAACATAGTCAATATGTTCATTCATTTGAAACATACAAAGCAAAATCATAAAATGTGATCAGAATCATTTATAGTACTACCTCTGTTTAAAAGTTTGATAGCTCTTCAAATTAAACATAGAACTGCCATATAACATACTCCTTTGAATTTCTTGGTACAGTCCTTAAGAAATGAACCAATATGTTCCCATCCAAACTTGTGACTTGGTCACGAACATGCCAAACATTAATAGTAATATTATTTATAATAGCCAAATCTTAAATGTAGCCCATATATTCATCAAATGCTGAATGTATGGACAAAGGTAATATATTAAAAAATAGACTATTATTCAGAAGAAACAAAGAAGACAAATAATAATTGCATGAATGAAGCTCTAAGGCATTATGCTGCCTCACTGAAACCAGAAATCAAAGACCAGAGTGAATAATGCCATTTATGTGGCATGTCCACATTATGGAAAATCACAGAGGCAGATACTAGTAGTCTACAATGATGGCCTCTAAAGCATGGAAGGAGGAGGAGGGTGGGAGAGGGTGGGTGAAGCTGGATTGACTAATAGTAGGAACAGGTATAGTTGAGGTTTAATGAAAAGATCTGGAATGCTGATAATGGTAACCTCTGTGCAGCAGGTCCTAATCATGAATTTTATGTACCATGTTTTTGTCAGACTGGACTACTAAATAGTCTCTAGTTCTCTCACAATTATTTTGCCTTCCTACTCTTTATTTATTTGATCTAATTGTTATATTGATAACTTATGTTTAGGATTCTTTAACCTTTTAATTTAATCCCAAGTCTCCTTATTAATGATCATTTTCTTTTTGGTTATGACTAAAAGTCAAATACATTTTAAATAGAATTGCTAACTATATTTATAATTAATATTTTAACATTTCTACCTATATTTAACTTGCTTTATAATTTGACACACATTGAAAACAAGTAATGTATGATAGTGAGGCTCATTTCTTCATTACATTTTTAGTGCCTGAAACATTTTTTTTTGTTTACTTTTATTTATTTATTTGAAAGTGACAGACACAGAGAGAAAGAGGTAGGTAGGTAGGTAGGTAAGTAGGTAGGTAGATAGATAGATAGATAGATAGATAGATAGATAGATAGATAGATAGACAGACAGAGAATGAATGGGCACACTACGGCCTCCAGCCACTGCAAACGAACTCCAGGTGCGCCCCTTTGTGCATCTGGCTAACATGGGTCCTGGGGAATCAAGCTTCGAACCAGGGTCCTTAGACTTCACAGGCAAGCACTTAACAGCTAAGCCATCTCCCTAGCTCCAACATGAAACATTTTTAACTATATCACTCAATAAATGCTACCTATTTTTATTAATCTAATTTATATTTTTCTTTATATTATTATTATTGAAAACATATTTTGTATGGATACATCCTGTGTTGTTACCCTCTTTTTCCTCATCCCTGGCCCCATTCTGCTGAGAGCCCTCCTCAATGAGGCTGCATGTATGCCCCATGGGATTATGGGTTATGCATTTTGGGAGCAGCAGTCAGTTAATTTTTGTGTGTGGGGGGGGAGAATGTATCTGGGCATGATGTCTCAACCTGTGGCTCTTACAATATTTCTCACCCCTGTTCTACAAAATTCCCTGAGCCATTGTGGGTTTAATTTTAAGTCTACTTCAGTTATGAGCTCTTAAGAGCCTCTAGATCTCTGCTTTGGTAGGTGTTGAGTACCCACATGGTCTGTCTCCTACACCTTGGTGCTGATTATGAGGTAGAGCATGGAAACAGCACTCTTGTTCATCTCCCCAACAACTGTGGTTTCAGCTGTGGCTTGGCTGTAGTGTGAGGGGTAGTTTACCTCTTCTGGCCTGGCTACTTTCTGAAATAGAAGAACAGATTCTCCAATGGAGAGTAAGGTCAGCATAGTTTATATAGGATAAGCACTATGAATTTAGGAAGAATATGTAGCCCCTCTTATAGCCAAAGACTAATAAGAGCTTGACATTGGAGAGTATAATCTTTGTCTCCATAGGATTTTGATCTGATTCCTAATTCCAGATATGAGTTCCTTTACACCAAGTGGATCTCTTAGCCAATCAGAAATCTATTGGTTACCCACCAAGGTTGTGCTCCACTATTGCACTGGCATGGACATACTATCAGGGTGCTTGCTTCTGAGTATCTTAGACTTCTGATTGTTCAGACTGTTGTTGGCCACTTTCCCCCACTATCTCAGGTAGTGCTTTCCAGCACTTGATGGGCTAACTTTCTGGGGACTGGTGTTTTCAGCAACAGGGTCTTAACTATTGCCTCAGGTGGGTAATCAAATGTTTGACAGAACCCTGTCTTACTTTGGAGACCTCAAAGGTCTTTCTGAGCAATAACACACTGTGGGTAGCAACCAATTTCTGGTACTTGGAGTTATAGGCCAAAGACAAAAATATAAAAGAAAAAGAAAATTAAGCTTAGGCTTGATCCCACTCTCTCCAGAGTCCTACTTTTTCAGGTGGCTCTGCCAATTCTCCTTTTGGGAGATATGTCTTTCCGTATATTTCTAAGGATAAAGGTTTCCACAGTACAAGCTTATTTTATATTTAGTTTTGTGTTTGTTTTTCCCCACCCTTACCTTTCTCTTGCCCCAAATGCTTCCACCCCTATTGTTTGGGTCTTGAGTTGCCTATGAGGTATGTCAGCAACTTGAGCTGGTCCAGGTTCAGAAACACAGATAAGTGAATGCATTTGGCATTTGTCTTTCTACACTTGCATGGTTTGCTGTGTATGATCTGTTCAAATTCTGTGCATTTTCTCTACATATTTTATTGTATCATTTTTATCTTACTGCTAAGAATTCTGTAGTGTAAATGTGCCACAAATGGATCTAAATGAGTGCTGTTCATAATATCATAGAGTTCACTTTTAATTTTTTCATGGAAAATTTTCCTTTCACCATCTATTGTGAGGGAAATTTCACTGGTAGAGTAGCTTGGGTTAGAAGCCATAGATTTTTATACTTTGTAGTGTTTCATTCCAGGACCTCCTGGCTTTCTGGGTTTCCATTGAAAAATATGAGGTAATTCTTCTTTGACTGCCTTTGTATGTAGTGACTTGTATTGATCTTCCTGTATTTAGGACTCTCACATTGTTTTCATTGTGAAAAGTTTTAGCTTTGATGTGCCTTGTAGAGTTTCTACTTTGGTTGTGTCTGTTTGGTGCTCTGTAAGCTTCTCAAATCTGGATGGGCCTCTCTTTTGAAACATTGGGAAAATGATCTTTGATTATTTTGTTCAATATGTTCTTGTGTGGCCTGGATATCTTTTCCTTCCAGTATACCCATGATCCAGATGTTTTGTTTAATTAGGGTATCCCACAGATCCTCATACTCTGTAGAATTTTGAACATAGCAAATATTTTCACCTCCCAATCAATTTCTTATAGCTAATCTTCCAGCTCACAGGTTCTGTCTTGCACATGAATAATTGTGTTAGTGGGGGGTTCCAGAGAAGTTTAAAAGCTCTATTTGATTTGTGTTTTCTGTTGTGTTATTTTGCATCATGTCCATCTCCATCTCTTTTCTGAGGTATGATTTTACTTTGAGGTCTGATTTTCTTGATGTGTCTTAAAAGTCATTCTTACATTTGATCAAGTCCTCACTGAGTTTAATCAACTAGTTATTGAGATCTTCTGTTTATTGACTCTGTTTTAATCAAAGGTATCTGGGGAACTGGGAGATGGGGAACTATAAGCTCTAATATACCGACTCCACCTGCATGCAGTGTTCAGCAAAAGAGGATGAAGAATCAGGGACCCTGGAGCTGGGAAGCTGAGGAGCCAGGGGCAAAATGTTATTTCCAATAGTGTCCCATGCACACTCTTCCTCAGGGGAATAGGGATTGGTGAACCTAGGGGATTGTAAATCAGAAAACCTGAGCAAAAAGCCTGCTTCTGTAGCACACACACACAGGGCCAAGGTCACCCTAAACCAACAGCAGGGGTTGTGGGACCAGAGAAATGGGAGGTGGGGTATACTCCAGGAGCTCTTGCCTATTCACTTTGCATGCACCCTCTGGAGCAGGAGAATAGTTATTTGGAGATCCAGGGGCTGGTCTATTAGGATACTGGAGCAAAAGTTCTGCTTCCACAGCACACATACAGAGATCAGGCCATCCATGCCAGCAGCAGGGGTACTGGGACCAGGAAACTGGACAATGGGGGATGAGCAAGGAACTAAAGCTTACTCATTCTGCATGTATACCCTCTGGAGCAGGAGTCCTGCAGTTGGGACCCAGGTGGTGCCTGCTTCTGCAACAAGCTTTCAGGGTCCAGTTAGCCCCCAGTCAGCAGCAGGGGAACCTGGACTGGGGAACTGGGAGATGGGAAAGGAACTGTGGGCTCTGTCCTACTCACTCCATGAGCACACCATCTGGAACAGGGGATTTTGGAGGAGAGGACCCAGGGGCCATTCAATCAGGAAGCAAGAATGCATTTAAAAAAAAAAATTGTTCATTTTTTATTTATTTATTTGAGAGTGATAGAGAGAGAAAGAGGCAGATAGAGATAGAGATAGAGAGAGAGAGAGAGAATGGGCGCGCCAGGGCCTCCAGCCACTGCAAACGAAATCCAGATGCATGCGCCCCTTGTGCATCTGGCTAACGTGGGACCTGGAGAACCGAGCCTCGAACCGGGGTCCTTAGGCTTCACAGGCAAGCGCTTAACCGCTAAGCCATCTCTCCAGCCCCAAGAAAGCATTTTTAAATTATTTTTTTTCTAAGAAATTTCTTTTGTTAGCTCATAGAAGAGCACTAACTTCCTCCTATGGTTTTTAGATTGATCAGAATAATCTACATGCCAATGAAACATATTATACCATAGGATAATCTGAACACTTTCAATAATCTCACTTGAAATGAGATTCTATGGCATCTACTGGGTAGAGATCAGAAAAGCTCTTAAGACTTTTCAATGTTTAGGATAGCATTCTTAATACTTAGCATAGAACTTTCTAGCTACTATGCAAAACAGTTTGAGAACAGTGGCTTCAGTGCTTCAATTAATGTTTAATAAAATTTGGCTGAGGAGACATCTGGTCTTAGACTTCTCTGGGGGGAGGTTTTTTGATACATGGATGTGATACATTTGTTTAGGAGGTTAATCGGCTCTGAGTTTAGCTTTGGTAGGTGGTATGTGTCTAGGAATTCATCCATTTCTTCCAGATTACTTAATTTTGTGGAGTAGATGTTTTGGAAGTATGATGATTCTTCCTATTTCAATGTTGTCTATTGTGATCTTTCCTTTTTCATTTCTGATTTTGTTCATTTTAGACTTTTATTTTGTTCCCTTGATCAGATTGAAAAGGGGCTTATCAATCTTGCTTATATTTTTCAATGAAGCTGGTCTGAATTTCATTGAATTTTTTTTTTAAAAAAACTGTTTTCTATTCATTAATTTATGTTCTTCTTTTGATTATTTATTTCCATCTGAAGCTTTCAGGTTTAATTCTTGTTTTTCCAGTGCCTTTAGGTGGAGAGTTAGGTTATTAATTTGGGATATCTCTGTCTTAATAATGAAAGCATTAATCACTATGAATTTTTAGGACTGCCTTAGCTGTGTCTCATGAGGTTTGGTACATTATGTTTTCATTAACATTCAATTATAGGAATTTTACCTTTTTTAAATTTCTTTCATGATTCATTTGTTCTTTAAAAATGTGTTGTTCAGGCCAGGCATGGTGGCACATGCCTTTAATTCTAACACTCAGGAGGCAGAGGTAGGAGGATCACCATGAGTTCAAAGACACCTTGAGACTACATAGTGAATTTCAGGTCAGCCAGAACTAGAGTGAGACTCAACTTCGAAATACAAAACAAAACAAAAATAAACAATAACAATAATAAATAAATAAATAAATGTGTTGTTCAGTGTCTAGGATCTGGAGAAATTCCTGATGTGTCTTTTTGTTGTTGTTATTTTGAGTTTTGAAGCAGTGTGCTCTGATATGATGTATGAAGTTACTTCAACTTTCCTGAATTTATGGAGGCATGATTTACGGCCTAATATATGGTCTATTCTGGAGAAGGTTTTGAGGGCTGCTGAGAAGAATGTGTATTGTGTAGAGTTGGGATGGAAAGTTCTGGAGTTGTCTCTTAGGTCTAGTTGAGCTGTAACTTTGTTGAGCTCTATTATTTCCTTGTTGATTTTCTGCTTGGATGATCTGTCTATTGATGATAGTAGAGTATTGAAGTCTCTGACTATGATGGCATTGGTGTTTATTTATGTATTATTGTCAAATAAATTTTGTATAAATGATGGTGTGCCTGTCCTTGGGGCACATATATTTATGATTGTGATATGCTCATGTTGGATTATTCCCTTGATGAGTAGGAAGTGGCCTTCTTTATCCTTTTTGATTACTTTTGGTTTAAAGTCTATAATCAGATATTAATATCGCAACACTCACTTGTTTGTTTTTTTTTTATTTCCATTTGCTTGGAATATCAATTTCTTGCTTTTCATCCTAGAAGGTGGGTTTTTTGAAGACAGCAGATAGAAGTGTCCATTTTTTTATTCACCCTGATAACTTGTGTTTTTTGATAGGTGGTTAATGTCATTAATATTTAAGGTCATTCCTGTAATGTTTGAATTAATCCCTGCTATGATGATGTGTTTTATGGGGTTTGGTGCTTTTTTTATGTTTTGTACTAGATCGAGCCTGGTCTAATTTTGGCTATTATGATCTTTTTGGTAGTGCTTGAGATTTTGACTTATAATTTTATCAGCCATCTAGTATATATATATGTATATGTATATGTATGTAAACCAGAATAAATATGTATGTTTGCCTAAAACACTTTTTCTAGTGACAACAAAAAATAAGAATTTTTAATTACTTGATCAAAAGTTTTAAAGGACTTTTGTTGTAATAAATTTATTACCTTAGGATATTTTAATTCCTTCTATGAATAAACATTTTACCTTATAAACTACTATTCTGTTTAGGATATTTCCTTATCTTGTTAGCCCCTGTAATGCACAAATAATACCACATAATCATTTTGCAGCATCCATCAGCAACAGTATAAATAAATACAATTGTATCACCATGGGTAATTGGCCATTTTCTAGGCCAAGGTTGAAAAAAGCTGACATAATTTTATGGAGATATTGGACTTGAGTTTAGGTACATGACAGCCAGTGTTATGTATAATCCCATGGCCAGGGATGCACTAATAAAGATATGAGTTGTGGAGAGCCACTATGCATTGGCAACAGTATAGTGCTTGCATCCCTGCACTGTATATTATAATATCACCTCTGAAGATGGAGTCTTCTAGACTGACTGCATATTATCCCAGAAGTTATATGGGTTGTGTCCAATCATTTATTACAATGTTTTACTTCATTGGTAGCATTAAGGAATAATCGTCACACATGAACTCATCTGACTAGGTTCGGTACAATAGTTAATATCCTCTTATGTCAATATGTATTTCAGTTTTGAGGACAAGAAGCATGGAAGACAAGGATCAGGGCACAACTACACTATTTCTATAATGCAAAGAACATTAAGACCTGTTTTTTTTTTTTTTAAGTAAACCTTTATTTTTACAAAATTTGTTATTTTCTTCTGGAGCATGAAGATAATGAATAGTATATAGGCCAGCTAGCATGGAACTGACAATATATCTGAAAATGATCTGGAAATCTTCACACCTTTACCTCCACCTCCTAAGGGCTGGGATTACAAGTATGTACCAAATATGACTGTATAATCACCAATACAATCTAATTTACTTGTTTATCCCATTAAAATATTTAGATATTACATAGCCAGACATAGTGGTACACATATGTACCTTCAGCAATTAGAGGGATTTAGCAAGAAGTTCATTACTATTACCAGCTTTGACTACATACACTGTTTTAAAAATAATTAATAAATAAAATAAATTAAAAAGTATCCAAGAATATATGGAATACTAGTTTTACAGAAGACCAATCTATGTTAACAAAGGACAATAAAAATGTTGGAACAGGAGAGATGGTTTAATAGTTAAGGAGCTTGCTTGCAAAGCCAAAGGATTCTGGTTTGACTCTCCAGGACCCATGTAAGCCAGATGCACAAGGGAGCGCTTGCATGTTGAGTTGACTTGCAGTGGCTAGAGGCCCTGTTGCACCCATTCTCTCTTATTCTCTCTCACTCTTTCCCCTTTCCTCCCCCTCCTTCTTTTTGTCTCTCAAATAAATAAATTAAAAATATATTTTTAATACAATAAAAATGTTTCCAAAATAGGAAGATGATAATTATGGTTATTGTTATATCCTAACTTATGTATGTAGATATATGGAATTATCCATAAAAATTCAAAATACATTACTATTGTTACTGATTTTTTTTAACTTTTTTAAAAAAAATTTTATTTTTTTTATTTATTTATTTGAGAGTGACAGACACAGAGAGAAAGACAGATAGAGGGAGAGAGAGAGAATGGGCACGCCAGGGCTTCCAGCATCTGCAAACGAATTCCAGACGCGTGTGCCCCCTTGTGCATCTGGCTAACGTGGAACTTGGGGAACCGAGCCTCGAACCGGGGTCCTTAGGCTTCACAGGCAAGCGCTTAACCACTAAGCCATCTCTCCAGCCCTTAACTTTTATTTATTTATTGGAATGAGAGAAACACAAAAAGGAATAGACATAGAGAGAGAGGCAGATAGGAAGAGAAAATGAGCACACCAATGCCTCTATCTGCTGCAAACAAATTTTGGACACCTGTGTCACATTGTGTATCTGACTTATATGTGTACTGGAGAATCAAACCTGGCTCTTTAGGCTTCACAGGAAAGTTTCTTGAACCCACTAAGCCATCTCTCCAGCCCAGTCATTATGTTTGATTTTGTAACAAATTGCTAGATTTCCTAATAGTCCGTTTACTCCATAATAAAATAACTCCATAATCTCCTATACCCTTTACCCTCCCTGCCTCTCTCTCTCTCCCTCTCTCCATATATAGGTATATATATTCGCACGTGTGTGTGTGTGTGTGTGTGTGTGTGTGTGTGTGTGTGTGTAAGGCCATTCCTGTGCCTCTTGTTGTTGTAAAAGAATGACAGTCTCTCCTTATATGAATGGTGGTAGAAGTTAACTCAAGATAGCAGGCTTTGCAACAAATGCTTTCCATAAGACTAGTTAAAATAACAAGAATTTTATTTAATTTATGTTCAGGTATAAATGTAGATATACATAATAAATTTCCACATAGCAGTTTATCTATCTATCTATATTGATATGTAGTTATGTATGTGAATTTTTTCTCATTTTTTTATTAATTAGTTTTGTATACAGCAAAGACAGATTGGTACCATTATTAGTCTCATCCGTGACATACCCTCTCCCCTTTCCCCCTCCTTGTTGAGGTATATGGGTCATGCATTGTGGAGTTAGCCCTCAGTTATGGGTAGGATAAATGTCTCTGCATTTCATGACCCAACATGTGGCTCTGACATTCTTTCCGCCTCCTCTTCCGCAATATTTCCCTGAGCCATGGTAGGTTCATTTGGGGTCTGCTTCAGTGCTGAGGTGTTGGGGGCCTCTGAGGTTCTGGCTCTCTGATTTGGTAGGAGTTGATTTTCTCTGTGTTGGTCTCCTTTCCCCTTGTGCTGGTATCTGGTTCACCAGGAAAACAGCACCCTTGGTTGTTTCACCAATTTTTCTTAGTTTCAGCTAGGGTCCTTTTGAGGTATGATGGGTGTTTCTCTCCTTAGGATCTACGTCTATCTGAAAAAGAGAAGTAGATTCTCCAACTGATGGTAAGTTAGCACCAGGACAAATGAGATAACCCTTACTTTTTTTATAGTTAACTTAATAGCCGTAGGCCCTCTTGTAGCTCATGATTGATGGTAGCTTGATAATGGAGAATAGGCTTATATTTGGATTTGGTTCTGACTTGTTTCCCAACTCCAGCTATGGCTCTCATGCCACTGAAGGGATCAGTTAGCCGAATCAAGAGCAATTGGTTCCCCACCATGGCTGTGTGCCACTATTGCACTTGTGTGGGCATCACAACAGGTTATTTGCTGCTATGTAGGTTAGATGCTTGAAGAGATATTGGTCATTTTCCCCCAGTTGCCCATGTAGCACCTTCTGGCACTAGACATGGGACTGTCTGGGGGCTGACTCTCTTCCAGCTTCCAGATATGATATTCCATTTTACATGTTGACCACATACAGTATGTCTTCAGCCGTAGGGTCTTACCACTAAACTTTGGTGGGTCATCAACTACTCAGACGGAAACTGTATTTAAATTAGGAAACCTATAGGTATCCCTGATCAAGAGCTCATTGTGGATGATAGCCCCATGCTGGTACTGGAAGTTACAGGTCAGTGCCCACTAAGAAAAGGAAGAAAAAGATAACTAATATATAAGAATGAGAGAAAAGAGAGAGAGAGAAAGTGAGCAGGGGGGGGGGAGGGAAGGTGGGAAGCTGTAGAAGAGTAAGGTTGATCTTCATCATACCCTATCCAGTGTCTTGTGGCTCAGTGCTCCCTTAAAGGTCCTGGTGAAGGTTCAGCAATTTGGTCTGCCTTTTAGGGAGTAGAATTTCATGATACCATAGCCTATTGGGTCTATATTTATGTTTCCCATCTGCCCATTGCCCTCCCCCCCCCCCACTCATCCTACTGTCTAGTCCACGAGATGCTTTCTGGGTGTGTAAGGCATCTTCAGTGGATTCGGGTTATGTGCTGTAGATGAGTGAGACTATGTGATAATTTTTTTTCTGTGATTGCATAAGTACCTTGAGAATGATCTTTTCCAGGTTAAACCATTTTTCCTCAAATTTCATTGTGTAATTTTTACTTACTGCTGTATAAAATTCCATTGTGTACATATACCACATCTTAGTTATCCATTTTTCTAGTGATGGACATCTGGGTTGATTCCAGCTCTTAGCTATTACGAATTGAGCCACTACAAACATTGTTGAGCAAATCTCTCTGGCATGTGGTTTGAGGGTTTTAGGGTAGATGCCCAGTAAGGAATAACTCGGTCTGTTGGTATCTCTATAGTCAGCTCTTTCAGGAGTCTCCATATTGCTTTCCAAAGTGGTTGTACCATCTTACATTCGCACCCATAGTGGATGAGTGTTCCTACTTCTTCACATCCTCACCATCATTTATTTTCATTTGATTATTGGATGTTTGCTATGCTTATTGGGGTAAGGTGTAATCTCTTACTTGTTTTAGTTTGCATTTTCCTGATGATTAGGAATGATGAACATTTTAAATGTGTGTTTGCCATTTGTATTTTTTTCTCTGTGAACTGCCTGTTCATCTCTTTGCCCCATTTAGTGAGTGGGCTGTTTGACTTTTTACTGTTTAGATTTTTGAGTTCTTTGTAGATTCTAGAGATCAGGCCTCTGTCAGTTGGATAACCCACAAATATTTTCTTCTATTCTATGGGTAATATTGTCTCCCAGTCTGTGGGTGATCTATTGGCTTTGCTTATTGTATGCTTGTCTGTAAAGAAACTCTTCAGATTCATGAGATCCCATTGGTTGAGTGACTGTTTAAGATTGTGAGCTACTGGGGTTTTGTTCAGGAATTCTTTTTTTCAATCATATATCATGGACGGAACTTCCTAAATTTTCTTCCAATACTAGTCAATTTTCTCATCTTATGTTGAGGTCTTTGATACATTTGGACTTGAGTGTAGTGCATGGCGAAAAGTGTGGGTCAAGTTTCACTTTCCTACTATGGTTATCCAGTTTGCCCTGCTACTTTGCTGTAGGAGTTAATCACCTTCAGGAGTTTTGGAATGGAGTCACTCGGGTCCTTACATATACAATCATGTCATCAGCGAATAGAGCTAACTTAACTTCTTCCTTTCCAAATTGCATCCCCTTTATTTCCTTCTCCTGTCTTATTGCTTGAGCTAGGACTTCCAGTACTATATTGAAAAGCAGAGGTGAGAGTGGACAACCCTGTCCCGTTCCTGATCTTAACGGGACTTCTTCCAGTCTCTCTCCATTAAGTATTATTTGGGCCTTAGAAGCTTTGTATATTGTCTTTATTATGTTAAGATATGAACCAACCATGCCAATTCTCTCCAATATTTTGATCATGAAGTGATGTTGTATCTTGTCAAAGCCTTTTCTGCATCTATCAAAATGATCATGTGGTTTTTTTATGTTTAACCTTGTTTATACGCTATATTACATTGACAGATTTCCATATGTTGAACTACCCCTGTGTTCCTGGGATGAATCCCACTTGGTCAAGGTGGATAATGCTTTTGATGTGTTGTTGGATTTGGTTTGCAAGGATTTTGTTCAGGATCTTTGCATATAAGTTCATCAGGGAAATAAGCCAGTAGCTTTCTTTCCTTGTGTCATCTCTGCCTGGTTTTGGAACTAGGAAGATACAAGCTTCATAAAAGGAATGGTGTAGCTTTCCCTGTTCTCCAATTGTGTAGCACTGTTTGCAGAAGATTGGTTTGAGTTCTTCCATGAAGATTTGATATAATTTAGCTGAGAAGCCATCTGGTCCTGGACTCTTCTTTTGGGGGAGGTTTTTTATTCCTTTTTCAATCTCCATGAGTGTGATGGGTACATTGAGGAGATTAATCTGCTCTGAGTTTAGCTTTGATAGATTCTTGCTGGGTCTTTTGTTTTTGATTTCTAGCAATATAGCATTGTGATCTGATATCATGCAGGAAAATATGTCAATCTTCCTAAATATGTGGAGGCAGTCTTTGTAACCCAGTAAGTATATGGTCTACTTTACAGAATGTTCCATGGGCTGCAGAGAAAAATGTGCAGTCTGTGGATTTTGGATGGAAAGTTCTGTAGATGTCCATTAGGTCTAAATGATCTATGGTTTTGTTGAGCTCTCTTACTTCCCTGTTGAGTTTCTGTTTGGATGATCTGTCTATTACTGATAATGGTGTATTGAAGTCCCCAGCTATGATGGTGTTGGTCGTTATTTCTGACTTATTGTCAAGTAGGTTTTATTTTATGAACTGTGGTGCCCCTATGTTTAGTGCATACAGATTTATGATTGTAATATCCTCTTGATTTGTCATTCCCTTGATAAGTAGGAAGTGGTCTTCTTTGTCTTCTTTTATTATTTTTGGTTTGAAGTCTAATTTATCTGATATTAATATAGCTACACCTGCTTATTTCTTATTCCCCTTTGCATGGAATATTGTTTTCCACCCTTTCGCCCTGAGGTGGTGTCTGTCTTTAGTGGTAAGGTGGGTTTCTTGAAGACAACAGGTTGAGGGGTCTAATTTTTTGATCCATCCTGTTATCTTGTGTCTCTTTATGGGTGAATTAAGGCCATTAATATTTAGGGTAATGTCTATGATATTAGATTTGATCCCTGCCATATTTTGACGGTATATGTGGGTTGGTATTTTCATGGACTTTGAAGTTTTTTGTGCCTACTCTGAGTTTGGTTATTATGATCTGCTTCTTGTAGGCATTTGAGATTTATTATTTGTTTCTTCTCTATGGAGAATTTCCTTAAATACTCTCTGTAGGTTTGGTTTTGTGTTCATACAGTTGTAGAGCTCAGTTTTGTCATGGAAATTTTTTCTTTCACCATCTATTGTGAGGGATACTTTTGCTGGGTACAGTAGTTTGGATGGATTCCATAGGTTCTTAGACTTTGCAGTGTTTCATTCCAGGCCCTTCTAGCTTTCAGGGTTTCCATTGAGAAGTTTGAAGTAATTCTGATGGAGTTACCTTTGTAAGTGGTGTGTTGTTTTTCCCTAGCTGCTTTTAGGATTTTCTCTTTGGTGTCAATGTTCAGAGTCTTAGTGACAATATGTCTTAGAGAGTTTCTCTTCTGGTCCAGTCTGTTTGGCATTCTATTAGCTTCTTGCATCTTGATGGGCCTTTCTGTTAAGAGACTGGGGATGTTTTCTTCAATTATTTTGTTAAATAAGTTCCCCATGCCTTTGGTCAGAATTTCTTCTCCTTCTAGTTTACCAGTGATCCTGATATTAGGAGGTTTAAGTGTATCCCACAATTCCCTCATGTTCTGTTCACAAGAACTTTTGAACTTACTGAATTTTTTAAAACTCTTGAACTGTTTCTTCCATCTTGTCTTCCAGATCAGAGTTTCTATCTTCCACATGGCTGACTGTATTCTTGAAAGCTTCTATAGACTTTTGGACTTGCTCAATTAGGTTTGCATTTTCTACTACTTTTCTATGTATAATTTCCATCACTCTGTCAAACGCCCCTTGCACATCATTTTCTGATTTTCTTGATGATTACTGGAATTTATCCTTGCATTTCTTTATGTCTTAATTTAGCATGGTCAGCTGAGTTTTGAGGTCTTTTTTTTTCACTCTCCCTCAAATCTCTTAACTCTTTGAACTCTATCTATTTTCTTATCTATTAATTCTAGTTAGTGATGGCAGCATCCACATGATTATCATTCCTTTGTTGCTTTTCTGCAAGTTATACCAGTAGCTTGGTTAAGGTTGCATTGATCATAGCTTAATTTTGATGTTCTGATCCTAATGACACTTCTATGTTTTGATTAGACCTGTTTATTGTAGGACTTGGTGGTCTAACTGGATTTTCTTGCATTTGATTTTTCATGTTATTTCTTTGCCTATGTGGTCTGCCCATCACAGCATGTGGGCACTTAGGTGGGCGGATCAGCCTGGGCTTAAGCACAATGGGAATCTGAGGCAGCATGAGACAGTTGACAAGCAGCCTGGGCTTTGGATCTCACTTGCCAAAGCCACCTTATCTACTGCCTGGCCCACGCACCAAAGTTGCCCAATCTCTCAAGTGGTAATGCACCAAAGCTGCCTGTGTTCGAGCTATCAGGGATACTGAGGAACCAAGCACTAAAGCTGTCCAAACTCTGGTGTGGGAACACTGGGACCTGGAAGCAGTCTGTGTTCCCCATCACAGGACAATGTTGGACGGTTGGTGCATCAGACCAGTAGGGGATGGCACCTGAACTGGCACAAGCAACAGATACAGTATGAGTTTGCATGGCAGTTGCTGTGGGCCTAGACTCGCTGAATGTGCAGCGGCAGAAGCAGTAAGTGAGTGAGTGGGTGGAGTACTCTAAGCTTCCACACACAGGGATTGATTGGTGCGAGTGCCATGGATACAGGAACAAGGATGCCTAGTACTACAATGGGCAATAAAATCATACAGAAATTAGCAGGAATTGAATTCCAAAATGAAAACACAACAATTGTTTTGACACCAATCAAAATAATTAATGAACTGAAAGAAAACCATCAAAAAAACACGCATCAATGAAACTGAGCATAATCATCTCTTAGAGCACTCGGCTTTTGTTACTAGGCTTAACATAATTGAAGGAATAGAGAGAAGCTTCAAAAGAGATATAAATGAATTGAAGGTGAGTCAACAAATGGAAGATATTAATAGCCAGCTGATTAAGCTTAATAAAGACATGATCAAATGCAAGAATGAATTCCAGGAAGCATCAAGAAATTCAGAACTCAACCTAAAGTAGTACATCCAAAAAGAGTGGAACACGGTTCAAAATAACACAGTAGAAAACAAAAATCAAATAGAGCTTTTAAAATCTTCTGTAGAACACCTCACTAACAGTCACTTACGAGGAAGACAGATCCTCTATGCTAGAAGAAAGAGATCAGGAGTCAAAAAACTTTGCTAAGTTAAAACAGTCATGTGGGTGGAATATAAGCAAACTTTGGGATACCATAAATTGATGAAACATGCAGATCATGAGTATCCCTGAAGGAGAGGAAATCATGCCAGTGGCAGAGAAAACATATTCAACAAAATTACTGATGAGAAATATCCCAATCTCACAAAAGAGAGACCCTTCCAGGTACAAACACAGAATCCTAAAGAAGAAACTCTCCAAGGTACATCATAGTTAAAACTCTATACAATGAAAACAAAGAGAGAGTGCTAAAAGCAGCAAGAAATAAATAACTCACTACATACAGAGGCAATTCCTTCAGAATTACTTCAAATTTCTCATTGGTTACTCTGAACCAGAAAGGCCTGGAATGGAGCACATGAAAGTCTAAAAGTTATGGCTTCCAACAGAAATTACTACTCAGCAAAACACACCTCACCACTAAAGACAGACACCTTCTCAGAATGAAAAGACAGAAAATGATATTACAAGTAAATGGAAATGAGGAACAAGCAGCTATTGCTATATTAATATCTGATAAAATATATTTAAAACCAAAAGTAAGCAAAAAGGAAAAAGAAGGCTGCTTGTTACTCATCTAGGAAATGATCCAACATGAGGACACTACAACCATAAATTTATATGCACCAAACACAGGGCCACCACAGTTTATAAAAAGGAAAACTTAATTGACAACAAAATAGAAATAAACACTAACACCATCATACTTAGGGACTTCAATACTCTACTATCATCATTAGAGAGATCATCCAAGCAGAAAATGAACAGGGAAATAATAGAGGTCAGTAACGCCATAGATCAATTAGACCTAATGGATATCTACAGAACTTTCCACCCCAACTCTACAGAATACATTTTCTTCCCAGAATCCAGTGGAACCATTGATAAAATATAACATATATTAGACCATAAAGCATTCCTCCATAAATTCAGGAAAATTGACATATATCCATGCATAATATCAGATCAATATGCTTGAAAAGTAGAAAGTAACAAGAGACACAACAGAAAGTTCTTCAGCTCCTGGAGACTGAACAATACACTTTAAAGAATGAATTGGTTGTGGAAGTAAATGAAATAGAAAATGCAAAATTTCTAGAATTGAATGATAATAAAAACTCAACTTACCAAAATGTATGGGACACAAGGAAAGCAGTCCTAATAGGAAAATTCATAGTGATAAATACATTTATAACATGGAAGGAGAGATCCCAAAGTAATAACCTAACTCTCCATATAAAGGCATTGGAAAAGCAAGAAGAATCCTGCCCCAACAGCTCCAGATGAAAAGAAATAATCAAAATCAGTACAAAAATTAAAGAATTAGAAACTAAGAAAACAATTTTAAAAATTGAGGAAATGAAGAGCTGGTTCTTTGAAAAAAATAAACAAGATTAATAAACCCCTGGCCAATTTGATCATGTAGGAAAAAAAAGGAAGTCTGAAATTAAAAATCAGAAATGAAAAAAGAAAAGTCACAATAGACTTCAATGAAATTGCAAGATTCATCAGGACATACTTCCAAAACATCTACTCAGCAAAATTGGATATTCTGAAGAAATCAGTGAATTCCTAGAATCATACAACCTACAACAACAACAACAACAAAAGTTCAAGCAGATTATTCTCTTAAATGAACCTATCACATACATCATGATGGAGAAGGTAATTAAAATTCTCCCCATATGTTTCTAGGAACATATGGCGTGACAATCAAATTCAATCAAAACTTCACTGAGGAACTGAAACCAAATTTTCTAAAATTTTTCATATAATCAGAGAACAGAGAATGTTTCCCAACTCCTTTTTTGAAGTTGCATCTCCTTAATACCAAAACCAGATAGAGATATAATAAAAAAAAAGCAAACTATAAGCCTATAATCCTGATGAATTTACATGGAAAAATCTTGAACAAAATTCTTGCAAACCAAATTCAGCAACAGTTCTAAAGCAATATCCATCTTAATCAAGTAGACTTCATCCCAGGGATGCAGAGATGTTTCAACATATATAAATGAGTCAATGTAATACATCATATTAGTAAACTTAATCACAAGAAGCACATGATCATTTCAACTGAGGCAGAGAAAGCCTTTTGACAAATTATAACATCACTCCATGATCAAAATACTACAAATAATAGACATGGAGGTTTTCTACCTCTATAGAATAAAGTCTACATATAAAGCACCTAAATCCCAAATAATACTTAATGAAGAAAGATACATAGACTTCCCATTGAGATCAGGAACAAAACAGGTTTGCCCACTCTCACCATTGCTTTTCAACATAGTACTAGAAGTCCTAGCCCATGCAGTAAAATAGGAGAAAGAAGTAAAAGAGAAACACATTGGAAAGGAAGAAGTCAAGTTAGAACTATTGGCAGATGACACAAACCTATACATAAGTAACTTGAAAGTCTCCATCTTTAGCTTTCTAAATGTGATTACATCCTTCAGTAGTGTGGCATGATACAAAACAAATGCACAAAAATTTGTATCCTTTCTCAATCCAAAGGACAAATACATAGAGAAAGAAAATAAGAGGTTTTCTCATTCTCAATAGCAACAAAAAGTTAAATACTTTGGAATAACAATAATCAAGGATGGAATGATCTATATAATGAAAGTATAGGAAAAACTTATGAAAAACTTCAAGGAGGAGTTAATAAAATGAAAAGACCTTCTGTACTCCAGGATAGGTAGAATTAAACTTGTGAAAATGTTAATTTTACCAAAAACAATATAACCTAATTAATACAATATCAATAACGACTTGAACATCATTCTTTTCATGGATTGAAAAAAAATCTCAAAATTCATATGGAATAACAGTTGACCTTGAATATCCAGACATATTCTCCACAAAAAAAACACACCTCTGGATGTATAAATATAAATATAAAGCTATGTTCCAAAGCTACAGTAACGAAACCAGCATGGTATGGGCATAAAAACAGAAATATAGACCAGTGGAACAGAACTGGTGACCTGGAGGTTATGTCTATTGACTACAGCTACTTGATTGTTGACAAGGTTGCCAAAAACTTAGAGTACAGTAAAGATACCATCTTTATCACATGGT
Organism: Jaculus jaculus; assembly: GCF_020740685.1. Classification (NCBI taxonomy): domain Eukaryota; kingdom Metazoa; phylum Chordata; class Mammalia; order Rodentia; family Dipodidae; genus Jaculus; species Jaculus jaculus. The sequence goes on along the minus strand of NC_059102.1, from coordinate 199,055,964 downwards.
TCTGGACAAATTGGATAACCATACATGGAAAGATGAAACTAAACCCACTCATCTCACCATACAAAAAAATCAAGTCCAAATGGATTAAAAACCTCAATGTAAGACCTGCAACACTTCTACTGGAATTAAAAATAGGAGCAACATATAGGAGAGGGTAAAGACTTTCTGAACAAAACCTCAGTAGCCCAGGAAATTAAACAATCACTCAACAAATGGGATGTCATGAAGCTAAAATGATTCTTCACAGACAAACATACCACAATCAGAGCCAATATGTTTCCAACAGAATGGCAGAAAATTTTTGCCAACTATACCAATGACAGAGGCCTAATATCCAGAATATATGAAGAACCAAAGAAACTAGAGAACAAAAAATAAAATCAAACAACCCACTACAAAAATGGGACAGAGTACTAAATGGGCAGGTCTGATAAGAAAAAATGCAAATGGATAACACATACTTAAGAAAATGTTCAACACCTCTAACCATCAGGGAAATGCAAATTAGACCAAATATGGGATTCCACCTTACTCCAGTAAGAATGGCCATCATTCAAAAATTAAATGACAACAAATGTTGTGAGTATGTGGTGAAAGAGGAATCGTCATTCACCGTTGTTGGGAATGTAAACTTGTACAACCACTATGGAAATAAATATGGAGATTCCTGAAAAGGATGAATATAGAGCTACCAACTGGGCATTTAACCTAAATGCTCCATACTTCACTACAGAGATGTTTGATAAATCTTGTCTATAGCTGCTCAATTCATTATAGCTAAAAGCTAGAATCAACCCAGATGCTCATCATTGGATGAATGAATAACAAAGTTGTGGTACACCTACCCCATGGAATTATATTCCCCATTAAGGAACAACAGTACAATGAAATTTGTAGAAAAATGGACAGACTTGGAACAGATAATAATAAGTGAACTCACACAACCTCAGGAAGACAAACATCTCATCTGTTGTTCCTAGCCTGGACTAGCTTGAGTTTCAGACATACTTGATAGGCCACTTATAGCCCAGACGATAGGGATTGAAGAGTTTGGGAGAGGGGAATGGGGAAAAGTAACACAAAACTAAGTTCCAAATGAGCTGGTACCATAGAAACCTTTATCCTTGAAGATATATTAAATGATATCATCCTCAACAGAAGTAAGGGGCTAGCACCTGAAAAGAAGTACTCTTGAGAGGGTGGGGTGAAGCCTAAGCTTAAAAATATATTGTCTTTCGCCTCTAACTCCCAGTACCAGAAATTAGTTGCTGCCACAATGAGCTGTTGATCAGAGAGACCTATGAGGTCGCCAAAAGAAGACTCAATTAAAAACGTGAGTATACAGAAGTAAAGAAAAATGAAGTTATGAAATTTGCAGAAAAATGGATGGACCTGGAAAGTATTATACTAAGTGAGGTAACCCAGGCCCAGAAAGCCAAGCGCCACATGTTCTCTCTCATATGTGGATCCTAGCTACAGATGACTGGGCTTCTGTGTGAGAATGAAAATACTTAGTAGCAGAGGCCAGTAAGTTGAAAAGGAGACATAAAGGGTGGAGAAAGGAAGGGAGGAGGATACTTAATAGGTTGATATTGTATATATGTAATTACAATGACTGTAACGGGGAGGTAATATGATGGAGAATGGAATTTCAAATGGGAAAGTGTGGGGGTGGGGAGGGAGGGAATTACCATGGGATATATTTTATAATCATGGAAAATGTTAATAAAAATTAAAAAAATTAAAAAAAATAAAAAAAATAAAAAAGTGAGTATATTATGAGTATAATATATGAGTATAATATAATAATTTATTTTAAATAAGTCAATAACATTAAGTTGAAAGATGTAAAAGAAATGAATTCTGTTTTTAAACTCAGGGAGTCTATAATGAATGCCATGACACAAGATGACTCTATTAAATGTTATGATTATTTTTATGTAGAAACTTTATATGGACACATATGTTAGTTCCATGTTTTCCCTCCTCTCTGACCCACTTCTGCTGAGGGCCCTCATCAGTGGGGTTCCTGGTATTCCCTTTGGGTTTGAGGTTTATGAGATGTGATATCAGTCACTCATTGTAAGAGGGGTGGGCAATACCTCTGGACATTTCCTTTCACTCTGTGGCTCTTACAATCTTTCTGCCCCCTCTTCTTCAAAATTCCCTGAGCCAAGGTGGATGTAACCGACAGCTTCAGGTTCACTAAGATGAACTTCCAGACCAGGCACAGTTATGGAGGAAGGGATATTTATTGGAGCCTACAGATCCAGGGGAAGTTCCCTAAATGGCAGAAAAAGCTGGCCTGCTTTCACAGGACCAAGCAGAGAAAGAGAAGCACAAGCCCAAAGCCAAAAGCCACACAGCACAGCACACTTCAGGAACTCCGGCTAGGCACACTTTGCATATCTTTAGATTGAAATCTGAAACCCACCACCACACCTTAAGATCCACCCAGTGACATTGCCTCCAGCCAGGTGGCTGCAGATGCAAACTACAAACAAAAAACTGAATATATTAGGGGCCATCTATTCAAACCACTACAGTGGGTGTGTTTTAAGTCTACTTAGTGTTGTGCTTTTAGTAGGTTCTGGAATTCTGCTTTGGTCTGTTTTGAATATCTTTGGTGTGCGTCTTCATGACTCTGGTGCTGGTTGACAGGCTTGCCATAGAAGACCACTCTTGTTCTTGCCAGTTCCTCTGTGGTTCCTCCTGAGCCCTGATGTGAAAGGTGTAGTTTATCTCCTTGATTCTTGTTGCCTTCTGACAAAGAAAAACAGATTTCACAAAGGAGAATGAGGTCAGCATCAATTCAATGGGATAAGCATTGTTAAATAAGGGAGATTTTAATGGCATAGCTTCTCTTTTGACTAAGGACTAATGGGAGCTTCTTGTTAGAGTCTTGTTTAGGGAGCCTCATAGTTCTCTCTGATCAACACCTCAACGTGGATTCTATGCAGGGTTTGTCTGATAAGATGGCTCTTATATGGCAATTTGTTGTACATAGCTAGAACTGTGTGCTACCTCACCTGGTTATTCTTTGTACAATTCCAAATTATGCAACACCACTGTGAATCATTTCTGATGTTGTCACATATTTTTTGTGAACATTTTCTTTTTTTTTTTATAATTTATTTATTTGAGAGCGACAGACACAGAGAGAAAGACAGATAGAGGGAGAGAGAGAGAATGGGCGCGCCAGGGCTTCCAGCCTCTGCAAACGAACTCCAGACGCGTGCGCCCCCTTGTGCATCTGGCTAACGTGGGACCTGGGGAACCGAGCCTCGAACCGGGGCCTTAGGCTTCACAGGCAAGTGCTTAACCGCTAAGCCATCTCTCCAGCCCTGAACATTTTCTTTTGTTATTAAACTCCTAGATTTCAATTTTGTTCTTTGTGGTTAGTGTTTGCTTCATTGAATAAGCAGCAAGGAGAGAAGTATTTATTACATGAAAACTTTGACTAACTTAGCAGAAATATTATTTGTTCCCTTTGGTTAATATTTAAGAAGAAAATAGTCTTTAACCAATACATATTACAGTCATTTGCATAGAGTAACTGCTCAATCGTAAGTCAATGGAATATTTATAAGGAAGTGATGGGTATCCTTAGCACAAATATGAATTATACTATAGTTTTCTTTGTTGGAAACTGCTGTTCAATTGTTTTCTTTGAATGAATTTTCCTGTACCTTCTCATTCACTACTCCCAGTACCTCCATGATCATCCAGAATATTGACAGATATGTTCAGAATTTCTATCTATCTATCTATGTATCTGTCTCTCTCTCATATATATATATGACAAGGAGAAATAAAAATTAAATAAGTATTTTCTATAGATTAAAGTGTTTTATTTTTTTCTAGAAACTATACTGAATTAAATGGACTAAATTAGACTTATGAGAACTCTTTGGCAATAAGTTAAAGTTAAAAGTCAAAATGTCTATTTATGTCAAAAATTATTTCTGAATCAATTTAATTTCTCTCAGAAGAAAACTTTAATTATTACATTGTGTCACTATCAGGAGACAGAGTATGTTTCAACATGATTGATTGATACTGGAATGGAGAGCAATTCTCATTGTCTTCATTTCAGAATCCATGGTGAAGCTAGGAAACAGACACAATGGTTTGTAGCAGAAGATTCATCATCATAAACCAACTTCATAAGGAATGGGAGAATTTATTCAACTTTCTGAAGAAAATAATCTTGGATATGTCATTTGTAGGATATTTACCCTTGGTGATCACTTTGAAGCCCTTTAAAGATTATAAATACAAAATTTGATGATTTGAAATATAAATATACAAAATGGAAAAGAAATTTAGAAAGCTTTTCAGAGAAACAAGCCTTAAAAATTTTAGTTACGAGAGACAGAGGGGGGTCAGAGAGAGAAAGGGTATACCATGTTGCTAGTTCAAATGAAAAATAGACAAAAGTGCTATTTTGTGTGTCTGGTTTTATTTATTTTTCTTTATTATATGTAAACATGACATGTTGGTACTATCCTTAGCTTCCTCCCTGTCCTCCCCCCTCTGAAGGGATTGTCCTCACAAGAGCTGCCAGTTCCCATGGGGATTGTGGATCATGCATTGTGGGGGTAACAATCAGTTATGGGGAAGAGGCAATGTCTCCGTGCATAATGTCCCAACTTGTGTCTCTAACAATCTTTCCACCTCCTCTTCCATGAATTTCCCAAAGCCATGTTGAGCTTGTTTTAGGTCTACTTTAGTGATGAGGTCTTGGGAGCCTCTGTGTCTCTGGATCTATGGTTTGAGAAGAGATGCATGTTCTTTGTGTCTATCTCCTTCAGCCTTGTGCTGATACCAGGCTCATCATGAAAGGAGCACTCTTGCCATTTCCCTAATTACTCTGTGGTTTCAGCTGGGTCACTGGTGAAATATAATGGGCTGATACTTTACTCAGGTTCTGCATCCATCTGAGAAAAAGAAGAAAATTCTCCATTGGAGAGTGATGTCAGCACTGGATAATTGAATAACCATTATGAATTTAATAAGATTTTAATAGGTGTAGGACCTCTTCTAGCCCAAGATTGATGGGAGCTTAATATTGGTGAGCAAATTCATTTTTTGGATATGATTCTAACTTGTTTCCCAGTTCTAGCTATGGGTTCTATTCCACTGATCAGATTCCTTAGCCAGTTAGAGAACAGTTAGTTACCCACCATGGCTGTGTGCCACTATTGCACTTGGGTGAGCAAAATATCAGGTTGGGGCTGGAGAGATGGCTTAGTGGTTAAGCGCTTGCCTGTGAAGCCTAAGGACCCCGGTTCGAGGCTCGGTTCCCCAGGTCCCACGTTAGCCAGATGCACAAGGGGGCGCACGTGTCTGGAGTTTGTTTGCAGAGGCTGGAAGCCCTGGCGTGCCCATTCTCTCTCTCTCCCTCTATCTGTCTTTCTCTCTGTGTCTGTCACTGTCAAATAAATAAATTGAAAAAAAAAATCAGGTTGTTTGCTGCTGAGTAGATTAGACCATAATGTTCTTGGACAGATGTTGATCATTTCTCTCCAGTCCTCATGTTGCACCTTCTGGCACTAGAGAAGCTGTCTGAGGACTGACTCTATTCCAGATTCCAGCAAGGTCACTTCATGTTCTATACCAACATCATGTGGTGTATTCAGCAGTAAGGTCTTACCATTAACCTTTTGTGGGTCATCAAGTACTCTGACAGAAATCTGTCTTCTTTTGAAACCTTATAGGTATCCCTGATCAACAGCTCATTGTTGATGTTAACTGCATGTTGGTGCTGGGAGTTACAGGCCAGCACCTGTAAAGAATTAAGAATTATTTACAGGGAAAATAATTAAGAGAAAAGTAGGTAATATGAAAGAAAAAGAGAGAAGTGAGGGAAGGGGGAGGGAGGGAGGAAAAGAGAGAGAGAGAGAGAGAGAGAGAGAAACATGAGAAGATTAAGGCTGTTCTTCATCATGCCCTCCTTCAGGCCCTTTGATTCAGGTGTTCCCTGTAAGGTCCTGCTTAGGCTTCAACCTTTTGGTCTTTCAGGATGGAGGATTTTATAGTAGCAGTTCCATTTGTGTCCAGGTTTTTGATCGCCCTTCTGCCTGCCACCCTCCTGCCTCACCATCCCTAGTGTCCAGTCCTTGAGATGCCTACTAGGTATGTCAGCATCTCAGGAAGATCCAGGTTAGGAACCACAGATGAGTGAGTCCATGGGATGATTTTCTTTCCTCAATTGGATTAGTTTGCTGAGAATGATTAGTTCCAAGTTTGACCATTTTTCTTAAAATTTTATTATGCCATTTTTCCTTACTGCTTTGTAGAATTCTATCATGTAGATCTACCACATGTTGGTTAACCATTCATCTAATGATGGATATATGGGCTGAGTCCAATTCTTACCTATTAGGAATTGAGCAGCTATAAACATGGTTGAGAAAATCTCTGAACTGAGTCATGAAGCTTTTGTAATGAGTACTCAGTAAGGGAATAAATTGGTCTTTTGATAACTCTATAGTCAATATTTTTGGAAGTCTCCATATTGCTTTCCATAGTGGTTGTACCATCTTGCATTCCCACCCACAGGGAGTAAGCATTCTTATTTCTCCACATCCTCACCAGCATTTGTTTTCATTTAATTTTTTTTTTTTTTTATGTTTGCTATCCTTACTGGGATAAGGTGGAATCTCATAATTGTTCCAATTTGCATTTCCCTGATGATTAGGGATGTTTAACATTTTCTTTCTTTCTTTCATTTTTTTTTTTTTTTTTTTTGAGGTAGGGTTTCACTTAGCCCAGGGTGACCTGGAATTTATGTACTCTCGGGGTGGCCTCAAACTCATTGTGATCCTCCAACCTCTGCCGCCTGAGTGCTGGGATTAAAGCCCTGTGCCACTACACCCAGCTTGAACTTTTCTTTAATGTGTGTTTGCCATTTGTATTTATTCCTTTGAGAACTCCCTGTTCAGTACTCTGCCAAATTTTGTGAGTGGGTTGTTTGATTTATTTTTTTATTTTTTAGGCTTTTGAGTTCTTTGTAGATTCCAGAAACTAGACCTCTGTCAATTAGTTGTATAGCCGACAAAAACTTTCTTTCATTCTGTGGGTAATCTATTGGCTCTGCTTATTGTATATTTGTCTGTGAAGAAACTTTTCAGCTTCATGAGATCTCAATGGCTGAAGGATTGTTTAAGTTCTTGAGCTACTGGGATTTTGATCAAGAAGTCTTTTCCCATTACTAGATCATGGAAAGTTCTTCCTAGTTTTTCGTCCAGTAGTAGAAAACTTTAGGTCTTATATTGAGTTTGTTGATCCATTTGGACTTGGTTTTTGTGCATGATGAGATCTGTGCATCTTGTTTCATTTTCCTGCATATGGTTATCCAGTTTGTCCAGCACTGTTTGTTGAAGATAGTGTCCTTTTTCCAGTCTACATTGTTTTGGCCTTTCTCAAATATCAAATAGCTCTATTTAGTTGACCCAAATCTGGGTCCTCTCTTCTGTGCCATTGGTCTATAATCCTCTTGTTATGCCAGTACCATGTTGCTTTTGTTACTATGGCTTTGTAATATTGCTTTACATCAGGCATGGTGGTACCTCCAGAAGTGTTTTTTTTTTTTTTTTGCTGAGCATGTGCTTGGATATCTGAGACCTTCTGCTGTTCCATACAAAGTTTGAAATCATTTTTTTTTTTATATCTGTGAAGAAAAATATTAGGAGTTTTATTGGTATTGCATTGTATATGTATATTTCATTTAGTAAGGTTGCCATTTTCACAATGTTAATTCTGCCTATCCAGGAGCATGTGAGGTCTTTCCATTTTCTCTAGTCCTTCTCAATTATTTTTCTTGGATGTTTTTATGTTTTCATTACTTTAGTCTTTCACATCCTTGATTGATATTATTCCAAGGTTTTTTATTTTATTTGCTTGCTTGTTTTTTTTGTTTCTACTGAAAATGGAGCAATGTTGCTAATTTCTTTGTCTGCATCTTTGCCTTTTGCATATAGTAAGGCTACTCATTTTTGAGCATTGACTGTATCCTGCTACTTTGCTGAAGGAATTAATCACCCTTAAGTGTTTTGAGATGGAGATTCCCGGGTCTATTTTTTTTAATTTATTTTATTTTTTATTATTTGTGTACACAGTATGTAAACAGTCATGTTGCTACCATCCATAGCCTCCTGCCTGTCTTCCCCCCTCTGCAGGAACCCACGTCATTGGGGAATATGGGTTGTGCATTGTGGGGTTAGCCATCAGTTATGGGTAAAAGGCAATATTTCTGTGCATAATGTTCCAACCTGTGGCTCTAACAATCTTTCTGTCCCCTCTTTCACAAATTTCCCTATGTTGGGCCCATTTTGGGTCTACTTCAGTGATGAGGTCTTGGGATGTTGGGCCTTTAGAGGCCTGGATGTGAGGCCTAGTGGAACTTCCTGAACCTAGCTAAAGTTTGGCAACCTGTCTGTGGTCAGCTATAACTCAGCAGGGTGTCAAATTGCCTCTGGCCTGCTACTTCTGCAAAAAAGTTAGAGTTCCTATGTGAACTTAGAACCAATCATTTCAAAAGTCCTGATATACTATTGGCCCTTACACCTCATCCCCTCCTGAGATCCCCACCTTCATTCTCAATGCTATATAAACACCTGCCTATTGCAATAAAGTGAGATCCTGCTTTGACAAGTCTCCTGACTCAGTGTGGTTTTTCTACAGTGCCTAGGGGAGGTACTGATACACTCACCATCCTGCTCAGGCCCAGGAAGACACCAGCGGGACTGGCTCTCCTACAGCCCTACCTGCCAGAGAATCTGGTGGACTAGAGCCCCAATGGGGGACATCTCTCAGACGGAAGAATGCTGACGGTCCAATTGGTCTGTGGGTGAGTGTACCGTCATAAATTATGAGGCAGTCCTCATGTTTAATGTGCTGACCTTTGCTTCTGTAGCCTGTGCTTCCTTTTCAACATCTCTTCCTTCCCTTTCTCTTTCCTTTCACTTTCAGTTTGGCAGCAAGCTGCATCTGCGGTGTCTATATTTCTAAACAGGTCATATGTCCCTGGTGGGCACACCATGTGGGCAGACCTGTAGGAGACTCGAGGCATATTGCCCCCTCATTTGAGTGGGGACTCCATCTCAGAAGACAGAGCAAACCTACTGGGGAGATCTCCCATCTGTACCATGTTTGGTATCATCTAGCCATCCCCTAATGACACAGACTTGTCTGGCCATCAAGGATCTAAATCTGAACTTAATTCTGCAGCACATTTTGGGTCCTTTGTGTTTGTGTTGTACTCGTGTGTCTGTGTGTTGCTGTTTCCCTAACCAACCTCTTCCCTGTCAACATTAATCCTGCCGGTAATTGCCCAGCCACCTGGTACCCCTGGGAGGCTCATGATTTAAAAGACCTTAAAAAGGCTGTCTCAGAGGATGGACCTAATTCCCCCTGGGTGGAGACCATCCTCCAGGGTTTGGCTCATCATCAGTGTACCACCAAAGATTGGAAAAACCTTGCTAAAGCCACTCTTTCTGGCTCCCTGTACATAAAGTGGTGTGCCTTCTTTCAGGAAGAGTGGCATACTCAGGCTGAGTGGAATCAGGCCGCTCAGCCCCCAGTCCCAATCACCTTCAGCATGCTCTTGGGAACTGCTGATGCATTTTCCATGGGCCTCCAGTAAGCTACCATCCCTGATCCATACCAGGATCAGGTGCAGGCTTTGATAATGGCCACATGGAGGAAACTGGAGGAAGGCCCATCTGAGCCCCCATCACAGGAATCACACAAATAGCTAGTGAAGACTTGGCTACCTTCATAGAGAGGATTGAAAAAAGTCTACAAAGAAAGTTTCCCCCTGGTCCCCTGAGAGACGAGGTCATTAAAAGTTCTGATCTGGGAAGACATGACGAGTGACCATAAGTTGGCCTGCAATGGGCTAAAAGATATGGCCGCCCTAGTATGTGCCCTTCAACAGGCCTTGGGGGGAAAGCGGAAGTCCTGTTTTGGGCATGGTAAAAAAAGTCATCTCAAAATAGAGTGCCCCAACTGGGCCAAGCCAACAATTCCTATAGCACCTAATTTGCCTCACATACCCTGCCCCTGATGTAAGAAGGGGTTCCATTGGGCCAAGGACTGCAAATCCAAATTCAGCCTTCAGGGTGAGCCTTTAAACTCTCCCAGGAGCTATCCCTGGCCCCATTACACACTGTAACATGCCCCTGATTCTGGGACTAAGGCCAAAAATGACACTGGGGCCAACCGCACTACCTCTCTTGAGGAAACAATTTGGCTGATAAAATGGCTTCTATGTCTCAGTGTAATACTAATTAGAAAGGAGAAAGCCCCTCCTTCATGGCAGTTAGTTCCTGGTCTGCCTTTTCTTGGTGTGGGTGGACAGTCAACGTCCTGGGAAACGGTCAACTGGCAGCTCTGGACTGATCCTGATGGTAACCATGGGGAGGTGCACCCTCTGGTGATGTTCAGCCTAACAACCAACCTCTAGGTCAGGATATACTTGGAGAAGCTGAGGCTTATATCACCACTGATCACAAGGGCTTCTGTGAGGGGATACTACACCAGGAAGAATATGAACAATAGTTTGAACAAGGACAGGCCAGCTTCCCTAACCACAGAAATGACCCACATTTTGAACAGATTAGACAAAAACACTCTTGGGTCCACCCCCAATTCTAAGGGCCACTGCTCACCCCCCAGTGCCAAAAATTTGATGGGTACCTGGAAACCCCATGTGGGTTGAGCAGTGGCCTATACCTACCCCTAAACTCCAACATCTTCATATGTTAGTTATATAACAGGTAGCTTTGGGTCATATATGGCCTTCAATAAATCGTTGGAATTCCTCTGTTTTGTTATAAAAAAATCTAATGGCTCTTGGAGACTTGTACATAATTTAAGAAAAAATAAATGAGAGGATGATACCTTAAGGGACCCCCCAGAGAGGACTCCCTTGGATTCTGGCCATCCCCAACACTTACTATCTAACTATTATTGTTATTAAAGATTGCTTCTTTTCTACCCATTACATCCAGATAATTTTGAAAAATTTGCATATTCCATACCCTCAACTAATTTTTGTGGGCCAGACTTGAGTTTGAATGGACCTTCATGCCCCAAGAAATGGCCAATAGCCCCCTATCTGTCAGTACAATATGTTATATAACTTTTCTTCTTTGATTGGCTGTTCTGATATTCTATTCTATATTTATATGGATGATATAATCTTAGGTTGTTCCAACCCATCTGATCTCCAAGACATTACTGCTAAATGCCTTGCCATTTTACAGGCCAATGACTTTAAAGTAGTCCCTGAAAATATTCAGACTGTCCCTCCCATTAAGATTTTGGGCTCTGTACTATCCCTTGATACTGTTTCTCCTGTCAAACCACTTCATATTCAGGATTCTTATACTCTGTCCCAGCTCCAAAAGGTATTGGGAGAAATTAATTGGATGAGGCCTTGGATATCCATAACTACCGAAGAGCTGTCCCCTTTGTTTGACCTCCTAAAGGATCTTAACTTCTCCTCTCAGGTACTTTTGTCCCCTTGTAATTAACAAATTTTTCATAAGGTCCAACAGGCTATAGATGCTGTGGCACTAAAGAGGTTTGATCTTGATTTACCCATCTCCCTCTACAGTTTCTCTGGGGAAACATTATGCACTGCACTGTTGGCCCAGGAAAGTGAGCCCAGCCAATGGGTTCACCTCTCAGTTGGTGGGGCCCCCACAGTTTATTCTATAACCAGCCATGTTGCTGATTGCATTATCAAGGGCAGAGATACCTCTGTCAGGTTGTTTGGCACAGAACCTCACCTTATTGTCACTCCCTTTAAGATAACAGATTCCACCTGGCTTCAGAGAAATAATAACAGAGTTGCTACAGCTCTCAGGAGTTTCTAGGTAAAATTGATTGCCATTATGGCCCCCACAAATAGATGAGTTATTTCTCCATGTTATAATGGAAGCCCCCCAGGCTTTGTCTGTCTCAACCTAACCCTGACTTTCTTACTGTGTTTAATGATAGAGGACACCTGGGGGCTTCCCTAGTCATTTCCCTTAAAACAGGAAAAAGAGCCTATGCCCATAAAGTCAGTCTACCATGAGGTTGAGGGGTCAGCACAATTCAAAGAACTATTTGCTGTTGTTCTAGCTTTGGACACTCTTCAAGAGCCATTTAACTTGTTTTCTGACAGCTTTTATGTTCTTAATTTATTACCCAGCCTGGATGAGGCCCATATTAGACTGAAGTCCAACCCTATATCTCCTCTGATGATTCAAGCTCATTCCCTACTCAAACAAAGAATTAACCCCATTTTTCTTCAACATCTCAGGGTTCATCAAGACTTACCTGGATTTCTCTCTTGAGGAAACAGTTTGGCTGATAAAATGGCTTCTATGCCTCAGTGTAATACTATTACAGAAGCTACATGCTTCTACATATTGACCCATGTCAACTAGAGAGGTCTCAAGCACAGGTTTCCACAGGTACCAGTCAAATACTTTAAAAAAATTGTCCCGACTTGTAAGTCCTGCCAGCCTTTCCTCCAAGTACCCTCCCCACCTTCAAATTATAGGAAGCAATCCTTGAGGGCTCTGCCCTAATCATCTTTGGCAAATTGATGTCACACACTATTCTCCATTTGGAAAGCTTAAATATATTTTTTCTTTCAGTTGATACCTTTTCTCATGCCTGCTGGACATCAGCACATGCCGGGGAAAAATCTGAACATGCTATTAGCCATATGCTTCAATACTTTGCCACCCTTGGACTACTTGACCAAATTAAAACAGATAATGGCCCCTGCTTCTTCTTTTTTTTTTTTTTTTTTTTTGGTTTTGCGAGGTAGGGTCTCACTCTGGTCCAGGCTGACCTGGAATTAACTCTGTAGTCTCAGGATGGCTTTGAACTCACAGCAATCCTCCTACCTCTGCCTCCCGAGTGCTGGGATTAAAGGCGTGCGCCACCACGCCTGGAGGCCCCTGCTTCTTAAGCAAGGCCTTTGTAGTTTTTCTCCAGACCTGGAAAATCTCAAACTCCACAGGCATCCCAAATAACCCCTGGGATCAAGCAATCATTGAAAGATATAATCAGATTCTTAAGTCTCAATTACAAAAACAAAAGGTGGAATCCTTACCCCCACACGACTTACTAAAAGAGCCATTATTTACCCTAAATATTTAATTTTTTTTCTAAAGAAGATAAACAATTATCCCCTTTTCAAAAACATTGGTCCTCATCCATTACCTACAGTTCTGTCTGGGTAAGATGGAGGGACCCATTGACTGGGGCCTGGGGAGGACCAGACCCACTTCTCAAAGCAGGGAGAGGGTTTGGATGTGTCTTCCCTCAAGATGAAAAAAGACCCATTGGGAAACAGTGAGAGACAAAATATATTTGTCCCAACAAGCGGACACTCACAATCACTTCTCCAGGGAGTGTCCCACCCCTGCGGACTGTTTCTAAAATGGTCTTCACCCTGCTAAACCAAACAACTCCCTCCCTTGTGGAAGATTGCGGGCTTTGCCTCTGATCTGGGCCTCCCCAGCTGCTTGTAGTAATCACCAATGATACAGCTACTGTTGCCATATGACCCTAAAAATTTGCTCAGCCACCTTCCCCATTCCTGTCCAGCTTTTCCCAATGTCTCCTTCTGGAACTTGCATTTGGGCCCTGCCTTCCCCTAATACTTCCAGTATAGATGTGGGATACATTCATCCTTCCTTCTGTACTTTCAACACAAATGAGCCCAGTGCTCAATGCTGCCCACCTTCTGGAATGGTTTATGTTTGTGGAGGCAGGATGGTCTATGACTTTCTGCCCACCAATTGGACTGTCCTTTGTGCCACAGTGACCTTGATTCCAGATGTGGATTTCATTCCTGGAGATGAAGCCCTCCCTATACCCTCTTTTGATTATATCAGAGGGAGACCTAAGAGAGCTGTACAAATGATACCTTTATTTGTTGGGTTGGGAATAACCGCAGGCATGGCCACTGAGACAGCCAGGATGGGTATGGCAGTCTATCTCCACAGAAAGCTCCCTCTCGAGTTGATCAGGGAAATAAAATCCATGTCAAACACTATCCTAGATCTCCAACAACAGCTAGATTCCCTGGCTGAGGTAGTCCTACAAAACAGGGGGGGAATAAACCTACTAACAGCCAAAAAGGGAGGCATATGGTTGTTTTTGCAGGAAAAAATGATGTTTCTACACCAATAGATTGGAAATCTTTCAGGAGGAGATCAAAAGGTTTTAAGAGGACCTGGAGAGGAGATGGTGGGACCTCCAGGAAAAACCATTGTGGATGGGCCTGCATGGCTTCTTACCCTACCTTCTCCCCCTACTTGGGCCCTACCTTCTCCTTCTCCTTCTCCTCACTGTTGGGCCTTACGTAATTAACAAAATTACACAATTCATTCACCAGCAGCTAGAAGCAATAAAACTCATCAGGTTGAGATACATTACCACAGGCTGGAAACTCAGGAATTAAATTCCTCATATGACCCACTGCCACCCTCTCTGCCCTCCATGTGACTGATGATGGGTAAGATCTCATACTGATTGAGACAAACTAAGACTGGTCATGGAGTGGATTCTCAATGAGCTGGATACATGGTACCCAGTGATAGGTAAGAGGGGGACATCCTAAGACAGGGGGCCATGTTTTCCACCATGCTTACAAAAATAAAAGGGGGAGATGTTGGGCCTTGAGAGGCCCAGATGCGAGGCCTAGTGGAACTTCCTGAGCCTAGCTAAAGTTTGGCAATCTGTCTCTGGCCAGCTATGAATCAGCAGGGTGCCAAATTGCCTCTGGCCTGCTACTTCTGCAAAAAAGTTAAGAGTTCCTGTGTGTGCTTAGAACCAATCATTTCTAAAGTCACGATATGCTGTTGGCCCTTACACCTTATCCCCTCTTGAGATCCCCAACTTCATTCTCAGTGCTTTATAAACACCTGCCCACCTGCCTGTTACAGTAAAGTGAGATCCTGCTACAATAAGTCTCCCAACCATTAAGAATTTAGAGAGAATTTAATATGTGTAGGCCCACTTTTAGCCAACATTTGGTGGGAACATGATAATAGAGAGGGGTCTTCTTTATTGGATATGTTTCTGACTTTTTCCCAGTTTTAGTTATGAATTCCATTCCACTGAGCAGATCAGTTATCCAAATCAAGAGCAGTTGGTTTCCCAACATGGCTTTGTGCTACTACTGTACTTGTTTGAGTATCACATCAGATTGTTTGATGCTGAGTAGCTTAGACCATGAGTTGCTTAGACAAATGTTGGCCATTTTTCCCTGGTAGCTCATGTAGCACCTTCTGGCATTAGACAAAGTTTGATAGAATTCAGCTTAGAAGCCAACTGGTCCTGTACTCTTCTTTGGGGGGAGGTTTTTGATTACCTTTTCAATTTTGATACATGTTATAGGTTTATGTAGGAGATTAATCTGCTCTGAGTTTAGGTTTGTTAGATGGTATGTGTCCAAGGATTCAACCATTTCCTACAGATTATCCAATTTTGTTTAATAGGGGTTTTTGAAATAAGTCCTGATGGTTCTCCAAATTTCACCTATGTCTATGTGATCTCTCCTTTTTTCATTTATAATTTTGTTAATTTGAAGTGTCTCTGTTTTTCACTTGATCAACTTGGCCAGGGGATTATCAATCACGTTTACTTTTACAAAGAATCAGCTCTTTCAGGCTGGATAGATGGCTTAGTGGTTAAGCGCTTGCCTGTGAAGCCTAAGGACCCCAGTTCAAGGCTCTATTCCCCAGGACCCATGTTAGCCAGATGCACAAGGGGGTGCATGCAACTGGAATTCATCTGCAGTGGCTGGAAGCCCTGGCATGCCCATTCTCTCTCTTTCTCTCTGCCTCTTTCTCTTCTATTGCTGTCAAATACATAAATAAAAATAAACCAAAAAATAAAAATAAAAAGAGAATCAGCTCTTTGTTTCATCAATTTTCTTAATTGTTTCCTAGTTTCCAATTCATTAATTTCTGCTCTGATTTCTTTCTGTCTGCAGCCTTTTGGTTTGGTGTCTTCTTGTTTTTCCAATGCCTTTGAGTAGATGATTAGATTATTGCTTTGCAGATCTCTCTGTGTTTGTTTTGAGGCATTCAGTGGTATGAATTTTCCCCTAAAGAATGCTTTCATTGTGTCCCCTAAGTTTTGGTATGATGTGTTCTCATTGTCATTCAATTCTAGGAATTACACAGTTTCATTTTTCATTTCATCCTCTACACATTTATTGTTCAAAAGTGTGTTGATCAATTTTCAGGAACTGATGGGATTCCTGTCACACCTTTTGTTGTTTCTACCATTACAGCATTGTGATCTGATATCATGTAGGAAATTATGTCGATTTTTCTGAAAATATGGAGGCGAGCTTTATGGCCCAGTATATGATCTGTTTTACAGAAGGTTCCATGGGCTGTTGAGGAAAATGTGTATTCTTTAGATTTTGTGTAGAACGTTCTGTAGATATCTATTAGGCCTAATTGGTCTATGGTTTTGTTGAGATATCTTACTTCCTTGTTAATTTATGTTTGGATGTTCTGTCTAGTGCTGATACTGGAGTATTGATTTCCTTGACTATGATGGTGTTGGTGGTTATTTCTGTTTTGTTGTGAAGAAGGTTTTGTTTTATGAATTGTGGTGCACCTGTGTTTGGTGCATAGATTGTTGATTGTGATATCTCTTGTATCATTCCCTTCATAAGTAAGAACTGACATTCTTTATCTTTTTTTTTTTTTTACTTCTTTTGGTTTGAAGTCAATTTATCCAATATAATTATAGCAATGCTTGCTTTTTTTCCAATTTTCTTGGAATATCATTTTTCTCCCTTTCATCCTGAGGAGGTGTATGTCTTTAGTGGCAAGGTGGGTTTCTTGAAGACAGCATATTGTGGGGTCTAATTTTCTGATCCACCCTGTTAGGTTATATCTCTTGATGGGTGAATTAAGTGCACTTATATATGGGTAATAACTGTGAGATTTGATTTAATCCTTGCATTATTGTGGTTGCTTATGTGGTTTGGTGTTTTCTTAGACTTTGTAATTTTTTTTGCACCTTCTCTAAGTTTCATTATTGTAATCTGCTACTTGTAGGCACTTGAGGTTGCTTGTTTTACTCTTCTGTGTGGAGAATTCCCTGATGTACTCTCAGTAGGTTTGGCTTTGTGTTCATATAATTGTAAGGATGACTTTTATCATGGAAAGATTTTCTTTCACTATGTATTATGAGGGATACTTTTTCTGGCTAGAGTAGTTTGATTTTGAAGCCATAGTTCTTAGACTTTGCAGTATTCCATTTCAGGCCCTTCTGACTTTCAGGGTTTCCACTAAAATGTGTGAAATAATGCTTTATGTGTAACATGTTGTTTCTTCTAGTTACTTTTAGGACTTTCTCTTTGGTATCTATGTTTAGAGTCCTAATGATAATATGTTTTAGAGAATTTCTCCTTTGGCCCAATCTGTTTGGAGTTCTGTTAGCTTCTTGCAACTTGATGGGACTTTCTTTTGAGAGGGTGGGGATGTTTTCTTCGATAATTTTAGTAAGTTCTCCATTTCTTTAGTTTGAATTTCTTCCCCTTCTGGCATTCCCATGATCTGAAATTAATGTTGGGACATTTAAGGGTATCCCACAGTTGTGTCATATTCTGGTCACAAACATTTTGGAACTTATTCAAACTTTTGGACTCATGAACTGTTTCTTCTGTTTTGTCTTCCAGTTCCAAGTTTCTATCCTCCACATCTCTGACTCTATTCTTGAGCATTTCTATAAAGTTTTTAAATTGTTCAATTTGGTTTATATTTTCTATTTCC
Source organism: Jaculus jaculus (assembly GCF_020740685.1). Taxonomy (NCBI): domain Eukaryota; kingdom Metazoa; phylum Chordata; class Mammalia; order Rodentia; family Dipodidae; genus Jaculus; species Jaculus jaculus. The sequence goes on along the minus strand of NC_059102.1, from coordinate 199,038,148 downwards.
TTTTTATGTATAGTAGCTATCCCTTTACTGAATTCCTTTTCATGTCATTTTCTGGTTTTCTTAATGCTTCTTGGAATTCATCCTGGCAATTTTTTTTTTTTTTATGTCTTCATTGATTTTAGCAAGCTTATTTTTGACAACTTCTTTTCTTTTTCTCTCCTTCAGATCATTTAACTGTCTTTGGAACCCCTACTTGTTCTTTTCTATTAGGTCTTATCTAGTGAGGACAGCATTCATACAATTATTGGACCTTTGGTGATTTTTTTTTTTTTTTTTTTGCCAGTTCTGTTAATTGCTTGGCCAAGATTGCATAGCTTGTATCTTTATGTTGGATATCTGATCCTGTTGTCTCTTCTATGTTTTGATCACAGACTTCCACTATGGGACTGGGTGGCCTTGTTGGATTTACTTGCATTTGATTTTTCTTGTTATTCCTTTTGTGCTGTGGTCTGCCCATAAAAGTGTAGGAATATTATTTAATTTGGGAGGAAGTTGTAGTTTAGCCTTGAAGTATCTTCAGTGATTATTCCCTATTATATTTACCTCTATTAGGCTTCTGATGGCCTCTCTGATCATATGGAAAGAGCCTGTGAGGCTCTGGTGTGGGTCTGAGGACCTGATGAAGGGGATTGCTTGTTGGATAGTCTTTGAGGTATGGAACTGTGTGGTAAGGGGATAGTGAGTAGGGGGTGAATGGGACAAAGCAGACTGGTGTTGAGGCAGAATGGTGGAGGGGGAAGGATGGGATTGCATGGCCTTGCAATGCTGAGGTGTGAGGGGATGGGACAGTGTAGTCTGTTTGGGCTTTGTAGCATGAGGTGGATGGGACTGCCAGGTCCTGTGACATGTAGGGCCAGGGTAAAAAATCTGATATGGGTTAGGTGATGGGGAGATGGGTAATAGTCCAGGTAGCAGGAAAGGGGGAAAATTAAGGGAGGGAGGAAGGGAGGGTGAACACCCGCCTTCTTGCCTGCATATAAATAGCCTGTGGGAAGTGCAGAAGGACCTGTTCTGCACAAGGTGGAACAATGGGTGGGACAGTGGTGGTCACAGGGAGATCTTGGTGGCAGGAAAGCCCAGGAAGAAGGGGGCTGCTAGTCTGCTTGCCTGGGCCTGATCAGCTTGCTGGTAGTCCAGGAGGAACCTCATCTGCACAGCAGGACCGAGACTGGGAAGGTGCAGGGAGATATCACTGGCAGGAAAGCCCTGAAAAGGAAGGGGGGTTCTAGCCTGCTGGTCTGGGACCAGGTAGTCTGCTGATAGTACAGGAGAAAGCTGGATGGGAGTGCATAGGGAGATCCTGGTGTTGGGAAAGCACCAAGAAGGAGGGTAAACACTAGCCTTCTGGCCTGGTACCAGGTAGACTGCCAGTAGTGAAAGAGGGATCTGGTGGCAGGAGTGCAGGGATGGCAGCTGGGATGGGGGCTGAGAACGTGTCTGGGATGACTGCTTGAGGAGTTTGTGGGACTGGTGGGCTACCCCAGAAAATGTGAATCAGCAGATTCCTAATATGCTCCTCACACCCTCCCATTGGAGGTCTACTAGAATCTACAACTCCTAACAACCCCAAAGATCTTGCCTTTCCTTTCTCACAAGGTGAAGTGTAGTTAGGCAGATGCCATCTTGACCAGAAGTCCCCCAGAAATCATCTTTGTCTGGTTTTATATGGGTACTGAGAGATTAAACCTAGGCAGGCAGACTTTGCAAGCAAGTGCCTTTAACAGCTGACACATCTCCCCAAACCAAAGTAAACTCTTATAAAGTCATGACTAATAATCTTCATACAATAGGTTGCTTTAGAATATATTCAACTTTTAAAAATAATGTTCTTTGTAAATTAGCATACGTTTAGGTTATGATAATAACTTGGATATTTTTAATGCAACATGCCATGCACTTTAGGGAGACTCCTGAGAAAAATGACCCTAATTTCAAAATTCCAATGGCTATGATATGTTTAAACATTCCTTTTTAAATCATGGAGATGAAAAACATGTGCCCCATGCTTTCTGATCAGTGAGATCATTTCCCCAAAACACTATTGGTTAACTAATTTAAAATTTGACTAATCACTAAAGAATGTGTTACACCAAATAATTTTTCACTAATGGGTTGAGCAAGATGAGCCAATTGGACTTTGACAGTTCTAATTTCTATGATTCTGTGAATTCAATATAGTGTATCAAAACCCTCAAAGGTAATTCAGTGCTAAATCAATACAAATGCACTACAATGAAAATGGAGTGTTTCTTTTATCATGTACTTAAGAGAAAGACTTTTGAAGGTGATTGTACTAAAGATATGGGAGGTTATTAAATGTAGCTAATGCCTATTTTCCCAATAACAAAGGGTTTTAGTAGCTTAACTTTATGAGTCTCTTCTTTCCCCCACTCCCACATATGCCATATTAAAATTATTTTTCTGGATGATGCCCAGGGATTTTGAGCATTTTAAAAGAGGTTATTCAACATAGTTCTTGAAGCTAATGGTTTGTAATTTTGAGGTCATAATTGCATGCATTTTAAAACACATTGTCCACATGTTACTGATTTGTAAAACTCAGCTTATGATAAAAATGGAAAAACAATTTTGTTTTAACTGTGCATGTCAAGAATGAATCTTGCCTTGATCTAAATATTTAGAGATTCAAACAGATGAATAATTTACAATGCATAGCATGTGAGCTTGCTCAAGCTTGCTGATGTGGTTACTTGTAAATTAAAACAAATAAGAAGTTGCAAAAAAAAAAAAAACAAATGCTCTAATGTTATGCATTAATCTTGTGTGACTACCCCCCCACAAATACTTAATGTATAGCTTTGTAACAACCACAAAGTAGGTTAATGTATTTCCTAGGAAAACTTATAAATTTAATTAAGCAAAGGATTAAAGAAAAACTGTTTTCTAGGCTTAGAATATTTTCTATCTTTTTATGCTATGACCTATGAGAACAAGAATAATACCCTGGATTGTGGTTGCAATGCTAGAAACACAAAGTATGCATCATGAATCAAGTGAATGTATTTAAAGATAAGAATTATTAAATAGATAAATATAAACGAGATAGTAAAAAATACATACATTTATTCAGATCATGCTGAAATTCTCTGATAAAATATATGAATAAATACAAATATACCTATTATATATTCTACCCTTGACAAGAATGTTTTATGAAGAATTTCTTTTTACAGTGTCCCCTAAATAAATAGTTAATAAATAATATATTCATATCTGGTTTACAAACTGATTTGGAAAGTAACTGTGGGGCAAAATAGATAATGCCTCATATTTCATCCTGGCCACCTTATTGCTATACTTTCATCATTAAGTTATTGAGACTATCAACACATAACATTTTTATCTTCCAAAAATAATAAAAATTGTTTCTTTGCATTTTACACATAACTACTTACACATAAGGCTACAGAAGGGAATATATTATCATAGTGGCTGCCAGGAAAAAGTCCAAGTATGCTCATACTATTATTAGTTTCACATTATTATTAATTTATATCTAAACTTTGAATCATAGCAAAACATAAGTGAATAAAACCATAAAAATGCTTTCAATTTGTTATTTAGGTTATATATTTTATTTTATTTTTTTTATTTGAGAGTGACAGACAGAGAGAAAGACAGATAGAGGGAGAGAGAGAGAATGGGCGCGCCAGGGCTTCCAGCCTCTGCAAACGAACTACAGACACATGCGCCCCCTTGTGCATCTGGCTAACATGGGACCTGGGGAAGCGAGCCTCGAACCGGGGTCCTTAGGCTTCACAGGCAAGCGCTTAACCACTAAGCCATCTCTCCAGCCCGGTTATATATTTTAAATTGAGAAAATTGAGTGTTTTATAACATAATAACTATATAAAAGTAGATAAGCTACTAGAAGCTGTGACACTACAATGATTTCAGATTGAGTAGTAAATAAATTAAATAAAAGGTATTCATCACAATAAATTCAAGCTATGAAAATAAAATTATTTATGTCAACAACTAGTGAGTTTTAAGTTTTGACAAAACAAATACATCCTGCAATAATAATTCCTTAACAAAAAGTATGTTAGTAAATTATTTTAAGACAAGCTGAATATATATATATATATATATATATATATATATATATATATATATATATATATGGTGTTATAGTATGTGTGTGCATACACACGTACACATCCATCCATCCCTGTGTGTGTATACTTGTGTATATTTAAACATTTCCTATATTATAAATCTATAGCCTAAATACATTTGCCTTCTAAAGTCATGAGTTTTTTTTTTTGTTTGTTTGTTTTGTTTTTTGTTTTGTTTTGTTTTTTCTAACAGGGCATTTTTAAGCCAATATTTTACACGTGACACATAAAGACCTTTACTTGGACAACTGACTCTATAAACCTCTGAAATGAGATTTTTATTTTTTGTTTATGGTTAGAAATGCAAACTAAGGATTATTAGAAAAATGCTCTAGTGCATCTTACATGCACAATATACGTGCTGTTGGAACAACTCTATTTAGAAGGCTTTGGCCATGCCTCACTTCCTAAGACAAGCTTTCCTCCCATCTACATTCAATGTATAGAGATGATATGCTATAAAATGCATGGTAAAATAAAGTTGTAACATTGTCTGACACATAGGGAGCAGCTATGAGTTATATTCTGATAACCTGTTTCTATTTTTCTATTAGCATTCTGAATCCTAGAGAAACTTTTGTACTATTTATAGATTAGCAAGCTAGGAACCTGCCTAGCTGTCTCAGTGTCCAATATTTATGTTCCCGGATTATATTACAAAGAAGGGAATGGTCAATTTTAGGAATATACAGTTTGGTGGTTATAATTCAGAAATAATTATGAATATCTTTCAAGCAATAATGCTTAATTTTACAGAAGAGGTGTTTTATTTTATTTTAAATTGCAAAATATTTAAATGTTTCCAAAGTTGCATAGGCATTTTAAGTAAATAAATGAAAGTATAAACAATTATGTCTGTATTTGTAAATCACAATTCTTAGTGGTTTTCAGAAATATAAGATATTGTCACTTAAGGGACATGGCAAAATCACTCAGGACTAAACTAAATGCTGCTTATTGTACTCTTTCTTATAAATTGAATGCTAATGAATCAGTGAATTAAAAAAAATCTAATGTTCAGGGCTGGAGAGATTGCTTAGTGGTTACGTATTTGCCTGTGAAGCCTAAGGACCCCAGTTTGAGGCTTGATTCCCCAGGACCCACATTAGCTAGATGCACGAGGGGGCACACACATCAGGAGTTTGCTTGCAGTGGCTGGCAGCCCTGGCATGCCCGTATTCTCTCTTTCTCTCTCTCTCTCTCTCTGTCTTTTTCTTTCTGTCTGTCACTCTCAAATAAATAAGCAAACATTTTTTTTTTAATTCTCATGCTCAATTAAAAAAATACATTAAGAGACATCATTTTTCTTCTGTTCATAAAATTCAGTGACGATAGGCTGGCACAAAGTTGTTCCTATTTTCTACTGAAGGCAGTGCTCAATTATTTGTTTGTTCAGTGTTTTCCTCAACTTAATAGGACTCCATTTCCATGAATGTTAAGAAGCACATGGGCATGGTGGCAGAGTCCCTGATTCTGCACTTAGGAGGATGAGGTAGGTGTGTTGGAATGTGATGGATGAACAAGAGGAGTACAAGCTGGCTTCATGAGTGGCACCAAGACAATTACCTTTTAGAATGGGAGCATTTTAGAATATTTGTAACACTTTGCTACAGTTGACATGATGTTTCCCAAATTAAGAGGGAGAGATGCTCCATAAATTTGAGAAACAATGGGAGGTTCGTGTATGAGTTTCTGGGGGAAAGAGTTGTATCTGGAATAAGACTATGTGAGAAATCTCATGGAGGCAATGGACAGTGGGAGACAGAGAAGGGTTCTGATTATTCATGATCCCCAACTAGGGGCAGGAGTGTTCGATGCTACTTCTCTGCTCTTGTTCTTGGCAGGGTTGATGGTTTGGGAGGAGACAGGAAGGACCAGATGAGAGACCAAAGCCATGATTCAAGTTGCTTTGGCTCATGCATTTGGTGGGAAGGCAGTTTAGCACTTGGCCACCTGGCCTTGAACCTGTGTAGTTTAACCATACCAATGGGTACCTGGTCAATTCTCTAGAGTGGAAAGAATTCAGAGAGCATGGCTTGATAGTGCCTAAGATAAGGCATACTCTATCTCAAAAAGAGGCCGGGGCTTAAGGGATGGCTTAGCAGTTAAGGCATTTGTCTGCAAAGCCGAAGGACCCAGGTTGGATTCCCCAGGACCCATGTTAGCCAGATACACAAGGGGTTTACATTTGCAGTTCATTACAGGCTGGTGGCCCTGACACACCCATTGCCTCCCTCTCTCTCTCTCTCTCTCATAAATTTACAAATAAAAAAAATTAAAAGAAAATCAAAAGCAGGAACAACACAGTGCATACTGATTATATCAATATGAGTAGCAATTCTTGGATTATGTTAATTTATTTGTTTTTATAACAAAATAACAGACTGAGTAACTGAAATAAGTGAAATTTATCCTCTCCCAGCTCTGGAGTGGGAAGTTCAAGATTGAGATGTCAGCAGGTTTGTTTTCTCCAGAGGCCTTTCTCCTCTGCTTGCTGATAGCCATCTGTTGGCTGTGCCCTCACATGGTGCTTTCTCTTAACATATACATTGTTGGAGTTTCTACATATGTCCAAATTTTCTCTTCTTATAAAAATACCAGTTTGTCTTAAGGCCCATTAAATATTAATGGCTTCACTTGAACTTAATTTAAGTGGCATATCATAATGTACAACCAGAATCCAAAATCTTGTGGTTTAGAGTTTCTACTAATACATTTGAGTACACCATTAAACCATAAAAGTTAGGGCTGGAGAGATGGCTTAGTGGTTAAGGCATTTGACTGAGAATCCTTAGGCCCCAGGATCAACTCTCCAGAACCCATGTAAGCTAGACGCACAGGGTGAGCCATGTGTATAAAGTGACTCAAGACACAAGCTTGCACATACATGGTGGCACAAAAGTATGGAGTTTGAATTCAGTGGCCAGAGGCCCTGGAATGCCAATTGTTTCTCTCTCGCTCTGTCTCTTGCTGTCTCTCATAAAAATAAAAATAAAAATAAAAATAAAAATAAACAGAAAAATTAGTATGTACTAAGAAACAGTTACAAATGTATACATGATAATAAGCTCTAACAGTATTTCTCATTAGTGAATCAGGTCCTTGGGTATATGATAGTGGAGATCAGATGACAGCCTTAAGCCTTGGTATTTACCTGCTACCTTGTTGGAAGGAAGGTCTCTTATTTACTGCTATATATGAGGCTAGCTGTCCCATACTCTTCCAGGAGTTCTCATGTTCCCACCTCCTATCCTGCTATAGGAGGTGCTTGCCACTACATGGGTTGGGCTTTGAGGATTTATACACAGGCCAGTTTGTCAAGCATGTTTGCCCACCAGTTCATCATTCCAACCCCATGTCACTTTAAAGGAGTTATTTTATTTTTAAAAACTCCCATTCTCTTTTTTATTAACATATTTTATTTATTTATTTATTTATTTATTTATTTATTTGAGAGAAAGGGAGGAAGAGAGAGAATCGGTACACCAGGGCCTCCAGCCACTGCAAATGAACTCCAGATACACACACCACCTTGTGCATCTGGCTTACACGGGTCCTGGGGAATTGAGCATAGGTCCTTAGGCTTTGAAGGCAAGCACCTTAACCACTAAGTCATCTCTCCAGCCCAGTTTCCCCCTCTCCCACCCTTATTTTTCCCTCCTCCCAAACCCTTTCCTTCCTATTGTCTGCATCTCAAGTTTCCTATCAGATATATCAGTAAGGCTCAAATAGTATTTATTATCTTGATTATTTATTATCCTTTAATGACCACAGATCAGGAATTCACTGATACCATATTCAAAGTACTCCTTGTAATCACTTTCTTCATTTAATTTGTTCTGTGATACTAAATTAAGAAAATATGTTAATGGATTCCAAGCATATTAAAATCTTCTATGGTTATATTTCATGGTTGACACTATACTTATGATATACTAGATTTCAGGTAAAAATCTCTAACCTACTTATAATCTAGAATATTTTTATGACTGAGTTTCTAGGGCTGACAAGAGAACCTATCAATAGAATTTTTTAAATTTTTCAATTCTTTTATTAACAACTTCCATGATTATAAAAAATACCCCATGGTGATACCCTCCCTCCCCCTACTTACCCCTTTGAAACTCCACTCTCCATCATATGCCTACCCCATCTCAATCTGTCTCCTTTACTTTTGATTTCTTGATCTTTTCCTCCTCTTATGATGGTCTTATGCAGGTAGTTTCAGGCACTATGTAGTCATGGATATCCAGGCCATTTTGTCTCTGGAGGGAGCATGTTGTACAGAGTCCTGCCCTTCCTTTGGCTCTTACATTCTTTCCACCACCTCTTCCACATTAGACCCTGATCCTTGGAAGGTGTGATACAGATATTGCAGTACTGAGCACTGTGGTCATTTTTTTCCACCACCATGATACCTTCTGATTTGTCCCAAGGTCACTGCCATCTGAAAAGAGATGATTCTCAACCAAAAGTGAGAATAGCATTAATATAAGGGTGTGAACATTAACAGAAGTGCTTACTGGACAGTTTGATAAGCATAGTATATACATTTGGTCAGATAACAGCAGATGGTACACCCATAGGGTTTATGACTACCCGTTTTAAGTTTTCAGTATCATGGATGTATTCCCTCCCATGGAGCAGGCCTCCAGTCCAATTAGAGAGCAGTTGGTTTCCCTCATAACAGACGTGCCACTATTGTACCCATTGGCTCATTTGGCCTGGCTGGCCAATTATAAGGCTTGCAGTGTCCACTGATGAGTATCTTCACTGGTGATTTCTCTTTCTCCCATTGAACTGCATGCAGAATGGTTTCTTCCAGCTTTCTGTCTACTGGGCTTCTGAGTGGGAGGGAAAAATCATAGTAGAAGAGGCCAGTAACCCATTGTTACCTAGGTATGTATTTCATGCACTTCGGAGGTGGAGTCAAGAGTACAGGAGCTCGGGGTTAACAACTTGGCTACATAGCTTGTTGGAGGCTAACTCATACTACATGAAAACATGTCTTCATAAAAACACAACAAACAAACTCTAATCCTTTACAGAATTTGTGTGTCTAAATAGGCCAATCATGACTTTAAATCTGTGTCACAATTATTTATGAATTTTTATAGATAAATGGGAAATTATGACATTTACACCACAGATTTATCTCCAATTAATTCATTTGCATAATTTCTGCCTTATAGCTTTTAGTCATCCAAAAGTAGGGTATGGACAGTACTATATTAAAAATCATGATATTATTACAATACTATACAAGACCATCCAAAATATAGCTTCTATTTAGTTTCTGGCACTCAGCCCATGTAACTCTTATTTTTTTTTTAAATAAAATCTCTCACAGGTTACAAATTAGCATTTTAATTTTCCATGTATTTTACAAGTCCCCAACCAACCTTGAACTTAACATCAGTGCAGAATGATACTCCTATCATGATGAATCTGACCACAAATTATGGCCTGCTGTTATAGCCACATTGTATAATCATCATACAAGGCAAGATTTTGATTGGAACTGATCCACATGTTTCCTAGGCAAATAAGTATACATGACTTGTTCTTATATGCTTCTTTAAAATAATATATTTGAAGGCATTCAAGAGCAATTTTCATGTTCTAAAGTGACTAAATGTGCAGAGGTGAGATCATAAAGTTTCTTTATCCTCCTAGCTTATCTCTCTATATTTTAGTCACACATTTTCACTTTTAACATTAAGAGCCAAGTTCATGATTTCTAAAGTATATAACAAAATTCTTCTAAATTAATCCTTGCTTGAAATCTCAATCTATATCTACTTAATTCTTTAATTTTTTATCTCCTGGTGACTTTCTTAGCATTTAACATATGAATAGAAGGAATAGGTGTTAGTTGCCAAGTATTTATCCCAAAGAAATTTCTGGTCTATTCTAATTATATTAAATTTTAAGTATGTCCAGCTTTGGAAATTCCAAAAGCCTCATCAGGATATGAGTATATTCCATACTTTGGGAAAAGAAGGCATATCATATATTTTTTCTGTTCAATTGATTGGTTAAAAAGTTTTTTCTAGGGCTGGAGAGATGGCTTAGCGGTTAAGCGCTTGCCTGTGAAGCCTAAGGACCCCGGTTCAAGGCTTGGTTCCCCAGGTCCCACGTTAGCCAGATGCACAAGGGGGCGCACGCGTCTGGAGTTGGTTTGCAGAGGCTGGAAGCCCTGGCACACCCATTCTCTCTCTCTCCCTCTATCTGTCTTTCTCTCTGTGTCTCTCATTCTTAAATAAAATAAAAATAATTTTTTTTTAAAAAAAATGTTTTTTCTAGCAAACATTTACTATGTTTGGATATCTAATGCTTTTTAAAATAGTCCTTTCTAGAACATATTCTGATGCGATCATAATTCCTTTACAATGTAAAATATTTGAATTATTTCTTACCTTTATTTAATTATATGCTATATAATTTTCCAATATTTAAGTTTCTAATTAGTAAAGCAATGTAAGAATTCAATGTAATAAATGAATTTTACTCGGAGAGGTGATAATTTTAAATTTGCTTCTAAATCTTCTGAAACATATTGCAAACAATTCATATGCAGAATTAGTCAACATAGTGTATAAATATTAGGCCTTATGGTAGTCTTCAAGTTCAACTTCTTACATAAGAGAGGCTATGAGAAAGGTTAGTGTATACTCTGTAAATATTAAATTTATTTGAAAAAGTCTCCATTTAACTTTTTTTTTTCTGCAGATTCCTTTCTACATTATATTCCGTATACCTAACCAATTCTGTATCATTCATAATATCTATATAAGAAACTTAGTGTTGAAGGGTTTTAGTCATCAACTTAATAACACTACCTATTCTACATGTATTGATGTATATATAAAATAAGTTCACACATATAGTTAATTAACTATTTATAATGAGTGAAATTCATTTAATGAATCATATAATGAATAAGAAAAGTTAATACTTGTACCAGATCACATAGGTAATGTGTAACATAAGTGAGGTTTAGTAGTGCAATAATGTTTAGTAGTGCAAAAATTTCCTTTATGAATAACCAAGACCTCTCTGGAGTTCTCAGGGTAGACAATGACATAGGGATATCTCACTAGTTTGTTATTTAGCTTTCATGCCCCACTTGGCCAAGCATGACTGATTGAGCAGGGAACTATGTGATTCTTTTCTGATTCATGTCTTCATAAGCAGTATATAAATGCATTGCTTGTTGAGCCATCTTTCTTTGTTATGTAACAAATTGTAAGAAAATTACTACTGTTATCAACTAAACACACTGTTCAGCTGATCACCAACCACATGACTGTATAAGTCAAATTCCAGCACCAGGGACATTCTGTCAGTGGTTAGAAAGGTTGTCCTTGCAGGGATTTGAGAAGGGATGCTTATGCAGCAAACATCATGATTTTCAGGCAATATTGACAATGATTTAAGAGTTTACTTCTTCACCATTTTTTATTTCAAAATCAGACATCTTATTTTTAATTTTTACCAATTCAACTTTTGCTGCTTAAGTAATAATAACATGTAAAACTATTTTGAAGCATATTGATATCAATTTCCCAAGGCAAACTCCAAAAGAAAAAAATAATAGCCAAAGCTTTAGTCTTCAGAAGTCTAATAGGAGCATGTTACATCAGCTATTTCAAAAGTCCCTCTTAGCAATGTGTTGATGTTTCAACTGAAAGAAGTTTAACTTACACACCCCACCGGAAATTTTGAGGGGCCTTAAGTTTCCAGAATTTCAGTCACTTCAATCCAGTTTGTTCTCCAAACAAGAAAACAACATTTCCTACTCAAAATGAAACAAAAACAAAACAAAACAAACAAAAAAGAATCTATTTCCAGTGAAATATAACCCCTAGTTCCCTAGTATATAAAAGTCAATACTGGACTGGAGAGATGGCTTAGCGGTTAAGCGCTTGCCTGTGAAGCCTAAGGACCCCGGTTCGAGGCTCGGTTCCCCAGGTCCCACGTTAGCCAGATGCACAAGGGGGCGCATGTGTCTGGAGTTCATTTGCAGAGGCTGGAAGCCCTGGCGCGCCCATTCTCTCTCTCTCCCTCTATCTTTCTCTCTGTGTCTGTCGCTCTCAAATAAATAAATAATTTAAAAAAAAAAGTCAATACTATGCTGCATGTTTTCATGTGTTTTTTTTTTTGTTGTTGTTGTTTTTGTTTTTGTTTTTCAAGGTATGGTCTCACTGTAGCCCAGGATGACCTGGAATTCGCTATGTAGTCTCAAGATGGCCTTGAATTCACTGCAATCCAACTACCTCTGTCTCCTGAGTGCTGGGATAAAAGGTGTGCACCACCACGCCCGGCTCTATGCTGCATTTTTTTTTTAATTTCGCCAACAATCCATAGTGTGTTAAGCCAACTTTAACTCTCATACTAAAATTAGAATCAAATGGGCCAGCTAAGAAATCTGGATATATCCTTCTCTTTTATTTTTTCTGATACTGGTATATAAACATATTAAGATAGTTAACAACTCATCCTAATTTCATAATTCCTTATCCAGAGTGTATTACTATGATAAGTAGAAGAGTTGTTCACTTGGTTGAAGGGAACAGGAAATATATCCCAGCATAATTCAGACTTTTTTTTATTTGATACTAGTTGCTAAATTAAAATATCATTCTTTGATTAGCATGAGTTAAACATATAAAATTGATCAAGCTCATGGCCTAAGTATTAATCTATCTTAAATTTACTATAGCTTATTTTGCATATTACTTTATATTTCTATATAAGAAGGTTAATGTAGATTATTACATGTTGTAAAAACTAATTTGCCCAATATCCTAGTTTACACATTTAGTACTTAATTCTAACAACAACAAAAAAAATCATTTAACTGCCATAGTAAGCAAGCATTTCAGGATGAATATATAAAGTAAAATTGCATTCTCTGTACCCCCTAACAGAAACTTAGATATCTATGAATCCAATTATTTTAACTGCCCTGAGGAAAAGGAAGCCTTTGAATACCCAAGAGCGATTTCTTTGCTTCAGAAAACACTCCTTGACTCTCCAAAATACTTAAATCACTCTATGGTTTTAACCTTAAAACCTTCTAAAGCTGAATTATCTCAGGTTCTAAGACTCTTTGATTTTATAAATTCACAAGAAAGATGTGCCAATGCCCAGTACAACAAAAAACTTGGGCATTAAATTAGAAGGTTAAATAAGTTTTTATCTGAAAGCTTAGAGGTTCAGTGTCTTAACAGTTATGATCATTGTGAAGTCAGATATTCAAGTAACTATTACAGATTCCATAACATCCTATAAAAAAGGGTATGTGGAATAAATTCCAACTTTATTATACTTGACTTATTTTATTTAAATGATTTATAACTTTTGTTATAAAATATTTTCTAAAATGCTGAGATTAGCTTTGTCAATATTTTGGTTGTTATCATTGTAATAGCTACAAAAGATTATTAACTTCTCCTTTGTAATATGAATATAATAATAGTACTTGCCTTTGATTTTGTAAAAATTAAATGAATTACTAAAATTAATAGAACTTTGAGGGCTTGGAAAATTGCTTAACAGTTAAGGTGTTTGCCTGCGAAGCCTATGGATTTTGTGTTGATGCCAAAAGACCCACATAAGCCAGATGCATAAGAGGGTGCGTGGGTCTGGAGTTCGTTTGCAGGGGCTGGAGGCCCTGGCGAGCCAATTCTCTGTTTCTCTTGCCTCTTTCTCTCCTGCTCTCTCTCTCTCAAATAAAAAAAAAAAAAGAAAGAAAGAAAATTAAAAAGAACTTTGTGGGCTGGAGAGATAGCTTAGTGGTTGAGGCAATTGCCTTTGAAGTCTAAAGACCCAGGTGTGATTCCTCAGCACCCACATGAGCCAGGTGTGAAGATGGCACATCCATCTGGAGTTTGTGTGTAGTGGCTGGGAGCCCTGCTGTGCCTATGTTCTCTCTGTGCATCTGCCCATGTCCCTCTCTCTCTTTCTTTCAAATAAGTAATAAATAAAATATTTCTAAAAGCCAATGGCTTTAAATATACTCCATAACAAGGAACTTTATATGCAAGGTTATTTTTAATATCATATCTTAAAAATAGTATCATTAATAATTTTCTTACATCTATAAAAATACATAATTTCTTAATTATGACATCTGTATCATTTCTGCCCCTTCTACTTTTGTAAAATTGCTTTCCCTTCCATATCTATTTTTATTTTTTTTTGTATTGTTATCTAACTAAATTGGAAATTGGGAAAAAATTAAGCTAAATTATATGACCACTATTTATGTGAGTTTATTCTATTTACATTATCTTCTGAATTCCATTTGATTTCTGCTTATGTTTAGAAGGCATCTAATGTGCCAGAATTTTAAGAGACTCCTACATATCATAACCCCTTAGATAAAATGTCCTTTGCCCATATCTCACACATGTATTTGAAGACTGGTTTTGGCTAGGTTAATACCCTCTAATTATTGACAGTTTCAAATTCCAGAAATGCCTCAAGACAAATATGAATACACAATGTGAACTGCCATATGTACCAAGTGCATAAAATATATAGTGACTTCTTTAATTTTCCAATTAGGTCTTTTGTTTGTGTGTTAAACTTCCACATTGGAATATTTTGGTTATTACTGTAAACTATGTAACATTGCTTTTTCATTCATTCAGTTGTTTGTTTACACATCCATTCATTCACTAGTTCATTATTTTCTTCTCTCAACAAATATTAGTTAAGTCTATGCACAGAGGAAAACATGAGATCCACACTACTATAGCACCTTCTTAATTTGTTAAGGATGCTAGGAATAAAAACAGACTAGATGGATAACATTTTTAGAAATATAAGCCAATGGAAGCAATAGTTAAAGTTCAGAATAAAGCTAGATACTTTTTTCCCAAGATGGTCTCAAAAGAGTGATTAATCGTTTGAGAGCTTTGGGAGTAAAAATTCATACAAACCATATATGAAAAAATTACTGGAAAAATAAACTTTGTAAATGATTGTACTTGCATCAGACTAAACTGGAAAAAAAAAAAAAAAACAAACAAACAGATGTATGTGTATCATGAGGTAAATGGACGTCCATTTTTGGCCTCTTTTCTTCTTCTTCCCTAAAATAGATATAATCACTAACTTATTCATACCCTCCCCATCATTATGAGGACAAACATTTTACCTTCAAGAATTGATCAGCAGTGAGTGGATAATGAAGATGTGGTACATTTATACAATGGAGTTCTACTCAGCGGTAAAGAAAAATGAAGTTATGAAATTTGCAGAAAAATGGATGGACCTGGAAAGTATTATACTAAGTCAGGTAACCCAGGCCCAGAAAGCCAAGCGCCACATGTTCTCCCTCATATGGGGATCCTAGCTACAGATGACTGGGCTTCTGCGTGAGAATGAAAATACTTAGTAGCAGAGGCCAGTAAGTTGAAAAGGAGACATAAAGGGTGGAGAAAGGAAGGGAGGAGGATACTTAATAGGTTGATATTGTATATATGTAATTACAATGATTGTAATGGGGAGGTAATATGATGGAGAATGGAATTTCAAACGGGAAAGTGTGGGGGTGGGGAGGGAGGGAATTACCATGGGATATATTTTATAATCATGGAAAATGTTAATAAAAATTTAAAAAAAAAAAAGAATTGATCAGCAGGAAGACTGAAGAAGCCTAAGTCTTGGGTTTGTACAAATATCTTTCCTCCCAGTGATGAAATTATTTAACATTGCATTTCTTCAGTCATATTCCTCTTGGTGAAAAGGCATGGCTAGATTCATATTTCCTAATACATAGCACAATACTGTCCAGTGCAAGCATCCATGATATTTTTTGTGTAGTAATATTTGTCTTTTCTGATAAATCATCATTTGTTGTTGACTCCACCAAGACTTATGTCAGTGTTGTCTATAATATTTTTGGTCCTCATCTCTCTCCTTCCATACATATCCTTATTTCCTCTTATGTGTCAATGTGTCATCATCATGCTACTCCTTGTGGAATTCCTGACGCATTTAACTGTCTTTTGTTAGGGTTCATCTCGAAAAACAGACACACAAGAACTTGACTGCTAAGAGATATAACATAAGGGATTGGCATTCAAGGTTATAGAACTCTCCAGACAAACTGAAATCCATAAAGGATGTTGTCAGACATGGCAGGCTGGATTTCTTGGCACAGTTTGAAGCTGGGTCAACAGGAAAAGTCTCAGCTTTTCTCTTTTTTTAAATTTATTTTTATTTATTTATTTGACAGCAACAGACAGAGAAAGAGGCAGATAGAGAGAAATAGAATGGGCTTGCCAGGGACTCTAGCCACTGCAAACAAACTTCACTCCAGATGTGTGCGCCCCCTTGTGCATGTAGCTAATGTGGGTCCTGGGGAATCAAGCCTCAATCCAGGGTCCTTAGGCTTCACAGGCAAGCACTTAACCACTAAGTCACATTTCCAGCCCTCAGCTTCACTCTTAAGTCCATTATACTTATGAAAATATACTTATCCTATGCTATCAGACAAGGGACTAATATTTAGAAAAATAAGGAACTGTAACTATTAAGCATAAAAAACCTAATCAATGAATGTTTTAAGATACTAAACAGATGATTCTCAGAAGAGAAAACACAAATGTCTAATAAATATTTGATAAAGTGCTAAATATCATTAGCCATCAGGGAAATGACAATTAAAACTGCTATGAGATTCCATTCTATCCTACTCAGAAAGGCAATAATGAAAGAAAAGGGCCAACAAATGGTGCTAAGTATATGGGAAAGGAAAAACTCTCATTCACTGCTTGTGGACATATAAACAAACCAACTCAGCCACCCTAAAAATCCACATGCATGTTTCTCCAGAAATTAAAGTTAGAACTAAATGTGACTCAAAAATCCCATGCTTGACAATTCACCCAGGGGACTCTAGGTTCTATCACAGTGATACTTACATACCCATCCACCTAAAACTACTCACACTAGCCAGGAAATATAAACTAATATCAACAGATGCATGGTTGTAGATAGTATGGTACATATTTAGAATGGAAATTTATTCAACCAAAAATAAAAATGAAATTTGCAGGAAAATGGATTCAGCTGAAAATCATTACATTAAGCAAAATAAGCCAAACTCAGAAAGATAAACAGTACACAGATCCTAACTGAAAGGGAGGGAGCAAAGAGAGGTTAATGGGACACATGGTTCAGAAAAAAGAAAAGGGGCTATTTCATGGGGAGAGACAGACGAACAAGAAGAGAGTGTGAGATAAAGGAAGGCAGAGAGAATATGGACAAGAGTATGAACAATGTATGCATGTATGAGATGCCAAAACAAAATCCATTGTTCTGTTGTGTTATATTGAACAAACAATATAAAAATGTTCTCCTGGGCTGGAGAGATGGCTTAGCGGTTGAGCGCTTGCCTGTGAAGCCTAAGGACCCCGGTTCAAGGCTCGGTTCCCCAGGTCCCACGTTAGTCAGATGCACAAGGGGCACACGCATCTGGAGTTCGCTTGCAGAGGCTGGAAGCCCTGGTGCGCCCATTCTCTCTCTCTCCCTCTATCTGTCTTTCTCTCTGTGTCTGTCACTCTCAAATAAAATTAAAAAAAAAAAACTATTTAAAAAATGTTCTCCTAATACCAATGAAAAATTAGAATTTCAGGCAGAAGTTTGAGACAAATTGTATTAAGATATAATCACTTAAAAATTGTGTCTTAAGACATGATATCAATTTGGAAAAGGCATTATTTGAAGATAGTTACTATACATATTCAATTAAGATATCTTGGACAAGGGTAGAATAATTAGAAATATATAAACAAGATTTGACAAAAAAATCAGTGACTTTGTGTGGATAAGAAAGAAAAATTACTATTGATGACTTCTGTCTTCTTGGGTTGAACATGTTGATGGCAGTGGTACAATTTAATGATAGAAGGGGCATAAGATAAGAAATGAGGAGGTGACATATCAGTTTGAAGATGGTTGCTACACTTGAAGTGCTTGCAACTAATTTCACATGCCAATAACACCTGGGCACAGGTGGCCATGCAGTTCAACAGAGGAACCTGAGTGTGATATATTGATTTATTTGTTTGTATACAGATGATCACAGAATCTCCTTGAAAAAGGTGAAGATAAAGAACAACAAAAGGAAAAATAGATGGGTGGAGTGCGGACAAATATTTCAGAATAAGGGTGGTGAGTGAAGTCTTTGTAGTAAAACTTGGCGGGAACGAGCAGTTGACTTGGATTAAACCTCCATGCATTGTAAACCAAAAATAAATCAAAAGTAAACAGTATACCTCTGGTAAAAATGCACTCAGAGAATTTCTTGGAAGCTTGTTGTGAATGGAGTAGTGAACATCAAAGACCCTGTCTCAAAGCAAAGTGGAAGGTGAAAGAAATATGAAAGTTACCATCTGACCTCCAGACATTCTATTTGGATGGCATCTCTGTGGCTGTGTACATGCCTGCAGGCAAGCACATATACACACCAAATAAATGAACATTTAGAAGTAAATTTAATAGCTATACATCTTAGCATTCTATATATTTTGTCATTAATCACCATGTCCTTCAGAAATTACAAAAGTTAGACCTTACACCTATTTAGCTGGATAAACTCAATAAACCTCTCTCCTTATGTCACACTAGGTGAGTATCAGTCCATCTGCACATTTTGTAGTCATGATGAGAAAACAGTGATTTGAGCAATGGGTAATTATGAATGAAAATCAATAAGGCCTGGGGCTACTGCAATGAAGGGGTAAAAAAAGAATCTTAATTTGATTATGGCAGGAAATATGATTGAATCTTTAAGTGTACATTATTTACAAAGTAATGAACATATGATCTATGAAGCCATGTAAGCTTTTTTTTAGTGAAAGAAATTATATTGAAGACCACAGTTGAAATGTAGTTTTTAGTTGATCTATGTTATCAAAGTTTTCCTTGATATAGAACATTTGTAAATAAGAGTGTACCTTTTGGGTACATTTTTTGATGGTATGTTGTTGGTGGTAATGGCTCAAAATTCTAAATGTTTCAGAAATACAATCAGGATTAAACACAAAATGGAAAAGAGAAGTACTGAGTTAAATAAAGGGACAAAATTGAGGCAAATGAAGACTGAGGGGTTATACATTCAGAGGAGACAGTGTAAAAGAGAAAGACAATAAATAAAAGAGGCAAAGTATAAAAAGAGAAAGAAAGGAATAAAAAAGGGAGCAAACAGAGATATAGAGGATCTCAATCATTCCCAATGTTCCTCTCCATGCAATATTTGCTATAAAGATGCAAGAAGTACATATCAATTTTCTCTGGATATAAAATCACATGCTATGAAAACTTCCTTTTCTGTTACAGAGCATTATAGCAATATATTTATTTGTATGGAGTAAAATATTTTCTTGAAGAAATAATCTTCTTTCATATCTAGAAAAATGTTAGCTATCAGTCACTGTATAAATCATTTGCTGAGGAAAATTAAATTCATCTGTAATACTGGAGGATTCTATAAAGTGGCAAGAAGGGTTTAAAGCACTATACCTAGATGGGGAAAACAGAAATCCTATCCCATACATATAGATGCCCAGTTGCTTGAAGCACTATCCAGGTTTGATATTATTTTCTAACATGCAAAGCTTATATTAAATGGAATGAGGAAGCCTGAAATAAGCTGCCTTATGAAAGCTCCTGGTTTTAGATACAATCTTCATCTCAAACCTCCACAAGAATAAATGGAAGTCACCAAAAATAGTTACTAGTATCATAAAATTATTATGCATCTCCTTAGTTCTGTCAGGTAAACAAGTTGAAAGAAAGATCATACTTTTTCTACTCTTAAGTTCTTTTTTCTTTTAGGAAAAAATAAGCATTGGCAGAAAAGGGCTGAGAATTCTTTTAACATAAGCCACATGCCTTTTCCTTTCAGTCTGGAAATTAAAATTTTTTAAGTAAGAGCATTGGGTGAGCCACTGTATCTTCTATTCACTTACTGAGGTTAGAATAGAGACCCACCCTCTCCATAGGTCATCCTTTGAAGTTCACAAGTTTGACTCCAATCCTGGACTTAAATAGGAGCTTCTTACTAAACTCCATGAAGATAAATGAATATAGCAAAATGCTGCACCCTAGATTTGCAAATGCCTCTTACCATCACCTTCTACCACTAACCATTCTAAATCGGCCTTACCAAAATCCATCAGTCTATATTGATGATTCAACTGTAATGGGATCATCAATGCATTCCAAAATCAACTGAACACTTGTTAACCATGTATTTCTGGTGCCTGGTTCTGGCATATCTCTATTTTGTTCTCTCTAGTCAAAGCAGTGACATATGTACCATCTGAGTAAATTGCATGACTCCCTAACAAATGGTTCTATCCTCATATTTTGTAAAAAAAAAAAAAAAAAAAAAAAAACAATTAGATTTCTACTATTGATAATATCCAGTGATCCTGCTAAGGTGATTAATCCTCTTGTCATTTTCTCATTTCTAGGCAGAAAGACTCCAGAATATTAAAGCAGTTATTAATCACATATCTTCTCATATTATGATTTTATTTTTCCTTTCTTTTTACCTTTATTTATTTATTGTAGTTTTAAGTATTGATGAAAGATCTTGAACATGCCAGTGTTTCAAAAAGGTAGAAAATTTACAAATCAGGCACCAAAGGGCAGAATGGAAAATTGAGAAAGATTTATTACAAGCAGCGTGAAGCTCAAGGCAATCATTTCCAATGTCTGCCCTCCCTACCTTCAGTTTCTCTGGGCTTGTACCAAGCAACTTAGCACCATTACCTGGATTCTGTACATTATTGGTCGGTTTGAGACTCCATTCCATGCAACCTAAATCATGCAGAGGATTTTCTTTGTATTGAGCAAAGTTACAGATGCAGAAAGCTGTGGTGCTTGGGAGAGCCTGCTGACTGCAATATACCATGAACAAACAAGGTAAACACTGCTCAACAGGATGTGGCTTTGGAGAAAGGGCAGAGTAGGCCTTGGAGCTTGGTCCTTCAGGGCCTTTAGATTTTCTGGCTTAAATTCTCCCCCACATTCTTACCTTTGATATCTTTTATAAATAATTTAAGAGACATCGCATGTTTTTAAAATGGTCAATGTTAACCCTTTGGTTTTGCTGGGGGAGCATCTGATATTTGACAAATTCTTGACAGAAGGAAACAACTCTGGTTAGCAGATTGAGAATGCAAGCACCAAACAAGGTAGCTATAAAAATTATTAGGAGCTGGGCTGGAGAGATGGTTTAGTGGTGAAGGCACTTGCCTATGAAGCCAAAGGACCCAGGTTCAATTCCCCAGGACCCACGTAAGCCAGCTGCACAAGGTGGCACATGCGTTCGGAGTTAGTTTGTAGTGGCTGGATATCCTGGGGTGCCATTCTCTCTCTATCAGCCTTTTTCAATTTCTCTCTCTCTCAAGTAAAGAAATAAAATATTTAAATAAAACTCATTAGTAGTGTGCTAGCAAATGGGAGAATTTAAGATACCAAGCTCCAAAAATTTCACCAGGATCTCAGCTAGCTCCAATCTCCTTTGTGCAACTCAATCTTTTAGTTCTTTAATCATATCATTAATTAATCCTGATAATTTGTTTACATAAAAGTAACATTTTCACTTAAGGGTAGACAGAATGTTCCCTTATCAACTGTCAGTAGATCCAGTTCCCTTATGTTTTGCAGGAATACCACTTCTAATGTGCCTTAACTGATCTTGTAAGGTTCCCATTATTTTTACCATTCCTATTACACCTACAGAAAATATCAGCATCTACCAAACATGATGAGTGGTGGAGGTCATCATTACCCTGACATGAAAGAAACCCTCATGAATTCCTCGACCTTTTGCCTTATTGGCCTCCAGGTTTATGGCTGGAGCTGGACTGTAGGTTCCTCAAGCAATAATTGTGTGTAGATTGATTTCTGGTGTGGTCAAAACAGGGCAGTGGGTTTAGAAGGAGACTTGGAGGATATATTCTTGATATCTGGTTTGTGTCCACCTGATGGATGTTTCAGACAGGACAGCTGTTTTCATTCTGGAGTGACTAACCCAGGCCTCTATACCTGCAAATTTGTAGCTATGGAAGTGGTTAAAAGCAAATTGTAGGGTCCTTTCCATGTAACATTGAGGGGTGTCTTATAACACTTTTTTTTTTTCTCTTCTTCTGAGAAGAAACTCTTAATTGCTATTAGAGGAATGGGATGATGACTGCTGTTAACTTTTTCAAGTTAAATAATGCACTAGAGGGCTGGAGAGATAGCTTAGCGGTTAAGCGCTTGCCTGTGAAGCCTAAGGACCCCGGTTCGAGGCTCGGTTCCCCAGGTCCCATGTTAGCCAGATGCACAAGGGGGCGCACGCGTCTGGAGTTCGTTTGCAGAGGCTGGAAGCCCTGGCGCGCCCATTCTCTCTCTCTCCCTCTATCTGTCTTTCTCTCTGTGTCTGTCGCTCTCAAATAAATAAACAAAGAAAAAAAATGCACTAGAGTGTGGCAAATGGACTTCTTCAGAGGGAAGGGGGTTTATTAAAAGACCCAAGGTAGAGAGGCTATTTATTATGAATTAACTCACTGTGTCATAGCAAGCTATGTGCAGGTATTTTTTTTTCTCTTAATCTTTTTCTTGACACAGAGAAATTTATAAAAGATGAACAGGTAAATCCATCTATATTATTATGATGATAGTAGAAGAGGACCTTGTCCTGTTGGAGAGAGGTCATATGTCACTGTAATAGTTTAGTTTGCAATCCTTAAGCATAAGCGTAAGAGAACTAGAAATCTATAGTTAGTGTCAGACATGGAAGCCTGTTATCCTGAATATTTGTTTATATTGTTATATTCTGTGGTTATAATCTCTTACAAAGTGTTTAAGAACATTTAGGCAGCCATGGTTAAGTAGGTACTGTATTTTTGGAGGTCAGCAATGGCTCTATATGAGAGATTCAGGGACTTGTTAGAAACTCTAGGACTCTCAGCATTATGCCATCTGCTAGGATAAGACAAGCCATGCAAAGCATGTGGCTTCCTTTGGAAGTATTAAATTTTTTGTTGTGACTTTCCTCTTGAAGACTGTACACTGACCTGGCGTCCAATTTTTGGGTCACTGTATTTTTCTGATCAGGATTAAACACAAAATGGAAAAGAGAAGTACTGAGTTACCAGATTTTTAGGACACAGTAGAAGTGTCCTGTCATCTCCTGTTCCCCTTTGACCTGGGAGCAAGAACCACATGGGGCAAATACTCTACCATTGAACTACAACGTTCAGCCTTGCATTGCCTTTCATATTCAGGGTTACTTACTTTCAGGCACAGAAAAATGTTGGTTCAGTCAAATTTTGGCAGGTAGCATTATCCTTATTTCAATTCTTTGATTTCTGGATGAACATATTCTGGGTATTGAAGATACTGACCTATTGGAAGACTGTATGTAAGACTGTGTACTAAGAAATTGGGAATTGCCCTTGAAAAGTCTGAACACTAAGTTCTTTCTTCGCATAGTGCTTATTTCTAAACTTTTTCAGGCCTGTGCATCTCAATAAGTGTGAAATAATTCTTGACTACTCATATGTCATTCACTTTGAAGGGAATTTCTTAGATACACATTATATGATTAAGGTTCATGTTATATGATTAAGGTTCAACTTCTTTACCTAAGGCATTCCTTAATCCTATCCAAAATGAAGCCAAATTCCTATGCTGAATAGAGAAAATCATGGAAAAATAAATTTTTGCCCTTGTAAGTTCAAAGGGGTATTGTAGTCACATTTGTCATTGTTATATAACAAGTTCTGTAAATTGAAATATTCCTTCCTGGTGGGAGGATGGAAGCACTGGAGACTCAGGAAGTAAAGTGTGGGAAAGCTGAAATTTTGAAAGTCTCACAACTCCCCAAGGTTATAGTTGTGGCAAATTATAATCAAGGAACAGACTTTGACCAGTGTTGTGTAGCAATTGAAACATTCCATCTTGGGGTTGGGGAATGAAGTTCAGCAGATTCTGAAGGTTAACTAGTCTTGGAAAAAGTATATAAGACCCCTCCCTAAGGTAACAGAAAGATCAAACAAGTCCTTGAGGAGGACTCAACTACCTGCTAAGATGCCTGCAAGGCTTATAGAGTGATGGAGAACTTCCAACCATCCTAGCTGCCTTCAGGTCATGTAGTGTGCTCCAAAGATGAAGATTCCATAGTCATCACCTATGCTTGGGTGGGATTTTCAGTGATGCACTGCCTTTGAATCACCTGTACTCTTGTAAGCAATCTCAATAAACTCATTAGTTCACCAAACAGGTTTGGGTGCATTTATGTTTTAGTCTGTCATCTCAGCCATATCTGGGATGAATTGAAGTATATTTACGTATTCCCAGCCAGTGGGAGTAAAGGGTGGATGCAGTGTTTCCTGTGACAGTCATCAAATGTCCAGTTGATCTTGTGAAATGATACCATATTGGGGTGTTACAGTTGGTCTCTCTTTGGTCAGAGTGAAAATGCAAAAAAGGAAATAGAAGGATTGGCCTTAGCAGTTCAAACTTAATTTTCCTGAGCCCATTCTTAAATGACAATTCTGCCACCAAAGAAGTTCTATTTATATGTTGTTATCTATATCTACGGAGATCGACATTGATTATTGAAAGTCAATTGGACAAATAAGTTTCTAGTAAGATGCTTCAGAAATATGTGTACATTTCCTCATCTTGATTGGCTAGAAAATACAGAGGTTCTTAATCTGAAAGTAAAAAAAAAAAAGACAGAAAGATTAGAATTATATGGGAGATGTTGATCTGTACTTAGGGATAACTATCCTAAAGAAATGACTCTTAGATTGCTTCCATTCATGTAACATAATTTGTTTTTAAATCGATATTTTATTTGAGGAAACAAGTGGCATCCTTCTCCTCAAGAGTACCAGTCAATTCAAAACCAAAATAGCAATTTGAAGAGATTCAAAGATAATACTAAAAATCAGGAATTTATATTTAGGTATACTGAAACTTAAAGAATTCTTTACAAGGCAATGACTCAGGAAATCATATGCTCATGAATTAATGGGTGCATTCACTAGAAATTAATTTTCATTCAATAAAAATAAAGCTGGAGACATTTTAGCAACACATGAATATACATATTAATTGTAATCTGTAATTAATAAACTGAAGGGGAGCACACTGGGGAAGAAAATTCTAACATATTTCAAGCTACCTTACTTTCCATGCTGTGAAAAAATAAATTTGACTTTATAGTATTGTAATTTTTTGTATGGTGTAAACTATATCTCCTGAAAATTGTAGTCTACTTCTATATCTAAAGTGATGTTAGAACAGGTAGACAACAGATCACATGCTGAGATTAATTAAAATACAGACCAAAAAAATTCAGTCGAAGGCTAAAAGGAATTGATAAAATGGGTGTGAGTCACTATGCATGTATTGTTTTATGTCTAGTTTTTCTTTCTTTTTTTGTTGGCAACTTCTGTACTTACAGAAAATAAATCATGATATTTCCTTCCTTCATCTACTTTCCCCTTCACAACTCTGCTTTCATCAAATCCCTTTCCTCTTTCCAATAATTTGTTTTTTTAATTTTTTTTATTAGTTGTGTACACAGTGTATACAGTCATGTTGGTACCATAGCATCCTCCCTGTCCTCCCTGCTCTGCAGGGACCCTCCTCATTGGGATATATGGGTCGTGCAATGTGAGGTTAGCTATCATTTATGGGTAAGAGGCAATGTCTCTGTGTATAATGACCCAACATGGGATTCTAAAAGTCTTTTCTCCCCCTCTTCCACAAATTTCCCTGAGCCATGTTGGATTTGTATTAGGTCTAATTCAGTGATGAGAGCTTGGGAGCCTCTGTGTCTCTGCATATTTGTTTTGGTAGGATTTAAGTGTACTTTGTGTCTATCTCCTTCACCCTTGTTCTGATACCAGGTTCACCAAGAAAGCAGCACTCTTGTTCATTTCCCCAATTACTCTTGGTTTCAGCTGAGGCCCTGTTGAGGTTCCATGGGCTGATTCTCTCCTCAGGATGTGTGTCCATCTGAAAAAGAGAAGCAAATTCTCCAACAGGGAGTGAAGTCAGCACCATATAAATGGAATAACCATTGCTATTTTAGAGAGGATTTAATAGGTGTAGGCCCTCTTGTAGCCCATGATTGGTGGGAGCTTGATAATGGAGAGTGGGCTCATTTTTGGATATGGTTCTGACTTGTTTCCCAGCTTCAACTATGGGTTTTGTTCCTCTGAGCAGAGCAGATAGACAAATAAAGAACAGATGGTCCCCCCACCCCACCCCATGACTGTGTGCCACTACTACAATAGTGTGAGCATCATGTCAGGTTGCTTGCTGTTGAGCTGCTTGGACAATTGTTTATCATTTTTCTCCAGTCACTCATGAATCACCTTCTGCCACTAGGTAACCTGTCTGGGGATGAATTTCTTCCAGATTCAAGCCAGGTCACTCCATGCTATTTACCAACAGCATGTGGTATCCTCATCAGTAGGGACTTACCACTAACCTTTGGTGGGTGAGCCCCCTTGTCTTGTTCCTGAATTTAGGGGAAAAGCTTCAAGTTTTTCCCCATTTATCATTATGTTGGCTGTAGGCTTTTCATAAATAGCTTTTGCTATGTTGAGTTATGTTCCTTGTATTCCCAGTTTCTGTAATACTTTTACAATGTAGGGGTTTTGGATTTTGTCAAATGCCTTTTCTGCATTTATTGAAATGATCATGTGATTTTTGTCTTTCATACCATTTATATGATGTATTACATTTATTGATTTGTATATGTTGAACCATCCCTGCATCCCTGGGATAAAACCAACTTGGTTGGGGTGAATAGTCTTTCTGATATATTCTTGTATTCTGTTTGCCAATATTTTGTACAGAATTTTTGCATCTATGTTCATGAGGGAGACTGTTCTATAATTTTCCTTTTTTGTTCAGTCTTTGTCTGGTTTTTGTATCAGGATGATGCTGGCTTCATAGAAGGGGTTCTATAGAATTCAATCCTCTTCTCTTTTATGGAAAAGTTTGAGAAGCAGTGGTGTAAGTTCTTCCATGAAGGTCTGGTAAAATTCACAAGTGAATCCATATGGGGCTGGACTTTTTTTTAGTTGGGAGACTTTTTATAACTTCTTTGATCTCCATACTTGTAAGAGGTCATAAAATGTATACTTTATCTTGATTTATTTTTGGTAGGTCATATGAATGATGAAAATCATCCATTTCTTTTCAATTTTCAAACTTAGAGACATATATATTCTTAAAATATGCCCTTATGATTTTCTGAATTTCTTTGGTATCTGTTGTAATGCTGTATTTTTCATCTCTAATTTTATTAATTTTTGTCTCTTCTCTCTTCCTTCTCATAATATTTGCTAAGGGTTTATAAACCTTGTTTATCCTTTCAAAGAACCAATTCTTTGATTCATGGATTCTTTGGATTTTTTTTTATATCATTACTTTCCACCTTATGTTTTATTGTTTCTTCCCATCTACTGATTTTTGATTTGCCATGTTCTTTTTCCAAGAACTTAAAGTGAAGCATTAAATTGTTTTCTTTTAAACTCTTTAATTTCTTAATATAGGCACTTAGAGTTGTAAATTTGCTTCTTAGGCCTGCCTTCATTGTGCCCCAAAAGTCTTGGTATGTATTATTTTCATCATCATTTGATTCTATGAACTTATTGATTTTTTTCAATGACCCTTTCATCATTCAATAGCATACTGTTTATTCTCCATGAATTTCTGTATGCTCTGTAGTTTTTCTTGTTGCTGAATTGCAGATTTTTCCATTGTGGTCAGAGAGATTCCAAGGGATTATTTCAATTTCCCTGCACTTGTTAAGATTTGCTTTGTGTCCTAATATATGGTCTATTTTAGAAAATGTTCCATGTGCTGTTGAGAAAAATGTATAAATATACAGCATTTGGTTGGAATGTTCTATAGATATCTGTTAGGTTCATTTGTTCCATGATATCAATGAATCCAGATCTCTCTATTTTTTGCCAGGATGGCCTGTTGGTTGATGAGAGTGAAGTATGGCAATCCACCTTTATATTCTTTCAGGATATGAGTTTAAGGTACAAAGTGTCACTCTTGTACCCCAATCCAACTGTAGAAGTAAGAGTAGGTGTTGAGTTTACTTGCTAACCAAGTATTCTAATGGACTGGGTAGAAAAATTTACTGGCAAATTCTGAAGTTCAACTGAGCAATATACACTTCAATAAAAGCCAGCACAAAGTAAGTATGCAATTGTGGGGATTAAAACAAACAGATAGTCTTATAAAACCAAAATCTCTAAGAGTAGGTGTTGCTCTGCACCCTTAATCTTATCAGTTGGGAGGAAAGATTTCTGGTCTGAAATGGGTTCCGGGTTAGCCTGGTCTGAATCAGACCCTGCCTCCAATAATGACAGAAACAAACGACAAATGCCCTATAAATCTGAGAGCATCAATGACATCAATTTTCAACCCCAAAATACAGCTTATTTGAAAATGGTAAAGCCAAACAAGAATATGTAACCCATAACCTTCCCTGACATGGAAAGAGATTAGCTCTTTGTATGTAGGCCTATGTACCTGTTTTTTTTTTTTTTTTCAGTTGCCTTCATTCATTATCTTTTGGGGTAGCTTCTAATTTCACCAATGTTGAGTGCCTACCTTGATCCTTCTGTGTTCTGCTGTGGAGCTGGAGTTCTGATCGGCTGTGCTGGATGAACTGCCTCCGGGGCTGAAGGCTGGAGGTCCACAGTTCTGATGGTGGGGGATGGGAGAGTGCAGAAAGCCTCCAGTTGCTCACAAAGTCCCACATATATCCTGTTCAGTAGCTCCTTAGTTGATCTCAGCTGTCTTATCTTCAGATTTCTTGACTTTGCAAGGAGGCTGATGAGGTTGAAAAATACTCTTCTTTGTCTCCTCTGCTGTAGATGCTTGGCATGTCTGATGGGGCAGTGCTGGGTGAATACAAGGATCATGCTGATCAGCAGGCTGCAAGTGTTAGTGAGATTCTGGCCATCTTCCTCCTTTCTGGAGGATCTTGGTCTTTCTTGCTTCTCCACTCTGTCTAAGAATAATCTATACTCCTTCACTTTTCAGAAGAAAAGTGTATTTTGCTGTGGTTTTGCATAAATCCCTCGCTAGGCTGGTTTTGTGTGGCTCCTATCTTACCCTGAACTCCTGTCAAGTTTTCTTTCAATTGTTGTTAAAAGATGGAATTCTATATATATGTGTTGATTGATCTATTGATCTCTAGTCTATCAATATTTGGCAGGGATTATTGACTCAGAGTCTGATCTGGAGTTCACTAGGTAGGACAGAAGAATTCATTACTCCTTAACACCTGCATTAGGCTGGATGTAAGGTTGTCCACACCTCAGTAATCCCAACATGCCAATGGCAAAAGGAGACTAAAAGAATCCAGAGGTATGCGAGCAGCAGTTG
Organism: Jaculus jaculus; assembly: GCF_020740685.1. Classification (NCBI taxonomy): domain Eukaryota; kingdom Metazoa; phylum Chordata; class Mammalia; order Rodentia; family Dipodidae; genus Jaculus; species Jaculus jaculus. The sequence goes on along the minus strand of NC_059102.1, from coordinate 199,008,554 downwards.
AAGAATAAGAGAAACACTTTCTGGTGTATACAGTAAAAACACTGACATTTAGAACATAAAATATGGTATTGAGTGTCACCTAAGGTGCTTCAGGTACTGTTCATTGTCATGGCATGCTGTAAGCGTGCTCGGTGTTAAAAGCTTGCATGTGTGCAACATCAAGGCTACAGTGACTATGAAGATGCAATATGGGCCAGTGTTGCCAGAAACACCTCAGGTTTGTTAAATATTTGATTATAGGCTAAGTTTTGGCTGTGTTGGAATCCTTTTCAGTTGGCAGATTTTCAGTGATGCCCACATTCTATAGGTACATCATATGCTACATGTTTTAAGAAGCTAGACCCAGAAGTATCCTCCCAAAAAACTGAACTTAATCTAAGAAAAAGGTTAAGGGATTATTTTCTGTAAACAGGTTTATGTGAAAGAATGATACTCATTTCTAGAAGAAACAGTGTGGCTGCACTGAGCAATAACAAAGCAGTCATCATGAATCTTGACTTCCCTGAGGCTTTTGATGAAGTGAATGTGAAATCTGCATTTGAGGATGATGTAAATTTGTTGGAAAATCTGCACTCTGCCTCCTCAGGCCAACCAAGGAAGAAATAGCTACATTTTATCATGGATCCATCTGTTAAAGGCTATCCTCTGTAGATCAAAATTCCATAGAGGTGACTGACAGCAGAGATAGCTAACTGAATTTATTGTGAGTTTACTCTTTAGATTTTGTTAGCATTGAGCCAGGAAGACACACAGATAATTGTACTTACTGTCATTAGTTTCCTTTTTAATTTTGTGATCCGCTTAGAGATGCTGGTTGTGGGGTGTATGTGTGTGTTGCATGTGTGTACATGCATGTGCATGAACACAAATTTACATGTGCACATGGAGGCCATAAGTTGACATTGAATATCATATTCCATCATTCTTCACCTTATTTGCTGAGGTAAGGCCTTAAGGGCCTCATACTGAACCCAGAACCATGAATTCAGGTAGTTTAGCTGGGAAATTTGCCCCAGAATTCTGTCTCCATGGATGGATTGCAGGTGAGATCCTATTTCCATGGTCTAAACTACAATTTTCACTGAGCAGTCTTCTCAGCTTCCAACTGCTCTTCTGGTTAATTTTTAACTAAGTATTGAGAAATAACTTGAAAATTTCTTACAGAAATATTAGCATTTGAAAGTTTTGCCTCATTGAGACACTGTCTCCTTCCCCAATGCCTTCCTTATTTGCTGCCTACATTAACTGAAGGAAGAATCCTCAAACCATTTCCCTGTCTTTACTTAAAGACATTTTTTTTTTTTTTTTTGCTATTTTCTATACAGTGAGCAAATGGGCACACCCAGACCACTTGTGAGCTCTGGAACAGAAGATTTATTTTGACAATAAAGGAAATGCAAAGCAGAATCATTGTCCTCTGGCTGGACTGGATGTACAGGGAGACCTAGTGATAAAAGGTAGTCTTGGCGAAATCTGTCTTATAAATATATCATCTCTTTGAGGAACTATAAATGTGTCAGGTTGACTCCAAATGTACGTTTGTGGCTTACATACGTAACATATAGAGTAACACCCATAAAATATCCCTAATCTTTTTTATGGCTCCTTTGGAACTCCCTTGTAGCAAACAATGTATATAAATGAAAAACAAAATCCCACCTCAGTAACTTCAGGTTACTGCAAGTTTTACCCGATGGTAGGATTCAATAAAACTACAATACTACACGGGATACCATTGATTAAACAGATTAGAAAGGATAATCAGTGACTTTATGATCATTGACTAAAGAAATAATATATTCCAGTCAGTACAGAAAATCAGAAAGTAAGCAATCTTTGCAGTGGACAATATGAACTCAGAATTCCTTTCCAACCCTGCCCAGATGTATTGATGGCTGTACACTCTGTCATAGTAACATTAAAAGGACACTGGGCATCTAAAATTCATATTAGAATTTCACATGGACCTATCATAGTGATATATTCAGTTAGCAAGAGGACATAGGAAAGAATCATATCAGTTCCCCTTTCTGTTCATCTTTTTTGTATCTAGTATTGCCTGCCACTGTAATATATCAATGTTCTCCATTGTACTTCCAACTATAGTGACTTATTTTGTTTCATTGATTTGCTGCCCATCAAATTTGTATCTGATCTGCCTCATTGGCAAACTGTCATTGACAATGGGGTTTTATTAGTTTACAAAGTGATATATACCTCTTGGTCTTAAGTGGCACCATTGAGCCCTTCTGCCACCCCACCTCCAAATTAGTAAGATCCTTTATTCTGTCTGCAACCTACCTATTGTTTCATTGGCCATGGTAAACATCAAGGTATTCAGCTGTGTATTTTCAATGAGAGGCTGTTTTTCCACTTCAAAAGAAAACAAGTGGCAGTGAAATCAATAGGTAGTAGGGATGACTTCTGTTTATTTTAGCCTAAGCAGTTTGGACACTTGCCTGCAGTTCCTAAGGACATAAAATGTATCATTAGATTGCATAATTTTACTAGGATATCTAAATATAAATTATTCCTTGTCCATTTTATTTTATTTTTCATTTAAGGTGGGTTATGCAAATTTGGTGGCATATGCCTGCAATCTCAGAGCTGGGGAAGCAGAAACAAGTGTATTACTGTAGTTTGATGGCCAGCTAGTCTGGCCTAATTAGTGAACTCCAGGCTAATAAGAGAATATATCTTGGGCTGGAGAGATGGCTTAGTGGTTAAGCGCTTGCCTGTGGAGCCTAAGGACCCTGGTTTGAGGCTCAGTTCCCCAGGACCCACGTTAGGCAGATGCACAAGGGGGCGCACGTGTCTGGAGTTCGTTTGCAAGGGTTGGAAGCCCTGGCGCACCCATTCTCTCTCTCTCTCTCTCTCTCTCCCTCTTTCTCTGTCTGTCACTCTCAAATAATAAATAATAAACAAACAAAAAAAAATTTAAAAAAAGAGAACATATCTCAAAAAGAGGTAGACAGCGCACATGAGGAGCAATGCCTACAATTGTTCTCATGCACACATATGTACCCACACACACATGAACGCACAGGCACACCACATACACAAACGGGCATGCAAAAAAAAGATGAGTTATAATTATTCTCTTTTAATGTTTAGTATTATTATTAATGACGTGTTTCATATGGATACAACATGACTTGGTATCCTCTTTTCCTTCTCCCTGCCCCAATTCTGTTGGGGACACTCCTCAGTAGAGTTGCAGGTATTCCCCATGGGGTTGTAGTTTATGCATTGCAGAATCAGTAGACAGTTATTTTGGGTGAAGAGAATGCCTCTGGGCATGATGTCTCAACCTGTGGCTCTTACAATATTTCCCACCCCTCTTCTGAAAAATTCCCTGAGCCATGGTGGGTGACATTTATGTCTCCCTTGGTGATAAGCTCTTTGGTGCTTCTGGATCTCTGCTTTGGTAAGTGTAGATTATCTTCAGGGTCTGTCTTCTGATCTGGTTCCCAATTCCAAATATGGGTTCCTTTACACTGAGCAGAACTCTTAGCCAATAAGAAGCTATTGGTTACCCACTGAGGCTATGTGCCACCATCATTCTGGGGCTGATTGTCAGGCTATCAGTAAGAACAGTGTTTATGTTGTCACTTCCCCTGCAATTTCTCCTGTCAACATTATTGTAGATTCACTATTCAGATTTACTTTCCCTCTTTCTCTGGAGTTACCTGTAGAGAAACAAACGCTGACTCCTTTGCCTGTTAGCAATGACACCAATCCTTTTTATGCAGGCCCTGTCTCACATGGCCCATCAGCAACCTGCCCAAGATCCTTGTTTCTCCTCAGGAAACTAGAAGCAGATAGGAAGTCTTATACTGGGAAAAGGCTGTAGTAAATATACATGTTATTGACATTGTCTCACTCTTTGTCTGGGCATAGTGAGTTCCATGGTCTTATGCCTGGTAGGACTTCCTGCATTGAGAAACTTCTAAAAATGGATGCCTATTTTGGTATCTGTATGTTCACACAATACTGGAAGGGGAAAGATACATGCATACATTTCCGATATCTTTGTAACAGTCAGGAAAATAAGGTGCACCATAATTTGAGCCTTCCAAGGTCTCTCTAAACATATGTTGCCCAAATAGTGATGCCACAGTGGGTAGGTACACCCACAATTTGAACCAGCACTTGGTTGAGAGATAGATATTTAGATTTCTTTTCTCTTTCTTTCTTTCTTTCTTTCTTTCCTTCTTTCTTTCTGTCTTTTTTTTTTTTTTTTTTTTGGTTTTTTGAGGTAGGGTTTCACTCTAGCTCAGGCTCTCCTGGAATCCACTATGTAGTCTCCGGGTGGCCTTGAAGTCACGGTAATCCTCCTACCTCTGACTCCCAAGTGCTGGGATTAAAGGTGTGCACCACCATGCCTGGCTGACATTTAGATTTCTTAATCTAATAGATCTACATCAAAGTTAGAAGTGATTCTCTTGGAACTCACTCTTTCTTGGTTTCAGAGAGATGAATGATTTCTCCTTATTGTAAGAGAAAAAGATAAAATTGTCTCCTTTCCCTAGGAATGAAGGGGTATCATGAGGGTTAGTGGAAAGGATTAGTTGAGGAAGACCTTCTAGAAGGTGACAGTTACAACACTATTGACAAATGCAGTGCAGCTTTTAGATTCTGTGGCCCTCCATGGCATTTGTTTCCCCTCCTTATCTTTAACCTATACTGAACTAATGAACAATCACATGGTGTGAGAGAGAGAGAGAGTGAAGGAGTGAAGTTGTTGTAGTATATGTGAGATTTTTTGGATATATATACACTGCCATGACCTATTTCCATCTGTCAATGCATTGTTACTAAGTAAAGGGTTGCAAATAAAGTCATGCAGTTAATTTCTGTACCCTGAAGGTACAGGCATCATAAACAGTAATGGCTCCTTTGAATCAAGTGTGATATGAACAATATGTTCAACAATGTCAATATTGTGTTTGTTCATGAGTTGGTAATGTGTTCAGTTGTAATGTCTTTGCATAAAACCTTATTCTTTTGAAAATTGAAGGAGAAATATTGGCTTAATTGTCTTTATTTTCTTTACCAGTTAAAATTTCCTACATATATTTGACAGTTTAACAATGAATAATTTATTCATGTAGAATATATCTGAGTAGTTTGTCCAAATGCAATTCAAGTGAAACATACAAATCAATGACTTTTAAAATATGAGCAACCAAGCCGGGCGTGGTGGCGCATGCCTTTAATCCCAGCACTCGGGAGGTGGAGGTAGGAGGATCGCCGTGAGTTCAAGGCCATCCTGAGACTCCATAGTGAAATCCAGGTCAGCCTGGGCTAGAGTGAGACCCTACCTCGAAAAACCAAAAAAAAAAAAAAAAAGAGCAACCAACGTGTTTTAGAATATTGTCATCATTCCCCAAAGAAATAGTGTTCATACCAGCCTCCCTATTAACCCAATCCCTAGGAAATTGCTACTCTACTTTTTGTTCCTAAAGCCTGGCCTAGTCTGGACACCCATTATAAAATGAATCATGTATTTTGTGTCACCATTTGCCTTAGGTAACTCAGTATATTTTCTAGGTTTATCTTTGTTGTAATGTAGATCAGAATTTCATTCCTTTTCTTTTAAAACATTTAATTAATTAGTTAATTAATTTGATAGAGAGAGACAGAGAGAGAGAGAACAGGCATGCCAGGGCCTCCAACTACTGAAAATGAATTCCAGATACATGTTACTCCATGTATATCTGGCTTACATAAGTACTGGGGAATCAAAACCTGGGTCCTTAGGCTCTGCAAGCAAGTGCCTTAAACAGTAAGCTATCTCTACAGCCCTTATTCCTTTTCTTAATCAAATATTTTTCCATTGCATAGATGTAATTTATTCATAAATTATTTTTTAAATTTTTCTATTACAAATAATGTTTTATGAAATTTCATGTACAAATTTGTATGGTTATCTTTCTGTTACTTTTAAGTGTATACTCAGGTGTGGAATTTTGCACCATTTGTGAAGGATGATCAACTATTAGATTAGCTGACAGAATCTTAAATATAGTGGCTTCTTAGTTTCATACTCCCCCATTAGTAATGTGTGATGTTATTAACAATGTGTTTTTCTCACAAACCCATTATTTTTAGTACTTTTGACCCTAGTGCATATGTTTTAACACTGTGATTTGGATTTGAAGTTTCCTAATGGCTGGGAATGTGTAAAAGTTTGTATAGGACTATATGTCTTACATAAATTTGTTCATATGATACATGTTTTATTTTTTATTAGTGAGTTTTAATTTTATTTTTTGTTTATTTTTATTTATTTGAGAGTGAAAGACAGACAGAGAAAGAGGCAGAGAAGGATTGAGAAAGAGAGAGAGAGAGAAAATGGGCATGCCAGGGCCTTGAGCCAACGCAAATGAACTCCAGATGCATGTGCCACATTCTGCATTTGGCTTACATGGGTCCTGGGGAATTGAGCCTTGAACCGGGTTCCTTAGGCTTCACAGGCAAGTGCTTAACTGCTAAGCCATCTCTCAAGCCCCTAATGAGTGGTTTTATTTATTAGATTTATACACAGTGTGTATACAGTCATTTTGGTATCATCATTAGTTTCTTCCCCCCATCCACAGGGACCTGTTTTTCCTTCTGCAAATGACTCTTGACATTTCTTTGTCTTTGTTCCAATGCTCATTTTACCATATAGGATGCATCTTTCCATATAGTACCATTCACATTTTCATATAAAGAATGAATGCATACATATGTGTTCGTCATATGAAACTAGGATTTTTTTTTAAATAACAAGGAGAAATACTGACTAAATTGCAATTTTACATTTTCCAAACCATGAAAAGTACCTAAATACACATTTTTTCACATAAACTTATAAGAGCTCTATTCACAGGTTTATATGCTAAAATATGCTTTATACAAATTTTTGTATATCACTTTTTCCCCTAAATTATTCCTAATCTAAAGCTCTCCAAATCAACTGGAATATAATCTACTAATTTCTTTTAGTCAATCACTTTACCATATTATGTAGTTTGAAACTATGAAAACTCCATTTGTTTCCTTCTGCATGGATCTTGAGAGATATTTTACAGTTTTTTTGGATAGCATGATAAAAACCATCCATGCAAATATTTCTCATGGTCAGAGGACTTTATATATTTTTTTTAATTTAATTTATTAGTTTTCTTTTCAGTAAATACAGGCATTTTGGTACCATTATTTAGGCTCATCGGTGATCTACCCCTTCCCATTAGACCCTCCTTGTTAATGAAAATGGGTCATGCATTGTGGAGTTAGCCCCCAATTATTGGTATGATAAATATCTCTGCAAATCATGACCCAACATGTGACTATGACATTCTTTCCGCCCCCTCTTCCGCAAAATTTCCCTGAGCCATGTTGGGTTCTTTTTTGGTCTGCTTCAGTGCTGAGGTGTTGGGGGCCTCTGAGGCTCTGGTTCTCTGCTTTGGTAGGAGTTGATTTTTCTCTACGTTGATCTCCTTCCCCTTTGTGCTGGTATCCAGTTCACAGGAAAACATCACCCTTGCTTATTTCGCCAGTTGTCCTTAGTTTCAGTTGGGCCCCTTTTGAGGTATGTTGGGGCAGCTCTCTTCTTAGGATCTGCATCTATCTGGAAAAGAGAAGCAGATTCTCCAACGGAGAGTAAGTTAGCACCCGGAAAATTGAGATAAGACTTACTTTTTTGATAGACAGTATGGGAGATTTAGGCCCTCTTATACCCCATGATTGAAGGTAGCTTGATATTGAAGAGTGGGCTTGTGTTTGGGTATGGTTCTGACTTGTTTCCCAGCTCCAGCTATGGGTCTAGTACCACTGAGTGGATCAGTTAGCCAAACCAAGAGCAATTGATTCCTCACCATGGCTGTGTACCACTATTGCACTTGTGTGGGCATCACATCCGGTTATTTGTTGCTAATTAGGTTAAACAATGTGTTACTTGGACAGATCTTGGTCATTTCCCCCAGTCGCCTATGTAGCGCCTTCTGGCACTAGACACACTGACTGTCTGGAGACTGACTCTCTCCTGGCTTCCGGCCATGTCATTCCATTTTAAACGTCAGCTGCGTATGGAGTCTTCAGCAATAGGGTCTTACCACTGGCCTTTGGTGGGTCATCAAGTACTCTGACAGAAGTCTGTCATTGTTTTGGGAAACCTTGTAGGTTTCTCTGATCAAAAGCTCATTGTGGATGGTAGGCCCAAGCTGGAACTGGGGGTTACAGGTCAGTGTCCACTAAGAAATTGAGGAAAAAGATAACTAATATACAAGAGTTAGAGAGGATAGAGATAGAGGGGAGAGGGAGAGAGGGAGGGAGGGAAGATGTAGAAGATTTAGGTCAGTTTTGATCCTACCCTCTCCAGTGTCTTGTAGTTCAGGTGTTTCCTGTAAGGGTCTAGTGAAGGTTCAGCCATTTGGTCTGTCTTTTAGGAAGTAGAATTTTATGGTACCATTGCCGTTTGTGTCTGGATTACTGTTTTCCACCCTTTGATTCCCTCCCCGCCCTCCCATCCATCTTATTGTCTAGTCCATGAGGTGCTTGCTGGGTATGTAAGGCATCTTAGGCAGATTCGAGTTAGGTGTTGCAGATGAGTGAGAGTATGTGTCATTTTTTTTCTGTGATTTGGTAAGTTCGCTGAGAATGATCTGTTCCAGGTTCAACCATTTTTCCTCAAATTTCTTTATGTCGTTTTTTCTTACTGCTGTATAGAATTCCATTGTGTAGATATACCACATCTTTGTTATCCATTCTTCTAATGATGGGCATCTGGGTTGGTTCCAGCTTTTAGCTCTTACGAATTGAGCCGCTACAAATATGGTTGAGCAAATCTCTCTGGCTTTTGGTTTGAAGGTTTTAGGGTAAATGCCCAGAAATGGTATAACTGGGTCTGTTGGTATTTCTATAGCCAGCTTTTTCGGGAGTCTCCATATTGCTTTCCAAAGTGGTTGTGCCATCCTGCATTCCCACCAACAGTGAATGAGTGTCCCTGCTTCTCCACATCCTCGCCAGTATTTATTTATATTTGACCTTTTGATGTTGGCTATCCTTATTGGGGTAAGGTGGAATCTCATAGTTGTTTTAATTTGCATTTCTCTGATGATTAGGGATGATGAACATTTTCTTAGGTGTGTGTTTGCCATTTGTATCTCTTCCTCTGTGAATTGCCTGTTTAACTCTGTGCCCCATTTTGTGAGTGGGGTATTTGTCTTCTTATTGTTTAGACTTTTGAGTTCTTTGTAAATTCTAGAGATAAGCCCTCTATCAGTTGGATAACCTGCAAATATTTTCTCCCATTCTGTGGGTATTCTATTGGCTTTGCTTATTCTATGCTTGTCTGTAAAGAAACTCTTCAGCTTGATATGATCACAATGGTTGAGTGACTATTTAAGAACTTGAGCCACTGGGGCTTTATTCAGGAAGTCTTTTTCCATTCCCATATCATGGAAAGTACTTCCTAAATTTTCTTCCAGTAGTTTTCGAGTTTCTGGTCTTATGTTGAGGTCTTTGATCCATTTGGATTTGAGTGTTGTGCATGGTGAAATGTGTGGATCAAGTTTTAGTTTCCTGCATGTGGTTATCCAGTTTGTCCAGCACCATTTGTTCAAGATGCTATCTTTTTTCCAGTCTATATTGTTTGGGCCTTTGTCGAATATCAAGTAGCTCTACTTGCTTGACCCAAAATCTGGGTCCTCACGTCTATTCCATTGGTCTATACTCCTGTCTTTATGTCATTACCATGCTGTTTTTATTACTATGGCTTTGTAATATAGCTTTATATTGGGTATGGTGATGCCACCAGAGGTATTTCTTTTGCTGAGGATATGTTTGGGTATGCGAGGCCTTCTACCTCTCCATATGAAATTTGAGATCATTTTTTCTATGTCTGTGAAGAACGCTGTAGGGATTTTAATTGGAATTGCGTTAAATCTATATATTGCCTTTGGTAGGATTGTCATTTTCACAATGTTAATTCTGCCTATCCAGGAGCATGGGAGGTCTTTCCATCGTTTTAAGTCCTCCTCAATTTCTTTTTTGAGAGTTTTTATATTTTCGTTGTATAGATCTTTTACTTCCTTGGTTAACATTATTCCAAGGTATTTTATTTATTTTGTTGCTATTGAAAATGGGACTATGTCCTTTATTTCTTTTTCTGTGTCTTTGTCATTTGCATACAGAAATGCTACTGATTTTTGTGCACTGATTTTGTTTCCTGCTACTTTGCTATAGGAGTTAATCACCTTCAGGAGTTTTGGGATGGAGTGTCTTGGGTCTCTTACATATACAATCATGTCATCAGCGAATAGAGCTAACTTAACTTCTTCCTTTCCAAATTGTATCCCTTTTATTTCCTTCTCCTGCCTTACTGCTTGGGCTAGGACTTCCAGAACTATATTGAAAAGCAGAGGTGAGAGAGGACATCCCTGTCTTGTTCCTGATCTCAATGGGAATTCCTCCAGTCTCTCTCCATTAAGTATTATTTGGGCCTTTGGAGCTTTGTATATTGCCTTTATTATGGTAAGATGTGAACCTGTCATGCCGATTCTCTCCACTGTTTTCATCATGAAGTGATGTTGTATCTTGTCAAAGGCCTTTTCTGCATCTATCGAAATGATCATGTGATTTTTATGTTTAAGCTTGTTTATATGGTGTATTACATTGACAGATTTTCGTATGTTGAACCACCCTTGTGTTCCTGGGATAAATCCCACTTGGTCAAGGTGGATAATGCTTTTGATGTGTTGTTGGATTCTGTTTGCGAGTATTTTGTTGAGGATCTTTGCGTCTATGGTCATTAGGGAAATAGGCCGATAGTTTTCTTTTCTTGTGGCATCTCTGCCTGGTTTTAGGATTAGGGTGATACTAGCTTCATAGAAGGAGTTGGGTAGCTTTCCCTGTTCTTCAATTGTGTGGCACAGTTTTAGGAAGATTGGTTTGAGTTCTTCCATGAAGGTTTGATAAAATTCAGCTGGGAATCCATCTGGTCCTGGACTCTTCTTTTTTGGGAGTTTTTTTAATTACTTTTTCAATCTCCATGAGTGTGATGGGTTCATTGAGACGATTGATCTGCTCTGAGTTTAGCTTTGGTAGATGATATGCATCCAGGAATTTATCCATCTCCTCCACATTTTCCAGTTTTGTGGAGTAGAGGCTTTTGAAATAAGTCCTGATGATTCTGCCGATTTCACTGATGTCTGTTGTGATCTCTCCTTTTTCATTTTGAATTTTGTTAATTTGGAACCTCTCCTTTTTTTGCTTGATCAAATTGGCCAGAAGTTTGTCAATATTGTTTATTTTTTCAAATAACCAGCTTTTTGTTTTGTCAATTGCCTTATTTGTTTCGTTAGTTCCAATTCATTAATTTCTGCTGTGATTTTAATTATTCCTTTCCTTCTGGAGCTCTTTGGGTTGGATTTTTCTTGTTTTTCCAGTGCCTTTACATGGATGGTTAGGCTATTGATTTGGGATCTTTCTGTCTTTTTGATGAGGGCATTGAGTGCTATTAATTTTCCCCTGAGGACTGCCTTCATTGCATCCCATAAATTTTGTATGATGTGTTCTCATTGTCATTAAATTCCAGGAATTTTGCAATTTCATTTTTTATTTCATCCACTATCCCTTTATTGTTTAAGAGTGTGCTGTTCAGTATCCAGGTGCTGTTGGAATTCTTGGTGGGTCTTTTGTTGTTGATTTCTAGCAATATAGCATTGTGATCTGATATCATGCAAGGAATTATGTCAATTTTCCTAAATATGTGGAGGCAGTCTTTGTGACCCAGTATGTGATCTATTTTAGAGAATGTTCCATGGGCTGCTGAGAAGAATGTGTAGTCTGTGGATTCAGGATGGAATGTTCTGTAGATGTCCATTAGGTCTAAGTGATCTATGGTTTTGTTGAGCTCTCTTACTTCCTTGTTGAGCTTCTGTTTGGATGATCTGTCTATTACTGAAAATGGTGTGTTGAAGTCCCCAAGTATGATGGTGTTGGTGGTTATTTCTGTTTTATTGTCAAGTAGGTTTTGTTTTATGAACTGTGGTGCCCCTCTGTTTCCAAGCAGCATGGGGTTTGGCTGTCACTTGCCAGAGCTGCCTTTCTACTGCCTGACTGGGGGGTCCAAAGTTGCCTGAATTCTCACCGGGTAATGCACCGAAGCTACCTGCCTTTGAACTTGAAAGGGGACTGAGGTACCAAGCCCTGAAGCTCCTGAACTCTGGCTGGGAACACTGGGACCTGCAGTCTGTGCTCTCCCACCACAGGGGGGTGGGGGATGGGCGGCGACGGACATGGGGGTATGGAACCTGAGCTTGTGCTAGTGACTCAGTGTGGGTTTGTGTGGCCCTTGCTGTGGGACTGGGCCTGTAGCATGTGCAATTGTAGTGCAGAGGCAGCTTCTGTGTGCACGGGATCGGGTCACAGTGGAGGCTGGCCGAAGGGTGCGCGATCGGAGCACTGCAGCTGGGGATCTGGCGGCCACCTGATCCAAGCTGCGGTGGTCACCGTGGGTAAGCGAACCGAGCACAGAGCAGCAGGCCAGCACATGATCAGAGCACAACAGTAGAGGTCCCCGTGAGTGAGGAGATCCCCACGTTTATGCAAACGTAGCACAGAGTGGAGGGCCCGCAGATGTGCGATCAGAGCATAGCACATTGGGTTGGCGGGCATGCAATCGGAGCACAGCCACTTGGGTAGAGGGGTGCAGCGGATGTATGGGGGGGTAGACTACCCACCCGAGAGGGGATCCGCGATTCCTTGTTTTTCCCCACTTTGTGCCCTCCCACTGGCAAGAAGACCCTGATAACCCTTAATTTCTTGCCTTTCTTTCCCCGGCATTTGCAGCACAGCTAGGCGGTCACCATCTTGGCCAGCAGTCCTGTTAAAATCATTTCTACATTGATAGGTTTTAAGGAAAACAGATATGATAAAGTAATGGAGTTGGGAGAAAAAGTGGGCTCATTCTTTCATGGGGTAACTACAGGGGTTTCTCACTGAGAAGTATTCTCAGAAAAGACTTGAAGACTGACCTAAATCTCCTACATCTTCCCTCCCTCCCTCTCCCCCTCTCCCCTCTATCTCTCTCCTCTCTAACTCTTGTATATTAGTTATGTTTCTCCTCAATTTCTTAGTAGACACTGACCTGTAACCCCCACTTCCAGCTTGGGCCTACCATCCACAATGAGCTTTTGATCAGAGAAACCTACAAGGTTTCCCAAAACAATGACAGACTTCTGTCAGAGTACTTGATGACCCACCAAAGGCCAGTGGTAAGACCCTATTGCTGAAGACTCCATACGCAGCTGACGTGTAAAATGGAATGACATGGCCGGAAGCCAGGAGAGAGTCAGTCCCCAGACAGTCAGCGTGTCTAGTGCCAGAAGGTGCTACATAGGCGACTGGGAGAAAAGACCAAGATCTGTCCAAGCAACACATTGTTTAACCTAATTAGCAACAAATAACCGGATGTGATGCCCACACAAGTGCAATAGTGGAACACAGCCATGGTGAGGAATCAATTGCTCTTGATTTGGCTAACTGATCCACTCAGTGGTACTAGACCCTTAGCTGGAGGTGGGAAACAAGTCAGAACCATACCCAAACACAAGCCCACTCTACAATATCAAGCTACCATCAATCACGGGGTATAAGAGGGCCTACAGCTATCAAACTGTCTATCAAAAAAATAAGTGTTATCTCAATTTTCCGGGTGCTAACTTACTCTCCATTGGAGAATCTGCTTTTCTTTTCCAGATAGATGCAGATCCTAAGAAGAGAGCTGCCCCATCATACCTCAAAAGGGGCCCAACTGAAACTAAGGACAACTGGCGAAATAAGCAATGATGATGTTTTCCTGTGAACCGGATACCAGCACAAAGGGGAAGGAGATCAACGCAGACAAAAATCAACTCCTACCAAATCAGAGAGCCAAAGCCTCAGAGGCCCCCAACCCCTCAGCACTGAAGCAGACCAAAAATGAACCCAACATGGCTCAGGGAAATCTTGCGCAAGAGGGGGCAGAAAGAATGTCAGAGTTACATGTTGGGTCATGATTTTCAGAGACATTTATCATACTAATAACTGGGGGCTAACTCCACAATGCACGAACCATTTTCATTAACAAGGAGGGTCTAATGGGAGGGGGTAGATCACAGATGAGCCTAAATAATGGTACCAAACTGCCTGTATTTACTGAAAAGAAAACTAATAAATTAAATTTAAATAAAAAAATAATAAAAAAAAAGAAAATTCTTGGAGAGAATCAGATTGATCCTTGAACATATCATGGGGTTTTAAATTCCAAAAAGAGAAAACAGCAGGCCCAAACTGCAATGTATTTCTTCCATAGGTGTTCAAACTATTTATTAGCTCCCCCCTTTTTTTTTATTTGAGACAAAACATTTTCATCTTTCAAAGACATTACCACAATAAGCATTTCTAAACACATTGACACTAGCTTCCATTCAAAGTCTTCAGTTTCCCCTCAGATATTTTATTAGGAAATTTACAGTCAATAAATTGTATATATAATTGAATTAGAACCAGGTGCCTTGTGAATTCTGTGTCTTAAAGTTTCTATAGCTCTGTGTGTCTCCAGTTAGAGATTCAAAGCACCATCTGCAAATTTCCTTTTATTTGATAATAATCATTAAGTAGGGTCTCATAATTATGAATATAAAACCAATCTTCACTGGTTTGGGGAAAATTTCAAGTCATTTTTTTTTTTCCTGTTTGAAATATGTTATTTTTTTTTTTCATTTTTATTTATTTATTTGAGAGTGACAGAGATAGACAGAGGCAGATAGAGAGAGAGAGAGAGAATGGGCATGCCAGGGCTTCCAGCCACTGCAAACAAACTCCAGACATGTGTGCCCCCTTGTGCATCTGGCTAACATGGGTCCTGGAGAATCGAGCCTCGAACCGGGGTCCTTAGGCTTCACAGGCAAGCGCTTAACCGCTAAGCCAGCTCTCCAGCCCTCAAGTCATTCTTAACTGAAATATATTAAAACATATTACTTTTAGTAGTATTACATTGCTGATATATTACTGATTAATTTTCTTTCTTGATTCTAAATTATAAGTGACAATGTTTTAAGGAATTTTGTTATTGATAAATTACACTGTTAGGGTGTGTCCTCCTACTCACTAACCTGGAAAATATCTCTCAAAAATATCCAGATTTGTTTTCATAGTGTTTCTAAATCTTGTCAAATTCATGATCAGTGATTAGAATATTTGCTCAGGATAGCATCAACCTTGAGCTGAGTGACTCAGTTCAAATAAGGTCCATTGATAATCCTCCTGTGGTACACCTTGGCAGTAGACCCTCAGAAGTGTGCAATCAGGCCACAGCTAATGTCTGAAAGTAAAGTGAAGTGTTTCTTTTGAAAATGATGGATAGTCATGGCCAAGTCTAAAAGGACAAGGGGTACAGTGAGAATAATATACAAAAAACCCTTTACGTGATGACACTAAAGAGACGTTATACTAAATTAGCCAGTATTTGGTCTAAATCATTTTTGATAAATAAGTGCATTTTGTTTTAAATTATCAATGGTCTTAATCCTAATCAAATGTTAAAAATACCATAGGCCATCATTAAATAAATTAAAATCTATTTTAGCTGAAATGTATTTAAATAAAATAATTTTAAAATGAGAAATAGGAATGACTTCTGGGCTAGCTGTGCTGCAAATCCCAGGGAAAGAAAGGCAAGACATTAAGGGTACACTGGGATTTTACGTGAGAGCAATCTCCAATAGATTGTCAGTGAGAGGGCACAGGGGGAGGGGAGAACAGGGAATCATAGGTTTCCTCGCAAGCGGGTAGCCCACCCTTCCCCCCAAATAGCCAGGGTGCCTGCCGCCTATGCGCTGATTGATCGCTGCGTGCAGAGCTTAGACGGCCCACACACATGCCCATTTACTGCTCTGGCCACCGTGCATCCAGCAAATCCTGGCAATAACAGGGAATCCCTGAGTCCCTCAGTAGTGGGTAACCCATGCCTCCCCATATCCACGGCACAGCTATGTGCAAATGGATCCCTGCGCATGGAAGTTTAGACTGCTCCACACACGCGCTTGCAGACTGCTCCTGCCGCTGCACATTCAGTGATCACAGTACTGCAGCAACTGCCATGCAAGCTCAGACTGTGTCTCTTGCTTATGCCAGCTCAGGTACAATCCCCTACCTGTCTGCTATGCCAGCCATTCACCACTGTCCTGTGGCAGGGGAGTGCAGACTGCTTCCGGGTCCCAGTGTTCCCAGCCAGAGTTTGGGCTGCTTCAGTGCTTGGTAGCTCAGTGTCCCTCCTAGCTTGAATGCAGGCAGCTTTGGCACATTACAGCTTGAGGATTCAGGCAACTTTGGCACCCTTGCCAGACACTAGATAGGTGGCTCTGGAAAGTGACAGCCAAACCCCATGCTGCCTCAGATTCCCATTGCATTTGAGCCCAGACTGATCCACCCACCTACATGCACGAACACTGTAATGGGCAGACCACAGTGCAAAAGAAATAACATGAAAAATCAAATGCAATAAAATCCAGTTAGATCACCCAGTCCTACAATGAATATATCTAACCAAAACATAGAAGATTCATTAGGGTCAGAACATCAAATTGAAGCTATGAGCAATGCGACCCTGACCAACCTACTTGTAGAACTTGCAGGAAAGCAACAAAGGACCAATAATTGTGTGAATGCTGCCATCACTAAACTAGAATTAATAGATAAGAAATTGGAAGGAGTTCAAATGGAGTTAATAGATATGATAGAGAGTGAAAATAAAAAGAAGACATTAAAAATAAGCTGGCCATGATAAATGAAGACATAAAGCAATGCAAGGATGAATTCCAACAATCATCAAGAAAATCAGAACATGATATGAAAAGGGAGCTTGACAGAGCAATGGAAATGAAACATAGAAAAGTAGTAGAAAATGAAAACATAATTGAACAAGTCCAAAACTCTCTAGAGGCTTGAAAGAATAGAGTCAGTGAAGTGGAGGATAGAAACTGATCTGGAAGACAAGATGGAAGAATCAGTTCAAGAGTTCAAAAATTTCAGTAAGTTCAAAACTTCCTGAAAACAGAACATGAGGGAATTGTGGGATACACTTAAACGTTCTAAATCAGAATCACTGGAATACCAGAAGGAGAAGAATTTCAGACCAAAGTCATGGAGAACTTATTTAACAAAATGATTGAGGAAAACTTCCCCAGTCTCTTAAAAGAAAGGCCCATCAAGATACAAGAAACAACAGAACTCCAAACAGACTGGACCAAAGGAAAAACTCTCCAAGACATATTATCATTAAGACTCTAAACATCGACACCAAAAAGAAAATCCAGAAAGCAACTAGGGGAAAACAGCATACCACTTTCAATGATAACCCCATCAGAATTACTTCAGACTTCTCAATGGAAACCCTGAAAGCTAGAAGGGCCTGTAAAGAAACACTCCAAAGTCTAAGAACCTATGGATTCCAATTCCAAACTACCCTACCCGGCAGAAGTATCCCTCATAATAGATGGTGAAAGAAAAACTTTCCATGACCAAACTGAGCATTACAATTATATGAACACAAAAGCAAAAGTACAGAGAGTATTTCAGGAAATTCTCCACAGAGAAGAAACAAATAATCAAACTCAAATGCTTACAAGAAGCAGATCACAATAACCAAACTCAGAGTAGGCAAAATAACTTCAAAATCCATGAAAATACAACACATATCTACCATCACAATATGGCAGGGATCAAATCAAATCTCACAGTCATTACCCTAAATATTGATGGACTTAATTCACCCATCAAGAGACACAAACTAACAGGTTGGATAAAACACCTAGACCCCTCAATCTGTTGCCTTCAAGAAACTTACCTCACCACTAAAGACAGACCCCTCCTCAGGGTGAAAGGGTAGAAAACAATATTCCAAGCAAATGGGAATAATAAAGAAGCAGGCATAGCTATACTAATATCGGATAAAATAGACTTCAATCCAAAAATAATTAAAAAAGACAAAGAAGGCCACTTCCTACTTATCAATGGAATGATCCATCAAGAGGACATTACAATCATAAATCTATATGCACCAAACACAGGGGCAATACAGTTCATAAAACAAAACCTACTTGACAATAAAACAGAAATAAGCACCAAAACCATCACAGAAAACCATACATCACTTGGACCTAATGGACATCTAAAGACCGTTTCATCCCAAATCCACAGATTACACATTCTTCTCAGTAGACCATGGAACATTCTCTAAAATAGACAATATACTGAGTTACAAATACTGCCTCCACACATTTAGGAAGATTGACATACTTCCCTGCATGATATCAGATCACAATGCTATATTGCAAGAAATCAACAACAAAAGACCCTCCAAGATTCCCAAGGGCACCTGGAAACTGAACAGCACACTTTTAAACAATAAATGGATAGTAGATAAAATATAAAGTGAAATTGCAAAATTTCTATAATTGAATGACAATGACAACACATCATACCAAAATTTATGGGACACAATGAAGGCGGTCCTCAGGGGAAAATTCATAGCACTCAATACCTTCATAAAAAAGACAGAAAGATCCCAAATCAATAACCTAACCATCCACATTAAGGCACCCCCCAAAAAACAGGAAAAATCAAACCCAAAGAGCTCCAGAAGGAAAGAAATAATTAAAATCAGAGCAGAAATTAATGAAATGGACACCAAGGAAACAATTAAGACAACTGACAAAACAAAGAGCTGGTTCTTTGAAAATATAAAAAATTAATAATAAAATAAAATAATAAATATATAAAATAAATTAAAAAAAAATAAAAATAAATAAATAAAAGATTGACAAATCCCTGCCTAATTTGATCAAGCAAAAAAAGGAAAAGCTTCAAATTAACAAAATTCAAAAGGAAAAAGGAAAGATGACAACAGACATAAGTGAAATTGGGAGAATCATCAGGACTTATTTCAAAAACCTCTACTCCATAAAACCGGATAATGTGGAGAAGATGTATAAATTCCTGGGCACATACCATCTATGAAAACTAAACTCAGAGCAGATTAATCACCTCAATAAACCCATCACATTCATGGAGATTGAAAAAAGTAATTAAAAACCTCCCACAAAAGAAGAGTCAGGGCCATATGGCTTCTAGCTGAATTCTATCAAATTTTCATGGAAGACCTCAAACTAATCTTCTTCAAAATGTGCCACACAATTGGAGAATAGGGAAATCTCCCCAACTCCTTCTATGAAGCTAGTATCACCCAAATTCCAAAACCAGGCAGAGATGCCACAAGAAAAGAGCCTATTTCCCTGATGAATTTAGATGCAAAGATCCTGAACAAAGTCCTCACAAACCAAATACAATAACACATCAAAAGCATTATCCACCTTGACCAAGTAGGATTCATCCCAGAAACACAAGGGTGGTTCAACATACAGAAATCTGTCAATGTAATACACCACATAAACAAGGTTAAACATAAAAACCACATGATCATTTCAAAAGATGCAGAGAAGGCCTTTGAGAAGATACAACATCACTTCAGGATCAAGACATTGGTGAGAATTGGAATAGTTGGTGCATATCTTAACATAATAAAGGCAATATACAAAGCTCTGAAGGCCCAAATAATTCTTAATGAAGAGAGACTGGAGGAATTCCCATTAAGATCAGGAATAAGACAGGATTGTCCACTCTCACCTCTGCTTTTCAATATAGTAATGGAAGTCCTATCTCAAGCAATAAGACAGGAGAAGGAAATAAAAGGGATACAATTTGGTAAGGAAGAAGTTAAGTTAGCTCTATTTGCTAATGCCATGATTGTTTATGTAAGAGACCCAAGGGACACCATCCCAAAACTCCTGAAGGTGATTAACTCCTACAGCAAAGTAGCAAGATACAAAATCAGTGCACAAATTCAGTATCCTTTCTATATGCAAGTGACAAAGATACAGAGGAAGAAATAAGGGACATAGACCCCTTTACAAAAGCAACAACAACAACAAAAAAATAAATACCTTGGAATAATGTTAACCAAGGAAGGGAAAGATCTATACAACAAAACATTAAAAAAAAAAAAACAACTTGAAAAAGAAATTGAGGAGGACTTGAGAAGATGGAAAGACCCCCTATGCTCCTGGATAGTCAGAATTAACATTGTGAAGATACAATCCTACCAAAGGCAATATACAGATTTAATGCAATTCCAATTTAAATCCCTACAGTGTTCTTCACAGAGATAGAAAAAATGATCTCAAATTGCATATGGAAAGGCAGAAGGCCTTGCATATCCAAACGCATCCTAAGCAAAAGAAATAGCTCTGGAGGCATCACCATACCTGATCAAAAGGCATATTACAAAGCCATAGTAATAAAAACAGCATGGTACTGGCATAAAAACAGGAGTATAGACCAATGGAATAGACTTGAGGACCTGGTCTTTGGGCCAAGCAACTCTAGTTACTTGATATTTGACAAAGGCCCTAAAAATATAGGCTGGAAAAAAGACATGTTCAACAAATGGTGCTGAACAAACTGGATAACCATATGCAGGAAACTGAAACTTGATCCACACGTTTCATCATGCACTACACTCAAATCCAAACGTATCAAAGACCTCAACATAAGACCAGAAACTTGAATCCTACTGGAAGAAAATTTACGAAGTACTTTCCATGACATAGGAATGGAAAAAGTCTTCCTGAACAAAACCCCAGTGGCTCACTATTTTAAACAGTCACTCAACCAATGGGATCACATGAAGCTAAAGAGTTTCTTTATAGACAAGCATGCGATAAGCAAAGCCAATAGATTACGCACAGAATGGGAGAAAATATTTGTGGGTTATCCAATTTATAGAGGCCTAATCTCTAGACTCTACAAAGAACTCAAAAATCTAAACTGTAAGAAAACAAATACTCCACTCACAAAATGGGCAAGGAGCTGAACAGCCTGTTCATATAGGAAGAAATACAAATGGCAAACACGCATTTAAGAAAATGTTCATCATCCTGAATCATCGGAGAAATGCAAATTAAAACAACTATGAGATTCCACCTTACCCCAATAAGGATGGCAAACATCAAAAAATCAAATGAAAATAAATGCTGGTGAGGATGTGGAGAAGTATGAACTACTCTTTGTGGGAATATAGGATGGTACAACCACTTTGGAAAGCAATATGGAGACTCCTGAAAAAGCTGACTATAGAGATACCTATAGACCCAGTTATTCCCTTACTGGGCATCTACCCTAAAACCTTCAAACCACAGGCCAGAGAGATTTGCTCAACCATGTTTGTAGCGGCTCAATTTGTAGTAGCTAAGAACTGGAATCAACCCAGATGTCCATCACTAGAAGAATGGATAACTAAGATGTGTTATATCTACACAATGGAATTCTATACAGCAGTAAGAAAAAATTGCACAATGAAATTTGAGGAAAAATGGTTGAACCTGGAACAGATCATTCTGAGTGAACTTACCCGATCACAGAAAAAAATCACCACATAGTCTCATTCATCTACAGCACATAACCTGAATCTACCCAAGATACCTTACATATCCAGTAATCATCTCGTGGACTAGACACTAGGATGGATGGGGAGGGAGGGGAGGGCACTGCTGGGGTGGGAAACACAAATCTAGACCAAAACGGCAATGGGACCATAAAATTCTACTTTCTAAAAGGCAGACCAAAAGGCTGAACCTTCACCAGGCCCTTACCGGTAACACCTGAACCACAAGACACTGGAAAGGGTAGTATCAAGGCTATCCTTCATCTTCTACATCTTTCCTCTCTCACTCTCCCTCTTCTTCTCTCCCTCTCTCTCTCTCTCTCTCTCTCTCTCTCTCTCTCTCTGTCTCTTGTTTCTAATTCTTGTATAGTAGTTATCTCTTTCCTCATTTTCTTAGTGGGCACTGACCTATAACTCCCAGTACCAGCATGGGGCTATCATCCACAATGAGCTTTTGATCAGAGAGACCTACAAGGTTTCCTAAATGACAGACATATTTCTATCAGAGTACTTGATGACACACCAAAGGTTACTGGTAAGACCCTAGTGCTGAAGACACCATATGCAGTTGACACCTAAAATGGAATGACATGGCCGGAAGCTAGAAGAGATTCAGTCCCCAGACAGTCAGCAGGTCTAGTGCCAGAAGGTGCTAAATGGGCGAATGGGGGAAAATGACCAATATCTGTCCAAGCAACTCATGGTCTAACCTACTTAGCAGCAAATAACCTATTGTAATGCCTACACAAGTTTAATAGTGGCACATAGCCATGGTGGGGAACCAACTGCTCTTGATTTGGCTAACTGATCCCCTCAGTGGTATGGGACCCATAGCTGGAGCTGAGAAACAAGTCAGAACCATATCCAAACATAAGCCCATTCTCTAATATCAAGCTACCATCAATCATGGGCTACAAGAGGGCCTACACCTATTAAATTCTCTAAAAAGAAAGTAAGGGTTTTCTCATTTGTCCTGAGGCTAACTTACTGTCCGTTGGAAAATCTGCTTCTCTTTTTCAGATAGATGTAGATTCTAAGGTGAGAGCCACCCCATCATACCTCAAAAGGGCCCAGGCTTAAACTAAGAAAAATTGGTGAAACAAGCAAGGGTGCTATTTTCCTGATGAACCAGATACCAGCACAAGGGGAAAGGAGACCAACACAAAGAAAAATCAACCCCTATCAAATCAGAGATCCAGAGCCTCAGAGGCCCGCAACAGCTCATCACTGAAGCAGATCAAAAATGAACCCAACATGGCTCAGGGAAATTTTGAGGAAGAGCTGGCAGAAAGAATGTCAGAGCCACATGTTGGGTCATGATATGCAGAGACATTTATCTTACCCATAACTGTGGGCTAACTCCATAATGCATGACTCATATACCTCAAGGAAGAGGGGCCAATGGGAAGGGGGTAGGTCATGGATGGTCCTAATAATGGTACCAAACTGACTGTATTTGCTGAATACAAATCTAATAAATAAAAAAAAAATAAATAAATAAACACATGAAGTTAAGGAAAAAATGAGAAATAGAAATGACTTTATGTGCATGTACATTTTGTAGTTTATGCATCTTATTTGTAGAATTGATTTTATAGGAATTCTAAAGTAAAATGCAGAAGTGAATGATCAAAACTACCAGTTTGGAATTATTTCACAAATAACTTCAGTGGGTCTAGAATAGAGATTATCAAACCATGAATGAAATCTGCCAAGCCACCTGTTTCTGGGAATAAAGGCTTTCTGGAGCAGAGCCATTCATTCATTTACATGTTTGGTCTGGCTGTTTCATACTGTATAAGCAGAATTACATATTTTTGAAAGACCTACATGGTTTGTAAATACCAAACCTACTACCTGACCTGCTTGAGGGATTTTTTTTTTCTGTTTTGTAGTTCTATGGTATTATGCTTCTTTGTTTTGTTTGATATAAAATTTAGCCTTATATTATATTACACAGTTAGAACTCATCACAAATTGCTTACTATATCAGAAACTATTTACTAATATATAGAATTAGGGAGTGTTTTACCCTTTAGAAAAATTTTCACTGAGAATTTATTTTCTCTGTTACTCTATATTTTTAGTGTCTTTTATTATCATTTTATCCAAGAATGTTTTATTATGTACTTTAAATCTTTTGAACTTCTCTTATCAGGTAGTTAAATATCCTGATAGTTTAATCTTCCTGGATATAGAGAGACATTCTCACATATTGCCTACCGTTGTTTTATAAAGAAAGACCAACTGAAACCAAAACAAAATACTTACTGTTTGTTAATGTTGCATTCTTATTCAGTATTCACATAACCATTTCTTCTATAGCCTGTTTACAATGTAGGAGTAACAATTCACCCAATTTCCAATTCATAGATTTCCAAACTACCAGAGATCACAGTATTTGTCTAATCTTAAATATCTATTCATCAATACAACAATATTAACATATTCCCAATTTCATAAATAACATTTTTAAATGAAAAAATGTCCTGAAATGTTTTTTAGTATCTCTAAATAAAAATTTACCCTGAAAAGTGTATAAAGCATTTAAAGAAGAAAGCAAAGCAGTTTTTTAAACTATTGTCTTCAAATAAAAAAAAAAATGGCAAGAGAGAGAAAATGATTTGTTCTGCCTGTCATAAATTCACCTTTAATGTTTGCCATTTTCTTCACATGTATGTCCTTTTGCACTTGGGAAAATTCATTTCACGATGAGCTTCTTTGCATCCCTGCCTTCTTTGTCTATCTTGGAATGGAAGCTCTTTGGAGGGAGGACCTGTATCCCTCACATGTTAAATCTCTGACACAAAATGTGACACAAGTAAATGTAAAAACATCATTAGACCAAACACTTCAATCATCCTCAGTTTTGAACAAATGGACTGGGGAGGTGGTGACAGCTGGAGCCTACTTGAGATGTCAATACCTTTGGGTACTTTTGTCATGCTACAGCCTGAGGCCCTATCTGTTGAAGAGATAATAGAAAATATTAAATATACTGACAGGTGTCTTAAGCAAGAAAGGAAGTAAAGTGAAGGAACATGCCTAGAGGCAAACCATTTGAAAAAATTGTTAGGGAAAGACAAAAAATTATGCAGTGCAAATATTTTTTCAAATGTGTGAGAGCTAAACACAATAGTTTTAATTAGTTTTATAAAGAGAATATGTGCTGTTTTGAACAAAGAACCGTGGTAAAGTGATGCTTATAGAATTCAAATTCCTGCCTCTAATATAACATGATCAATAGTACTCAGTATCAGGGTGAAATTACATGCATATACTATTGAGATGTGAACAATATGAGAAAATGTGTGGTTACAAAATAAAATTAGATGACTTCTTTATTACAAGGTTGACATAGCATAGTCTAGGTGTTAAGGAAATAAGAAATAGCATAAAAAGTTTGTTTCTGAGGCAGGCGTGGTGGCTCACGCCTTTAATTCCAGCACTTGGGAGTCAAAGATAGGAGGATCACCAAGAGTTCGAGACCACCCTGAGAATACATAGTAAACTCCAGATCAGCCTGAGCCAGAGTAAGACTCTACCTCAAAAAACCACACACACACACACACAAACGTTGTTTCTGTTAGCCAGAGGAGAGAAATTAACATTTTAAATAGTAAATATTTTGCCATCATATATACCTCTTTATGGTATATTTTTCTTGCATACATTTTCAACATCAATATAAGCATTCTAGGTTTGCCCATAAAATGCCAATATATACAAAATATATTAGAATAAAAATGTAAGATTAACAGAAATCTATAGGCAAGTAGTGTTAAATATAGAGTGGTGGATCTGTACACATTTAAGATCAAAACCAGTTCTTCCTCATCACATATTCTAGAACAGCTTCAGAAACTTCAGCAAGAGGCTTTATGATTTTACTCCTGGACAATAAAATAAAAAAAAAATAGTGAATTGTCCATTAGGTATAAGGCTCAGGATCATTATTTTGTTGGGTCTAATTTTCTCTACTTGTTTCCATATTATAGCTATTATCTATCTATCCATCTTTCTACCTATGTAAAGCAAATAATTTAATTTTGCTATTCAAATTTCATATTAGGAACATGTTTAGTTCTTTAAGATATTCCTTATTGCTTAAGGCCATGCTTGAAAAAAGTAAATAAAAAGTCATACATATTAATATGTTAGGTATGAATTTTAAATGTGCTTGAAAGAGGAATAAGAGGGAATACATGTTAATTTGTTCACTATGAATTTTAAAAATGTAGACTTTGAACTAAAAGAGAATTATATCTAGTTATAATCTGTAAACTTTTATATTTTAGACTCAATTTTTGCCACCAAATAAATGTTACTATTAAAATTTTATTTTTTCCATATGTATTCCCTATGGACTAATAATCAATCTTCATCAACAGGAAAAACTAATGAGAAATATAGCTATATAATATAAATGAACCCAATTGTAGTTGTTTTTGTTTGAAATCACCACCTGTTTCTATGAACATTTTCAGACTACTCAGTATTTTGTGCTATGTTGTGCTACACTTGTCTTTGAAAATAACCTTACATTTTGAGACAACACTAAACTATAAATCTAGGAAACATGCTTATTTTATACAATTCAAACATATCAAACAGTTGCTGTGAGTTCACTATACTGATAGAAGTTGATCTTAATAAATCAATATATATATATATTATATGTATATATATATATGTATGTACATACATATATATACATATGTGTATTTATTTATAGCTATTATCTATGGCTATTATCTATAACTATTATCTATCTATGTGTCTATGTGTTAAATAGCAAACGACATTTTTAACATAACTTAAAAGAAGATATAAAACTGCTTGGAGATATGCATTAATGGTTAAGGCACTTACCTGCAAAGCCTAAGGCCCCAGGTTCAATTCCCCAGTACCCACATCAACCACAAGGTTTCACATCCAGCTGAAATTTGTTTGCAGCAGCTGGAGGCCTTGGCATAGCCATTCTCTCTCTCTCTCTCTGTCTGTCTCTGTCTTAGTCTCTCTTCCTCTCTGTATCTCTTTCTCTCAAATAAATAAATAAAAATAAAATATTAAAAATGAGAATATATAAAAACCATGGTCCCAAGAATATATATGGTTATTAAGTGCAATTCAGACTTTGATAAATCTCTCTTGTCAAATAAATATTGAATACATATGCTTCAGGTTCCATATATTTTATGGCTTTTTAATTTTTGCTTTGTGTTAGCAAATGCAAAAGTCTTTCATCATATCCTGTAATATATAGATGACATCCTCTGTGAATATGGAATAAGTTCCTTGAAATTTCAAGAAGAATTGGATTTATTGTTACTTACATTGTTAGCTCAGTTAACAAATAGAGCAATTATGTTTTCAAAGCATTGTTTTAAAATTTTGAATCAGAGTAAATATCTGTAATTCTTTAACACATTTATACGGGAAATAGTTATGAGTACACAAAGTCAAATATTTCACTGACTAGAGCACTGGCTGTGAATAAAAGAATTAGCATTCATGAAATTCTGTATATACATTTGTTATGCAGCTCATATTTCTGTGCCTATGTGTTGATAATCTTCTACCATTAAAATTCAACGAGGTAAATTGAGTACAATAGCAAGAGTAAAATCTCATGGTTCAATTAGGTATCTGTTTATGCATTTAGCTTTCTGCCATTTTGAAGAAGCACTTTAAGATCGACCATACTACATAGGATTTTATATTTTAAGTGGATCATATTACACAGGAAAAAAATGAGTTAGCTTTATGAAATAGCTTTTGAATAATAAACAGGTCATCTCTAAAATTGTTGTTAAAATATTGTAAAGTTGCTTGCCCGTTTTCTGTCTGATGACATAATGTACTTTGATGGTTTTAGTAATCCCAGGATTAGTACACACTGTGCCCACTCAATGGTAGTCCCATTTTTCAGATATACTCATAAAGCATTTATTAAGTAATTGAGAAAATGATTAACTTTTCATGTTATCTTTCAAATTCTTTCTCTCTCTCCTTTTCTCTTTCTCTCACTTTTCATTTTCACAATCAGTCCTTGTGATATCAGAGTCTCCCATTATGTTCAATCAAGTTTAATGCCCTTGGTTTTGAAAAACTGAATTAGATGGTCTTCTGCATTATAAACAACCACCTGATTCCCTTCACAGCCTCCTCTAGCTATCATCCTTATCCCACTTCTCATCTTTAATCATCAACTTGAAAGAATTTATATGTGAAACTTATTTCCTGTCACTGCCTACTTTTTTAAAAAAACAAATTCAGCATTTGATTTTCTGCAATCTTTCTGAGGATATAAGCTTTGCCATGACTTCATATCACTTTCACACCATTTAATTTAATGAATATTTTTTTCAGTATTCTTACCTAAAATCTCAAAATCATTCATACATGTTGACTGCTTCAACCTTTTCTAAACACTGCCTAACCTGTGCTCTGGACTTTATTTCCACATTACCTTTTATTTGATCAGTAAAGTTTAAGTGCCCGGTTTTTCATGAAAACAAATATTTCCTGATGAAACCTTAAATAGATTCCTGTTTCTTCCATTATTAGTAGACAAATTTCAATTTTTTTTGCATACCACCAAAATCTTCCAAGAGCTTCACTAAAAATGTAAGGTTATTTTCAAAGACAAGTGTAGCACAACATAGATTTTTTAAAATAATTCTCAAACCATGACTGCATATAAGTTCCCAATCATTAAAAATTCCACTAGGACTGAAAATCCCAATTAGAACACAGATCTATTCTGTATGCTTTAACTATCTCTCAAGCATACTGTTTTAAGTTTCACAGAGAGTGAGTATAGGCTATCAATCTAGATAAGAGACCATGAAAGAGAAATAAGAGGTAATGATTTTGAACCAACAGTAATAAACATACACACAAAATACATGCATGAAGATAGATTTAAATTCAAGCTATGCATTGATCACAAATGCTGAACTATATATTTACTTTGACCAATAGGTAACTGTTGTCTCTTGACCGCCTCAGGTGAAATTCCCCATACATCACGGTCACACAAGCTGGGAAACAGACACCAACTATTATACAACATTCTTATTTTAGATTACTTTAAAATGAAATATAGTAACATGAAAAATCACACAAAAGAAAAAAAAAGTGATTATCTTGGATCTGTTCAAGCCTCCATGCTATAAATCAGTCAACTTCTTACAGAAAACATAAAGATCATGGATAAAGATTAACTCATGCACAGTCCCATCTCCACCCATCATTGCCGTGAATAATGATAACAGACCTTCTCTCTGGTCCAGGATATGGAAGGGTAATTACAATTTGGGGGCCTTCCTTGCAAGGTCATAAGACAAAAATCTTACCTATGGCTTCTCATTGGTCTGACAAAATTTTTGACCATATACTGTAAAGGAGGAAGAATTTTATTTAGTTCCAAATTTCAGAGTTTAGTACATCACATCTTTTTTGCATATCCTTGGACAGATAAAATTACTTATATCTAGATAAATATTTCTTTAAATCAACTTGAAATTTTATAAAGTTAAGTTTGTTTAGAAGATCACATATTGTAAAATTATTTGACAGGAGAAAATATAGTGTTTTAGCTCCTCACATAATTAAGTTTACTATTAGAAAAAATACTTGAAAACTTTCCAAAATTTATTTTATTGGATTGATATTCTTAGGGTTTCAATTTAGATATTTTACATAAATTTATAAAAGGGCTAGAACAAATTCATGGTTCTAATACTGATTCCTAAGTTCCAAGATATGGCTTGACTTTATTGTATGCTTTCTTTATTTCTTGAGCTCTAATAATAGTTTTCTTGTTCATTAGTTCTACACCTATTTCTCTATCATATTTCTTTTATTTAGTAGTTTATTGAGTATTAGAATACATAAACATAATATAGTTTGATTGTATTTCTATCCTATTATACTCCTTTCTCCCTTCCCCCACTCCTATTCCATTGATAACCCTCATTTTT
Source organism: Jaculus jaculus (assembly GCF_020740685.1). NCBI lineage: Eukaryota > Metazoa > Chordata > Mammalia > Rodentia > Dipodidae > Jaculus > Jaculus jaculus. Next base: position 198,979,034 of record NC_059102.1, on the reverse strand, counting down.
CCAAGTCATCCTTCTTCTACTTTGATGCCTCATTCTTTTATCAAACTCTGCCCTCCATGTTGAAATGTTGATGGGCTCAAAGCTTTTATGGGTCTTGTTGGGGTAATAATAACCATAGTGAAGTGATGAGTGTACCAGTCAGTTCATGACTGATGTCAGTGCCCCAAATAACTCCTTCCACCCCTGTAGCTCTCACATTCTTTCTGACACCTCTTCTGAAATGTGCCCTGAGCCTTGATGGGTGTGACAGAAATGTCTTATTTAGTGTTGTGCTCTCAACAGCCTTTTAATCTCAGCTCTGTTGAGTTTTAAGTCTACACAATGTCTGCTGTCATCTCTACAGAGAAGCTTCTCTGGCTAGCAGTGAAAGCAGAACTAGTATTTTTCCATCATCCCCTCCACAATGTTATCTGAGCCCTGATGTCAGTGATAGAAATGATTTCCCTTTTCTTCGCTTAACCTTCATAAGTATTAGGTTTCCCCAGTATTTATAGTGATCTGTAAAGGGAAGCTTCTCTTAACAAAATGTGAGAACAGCCTTAATCAATTGGTATAAACATAGACTTAGAAGGCAATTTGAGGCTGGTGATATTGCTTAGCAGTTAAGGCACTTTCCCACAAAGCTACTGGATGCAGGTTCCATCTCCTCAGGACCTATATTATCTGGATGGACAATGTGGCACATGTTTCTAGGGTTCATTTGCAGCAGCTGGAGGTCGTGGCATGAAAACTCTTTCTCTCTTTCTCTCTATGTGCTTCTTTCTCTCAATCTTTCAAATACATAAATTAAAATAAAGTATTTTTAAAAAGTTAGAAAAAAATAGAAGGCAATGTGGTGAACTTAACATATTCATTTAGCCAAAGAATAGTTGTAGCTTCCCTGTAGAGCCTATGCCTTTCCAAGCTAGAAGTTTTTACTGGATTTTCAGTACCAAATATGAATTCTTTCCCAGTTAGTTGACCTTAAATCCAATCAGAAAGCAGTTGGCTATCCCCATGAATTTTGTGGCATTATTACACCAGTGAGTACCTCTTGCCTTATTGTTTAATGGTATAACTTATAGCATGCAAGATTGCTGAGACTGTTTATTACTTTTCTCCCCCAGCAGACATGGCTTCTAATTCAGTTCCAATTTTCTTTCTTAATTTCCTTCTATGACCTCAGCATATGGTGTATTCAGCAATGACTTGTTATTTAGTTCAGTTTAGAAACCTAGGTTATTGGAAATAGCCTGTGTTGTTTGGGGGGTTTCCATGGGCCTCCCTATCCAAAAACTCACTGGGGAAGAGACCTATACTTGGCACTTGGGTTTACATACAAAAAGTAAGGCACCAGGGAAAGACTTTGTCCAACACAGCAGTGTACTTCTGTTTGAATACTCTTCCAGTGTGCTCCATTACTTAGAGAATGATCTTTAATATGTAATGAGCTTAGAATTTCATATTGTAACCATCTGTATTCTAAAAGAATACTATAATGTGTTCTCATGCCTTTTTTAGACACATTAATAAAATAAATCCACTTTTAAGGGATACATATAAATAAAAGCTCATCTCACAACTCTTCATTTGCACCCTCATCCCAGCTCTATCATGTTCTCTGCTTTTGTTTTCTCTGAGATGAGTTTTCTCACATGTGCTCTTTTATACATATAATAGTCCAGCCCCATTAAAATAAAAGTAGTATACTCTCATGGCAATCAGTCATTTCTTGAGCCTATGTGAATAATTCTGGCCAAAACATATGATTTGTGATTACTTGTGGCAATATGCTTCATGTCCATAAAAGTAGTCATTTTAGTATAATTGAAAAATTTACTAAAAGGTCATCTTTTATGTGCTTTCTGTCTTTCATCTCAAAACTCAATACTTTTGATTGGTTGATTGATTTATATAATAAACTCCCTGACCTTATAACTTGCAACACAATCTCCCTTTTCTACCCACATCAGTGCACTTAAATATGAATGAACACAATATTATTACCTTGAAACTGAAAATGCCAAAAGCCTCTACAAATGCTTTTTTCAACTAATTTCTTAATTTATCATATTTATTTTGCTATTTATATCTTTTGAAAGCATGATTATTTCAATTCACAAAAAATTATGTACACATTGTAGACTTACATATTAATTTTCTAAAGTATGTATTTATAAAATAGATTTGTATATTATTTTATTTTCCAGAGTGCTATGTAGCATTAAATAAAATTTCTGAGGTTAGTTCTAATTTAAACTTTTGGATTTTATTAAAATATACTATTGTTGGGCTGGAGAGATGGCTTAGTAGTTATGTAGTTGTCTGTAAAGCCTAAGGACCCTGGTTTGAGGCTCAATTCTCCAGGACCCATGTAAGCCAAATGCACAAAGTGGTGCAGGCATCTGGAGTTTATTACCAGTGGATGGAGGCCCTAGCACACCCACTCTCTCTCTATTTGTCTCTTTCTCTTTCTGTCATTCTCAAATAACTAAATAAAAATAAACAAAAAAGACATTATACTTATATATATTATTGTATTTTTCAATAAAGATTTTTTAATAAATATTTTATTGTTATTTATTTATTTGACAGAGAAAGAGGATGAGAGAGAGAATGGATGTTCCAGAGCCTCCAGCCACTACATCCAGATGCATGCACTGCCTTGTGCATCTGGCTGATATGGGTCCTGGGGAATTGAACCTGGGTCCCTTGGCTCTTCAGGCAAGCATCCTAACAACTGAGCCATTCCTCCAGACCTTAATAAAGATTTAATTAAGATTTCAACATATCCTGAACATCAGCACATGTTATTCTTTGTGTAATATGATGGTCTGTCATTTTTGTTTAATGTAGCCATATTTTATTAACTATAGTGTAATTGAATGAATACAGACTAGCATCATATTCTTTCTCTCTGGTTGGCAATAGATAAAACATGTAGGACACTAGCCTGACATGGTGACACATGCTTGTAATCTCAGCATTTGAGAGGTAGAGAGGCAGGAGGATCAGGAGGTCTCAGGCAAGCCTCCACTAAGAAATTCAGTTTGAGCCTGGTCTCCATGAGTCCTTGTCTCAACAAACAAAACTAAAACCAAATCATGTAGGTTATATTATGTGAAACTATGCAGCTGAGGTAATGTAGGTGATAGAGGATATGAAACAAGGAGGGAGGGTGTCCTAGACAACACATGGACATATGGGAACCTGTTAGGAAAGGTTCTGTATTTGAATGTGTTGGAAATTACATTACTTTAGAAACTGTAGGCTGAGGTAGTTCTTCATGGTAGTTTCATTGTAGAAAATCCTCTTCAATAAAGAGTCATCACATTCATGAAGCTGGAAGCGTCAAGTCAAGAGTTAAGCTGATTCACTTGCTTACAAAGCCTAATGGCCTGTGTTTAGTTCCCCAGTACCCATGTAAACACAGATGCCCAAAGTAATGCAGGTGTCTGGAGTTTGTTGCAGTGGCAAGAGACCCTGACATGCCCATGCCTATTCCAATTCATCTTCTCTCTCTCTCTCTCTGTCTCTCTCCATGAAAATAAATAAAATATTTTTAAAATAATATATAACATTTGAATTTTAGCTATAATATACTCTAGTTTGCTTTTGAAAATCAATTGGTTTAATCATCTTGTATATAGGAAAAGTAGCATTTCCAATTTTCCTAATTAAGTGAAAATGGACAATATATCTTACACTTTATTACCTTATTGGGGAGCATTATAGAATGTAGTCTTTGAAGTATTGTGGTTGTTGATGATGATGTTGTTAATTAATCCAAGAGTGGGCTTGCTTCTTCTAGTAGCAGAGCCTGAGGAATAGGAGACTAACCCCTCTGAGGTCTTTTGCCCCAGAGTAGACCAACTTGTAGTTATAGCAGTGCCTGGGAGTAGACACCTAACACTTGGAGCTACCTAAAAGTGGGCTATATACTATAGCAACAGCCTGTGGAAAAAGAAACTGACCCTTAGTGTAAATCATGGATAAGCCTGCTATCTGCTGTCACCACCATAGCTTTTTCACACAGGCACTTGTCATTTTTTATTGAACAGCCAATGACAGTAACATGTAAACAAGCCAAATATTGCCTGATGAAAGGGAAAGGTACTACTTACTTTGGATATTCCTCATACTTTTGTTAAAGGAAGAGATTTATGGGTATGATCTGTAGGATGCTGCTGATCCTGAAAATATGCACGCACTCACGCACGTACGCACGCACATGCACACGCACATGCACCAGTCCATTTACTAGTGTAATCACAATAAGTCAACCTGTTGTCTTCAACAGACAATGGCACTTGTTATTGAACTAATTGTTTTCAATGATCTGGTCAACGCATCTAACTCTTGCACACTTGTTATAGGTCCAGAGTCTAGCCAGGCCACTGAGGAAATAGGAAACAGCTTAAGATCAATTAGCATCTCTGAACATTGCTTGCTAATATTCATCATTTGTACTGTTGAGGCCAAAGGTACACCAAAGTAAATTAAACCTTGTAAAATTACTTCAAGAAGGTGGATTTCATGTTTGTAAGAATAACTTTAGGGCAAGATACAAGTAAGAAGTTCATAATCTCAGAAAAGAAATTTTAAGGTCCATAAGAAATATTCTCTCAGTTACTTCCCATATGTCATTTTTATAGTTTATTCCCACAGTTTGTTCTTATAGTTTATCATAACACAAAACGTTGATATTGAGAGCACAGTGTCTTTTATTGTAGCTGAAATATCCAACACATGCTCATACATTTTTTTTCCTTGCCAAGATATGTACCAAAGTGCTACATTTTTCAAATATATCTTTGTGGTTGACTGTTGCTTATTTTCCTGCTCTCTTCTTATTAAAACATGTTTATTTCTGCCTCCGATCTAGTAGCATGTCTCACTTACCTGTTCTTCCCTTAAATTTGATAAATAGATAAATTCTGTATATATATATATATATATATATATATATATATATATATATATATATATGTTTTTCTTTCATCAGAACAGCTTTTCTGTTTCATCTGGACTACCATATATATGCTTCCAGTATAGTCTCCATTGCCTGTATTGGCTATTTCACTGGTCAACCATATTTTTGGTTTACTATGCTTTCAGAACTAGACATTGCATAGATTCTCTTAAATAGAGTGTAACTTTTCCAAAGGGATGACTATGCATTGATAATTTAATCCACAGTAATAAATTTACTCACCAGATGTGGGAATGAACTATAAGATAAAACTATGGAAATGAACTGAGGGAAAGAATTAGGAATATTTTTATGGTTATTACAAATAGCTTTTGTGATATTATTGCTATAAGATGCCAAATTCATTATTTGTAACTTTCTTTGAAGTTGACCTGCCAACTTGGTAATCCACATACTCAAAACAATGTGATTTGGTTTCCTCTGCCTTGGTATACCTTTGGCCTGAACAACACAGATAACCAATATCAACAAGCATTATTTAGAGATGCTGATTGATCTTAAGATATGCTCTGTGTTCCTTTTCTCAGAGGTCTGATTGGTCTGTCAACCCACAACAAACATACAGGTGTAAGAAGTCCTGACTATAGCAGTGAAGAAAGAGAAGTCAGTAACTATGGGGCCACTGATCTGTTTGAGGCAATGGGTGGGCTTAATTTCATTGCTATAGTGATCAGAGGATATGTGCGTCCTGGATCAGCAGAGTGCAGCAGGTAATACCCTTAAATTATTTTCTTTAACAAATGTTTAAGGATTATCCAAAGTTTAAGTTCTATTTCTTTGTGTTCATGCAATGTAATACTTGTTCACAGGGTTTTGCCCATTCAAAAATAAAAGTGCCATGAGTACTAATAGGCAGATGAAAAGAAATCAGTTTCAGTTACATCAGAGAAGCAGTGATAGTAGATGCAGCAGGTTTACTAATGGCTTCAAGTAAACTTCTGGTTAGTTTCCTCTCTCCTGTAGTTTCTTCTGATGGAAGCCAGCCCTCTCCTGAGATGTGGGAAAGAGCAGTAAGCTCTCTCACCTCCCAGACTCTGCTCTAAGAATCAGTTTGTCCACTTCTGGCTAAAATGTTTCAGAGGTTAGTTTTTCCTAAATCAGGGCTATCCTCCTCAAATAGAATGACCAAATATTGATAAATCTTTGGTATGGAGTACATGCTTAAATAGCCAGAGACATATCTTGTTATTTTTGAAATATGTAACTACAAGGACACAAACAGTTGTTGTCCACAGTAAAATTCATATGACAATGAAATTTCAGATTTATTTTTCCAATACAGTGATTAGAGGATGGGAACACAATTTATTAATATTTTTGTACATATTGGTAATGTCTAATCTTGATTGTGTTCACTTCTGCTACACTGCCTAAACATTATCTTCAATCAACTTGGTAACAGAAAAGTGAGGAAATATTTATGAAAACTAAAAAACATTGTGAATGTAAAATTCCAACTAGATCATAAGTATTTGACAGTGGAAGTGCTTTCTTTTTCAGCAGTATATAACAAAGTGGTTATACTTAGTAGATATGTAGTGAATATTTATAAATTGATGAAGAAATATGTGTGCTCTGAGCCAACATATGCATATTAAAACCTTCTTAAAAAGTCAAAATTCTCGGGCTGGAGAGGTGGCTTAGCAGTTAAACGCTTGCCTGTGAAGCCTAAGGACCCCAGTTCAAGACTCAATTCCCCAGGACCCACATTAGCCAGATGCACAAGGGGGCACACGCGTCTGGAGTTCGTTTGCAGTGGCTGGGGGCCCTGGAGCGCCCATTCTCTCTCTCTGTCTCTGTCTGTCTCTTTCTGTCTGTCTGTCACTGTCAAATAAATAAATAAAAATAAACAAAATTTTTTTAAAGTCAAAATTCTTTACACACTATTTGTCTAATGTTTGTTTACTAATGTAACATTATATGGATACTTTAATATTATGTACTTACACACTTATATAATGCCTACACACACACACACACACACACACACACACACACACACACACATAATTAAACATCAGTTTGGGGAAATTTTGTTCTTTTAATTAAATAACAATCAATGAGTTTTTAATAGTGTGATATCAGTATTAAAATAACACATTTTGGGCTGGAAAGATTGCTTAGTTGTTAAAATGCTAGCCAGAGAAACCTAAGGACCCAGGCTCAATTCCCCAGAAGCCATGTAATCCATATATGTATGGTGTTGCACATATCTGGAGTTCAATTACAGTGGCTAGAGGCTGTGGGATGCCTATTTGCTCCCTTACTCATATTTCTCCCTCTCTACCTCTCTCTAATAATAATAAAAAAATGAATAATAAACCTATTTAATAATAATATTTATGAATATTATAAATATTTTTATATTAGTCATCCAGTATTTACTATATGATATAGCTTAAAACCTTACAGAGGAGAGTAATCCAAATACTACTAAGTCATTCTTTCAAATTTGTCTAGTATACAAGATAGCAAACAAAGGAGATAATAGAAAGTAGTCATTATCTAATGTTATTCTTCTTGATTTATAACTAAGCAGTAGTCAAATGGGGAATATTTTTGATGAATGTAAAATATGTTATAAATACTGTAAATAACAACTAGTCAAACAAAATTTTACCAGTGTATTTTGTTTTATGTACATTTTAACAACATTTAAATATCTTTATGACTTTATTATAACCATCTCTTATTTCATGGCCTCCATGTGAAAATTACATATTAAAAGAGAAAACATGATATATTACTGCAGTTTTCTTTTCTGTTGGCAGCATTCCCTGTCAGTATTTATGACTGGCATTTCTGGATATTTCATACTGTTTTACTGGAAAGAGAAAGTTAGATTGGCTTGGAAAGTCTACTCATCCTTTGTTTGTCCTCTAGCAATGAGTACATTTTATCAATTGTGAGGAAAAAATTGATAAAATATAATGGATGCTTGTTGAATGAAAGGAAGTTTTGAAATCATTGCAATTCCATTCCTTGAAGTTGAAAATTCTTTATGTTTTTTCTTTTCCCTTGGGTTGTCACTGCCAAAATATACTTTGGTCAATATTTTTCCCCAAGTTCACTAACTTTTAACTGTCCATGTTCAACTTTTAAGAAAAAAATAAAAAGTTTAAATATTTAGATAATGGGGGGTGAGGATAACAAAATAGGGTTTCACTCTAGCTCAGGCTGACCAGGAATTCACGATGTAGTCTCAGGGTGGCCTCAAACTCCCAGCATCCTCCTAATATGTGTATGTGTATGTGTGTGTATGTGTGTATATATATATATGTGTGTGTGTGTGTGTGTGTGTGTATGTATGTATATATATTCATTTTAGTTGCTGTATTCCATTAATCTTTGAATGCTGATGGTAGTAGTAGCTTTGAAGTATTGGTGAGTTGGCTGAACAGGTAAGCATGCTTCATGCACAAATATGAGAGCCTGAGGTGGCCATAGACAGCACATGCTTGAATTTCTAGAACCCTCATAATAGTCTGAGCATTGCTACCTGCTTCAGTAACCCTAGACCTATAGGAAACAGTGATCAGAGAGTCACTGGTGTTTGCAAACAGAAAATATACTCAATGAACTCACACAATCACAGACAGGCAAAAGCCCATTTCATCTGCTATTGCTAACCTGGACCAGCTTGAGTTGTTGACATACCTGACAGGCAACTCAGGGCCCAGACAAATCCTTCCTTCCTCCCAATAGGGAGAGGAAGGAGAGGGTGTAGAAAAACAAACACAAAATTAAAACTAAAATGAACAAGCACCATAGGAAACATTTGTCCTTAGAGGTAGACACATATAACTCTTAAATGGAGTAAGAGGGGGGAGCACTTGAAAAGAAGGGCCAGGAGTAGGTGGTAGTAGTTTTATTTATTTGTGTGTCTGTGTGTGTGTGTGTGTGTGTGTGTGTGTGTGTGTGTATGTGTGTGTTGTTTTGTCCCTGGACTGTAACTCCCAGTCTGAGAAGTTGTTTGCTACCCACAATGAGCTAGTGATTGGAGAGACTTACTAGGACCCCAAATAAAGACAAGTTGCTGTCAAAGTACTTGATAATCCACCAGTGGCAAAAAGGTAAAACTCTATTGCCAAAGATACCATATGCTGTTGACAGAGAGCATGGAGAGATGGCTGGAATTCAGAAGATAGCCAGTCCCCAGAAAATTAGCCTGTCTAGTGCTGGAAAGTGCTACATGAGCCACTGGGAGAAAGTAGCCAACAACAGTCTGAGCAACTAGAGGTCTAAACTACTCAGAAGCAAACACCCTGAGTCAATGTAAATGTCAGTGCAATATAGTGGCACATAGCCTTGGAGGGTAACCAATGCCTTTCTGATTGGCTGAGATTGGCTCAGCATAAAGGAAACAATATCTGGATTTGAGAACCAGAGTAGAATCCTATGGAGACAGAGTCTGTTCTCCAGTGTCAAGCTCTCACTAGTCTTTGGCTAAAAAAGGAATTACATAATCAAATTCCCCCTAAATTAATAATGCTTATCCTATTTAAACTATGCTGACTTCACTCTCCATTGGAGAATCTGTACTTCTTTTTCAGAAGATATCAAAACACAAGGAAATAAACTAACCCTCACACTTCAGCCAAACCACAGCTGAAACCACAGAGGAACTGCGGAGATGAACAAAAGTGCTGCTTCTATGCTGAACCTGATAATCAGCACCAGGGTGAAGGAAACACACCCTAAGGATTCTCAACACCTACCAAAGCAGAGATTCAGATGCTCCTAAGAGCTCATCACTGAAGTAGATTTAATATTCTCCCACCATGTCTCAGAGAAATTTTCAGAAGAGGGGTCAGAAATATTGTAAGAGCCACAGGTTGAGACATCATGCCCAAAGGCATTCCTTCCCCCATAAAATAACTGACTGCTACTCTCACAACGCATAACTCATAACCCCTTAGGGAACAACTGAAACCTTACTGAGGAGGGTCTCCAGTGGAATGGAGGAGAAAATGAGGGAAAAGAGTTTACCAACACGTGATGTATCAACATGAAATATGTATTAATAATAATAATAGGAAAATAATAAAAATTAAATTATTTTTAAAGCATAAGTGGCTTCTTTGCAAAGTAAAAAGAATAGGAGGATGAGTGATGGAAGTTGATGTTCTCCTACTCTCACAAGTGATCTGTAGGCAAGTGCAATTGACCTTCCATTAGCAGATACATGTGTGTACAACACACACATATAAATGCATAAATAAATGCATACGTAGATAATAAAATAGCTTTGAAACCAGAAATACAAGTTGCTTAATTATGATTAAAATGGATATTTTAAATTTTTATTTACTTATTTGAGAGAGGGAGATAAAGTGAGAGGCAATGAGAAAGAGAGAGAAAGAGAAAATGACTGTACAAAAGCCTCCAACCTCTACAAATGACTTCCAATCATACTGGGAAATCAAACCTGGGTCACTTGATTTTGCTGACAAGTGCTTAACCACTAAGGCATCTCTCCAGCACCTAAAAAGGATTTTTAATTGTTAAAGCATCCAAATATCTTAGTAAAATAAACTGGTTTTATCATAATATATCTTTTTCCTGAAATAAGATGAGCATGCTTTTGAATATTTTATTTATGTATAAAGTTATACTTCATATTCACAGTAAGAAAGCTTATCCAATCAGGAAGAAATTTTGATATTCAAAATCTATTCTCCTTCAGATTTTCTAAAATTTTCCTAATACTGTTCTCCTTGGAATATAAAATAAGCAAGATTTGTTTTCCAGAAGACCTATACATTATCTGTAAAGTATCACCAAAGAAAAGGTGGAATCTCTTATTAAGTATTTCCAAAAAGTTTTTTCGTAAATGATGTGTTACTATTTTTCATGACTTGAAATAGTGTTTGAGTTTATTTTTAATGTATTCATTTACATATTATTGGTACAGATTTTCTTAAATTGCATAGGCCTTTTGACATTAGTATCTACAATTACAGGTGGATATATTGTTATATAAGTACAGAATTATTGTTCTCCTCTGATTACATATGTAGATGACTCTAGGTTCATGTTTTTTTAAGTAAAAAAAAAGTGATTGCTTTTCATTGTAATTAAAAATACCTTTTTAAATTCTTGGTGGGAAAGTCATAGGCCATCTGGAAACCACATCTGGAGGAAGAAAGCTTAACATACTTTTTAAGTTGGGAGTAGATATTATAAAAGTCCTGTTTTCCATGAATGTAAAACAAACAAAATGAAACAAAAATATGAGTCTAAATCAGATAACACTTTTTAAATTATTATTTATTAAAAACTTCCATGATTATAAAAAATACCCCATGGTAATACACTCCCACCCTCCTCCATTCTCTGTCATACCCTGTCTCCATCTCAATCAGTCTCTGTTTTACTTTTGATGTCATGATCTTTTCCTCGTCTTATGATGGTCTTATGCAGGTAGTGTCAGGCACTGTGAGGCCTTGGATATCCAGGCCATTTGTGTCTGGAAGGAACATGTTGTATGGAGTCCTGCCCTTCCTTTGGCTCTTACATTCTTTCTGCCACCTCTTCCACATTAGACCCTGCGCAGTACTGAGCACTGCTGTCATTTCTCTCCATCACCATGATACCTTCTGTGTTGTCCCAAGGTCACTGCCATTTGAAAAGAGAAGATTCTCTACCAAAAGTGAGAGTAGCATTAATATAAGGATGTGAACATTGACAGAAGTGCTTACTGGGCAGTTTGATAAGCATAGTATATACATTTAGTCAGACAATAGCAGGCGTTCACCCTAGGGCTCATGACTATCCCTGTTTTAAGTTTTCAGTATTGGGGATGAATTCCCTCCCATGGAGTGGTCCTCCAGTCCAATTAGAGGGCAGTTGGTTTACCCCATAACAGACATGCCACTATTGCACCAGTTGGCTCATTTGGCCTGGCTGGCCAAATATAAGGCTTGCAGTGTCCACTGTTGAGTATCTTCACTGGTGATTTCTCTTACTGTCATTGAACTGCATGCAGAATGGTTTCTTCCAGCTTTCTGTCAGCTGGTCTAAATGAAGGAGGTTATCAGCTCAGATCCAGCAGGATTTCTTAGTGGCCTTGCAGACCAAGTGTATGGAATCTTCAGCAATAGGGCCTTACTGCCGGGGTCCAGCCCTGGCTTGAAGGAGGGTCCCCGAAGAGAGGTGTGAAAGGGAGCAGCGAAATACTGACTCAAAGTCAAGTTCTGGTGCAAGCTGACAGGCTAATGCTGAAGGCAGCTGAGTTTTTCTATCTTTTTCTCTGTCTCCTTTTCTGTTTCTTTCTTTCTTTCTTTTTTTCTCTTTTTCTCTTGTTTTTTTCTTTTTCTCTTTTTTGTTTTTCTCTTTCTATTTTTTTTGTCTTTTTTCCTATTTTCTGTTTTTCCCTGTTTCTATGCTTTCATATTTCTATATTTCTCTGCTTCTCTGCTGCCACAGCTCTTAGTCTCAGTCTTTTATTTTCTGATCACGTCATGCAAGAACAAACTTCAAGAAAGGTACAATTTTACAGAATTCATAGAAATTTTTTGTTATTCCTTATCATCAAACAATCCCATAATTATTCACCTCAAGTAAAGTTGTCAGGCCCCTGTAATGACTAACTGTTTTCCCATGTATGTGTGGTCAAGCACTTGTGATTTCCTGGACTTCTACTTTCAATTACTCTATTAAAGGTGAGAGGTAAAACAACCACAAATGGGGCTTCCCATCATGAATCACTGATCCAGCAGATCCATTTATCCTTTAATTATTTATTTTGAATTTTCCTTTTCATGTCCCTCCAATACTTAGACTTTGGTCCCCCCCAATTGAACTATTTCTGATTTTGGTTGTTTTTCTGTAAGGATTCCTGGTAAAGAGTCAATTGCAATTGCCACCATTTAGAAAAATTAGTCATATAACAATGTTTACATTGTTCCAGAAGGTTCATTGTTTCCTTCTAAGTTTACTGTACTCCATGCCTGACTTTCTTTAAGGCCTTTAAGGAAAACAATTATCTTTGACCCATTTGCTTGTTTTTCCAATTCTATGCCAGAGCCTCTTTCAGATACATTGGCCAACACTTTACTAACACCAATTTTTATTGGAAAAATAAACTTAGAGATTGGGACACCAAGTGAATGACAGAGAAAGACAAACATTATACAGAAAACCACATATTTCTGTAGCGTAGAGAGCCAAAGATTTTTCTATATAGGAGCCACATTGGACTTCAAGGAAGAGACAGCTGGGCTGGAACTATGTCAAGGAGCTCTTCAGTGCTCAATTCCTCGTGATCCTGAAATGGCATGCTTGCCATCTCCGGCACCTTACCATCTATTCATGGTAGGAAACCAAGGGCCTACACAAAGACCTATAATGTTTTGGGGGCCTCAGAGACCTCCCTAGCCAACAACTCCCTGGAAGATATCCCATCCCTGGCACTGAAAATTTTCTAGCCACAATCTATGGCTCCTGAATGTTCCATTGTTCAAAAAAGTAGGATTACATATGATTTATTTATATCCTCTTAGATTTTGTTTAGCTGTCCTTCCACATTTCCTTTACTCTATCTCCTCCCCAGACCTTATTTTGGGCCCTTTCACCCACGGTAATCTATTCTTCTACTTACATATATACAATACCAACCTATTAAGTACCCTCCTCTTCCCTTTATATCTCCTTTTTAACTTACTGGCCTTTGCTACTGAGTTTGTTCCTTCTCACACAGAAGCCCAATTATCTGTAGCTAGGATCCACATATGAGAGAGAACATGTGGTGCTTGGCTTTCAGGACCTGGGTTACCTCCCTTAGTATAGTCATTTCCAGATCCATCCATTTTCCTGCAAATTTAATAAATTCATTTTTCTTTACTGCTTAGTAGAACTCCATTGTATAAATGTGCCATATCTTCATTAACCATTCATCAGTTAAGGGACATCTAGGCTGGTTCCATTTCCCAGCTATTGTGAATTGAGCATCAGTAAACATGGTAGAACATGCACTTATAAGGAAATGAGATGAGTCCTTAGGATATATGCCTAGGAGTGCTGTAGCTGGGTCATAAGGTAGATCAATTTTAGCTGTCCTAGGAATCTGCACACTGATTTTCACATGGCTGCACCAGATTACATTCTCCCCAAGAGTGTAGAAGGGTTCCACATTTTCCACATCGTCAACAGCATTTATGGTCATTTTTTTCATGATGGTAGCCAATCTGATAGGAGTGAGATGAAATCTCAACGTAGTTTGAATCTGCATTTTCCTGATGACTAAGGATGTAGAAGATTCTTTCGATGCTTATATGCCATTTACTTTTCTTCTTTTGAGAACTCTATATTTAGTTCCCTAGCCCATTTTTAATTGGCTTGTTTGATTTCTTATTATTTAATTTTTGAGTTCTTTGTATATCCTAGATATTAATCCTCTATCACATGTATAACTGGCAAAGTTTTTTTCCCATTCTATAGGTTGCCTCTTTGCTTTATTCACAGTGTCCTTTGCAGTACAAAAACTGTAATTTCATGAAGTCCCAGCTCTTAATCTGTGCTGTGGCTTTATTGCCTGAGCAATTGGGGTTGTATTCAGAAAGTCTTTGCCAAGACCAATATGTTGAAGGGTTTCCCCTACTTTTTCCTCTACCAGTTTCAGAGTTGTCAGGTCTTATGTTAAGGTCTTTAACCCATTTGGACTTAATTCTTGTGCATGGAGAGAGATAAGAATCTATTTTCATCTTTCTACAGATAAATATCCATTTTTCCCAGCACCATTTGCTGAAGAGGCTGTCTTTTCTCCAATGAGTATTTTTGGCTTTTCTATTGAATATAAGTTGGCTAAAGCTACCTGGACTTGCATCTGGGTCCTCTATTCTGTTACATTGATCTACATGTCTGCTTTTGTGCCAGTTCCATGCTGTTTTTGGTACTATGGCTCTGTAGTATAGGTTAAAATCAGGTATGGTGATACCACCAGCCTTATTTTTGTTGATCAGTATTATTTACATATTCGAGGTTTTTTGTAATTCCAAATGAATTTTTGGTTTATTTTTTTCTATTTCTGTGAAGAATGCCATTGGAATTTTGATGGGGATTGCATTAAATGTGTAGATTGCTTTTGCTAAGATTGCCATTTTCAAAATATTGATTCTTCCAATCCAGGAACAAGGGATGTTTCTCCACTTTCTAGAGTCTTCTGCAATTTCTCACTTGAATGATTTAAAGTTTTCATTGGAAAGATCCTTTACTTCCTTGGTTAAGTTTATTCCAAGGTACTTTATTTTCTTTGATGCAATTGTGAATGGGAATGATTCCCTGATCTCATTCTCTGTGTGTTTGTTGTTAGCATACAGGAATTCTACTGATATTTGTGTATTTATTTTGTGTCCTGGTATATGGCTGTAGGTGTTTATCAGCTCTAACAGTTTGCTGGTAGAATCCTTAGGGTTCTTTATATATAGAATCATGTCATCTGCAAATAATGATAACTTGATCTCTTCCTTTCCAATTTGTACCCCTTTTCTGTGTGTCTTTTGCCTTATTGCTATGGCTAAGACTGTCAGTACTATATTAAATAAAAGTGTGGACAGTGGATACCCTTGTCTTGTACCTGATTTTAGTGGAAAAGTTTCCAATTTTTCCCCATTTAGTAATATGTTGGCTATAGGCTTATCATAAATAGCCTTTTTTATATTGAGATATGATCCTTCTATTCCTAGTCTCTGTAGGATTTTTATTGGTACCTCTTTCCCAATTTGTGGGATGTTTACTTCTATGATTCTCTTGAGGAAGCCTACTATGCCTTTGGAGTGAAATTCTTCTCCTTCTCCTATGCCCTGAATTCTTATGTTTGATCTTTACATAGTGTCCTGAATATCTTGAAATTCCCACTCATACTTTTCTATTGGTTTTTCTTTCTCTTTGTTGGACTGTATTAGATCTGCCACCTGGTCTTCTAGCTTAGATATTCTGTCCTCTCCTTCATCCATTCTACTGGTGAGATTTTCTACAGAGTTTTTTATTTCATTAACTGTGTTCTTCATTGCTAGTAATTCTGACTGTTTTTTTTTTAATTATTTCTATTTCCTTATTTATTTCTTGTATTGAGTTCTTTATTTAGTTAAATTGGTGTACTGTGTCTTCTTTGATTCCTTTGATTTCCTCTTTGATTCCTCTTTCATTCCTTTTATTTCTTCTATGAACATATTTATAATCATATTTTTGAAATCTTTCTCAGGCGTTTCTTCTAACTCGTTCTCACTGAAGGTCATTTCTGATGCCTTAATACTTTTTGTGGATTCATATTGTCTTGATTTTTGGTATTTCTTGTGCTGTATACATTTTTACATCTTGGATTAAGTTAATGCTTGGATTTTCTAGTTAGCTGGGTATTCTTAGCTGTATCAATTGATCTGATGTTATATATCTTCAGGGTAGGAGGTTAAGATGTTAGGTGTGGCTCTTAAGACTCTCAGAAAAGTGTTCCTAGTGGTTGGGTTTACCCGCTATGGGAGTATTCAAGTAGGCTGACTGGCACAAAATACAGACAGCTTCTAAATTTTTCTGAACAAAATACACCTTTAATCAAAAACAGTACTGAGTATTTATGCAAGAGTAGGTATTATAACAACCAGATCCTTTATCAACAAATCGGTTAAGATTTCTGGTCTGTTGAGGGTTCCAAGTCAGCTTGTTACCAAGTAAGACGCTTCTCTGGTGCAATCCCATTTACGTTTTTGGATGTTTTTGGTCTTAGACAAGTAGGCTGGCTTGGTTGCTGGACCATTGTTCTGTTTTCTGGAGCTGGACACTGACTTTTCCTGTGGGGACAACTGAGCCTGGCAAATATAGCCCTGCAGACCAGCACTGCCCCTGCTAGAACCGCCACTACTGCTGCTAAAGCTGCTGCTGCTGGATCCGCTGCTGCTGTATCCACTGCTGCTGCTGCTGCAGCTGCTGCTGCTGCAGCTGCTGTTGGCACTGCCAAAATTGCTGCTGTTACTGCCTGAGCCAGAGCTGGAGCCGCCGCTTCCACTGCCAGAGCTGCTTCGGCCTGCTGGTGTGGGCTATGGATGCTCTGGATCTCTCCTACTTCTCTGCTGCCATTTTAATTTATTATACACCTCACTTTTTAGTAAAAGTGTGTATTTTGCTGGGATTTCTTTGGCTTTTTCTTTCCTAGGCTGCTTTGGCATGGTTCCTATGCTGCTATCTTAACCAGAAGTCTAGATAACACTTTTTAACAAAACCTAAATTTAATTCTTTACCTTTAAATTCCTTAGAATCTATGTTTGTTTGTGTGAATACATGCACTTGGAATCTCAAATAAAATTCATTTTTTTTCAAATACTAAGTAGAGTCTAAATCAGCTTTTCCCTTAACTGCAGTTAAATTATACAAATAAAAATTTCATTATTGAAAAAGCTGATAAGTTTTCACCACTAAAAACAATTGAGGAAATATCATACTGAAGGTATGGAACAATTCATCTTTCTTTAAGTTTGTTTGACTGATTATATAGTCATACACTTCTTCCAATCTGAGACATAAAACTCTACTTGCTATGACTACAGGTTAATTCTGAAGAAGAAATCATGCTTTTTATTTCTAAGCTACAATGTATCCACCAAAAGTTACACCAAATAAAAATATTAAAATAAAATCAATGTTCTTGGTTTTTAACTATTGTCTAAAATGCTATTATGGACTATTTATTATCAAATCTTTATGTATAGATGTTTTTGTTCTTCCACATAAATATGTTGTAAAAATGATTATTATTATTTATGTAAGCTTTATTTATAAGACTGTAGCAGTTTTCAAAAAAAAATCATCCTATATTTAATGTAAACCACCGGAAATGTCTCATAATTGGAGTCTACATCATCCCTGAGTGGATTTCATAATTCTGATGTCACACATCCTAGTAGATTGATGGCAGTGGTGCACTGCAGTTTTAATTCATATTTCCCCAGTGTCTTATTATATTGAGCACACTTTCTTATGTTTACTGACCATCATACCTACTATCATAAAATATTTATTCAGATATTCAACTTGGTTTTGTTTTTTTGGTTTATCATGCTGTTTATAGTCCTACTACTCAGGTGTTTCATTTAGTTTTTATCACTGCTTTTCAAAGAGCACACATTGGCAATTTTATGAATATTATTCTATCAATATTTATTTCCCACATGTTTTTTGATTATTGTATCCTGATTAAAACAAATATTTGTCTAACCCTGTGTCACAAACATTTGTTCTAATATGTTCCTCCACAATTACCAGATTGCCTTGTAATCTTCCTAAAAAATCAATGCACTGCTGGTTTTCTATGATGTTCTACTGAAAATTTACACTATTGTTATTGGTTTGTGGTAACATGAAATCATATAACATGAATCCCCATTCATTTTGTAAAACACACATTTTATTTTGTTATTCCTTTGCATTTTTATGTGAATTTAAGGTATGCATTTTATTTTACAATGATAAAAGTAGCTAAGCTTCTGATTGAAATTACATGTCATCTTAAAAATAAAGAGTTGTGTTATGCAAGAACATGGTGCTGATGAAGAATTTTGGATCAAGGAGGGATTAACTTCCATAAAGATCCAGGAGATCCCAGGCCAGTGAACCCCAGTTTTTGGATTTATATCTGAGTTAGCAAAGAATTGAAGACAGACTGAAAAGGGTAAGTTATGAAGGAGATTTAGGATCCCATTTATTGATTAAACATTCAATTAGGATGAGCCTCTTCATCAGAATCAGTTGTATATTGGTTGGTGGACTCAAAAAGGTTGATTCAGAAGGGCGAGCCTATCTCACTGTGCTAAGCTTGAAGAAGCAGGATGCAGCTGTTGGAGAGTGTTGTTTGCAGCCATCTTGGATGAGAGTGGCTCAGATGTGGGTTCTAATCCTACAAGGGCAGGCAAAGTGGTATCTCTGGTTTTTGTTCCTGGTTGACTATAAAAAAGGCTATCTTGCTCCTGTTCCTTCTTCAATATAAATCTAAATCTGTTTAGAAGTGTTTTAATTTCCTGTAGGGATGCTGGACACTTTAATAGACAAATCTTGTGCATGTTCTATTAATCCAGTGTTAAGTTACAAGTGGATGCTAATGTACATGGAAAAACTCATGGAAATTTTATAAAGTGGTCACTGTTACTCTATTATTTGACCATAGTAAGTGCATTGAGATTATGCATGAACATGTTATACATACATAGCCAGGTCATCTGCATATTTATATATGATACACAGTTACAGTTTAAACTGGGCTAACATAGTGATCTATGACTAGTAAGACTGACGGGCAGGACCTACTTTCAGGAGCCAGGTCTCACTTTACATTGGTCAACTTCCATAGCTCTGCCTATCACACTCTGTGGATATTTACTGCATTTTGATATTTTATCTGTTAGGCCTCAGATGTTCCACATATCTCCAGGTAGTAGAAATTGTAATGATTTAAATATAGAGTAATGTTAATAGGACATATTTACTGGTATATAACATCACTGTTTATACAACACTGTCTCCTGGATGGTCTGTCTCAGACTTCTTCATATGGCAAGTAGACTAGTCACACAAAAATTGACTTTTATGATGACTGCTAAACTTTCTTTTTAAAACTATATTAATAACATTATTTTATGATATACTGTTGACATTCATAAAGAATAGTTTGAATTTTGAGGAAATATATATATATATATATATATATATATATATATATATATATATATATAAAACATATATACATAGCTATGTATACATATACATATATATAGCCATACATATATATTCATTCCCCAAATTTAAGAATTTTTGTGTATGTCTTTCTGTATATACATTTTGTGACTCTATAGTACATTCCTTTCTTTATTCTTTACTGCAGAAGCATTTAAAAGTTTTATAGAACAATGCACACACCTGAGTTGTTCTGCTCAGAAGTGGGCAAAAGTTTAGAGATCACTATTGTTTCCACTTTTTTGTCAAGTAGCTCAGATCTCTTCTGTCTTCATTTTTGCTTCATGATTTATATTGATTCTAATTCCTCTGCAGTCTGTCTTCATTATACCAATTCTGAACATTCTCCCTCAACAATACTTAAGTCTGATTTATGAAAAGATTTTTATTCTTTTTAAAGTTTTATTTATGCTATTTTCTTAACAATTTATTTTAGTCATGTAAATGCCACAATATTTGCTTGTATTTAATGTATAAATTTTACTTATCAAATGTTAATTACTAAACTAATGTAATTTATTCTCTTAATATTTATAGAATTTTACTTTTAATTTGCTTGTTATTTCTATGTAGGTAACTTGCAATATAAAATTAAATCTAGTTTGAACAAAATGTTAATGTTTACAGTTGAAGGCAAGTTTTAAAATCAGCAGCTGGTTTTTCAGAGTTATGGGTCACATATCTTCTAAGTTCTAATAGATGAGCATTTCTTTAAGCTAAGTATTTAATTTAGACTTGAGGTCCTGACCCTAATCTCAAACATCTTACATGGTTAGTCACCTGAACATGGCTTGTGATTTAGTTTCCTCTGGATTCCTAATGACTTTCTCTTACACAGATCAGTGTTACACTTGATCAAGCATTAACTGACATTTGGGAGAATATTTTTTTTTCTAAATGATTGCTTCATCAGAATGCTGTTTTGCAGCCCAAAATGTTATATATTTATAGCATTTATATAAATGTAATATACATACATATATGAATTTAACAAAATTATTCAGCAGTATGTATTTTTATCCTTACATATTTATTCACTATGCCTGCTATTTTTCTGGATCTCTGTTTCAAATATGAAGTTAAAACTATGATGCTTATAATTGCTAAGTGTTTTCAAAATTAATGGGAGAGAGTTTATTAAAAGCTCCCATTTACTTAACATGGCATATGAATTATAGTACAGCCTGCTTAAATGTAATTATGATCTCTTAATGACTTCCAATTGATTTTGTTATGGCTACCACAATTAGAGAGAATGTAATTAATTCATTTTACTAAATAAGTAAATCTGAGCATGACCAGTATCAGAACACTACAGTGTTCTCATAAAATGAGTTTGGAACAACTATTTATAAGACTAAAATAGACCAGTATATTTCCAAAATGTAAGAAACTTTAGAGGGCATTGCAGAAAGTCCTTTTATTTTACAAATGGGGTATTTAGAATGGCATCTTACTTCTCTTATTTTGGGGCATAATAGTTTTTTGAGGACTAGAGTTTGGTACTTTTCATATTTTCTCCTATAATCTTCTCTGCCTTGCCCTATACCTAGAAATACTTTTTGACTCTATAAGTTTTCTATGTATTTGATATATTATTTTTTATCCTAAGACCCAGATGAGGAGGAATGAATAGATCGAGACATATGGTCTTCCTTCTATCTGTTATGTAATCCATAATGATTTAAAGTGAGACTTCAGTTCTATTTCATGTTTTGGATTTTACAACATACTACTGATCATTTTTGCATCATGATGAATATAAACGATGGTTTGTAACTCAAAAATATATTTCATATTATGGTGTTTTGAATGTAAAATATCTCCCACAGATTTATCTATTTTGGTAAGGTTGTAGAACTATTTGGAGGTGGAGCCTTACTTTTTAGCATATCCCTAGGGGCAGGCCTTGACTTGGCTTAGTCCACCTCCCTTGTTTACTCTACTTCTTCTCTGTTGAGGTAAAGATATGATGATCACTGTCTGCACCAACAGTGTTTTATCTATCATGATTAGCATTTCCTCTCAAAACTGTCAGGCAAAATAAACTGATTCCTTCCATAAACCGTTTTTGGTCTCACATTTTGTCCCAACAATGTAACTGATACATATAATTAAGAGATGGATGATTTTAGGTGTCATGTTTTACAAGTAATTCAAATCTTCTCTGTTAGGCTGAAAAGACCATGAAAGTGTGAATAGTTTAAAAAATTATTGCTTTTTAAATATATCAGCATACCATTGAATAGTTAATAAGTTTCATGATAAGTGTCAAGGTCAGTTTACCTGTGATAATTAACTTGTATGAATAAAGTTTTATTCTGATTCATTGTTTTAGGAGCTCTGGTCCAGGGTCAATGGCCTTGTTAAGGTGGCATGGCATGTCAGCCCTATGTGTCAGGGCAAAACAATACACACTCTAAGCCCAGAAGAAGAATAGTAAGGTATCTGGGTACACCATCAAGAAATTTCACACAAGGTCTTCTAATAATTTCGCCAGCTCCCAGTAGCACCACTGTGGTACAATATCTTTAATACATATGTCTGAGTAGGCATTTATCCAAGTCACAGAATTAATGTTAATTATTCAACACAACACTGAATTCTAGGTATCCTAGTTTTAATAACTTTAAAATAATGTTATGATTGTAAGTATATAGTTCCTATAATAACCATATGATTTGACAAAAATTATGTCCAGGTATCCAGGAATATAGAATCTCTGGTGCTTCAATGTTTCTAGAAGAATCTACCATTTGGATAAGTACACTTGAGAAAGAATATCCTTGTGTACCATCAGAAGGTGCTATTACATCTTCTGAGGTTACAATAGAACAACAGGTGAAGAAAAGGCAATTTTTTATCCTTTGTTTACAATGGCGCATCAACTTCTCCTGCTGTTGGGCATTAGTGCTTCTCCTGGACCTTCAGGGAGACTAGAATCTTTCCATTGCCATTTTCTATGGACATCCATGCTGCAAGCAGCAGTAATCATAATTTTTTTCAGCATTAATTATCCTGCCAATTGATTCCCCATAACAAAACTCTCACATCTACCCATTACCTATCTATCTGTCTGTTTGTCTGTTTGTCTGTCTGTCGATCTGTCTGTCTGTCTATCTATCTATCTATCTATCTATCTATCTATCTATCTATCTATCATCTATCTATCATCTACATATGTATCTCTTTTTTGGAGGCAAGCTCAACAGACTGGTCTTTTTTATTTTTTGATCTATCTGTTATTGATTATCTGTCATCTATTTTCTTTTCTACTCTATTCTTTCTATTTATTTTCCTATCCTATCCTACCCACTCTGCTTCTCTGGAAAACCCTGAAAAATACATCGCCACATTCATCTAATACAGGGTCAACCTTCCAGGGTTTGGAATCTGTATTTCTGAGATTAACAGCATCAGATTCATCTGAGATTTTAAGAAATGCTAATTTTCTGGCCCCAACCCAGACCTACTGATAAGTGATTTGTCTTTTTAAGTCCTTTATGTGAGTCTGATGCTCTGAAAAATTTTACAGCACTGTTTTAATCCAATTTTGAAAATCAGGCAGATCTGCTTTTTAAAATCATAGCTAATACAACATTTCAAATTCCTAATAAATGAAATTGTTTAAGCATATTTTCAAATCAGTCTTTTCAAATTGATTTACTACAAGTTTAACCTAAAAATGTTTTATATTTTATCCCATATTTGAAAACAAACAAAATGATAAGAAGACAAGTACAAATTTGATATTTCATATTAAAATAATTTTGAAAACAATTTTATTTCAGCATGAAATATATATACAAACATTATAAGACTGTTTTAAATATCTTCAAACTAAAAAAAGTCTATTCATCAAATTCAGTAAATGCAAAATGTTAAAACAAATCACTATTTTAACCAACTCCCTATCAATTTAAGTGATAACAAAACTATCTGGAGACTGACTCAGTAGTCATTAAATATATAATGCATTTAATAATAGCAAATTACCCAAATAAATAACTGAGTAAGTAAATACAATAATGCACATCCGTTGAATGGTTTCATGTAATAAATCAAAATATTGGTATATTTCAATTATCTTCCACTGCTGAAAGAATCCATAAAATATCATTTTCTCAGAGTTTGTCCTGCATAGAGTTAATGTCTTTGAATCACTTTCTCACCTCTATGTTACTAGCTCTGTAACCTTATGCAAAGATGACTGACCAGGTCTAGTTGTCCAGATCAATGGTAATAGTATCAATACATAAATCATCAAGTTGTAAGATTTAGGTTTTTGACTCAGAATTTTAATATTTATCATGTATAAGATAAACATCTTTCTACCTTTATAAACCCTTATTTTTTATTAAAGTTAATAACTATATACTTTATACTCTTTGGGAGAACTTTTATAATTTTTATTTATTTTTTCTATTTTTAAATTTTCATACATGTATATAATAGATTTTGATTTTGTTTGACAAGTTATTTAACTTTCTATCTCTCACCCCTCCAATGATTATCTTTCTTCCCCCCTATTAATTCCATCATACCTCTCCCATATCTTTAGCCCACTCAGTTAAGTCATGGTTTCTTGCACAGCCATGTTTGAAAGGATATTTACCATGGAATGGGCAACTTGCAGTTTCTTCACCACTACCGAATATGAGTCCCCTCTCCCTGTAACAATTAGCTGCCATTACTTATTCTGGCAGGTGTGGGGTCTCATGTATTCTACCCAAACAAAAAGTGATGTATTGACAGGCTTAATCTTGTGCAAGCAACCACACCTGTGATGAGTTCATGAGTACAACAGCCTTGTCTTATCCATTACAATGTTTTTTCAGCCCTCTTTCCCATTTTCCTACTATTACATTTTTCCTGACATCTTCTCCTTAAGGTTCCCTGAGCCTTAGAAGCAGTGGCTTAGATGTCCTCTTTGACACTGAGTCCACAGTACTTACTTATTGTAAGTGAATGTGCCAGCTCTATTTTTCTGCATTAGCCACTTCCCAATGTAGTTAGAAATTTCTGTGATTAGGCTTCAAGCAGTAAAATACATGAAATCCCTCCTGTAAAGTGGACCTCAATTATGTTTAGTGTGGTTATAAGTAAGATATAGAAAATTCATGAGTGTTCAGATGTGCATGTTCATTTGCAGCAACATGAAGGCAAGAGAAAAATGCCAACCATCTTTTTCTCTCTCTTCTATGACTTTCCTTCAGATAATCTCTCCCTGAACCTGGAATGGCCATTTTGGTTCAGCACACCTACCAGTTCCCTGGTATTTGCCCCTTGCAGCACTGGGGTTACTCATGTACATGGCAATGGCCTACTTTGTATATTGGTGCTGGGGAATCAAATTTGGTTGGTATTAGACCTTGTCAGATACTATTGTTTATACAGCAAGTGTATTTACCTGCCTAGCCATATATATAGTTCCACATGTAAAATCTACTGTAGTGATTTTACATAATATACCAGAGCAAAATTAGAATGTCATCTTTCAGATTCAGATCTTGTAATGGCTCTAGACACTTTGCAAGTCCCTTAACTTTATAAATCCTGGACTTCTTTGTTCATAATGTATTGGATGGGAATTGATTAACTGATATGGGCCCCATCCAAGTTTTAACTTCTATGATTTTCCCTCCATAGTTTTCAGATTTATAACATATAATTCACGTGGAATAAATAAGTTTGAGTAGTTCTTTGGAAAGAAAAGTGGCCATGTGAAATATTAGTTTACAGTGGCATTCATTTTGTTTTCCATTTAGAGTAAGCTCTTTCAGTCATTTAAAAATACCAGCATGATGATAAAGAAAGGCAATTTCTGCAGTATAAACTATATATGTCTAAACTATAATAAAATGACTTCTAGAAGTTTTTGATTGGTGATACTTGGGACTGCATGCTGATTTTGCTTTTAAGCTCTCACCAAGACTATAAGTGACATGTTAGTTTCATTGTTAGTGATGTTTAGCCTTCCTACATTTTTGTTTGATATAATCTGGCTTGAAGGAGAGAGTTATATTCATTGAAAGTCAGTTGTTACAAGAAAAGTCACTGTAAAAATAATTACCAATGAAGATAAAGGTGAGTATATGTACTATTAATTTTTGCATTAATAAGTATAGATTACATATAACCTAACTCTTGCCTAAATGCATTAATCTTTGGTGATTATTAATCAGAATATTATCAAGACTAAATTATTGGTTTATATATTTAATTAGTTATATACTCTTTGGATATAAAGAAATACTTTTTTTAAATGTCAGTTTCACTTTTATCAAATTAAGAATTTATATTTTTGATATCTTTAGAAAAATATTATTCAGGGTCTGGGAAGGAGACTCAACAATTAAAGGTACTTGCTGGTAAAGTCTTCTGGCCAGGGTTCAGATTCCCAGTACCCACATAAAGCTAGATACTCAACATGGCACATACATCAGGAGTTCATCTGCAGTGGCAATAGGCCCTGGCATGGCCATCTCTTTCTGTGCTTGCAAAGTAATAAACAAGGGTACTAAGATAAACATTCTTCATTAAATTGCAAGTGTCTAAAATTTGGGACTAAGGAGATAGCTCAGCAGTTAAAGGTATTTGCTTGCAAAACCTGATGTCCTGGATTTGATTCTCCAGTAACCATGTAAAACCAGATACATAAAGTGGTACATGCATTTGGAGTTCATTTCCTATGTCAAGAGGTCCTGGCATGCCTATACTCTGCCCCTCCACTCAAACATAAATATTAAAAAATAAAAAGTATCCAGGCATGGTGGTGAACTCTTACTTCCAGCACTTGGGAGGCAGAGGTGGGATTGCTGTGGGTTCAAGGCCACCTTGGGACTACATAGTGTATTCTAGGTCAGCTTGGACTACAACAAAACCCTCTTTTGCACAATCAACAAAAAGAATAAATAAATAAATAATACAAAAACAAATAAAAGGTAAAACACACACAAATTGATCCTAGGTTAAATATATAAATAATTATGCCCATCGTTCTAAAAACATGGAACATTCTGATGTATTTTCATGCGATGTAAAATTCAGAAAAAAAACTGAAATTGCATAATAAACTTCCCCCTACTTGACAGCTTTTCAATTACTTCCAAGTAAATAAAATAAATCAGAAAACTGCCTAATAAAGAGTATCTAAACCATTCATTCAATGCTATTATTTTTTATTGGTTTCTTATCTAGTAAATCCCATTTCCATCCTGTAAAATGATACTGCTGGTGGCCATGAGCTCCTTTCTTTTGGACTCTAATTTGAAATATTTCAATCACCTCTGAAAGTGGCAAATAACCCACGTGCTCATCTCCCAGAAGGCTCTCTCTCAAGCAGATGCGCTGTGCTTTGCAAGGACAAGCAGGATGTTGACACATCAGGTTGCCTTTCTTCTCAGAAGCTTACACTCCCCCTACGAGGTGAAATACAGCTTTTATGTTGCTGGGGGCTCTCAGAGGTGCAGCTGCTGGTTGCCAATGCCATTAAGTGGGTTCAAGTTGGGAATGGAAGGTTAACAACAGACAGTGTAATAGAAATGTAGACAAAAGACAATCCAAGTTTCTAAGCTTTCAAGGGATTCACTGGCAGAGGCCGACTGTGAGTTCTCGGTATTAAATGTAATAAAGTCCTCAGGCAGAGCAATGGTGGAGTTGTTACCTTTGAGAGACGGCAATGTAGTTTTCAGCATTTGGAAGCAGAAATGAGCACACTGTAAGATTTGAACGGAACCTGAACTGGAATCACGATTCAAAAGTAGCTGGTGCTTCTGATGTGTGAGTACATTAACGTTTCCAGTATGGCAAACTTGAATGAAAGTATGATAATGACATTGTTTCCTCCCTGTAGTTTTCCAAACCAGAATCTGATCTAGACACTGACAGATAATGTTGCAACTGTACTTCATCAAGCCGGACTTCTTTTTCCTAACTCAATTTTCTCTGAAGCTAACAGTGCCATCACAGGAAGCGTCTCTAATTTAAGTACCACTAATCACTTCAGATTTAATTTGAATATAAAGCAGAATATTAGCTGGAGAAGAATATTGGAGTGTGTACAGGATTGAAAAAGCAGTAAACTTGAAATGTTCTTATTTCTGTTCACATTTCAAGCTGCCTTTCACATACTTTCTTTCAGTCATTTACAATAAATTCAGGATAACGTCATGTTCACTAAAAAGTTACTGCAGACATTTTATCTGAGAAGAAGTAAACAGAAATGCTATAGTTTATGATATTTTCCTTTCTTGAAAATTTTACTTTTTGTGAAGAATTTGCCTTATATGACCTTTTCTACTTATCTCATTATTTTTTTAAATCCTTTTTTTTAAATTATTTATTTTTATTTATTTGAGAGCGACAGTCACAGAGAGAAAGACAGATAGAGAGAGAGAGAGAAAATGGGCGCGCCAGGGCCTCCAGCCTCTGCAAACGAACTCCAGACGCGTGCGCCCCCTTGTGCATCTGGCTAACGTGGGACCTGGGGAACCGAGCCTCAAACCAGGGTCCTTAGGCTTCACAGGCAAGCGCTTAACCGCTAAGCCATCTCTCCAGCCCTTATCTCATTATTTTTAAAGAACATCAACCTGCAATAAATGACAAAGTTAGCAGTGCTTTGATATAACTGAAAAAATATATATATATATATTTGTTATATATATATATATATATATATATATATATATATATATATATATATGTGCGTGTGTGTGTGTGTGTTCCATAGCTTAGACTGACTATAAACACCACTAAATCACCAGAGTGAAAAGCATTGCTATCATTGCAATCTATATGTAAGTCAAGTGACTATTTCACTTATTATAATTGCCAATATTCCTTTTATTTAAAAGTTTCATGGGGGAGATGGATTAGAGGTTAAAGTGCTTGCATACAAAGCCTAAGGACCCAGGTTCAACTGCCGAGTTCCTACACAAGCCAGATGCACAATGTGGTGCAGGCATCTGGAGTTTGTTTGCAGTGGCTGGAGGCTCTGGCACACCCATACTCACTCTCTGTCTGTCTGTCTGTCTTTCTCTCTCAAATAAATGAGTAAATATAAAATTTTGTAATTGGGTGAGTTGGCTGAGAATAATCAGTTCCAGGTAGACCATTTTTCTTCAAATTTTATTGTATCATTTTTCCTTACTGCTGTGTAGAATTCCATCATGTAGATATACCACATCTTGATTATCCATTAGTGTAATGATGGATACCTCTTACCCATAACTGATGGCTAACCCCACGGTGCTTGACACACAGTCCCCAATAAGGAGGGTGCCTGTGGAAGGGAGAGGACAGGGAGGAGGCTAACAATGGTACCAACATGGCTGTATACACCGTATGTGAATAACTAATAAAAAAAATAAAATAAAATATAATAAAATGTTGGATAGAGGGATGGGTTAGTGGTTAAGGCATTTTCCTGCAAAGACAAATGACTCGGGTTTGATTTCCCAGGACCTACATAAGCCAAATGCCCATTTGTCTGGTGTTCATTTACAGGGGCTCAGGACACTGGTGTTCCCATTCTCTCTTTCTGTCTCTCAAAAAAATAAAAATAAAAATAATTAAAGTTTCATGCAATTTATTTTGTGGTTTAATGTACCTTTAATTGTGGCTGAATTTATCATTATGAAATTATATTTTAAAGTTCTGGTTTTTCATTGCAAGATGGAGTAATGTGAACGTGCTGTAGACTCTAACATGATAGGAAATGAAAATTTGACTTTCCGTTGGGAGGAGTGACAAAGTAACATGCTTAGGAAAACAGAAGTACTAAACAGAACTTACGGGATCAGAATAATTTGGCTTATTTTTGTTTATATTCATTTTAGTAATGCAAACACATGTGTATCATGCACATGCAGTGCTCTCTCTGCATATGTTCCCTTCTGTATTACTTACAAATATAATTCTTTGTGAAACCTTTAATTTTTTTACATATGAATATTATTATTTAAAAGTTGTAACATGTATGTTTTCTAATAAGTAATATGAATTTTATATGGCAGCTCTTAAAATGATGGGAATTCAACAAACCCATTTATTGGAGAATTGTGCTTACATTTCTACATGTATTTCTAATTTTTCACACATGGTATTTCAGAGCAGAGTGTGAAAAGGAAGATGGGGAACTATTGAGCATATGTTAGGTTAGAAACCCAAGTTACTATACCATTTATAGCTTTACACTAGGTTTTGCATGAAGGAGCTCTTCATTTTTCTTTCATGTGGTGGTGATATAAGACTGATATAATACTGCATTTTTGAGTCAGAAAATTGTTGGTTCATTGTTGTTTTCACATCTGGAAAGTTGATTACTCAAAGATTCCCTAGAGATAGCATATGGTCTTTGAAGACCTAGACATTATTACAATTAATTGAATTTATATGACATCTGGATGAGCAGAAATGTCATGATAGCACTTAATAGCTGTATAGCAGTCAGTAAATCTGAAGTGAGTACAGAAAGATAAACACTAAGCACAGTTCACCTGTATTTCAGTGGAGCTTGAGGACAAAGGAGCTGACCATAAAATAAAAGATAAAAATAATGTAAGCAGTCCTATTTTCCTCCCATTTTTCTCATGGAGATTCAAACCGCTTTACATAAAACAAGTTCTCCTAAGTTGCTATTTATTTACAAGATTTATAAGATTCTAATAGGATATGGATGATGTATGAGTGTGACAGGAAATAAATATTTAATAGGAACATTACAAATATGATAAAATTCATCTATTGTAGAAAATGCAGAAAAAATGAATTGATGCTCACTTATTAAAATTTTGCATATCCATGTCCCATTGCCGTTAGAGTAATGTTTTTTTTCTTTCTTTCTTTCTCTCTCTCTCTTTTTATTTATTTATTTATTTTTTTGGTTTAAGTGAATAATTTGCAAAGACAGTTGTAAAATGGATTTTTATATTTTTCTTATTTTTAATGAGAAAATATTAGCATGTCAGGGCCTATAGCCACACCAATCAAACTCCAGGCACATGTGCCAACTTGTACACATATGTGACATTGCATGTCTGGCTTACACTTACATAGGACATTAGGCTTCACAGGCAAGTGCCTTAACTACTAAGCCATCTCTCCAGCCCAGGAAATTTTTATTTTTTAAACTGCTTATTGGCATTTGTTCATCATTTTTATACTAGCTTTTTAAACATCAGATTAATAAAATATTTTCCATATCTATACCTAGAAAAATTTCTGAAAAATCATAATTGAAACAATAATTGAATAGTGTTTAATGACAAAATTATAGTTTTGATTTAGCTTTAAATTTAACTGTTTTGTACTTAGCAAGGTACTTTATATATTTAAGATGTATTAACTTCTTGCTTAGAAAACATAAAAATATTTAGAAAAGATGAGATATGCTTCTGCATTGAAATGTAAACAGCTTTTCATCATATTTTTAACAAATTCATGTGATTTCTGAAAATTGATTCATTTATGTATTCAAGAGAGAATTAAAAAGTAATTTAAAAAATGGTAATCTTACATGAACCTACCTGAAGAATAGAGACAAAATGAAGCCCATTAGGAAACCCAGACATTCATAAGCAGCTAAAGTAGACTTCCTACAACTAGCTCTGAGGACACAGTCTAGTAAACCCTGAAACTTCCGTGTCTCCTACCTCTCCACCCAATAGACACAGACTACCCTACAATGTGTTCCTATAGACATGCATCAAACACATTTCTAGAAACTCTAGTCAACAGAACCCACAGGGAGTCTGTTCAACAATTTTGTCCTTTGCTCATTGGAAGACTTCTGCAATGCATTTCTGTGATTCAAAAAGTAGTATGGTTTTTAACTTTATCCAAAGTAGTAACATGATCATTTTTTCTTTCATTTTTATTTCGTGCTATTTTTTGTCATTGATTTCTTCAGTAGTTACAAGGTTTGTTTTTTTTTTTTAATTTTTTTTTTTAATTTATTTGAGAGCGACAGACAGAGAGAAAGACACATGGAGGGAGAGAGAGAGAGAATGGGCGCGCCAGGGCTTCCAGCCTCTGCAAACGAACTCCAGACGCGTGCGCCCCCTTGTGCATCTGGCTAACGTGGGACCTGGAGAAGCGAGCCTCGAACTGGGGTCCTTCGGCTTCACAGGAAGCGCTTAACCGCTAACCCATCTCTCCAGCCCGTTACAAGGTTTTATATGAAAGTATTGCTCCTTTTTTAGAGCCCCAAACCCATAATAAAATTCATTATCTGGGGCTGGAGAGATGGCTTAGCGGTTAAGCGCTTGCCTGTGAAGCCTAAGGACCCCGGTTGGAGGCTCGGTTCCCCAGGTCCCACGTTAGCCAGATGCACAAGGGGGCGCCACGTTAGCCAGATGCACAAGGGGGAGCACGTGTCTGGAGTTCGTTTACAGAGGCTGGAAGCCCTGGCGCGCCCATTCTCTCTCTTTCCCTCTATCTGTCTTTCTCTCTGTGTCTGTCGCTCTCAAATAAATAAATAAAAATTAAAGAAATTAAAAAAAAAAATTCATTATCTGACACGTTACATTAGACTCTATTCTTTCCTTCTCTCGCTCCTTCTTCTTCCTCCTTCTTCATCCTGCCTGTTTTTTTAATGCGCTTTTTCCTTTATTCACTAAATTTATCATTATTTACTTTTTAAATTAGTTATGTACACAGTGTATATACAACCATGTTTAACATAATTACCCTTCTCCCTATACTCCCCCCCACTCCACAGGGACTCTCTTCATTGGGGAATGTGGGTGGTGAATTGTGGGCTAAGCATCAATTATGGGTAAGAGGAAATGTCTCTGTGCATAATGTTCCAACTTGTGTGTCTAACAATTGTTCTGAACTCTCTTCTGTGAATTTCCCTGAGCCATGTTGGGGTCATTTTATGTCTACATCAGTGATGAGGTCTTGGGACCTCTGTGTCTCTGGATAACTGGTTTGGTAGGAGTTCAGTGTTCTCTGTGTCTACTCTTTCACCCTTGTGCTGGTACCAGGTTCACCAAGAAAGCAGAACTCTTGCTCATTTCCCCAATTACACTTGTTTTCAGCTGGGGCCCTCTTTAGGTGCGATGGGCTGATTCTCTACTCAGGATCTGCATCCATCTGAAAAAGAGAAGCAAATTATACAATTGAGAGTGAAGTCAGCACCAGATAAATGGGATAACCATTATTATTTTAGAGAGAATTTAATAAGTGTAGGCCCTCTTGTAGCCCACAATTGGTGGGAGCTTGATAGCGGAGAGTGGGCACATTTTTTGGATATGGTTCTGACTTGATTCCCAGCTCCAGCTATGGGTTCCATTTCACTGAGCAGATCAGTTTTCCAAATCAAGAGCAGTTGGTTAACCACCATGGCTGTGTGCCACTATTGCATTTGGGTGAGCATAAGGTCAGGTTGTTTGCTGCTGAGTAGCTTAGACCATGAGTTACTTGGACAGATATTGGCCATTTTCCCCCAGTTGCTCATGTAGCACATTCTGGCACTAGATCAGCTAACTGTCTGAGGTCTGACTCTTCCAGATTCCAGCCAGGTCATTCCAGATTCTGTATCAACAGCATATGGAGTCTTCAGTAGTAGTTTTTTAGCACTAACATTTGTGGGTCATCAAGTACTCTGACAGAAATCTGTCTTATTTTGGGAAACCTTGTAGGTCTCTCTCTCTGATCTACAGCTCATTGTGGAAGTTAATCAAATGCTGAAACTAGTAGTTAATGGCCAGCAACAAGGGAAAGAAGAAAGAAAAAAATGGTAATATAAAAGAGAGAGAAGATAAGATAAAGGTTAGTTTTTATCATACTTTTTCCAGGGCCCTTTGATTCAGGTGTTTCCGCTAAGGATCTTATGAATGCTTAACCACTTGGTCTGTCTTTTAGGATGCAGAATGTTATGGTACCATTGCCATTTGGGTTCACTTTTGCATCCCCTCACCCCACCCTCCCTATTGTGCAGTCCTCAAGATGCTTATTAGGTATACCAGCATCTCAGGCAGATTCAG
This sequence comes from Jaculus jaculus, assembly GCF_020740685.1. Classification (NCBI taxonomy): domain Eukaryota; kingdom Metazoa; phylum Chordata; class Mammalia; order Rodentia; family Dipodidae; genus Jaculus; species Jaculus jaculus. The sequence goes on along the minus strand of NC_059102.1, from coordinate 198,945,353 downwards.
GTTAGGAGCTACAGATGAGAGTGACCATGTGACAATCATCTTTCTGTGATTGAGTGAGTTCACTGAAAATGATCTATTCCAGGTTCAACCATTTTTCTTCACATTTCATTGTGTCATTTTTCCTTACAGCTGTGTAGAATTCCATCATGTAGAATAGACCACATAATGGTTAATGATAGACATTTGGGTTGATTCCAGCTCTTAGCTATTATGAATTATGCAGCTATAAACATGGTTGAGGAAATTGCTTTGAACTGAAGCATGGAGCTTTTAGGGTAAATGCCCAATTAGGGAAAAACTGGGACTGTTGGTAATTCTACAATCAAACTTCTTAGGAGTCCCATATTGCTTCCCACAGTGGTTGTACCTTCTTATATTCCCACCAAAAATGAATGAGGGTTCCTATTTCTCCACATCCTCACCAACATTTATTTTTATTTGATTTTTTTTTTAAATTTACATGGTGAAAAGCGTTCTTTTTTTTTTTATAAATTTTTTATTTATTTATTTGAGAGCGACAGACACAGAGAGAAAGACAGATAGAGGGAGAGAGAGAATGGGCGCGCCAGGGCTTCCAGCCTCTGCAAACGAACTCCAGACGCGTGCGCCCCCTTGTGCATCTGGCTAACGTGGGACCTGGGGAACCGAGCCTCGAACCAGGGTCCTTAGGCTTCACAGGCAAGAGCTTAACCGCTAAGCCATCTCTCCAGCCCTATTTGATTTTTTTTAATGTTTGCTATTCTTACTGGGAAAAGTAGAATCTCACAGCTGTTTTAATTTGCATTTCCTTGATGTTTAGGGATGATGAACATTTTCTTAATTGTGTGTTTGTCATTTGTATTTCTTCCTCTGAGAACTACCTGTCCAGTTCTTTGCCCCATTTAGTAAGCAGGTTGTTTCACTTTTTATTGTTTAGGTTTATGGTTCTTTGTAGATACTGGAAGTTAGGCCTCTGTCAGTTGTTACACCAGCAAAAATTTTCCCCCATTCTGTGAATAATCTATTGGCTCTTATTATTGTTTGTTTGTCTGTGAAGATACTTTTCAGATTCATGAAATTCCAATAATTGAGTGATTGTTTAAGTTCCTGAGGTACTGGGGTCTTGTTCAGGAAGTCTTTTCCCCTTCCTATATTGTAGAAAGTTTCTCCTTACTTTTCTTCCAGTAGTAGCAGAGTTTCCAGTTTTATATTGAGGTCTTTGATCCATTTGGACTGGATTTTTGTGCATGGTGAGATGTGTGGATTAAGTTTCATTTTCATGCATATGCTTACCCATTTTGTCCAGCACCATTTATTGAAGATGGTGTCTTTTGTCAGCCTACATTGTTAGGGCCTTTGCCAAATATCAAGTATCTGTAGTTACTTGACCCAAAGTCCAGGTCCTCAATTCTGTTCCACTGGTCTGTAATCCTGTTTCTATGCCAGTACCATGTTGATTTTGTTACTATGGCTTTGTAATATAGCTTGAGATCTGGTATGGTGGTGCTTTCAGAGGTGTTTCTTTTGCTGAGGATACTCTTGGATATCTGAGGCCTTCTGCCATACCATATGAAAATTTTGAGATCATTTTTTTTCTATTTCTGTGAAGCACAATGTTGGTATTTTTATTGACATTGCATTAACTCTGTATATTTCCTTTTGTAATATTGCCATTTTCACCATGTTATTTCTGCCTATCTATGAAGGTCTTGCCTTTTTCTCAAGTCCTTTTCAATTTTTTCCTTGAGTGGTATTATGTTTTCATTGTATAGGTCTTTTACATCCTTGGTTAATGTTTTTCCAAGGTACTTTATTTTATTTTACTTTTTATTGCTATTGAAAATGGGAAAATGTGTCTTATTTCTTTCTCTGTATCTTTGTCTTTTGCATATAGAAAGGCTACTGATTTTTATGCATTGATTTTGTTTCCTGCTACTTTTCTGAAGGACCTAATCACTTTTAAGAGTTTTAAGATGGAGGTTCTCAGGTCTCTTATGTATAGAATCATGTTGTCTGTGAATAGAGCTAACTTAACTTCTTCCTTTCCAATTTGTATACTCCTGTCTTATTGCTTGAGCTAGGACTTCAAGTACTATATTGAAGAGCTGAGGTGAGAGTGGACACCCCTGTCTTGTTCCTGTTTACAGTGGGAATTCTTTCAGTCTCTCTCCATTGAGTATTATTTGGGCTTTAGTAGCTTTATATATAGTCTTTATTATGTTTAGATTGAAACCATCCATGCATATTCTCTTTAATATTTTGATCATGAAGTTATGTTGTATTTTGTCAAAGGACTTTTTTGCATATATTGAAATGATCATGTGGCTTTTGTGTTTAAGCTTATTCATGTGGTATATTACATTGACAGATTTCTGTATGTTGAACTACCCTTGAATTCCTGGGATGAAGCCTTTTTGATTAAGGTAGATAACACTTTTGATGTGTTGTTGAATTCAGTTTGTAAGGATTTTGTTCAGGATATTTGCATGCAGCTTCATCAGGGAAATAGGCCTATAGTTTTCTTTTCTTGTGGCATCTCTGCCTGGTTTTGTATTAGGGTGATACTAGCTTCATAGAAAATGTTGGAGAGCTTTCCCTGTTCTCCAATTGGGTGGCATAGTTTGAGAAAAATTGGTTTCAGTTCTTCCATGAAGGTTTGATAGAATTCGGGAAAGAAGCCATCTGGTCCTGGACTCTTTGCTTTAGGGAGGTTTTTGATTACCTTTCCAATCTCAATGGGTGTGATAGGTAACTTTGTGAGATTAATCTGCTCTGAGTTTAGCTTTAGTTAGTGGCATGTGTCTAGGAATTAATCCATTAATCCATTTCCTCCATATCATCCAGATTTGTGGAATAGAGGTTTGTGAAATATGTACTGATGATTCTCTAAATTTCACTTATTCTGTTATGATCTCTCCTTTTTCATTTCTAATTTCATTAATTTGAAGGGTCTTTTTTTCTTTTGGCTTGGTCAAATTGGCCAGGGGTTTATCAATCTTGTTTATTTTTTGAAAGCACCAGCTCTTTGTTTCAACAATTTTCTTAATTGTTTTCTTAGTTTCCAGTTCATTAATTTCTGATCTGATGTTAATTATTTCTTTCCATCTGGAGCTTTTTGGGTTGAATTCTTCTTGTGTTTCCAGTTCCTTTAGGTGGAAGTTTAGGCTATTAATTTGGGGCTCTCTCTGTCTTTGTTATGAAGACATTTAGTGCGATTCATTTTCCCTGAGGAATGCCTTCATTGTGTCCTGTAAGTTTTAGTACAATGTGTTCTCATTGTCATTCATTTCTATAAATTTCACTATTTTATCATTTATTTTGTCCACTACCCATTTATTGTTTAAAATTGTGTTGTTCAATTTACAGGAACTGCCATGATTCCTGGCACATCTTTTGTTGTTAATTTCTAGCAATACAGCATTGTGATCTAATATCATGCAGGAAATTATGTCAATCTTCCTAAATATATGGAGACAGGCTTTATTAGCCAGTATATGATCTATTTTAGAGAAGATTCCATGGGCTGCTAAAAAGAATTTGTAGTCTGTGGATTTGGGGTGGAATGTTCTGTAAATGTCCTTTAAATCTTATTGATCTATGGTCTTGTTGAGCTCGCTCACTTCCTTGTTAATTTTCTGTTTTGGTGACCTAGCTATTGCTGATAGTGGAGTATTGAAATCCCCAACTGTGATGGTGTTGGTGTATTTCTGTTTTGTTGTCAGCTAGGTTTTGTTTTATGAATTGTGGTGCCCCTGTGTTTGGTGCATAAAGATTGATGATTGAGATATCCTCTTGTTGGATTGTTCTTTTGACAAGTAGGAAGTGGGCCTTCTTTGTCTTTTAGGATTACTTTTGGTATGAAGTCTATTTTGTCTGATATTAGTATAGCTATTGCTGCTTTTTTCTTATTTCCATTTGCTTTCATATCCTTTTATACCCTTTCACCCTGAGGAGATGTCTGTCTGTCTTCTTGGTGAGATGGGAGTGGTGGTGAGTAGGAAGGTGTTTTAGAGCAGAGGTCCCCTGGGGTGCATTGGGGTGGAGAGCTGGCAGAGTGTGGAATGGTGTTCCTACATGGAGGTCTCCTGGGGGAACTCTAGCCTGCTGGCCTTGATCTGCCCATGGAGGTTGGGGGAAGGTAGAGTTCTAGTGTGAGCTCTGTGGTAGTAAGAACACCTGGGGGTGAATGCTAGCCAGGCCTGGGTCCACACACAGAGGTGGGTGAGGCAGTGAGTGGGATGGCATTCATGACCATCGTGTGGAGCTGCACTGGCCTGTTGGTCTGGCTCCCTTTGCCTGTGGTAAGTGCAGGTGGATCCTGTGGCTGGGACTGTGGTTAGGACGGCTGTTTGAGAGGATAGAGGGACTGGTGGGCTACCTGACAGCATGGGCATCAGTGGATTCCCTGCTTTGCTCCTCTGCACCTTCCCAGTGGAGGTCTATTAGTGGCTGCTCACCCCTAGAAGACCCAGTGACCTCTAAACATCTTGCCTTTGCTTTCCCAGGAGGTGCAGCACGGTTAGGCAGATACCATCTTGCCCGGAAGTCTTCCTTCCTGGGTTTTATGTTGTATATCCTGGGGCTCTTCTGCTTACACCAAAGCCATTGAAGGTATTTTGGGTTCAGAGTATGTAATATTAGTACCATTGTTGATAGCGTTTCCTAAGGTGGTTTAAAATGTGGCTTTCTTTAAGCTGAGACTTTAGTATAATTACATAGCAGATATACTGTGTGCTTATTTGAAAAGTGTTAAAATTAGAATATGTATCTAAATTAACTTATACTTTTGGAAATCTTTATAGATCACATATTTATTATGTTGTCACTCTGTTTGAAAGATTAGGTTTTGTTTGCTATAAAATCATACTATCCTAGGTTTATGATATATTTTACATTTGTTTATCCTTTTTTTCACATTACACTAGTCCTTGCCAATATATCCCCTCCAGATATTTTATGTCATCAGCATCAGTAAAAATAATTAAAGAACAACAGCAAATGTGCAATTTATAAGAGTTCTACTAAATTTAATACATCGAAGTAACTTCTGATTCTTTGCCATCCAATGTAAATGTAAATAATTGAATTTCATGTGTGTGTGTGTGTGTGTGTATTATATAATATATAATATATATTATAATATATATATATTATATATGAATATATATATTCAATTATATGCATATGCATACATATACATACCTTATTATGATGGGAACTTAATTATTTTAGAACAAATTTAATATTTTTAGCTACGAGTATATTGTACATTGCTTGAATATTTTCAGGTTTTATTTTGTTCTTCTACTAAATAATAATTCCTATCTGTATATTAAAAAATGACCAAGCCATGCAAATTATTTTGCCTATCATCTCACTTACTTATATTTTCTTTTTTGTTGACAAGAATATTTAAATTCTAGTCTTTAATGTATTTTGGAATAAATCATGTTACTGTTACAACATAAGGCAACATACACTTAACAACCTAAGAATCATTGCTATTGTCACTGTATTGTGCAACAGATTACCAGAACCTTTATTAACTGTATTATTGATTGCTAACTCAAAATATTTGCAACGTTACCATGCAAAATCTGATTCTCAGAAAGTGAGCTGCATTACAATTACTTGTTTAGGAAAAATTGCAGTTATGAAATTATTTTTAAACAACATACCTTTAACTTAGGTAATAAGTGACCTTAAGCAGAGATAATTCCCTTAAAAAAAAAAGTTTTAAGGTTGATAAAATTTTGAAATGCAGCTCTTGGTAACTACTCTGTGAATGAAGACACATCTTCTCTTAACATTTTAACTCACTGTAACTTCCATAGTACTTTCTATTTCCTATGTATCCAGACATAAAACATTTTCTTTTGGATTTGGCTACAAAGGACTTCTCTGTGTGTGTTGTTGTTATCCTTATTTAAAACATCACAGTTTAGAAACTGGTCCTTATTATTTATATTGTACACTCTTATTTTAACATAAAAGGATATGTTAAATGAAAGATTTTCCAGATATAAATTCATTTTTGAGTAGGAAGGTATTTTAAGAGAAGCTTCAAATATTTAAAATGTAAAAATAATACAATTTCCCAGCTTGTAAAATCCATCCTACCAAATTAAACATTATATTTGTAGGAGAAGGATTGATGTTTTCATTGTAACAGTAATTTTGAATGAAGGGTATAGTTTGCCAATCAAATTTTGGCTCCTCCCCTGAGTCCAAGGGTCAATCAGTCCTTGGTCCTTCTTGGGCCTGTCCCTTCAGTTCAAACCAATCAAATATTTTCTTACACATTGAGCCTGATAACTTGGATCACCTTCATTGTATGTCTGATCTATAAAAATAAAGTTACACACAGTCCAGCCATTTTTGTCTCAGCACTGCCTGCTCTCTTGCTTTTTTTTTTTTTTCTTTTCTTTTTTGCCATGTGACCTGGCCTTAATATTCACTTGAGTCTGAGCCTTATTTCTAACCTGTCTGCAAAGGGGAGAATACTTACCTTGGTTTGTGTTTGTGTATTTTTCTTCTTACCTTCTATCTATATCATACTTTTGGGGCTACCCTCTCACTTTGATAATATGTAAAATTTATATCTGGTAGCTAAGTCTTTCACTATTTCTTTTTTATTTTTGGCTTATTGAGGTAGGGTCTCACTCTGGTCCAGGCTAACCTGGAACTCACTATGTAGTCTCAGGGTGGCCTCAAACTCATGGAGATCCTCTTACCTCTGCCTCCCAAGTGCTGGGATCAAAGGCAAGCACCACCACACCAGGCTCACCTTCATTATTTCTTAAAAATTTATGGTCTGTTATTTGAAGGAGCTTCTATGTGTGTGTGTGTAACTGTCTCAGCCTTTTCCTAGAATAAATTTACCCTAAACAAACCTCATTAATTATGCTATTAACCTTAATAAACTCAATAATTAATAAAAAGAGTATGTTTCACAGAATTAAGGTATATTTAGTAAAATATTAAAATATATTAAAATGTAGATGTAAACTTACTTTTGTGATTTAAGAGTCCAAGAATTGAAGCTGTGTTTCTAATGATACTATTTAGGACATTAGTATGTCAGACCAAACTAAGGGACTTTTCCATGTGGTTAATATCCTTTTATTCTGTAGTTGAAGAAAAGCAACAAACCCTCTTCATTTACTGTTTCTGGGCCTTTCTTGCTCCTCTATGTGACATTAACTGACCCTGTTCCTCCTGCTTTACACTCACCAGCATTGCAAACTTGCCCAGTTGTTTTTTTTTTTTTTTTTTCTTCTCAGCCTACCCTCTTTTTGGGGGTGGAAATAAAACCTGGTTTGAGTAGGGGGTTGCCTGCAGATCCAGACTGGGTTAGACCTGCTGGCATTGTCATGCTTCAGTCCTGACTTCTAGCCACAGCCAAACAGGTGCTTTCAAAGCACTTCAAGCACACCAAGATGAAAATAGTAGACTTGTAAATGAATGTAATTTGCTGTTTGTTTCTTTTTTTCAGACACATAATCTGAACTCCATCAGAGGTAGGAAGAAATTTCTAACTGCAGCTTCTCTCTCCCAGGGGCATGTGTGGACATAGTAATCAGCTTGAGTGCATTCAAGAGTGCCTGATTGGTGCTGAACTGTTAGGGTCAGCATTCTCATGTACACACATTCCCATCCAATTGTCAGAAAAACAGATTGAGGTGGAATTGTTCCACAATAGCTGAGGCACAGAAGTTAAGCATCTTGTAGAAAGACAGGATAAAAAGTGGGATTGGTAGAAGCAAATCTTTAATGTCAGTGAGCAAAAGCTTGCACATTCACTTATGAAGGCTTTTGCAAGGGAAGCTGTTGCAATCAGGTTTGCATGGCTGGTAGAAATCATCCAACCAAGAACCCATTGTGGGGGGGGGATTTATTTTGGCTTACAGGCTCAAGGGGGAAACTCCATGATAGCAAAGGAAAATGATGGCATGAGCAGAGGGTGGACATCACCTCTGGATCAATATCACATGGACAATAGCAATAGGAGAGTGTGTCAAACACTGGCAAGGGGAAACTGGCTATAACATCCATTGCCTGCACACAACAATACACTTTCTCCAGAAGGTGTTAATTCTCAAATCTCCATCCTCTGGGAACCTACCATTAAGAACACCTAAGTTTATGGGGGATACCTGAATCAAACCACCATAGAAGCCTACATTATTTCAAGAAGTATTAGGACATAGAATTGAGCTTTTGCTGAGGAGTTCCTGCAATTAAAAAAAAAAAAGTAGAATTAAGTATTATTCAAAGTTTAAGGTCACATGCACAAGTTATTTAATATGGTAACTTTGGGTTTCTCTAAAACTAATGATAATAACTCAAACACTAGCCCATGGATGTTGTGAATATTAACCTAAACTTCAGGGTCATATGTAATTTTAAGTTATTGCAGGTAATTTCTAACCAGTAGATAGATTCATAACATCTACTTTCTTTTCTTTAAGTGAAGCCCTGACTGTAGGTACACTCCTATACTCTTGACTTTCTAAGAAAACAAGAGGAACAGTAGGCATAGCAGTAAGTCATACAACCATCCCAGGATGGCAAAGATGATCATGTGTAGCTTACTTTTGATTTTTGAATATACTCCATTGGGCAAAGCCTGGATTCCTCTATAACATATAGTGAATATGAGACATACATACCAGAAGTAATTTCTTTCTCCCCCAAGGCATTTTTTATTAGTTTTGTTCTTAGTGTATATAATTAAGTTGGTATCATTGTTAACCTTTTCCCTGTCCTCCACCCTCTGCAGGGACCCTCCTCATTGGGGAATATGGGTTGTACATTGTGTGGTTGGCCATCAGTTATATTTAAGAGGCAATGTCTTTGTATATCATGACCCAATGTGTGGCTCTGACATTCTTTCTGCCCCTCTTCCAAAAATTTCCCTGAGCCATGTTGGGTTCATTTTAGGTCTGCTACAGTGATGAGGTCTTTGGAGCCTCTGTGTCTCTGGACATCTGGTTTTGTAGGAGTTGATTGTTCTCTCTGTCAATTTCCTTCACCCTTGTGCTGGTAACAGGTTCACCAAGAAAGCAGCACTCTTGCTTATTTGCTCAATTACACTTAGTTTCAGCTAGGGCCCATTTGAGATGTGATGGGGTGCTTCTGTCCTTAGGATCTATGTCTCTCTGCAAAAGACAAGCAAATTCTACAATGGAGAGTAAAGTTAGCACCAGATAAATAGGATAACCATTGCTATTTTTAGAGAGAATTTAATAGGTGTAGGCCCTCTTGTAGCCCACAATTTGTGGGAGCTTGATAATGGAGAGTGGGCTTATTTTTGGATATGGTTCTCACTTGTTTCCCAGCTACAGCTATCGTTTCTATTCCACTGAGCAGGTCAGCTAGCCAAATCAAGAGAAGATCATTTCCCACTATGGCTGTGCACTACTATTGCACTACTGTGAGCATTATATCAGGTTGTTTGTTGCTGAGTAGCTTAGCACATGAATTGCTTGGACAGATGTTGGTCATTTTCCCCCAGTTGCTCATATAGCACCATCTGGCACTAGATGAGCTAACTATCTGGGGACTGACTCTCTTCCAGCTTCCAGCCATGTCATTCCATGTACCAACAGCATATGGTGTCTTCAGCAGTAGAGTCTTACCATTAACCTTTGGTGGGTCATCAAGTACTCTGACAGAAATCTGTCTTCTTTTGGGAAACCTTGTAGTTCTCTCTGATCAAGAGGTCATTGTGGATGATAGCCACATGCTGGTACTGGGAGTTACAGGTCAGTGTGCAAGTGGAGAAGGGAGAAAAAAAGATAAGTAACATTGAAGACATAGAGAAAAGAGGGAGAGAGAGAAAGAGAGAGAAACAGAAACAGGAGAAGATTATGGTGAGTCTTCATCATACCCTTTCCAGGGCCTTCTGATTCAGGTGTTCCCTCTAAGGGCCTGGTGAAGGTTCAACCACCTAGTGTGTCTTTTAGGATGGAGAATTTTATGGTACCATTGCCACTTGGGTCCAGTTTTGTGTCCCCTATCCCACCCTTACCCTCCTCTCCCTACATATTGCCCAGTCCTTAAGATGCTTGTTAGGTATGTCAGCAACTTGGGTAGATACAGGTTAGGAGCCGTAGATGAGTGAGCCTATGCAGCAATTATCTTTCTGTGATTGGGTGAGTTCTCTGAGAATGATGTGTTCCAGGTTCGATCATTTTTCTTCAAATTTCATTGTGTCATTTTTCTCTACTGCTGTGTAGAATTCCATCATGTAGATATACCAAGTTATCCATTCATCTAATTATGGACATCTGTGTTGATTCCAGCTATTAGCTATTATGAATGGAGCAGCTATAAACTTGGTTGAGAAAATCTCTCTGAACTGAGGCGTAGAGCTTTTAGGATACATGCCCAGCAGGGGGATAACTGGGTTTGTTGATAAGTCTATAGCAAACTTTTTTTAGGAGTCTCCATGTGGCTTTCCAAAGTGGTTGTACCATCTTACATTCCCACTAACAGTGCATGAGGGTTCCTGTTTCTCTATATCCTTGCCAGAATTTATTTTCACTTGATTTTTTTAAATGTTCTCTATCCTTCCTGGGGCAAGGTGGCATCTCATAGCTGTTTTAATGGGTATTTCCCTAATTATTAGGGATGATGAACCTTTTCTCAAGTGTGTGTTTGCCACTTACATTTCTTCCTAAGATCTTCCTGTCAAATACTTTGCCCCATTTTATGAGTGGGTTGTTTGACTTTTTATTGTTTACATCTTTTTACTTTGTAGATTCTAAAAATTAGGCCTCTGTCAGATGGATATTCATCAAATATTTTGTCCCATTCTGTAGGCAATCTATTGGCTATGGTTATTGTATGTTTGCTGTAAAGAAGCTTTTCAGCTCCATGTGATCCCATTGGTTAAGTGATTGTTTAAGATCATGAGCTACTGGGATTTTGTTCAGGACATCTTTTCCATTCCTATATCATGAAAAGTTCCACCTATTTGTTCCACCTATTTGTTTCTTCCAGTAGTAACAGAGTTTATGACCTTATATTGAGGCCTTTGATCCATTTGGATTTGATTTCTGTGCATGGCAAGATATATTGATTGAGTTTCATTTTAATGAAATGATTATTCAGTTTGTCCTACATCATTTATTGAAGATGCTGTCTTTTTTCAGCCTACATTGTTAGGGTCTTTGTCAAATATAAAGTAGCTGAAATTATTTGACCCAAAGTCTGGGTCCTTGATTCTGTTCCATTGATTAATACTCCTGTTTTTATGCTAGTACCAAGCTCTTACTATGGCTTTGTAATATAGCTTCAGATAAGGTATAGTGATACCTCCAGAGGTGTTTCTTTTGCTGAGGATATGCTGGGATATTCAAGGCCTTCTGCTTTTCCATAAGAATTTGAGAACATTTTTTTCTATCTCTGTGAAAAACAACGTTGTCATTTTGATTGGTATTGCATTAAATCTATATGTTGCCATTGGTAGGGTTGTCATTTTCACGTTGTTAATTCTGCCTAGCCAGGAGCAGGGGTGGTCTTTCCATTTTCTCAAGTGTTCCTTAATTTCCTTTTTGAGAGTTTTTATGTTTTCATTGTATAAATCTTTCATTTCCTTGGTTAATGTTATTCCAAGGCATTTTATTTTTTATTGTTGTTATTGCTATTGAAAATGGGATGATGTCACTTATTTCAGTCTCTGTATCTTTATCATTTGCATATAGAAATACTACTCTTTTGTGCATTCATTTTGTATCTGCTACTTTGATGAAGGAGCTAATTACCTTTAAAGGTCTTGAGATGGAGGCTTTCTGTTCTCTTACATATAGAATCATGTCTTCTGCAAATAGACCTGACTTAAATTCTTCCTTTCCAATTTGGATCCCTTTTACTTCTTTCTCCTGCCTTATTGCTTCAGCTAGGACTTCAAGTACTATATTGAAGAGCAGAGTTGAGAGTGAAAACCCCTGTCTTAGTCCTGATCTCAATGGGAATTCCTTCAGTCTATCTCCATTAAGTATTATTTGGGCTTTAGGAGTTTTATATACATATAGCCTTTATTGTGTTGAGATAAAAAAAAAAAAAAACAACCATGCCAGTTATCTCAAGTGTTTTCCTTTGCTTGATCAAATTGGCCCAGGGTTTGTCAATCTTATTTTTCCAAAGAACCAGCTCTTTGTTTCATCAAGTTTCTCAATTGTTTTCTTAGTTTCTTATTCATTGATTTCTGCTCTGATCTTAATTATTTCTTTCCATCTTCCTAAATATATGGAGATATGCTTTGTGACCCAGTATATGATCTATTTTAGAGAAGATTCCATGGGCTACTGAGAAGAAGGTAGTCTGTGGATTTGGAGTGGAATGTTCTGTAGATGTCCTTTAGGTCTTATTTATTGATGGTTTTGTTGAGCTCTCTCACTTCCCTGTTGATTTTCTGTTTGGATGATCTATCTATTGTTGATAGTGCAGTATTAAAATCCCTAATTATGATGGTGCTGGTGTTTATTTCTGTTTTGTTTTCAAGTAGGTTTTGTATTATGAATTGTGGTGCCCCTATGCATAAAGATTGATGTTTGCTATATCCTTGGGATGGATTGTTCCTTTGATAAGTAAGAAGTGGCTTTATTTATCTTTTTTGATTACTTTTGGATTGAAGTCTATTATATCTGATATTAGTATAGCTACACCTGCTTGTTTCTTATACCCATTTCTTTGGAATATCATTTTCCACCCTTTCACCCTGAAGAGGTATCTGTTTTTGGTGATGAGGTTGGTTTCTTGAAGACCACAAATTGAGGGGTCTAATTTTCTGACCCCCCTTGTTTGCTTGTGTTTCTTGATGGGTGATTTAAGACCATTAATATTTAGAGTAATGACTGTGAGGTATGATTTGATCCCTGCCATATTGTGTTGGTTTATGTGGTTTGGTGTTTTCATGGACTTTGAAGTCTTTTGTGCCTTCTATGAGTTTGGTAATTGCGATCTGCTTCTTGTTGGCACTTGAGTTGGATTATTTGATTCTTCTATATGGAGAATTTCCTGAAGTACTCTGTAGGTTGGATTTGTGTTCATATAGTGGTAAAGCTTAGTTTTGTCTTGGAAAGTTTCTTTCACCATCTATTATGAGGGATACTTTTGCTGGGTAGAGTAGTTTGGGTTGGAGGCCATAGGTTCTTCAAATTGGCAGTGTCCCATTCCAGGCCTTTCTGGCTTTCAGGGTTTCCATTGAGAAGTCTGAAGTAATTCTAATGGTGTTGCCATTAAACGTAATATTGTTTTTTTCCTGAGCTACTTTTTGGAATTTCTCTTAGGTGGCAATGTTTAGCATCTTAATGACAATATGTCTTGGAGATTTCTCCTTTGGTCCAGTCTTTTTAGAGTTATGTTAGCTTCTTGTAACTTGATGGGCCTTTCTTTTTAGAGAAAGGGAAAGTTTTCTTCAATAATTTTGTTGAATAAATTCTCCATGCTTTTGGTCTGAATTTCTTCTCCTCTGGTATTCCCATGATCCAAATGTTAGGATCTTTAAGGGTATCCCACAGTTCCCTCATGTTTGGTCACATAAAATTTTGAACTTATTGAAACTTTTGAACTCTCAAACTGTTTCTTATGTTTTGTCTTCCAGGTGTGAGGTTCTATCCTCCACATGGCTGACTCTATTCTCAAGAGTTTCTATAGAGTTTCGGGCTTGTTTAATTCAGTTTGCATTTTCTACTACTTTTCTAGGTATAGTTTCCATCCCTCTGTCAAGTTCGCTTTTCTTGTCATTTTCTGATTTTCTTGTTGCTTCTTGGATTTCCTCCTTGCATCTCTTTATGTCATCACTGAGCTTAGCCATCTGGTTTTTGACGTCTGGTTTATTTTATTTTATTTATTTATTTTTTTGTTCTCCTTCATATCCTTTCACCATCTTTAGACCCTATCCATTTTCTTAACTATTAGGTCTAGTCTAGTGAGGATATCATCCACACGATTATTGGCCCTTTGTTGATTTTCTGCAGGTTCTGCTATTTTCTTGGTCAGGGTTGCATAGCTTATAACTTCATTTGAGGGTTTTGGTCCTCTTCTATTTTTTTATTAGAAACATCCATTGTAGGACTAGGCAATATTATTGGATTTAATTGCATTTGATTTTTCATGTTATTACTTTTACGCTGTGGTCTGGTAATCAGAAAGGGAAGAGTGGGAATGTGCTGAGGTCATGAGGGGCATGTGTATCTGGGAAGCTTTTGTGAGGGGTGGAAGGCATTTGGGTGGCTTTTCCATGGGGTAAGGGAAGCGGAGGTATTTAGTGCTGGGCGGAGGGAGTATGGAGCTTTTGCATGAGGCAGGGGGAGCAGGGCAGCTTTCATGCAGGGCAGGAGGGAGTGGGTTGGCTTTCACTAGTGTCAGGGGAGTAGGGCCATCACCTGTACATGGCAGTGCAGGTTGACCTACGCTGGCCTGTGTCTCCTTTTCTGCAGTTAGTGCCAGAGGACCCTGCAGCTGGGGCTATGGCTAGGATGGCTACTTGAGGCAATTGAGGGACTGGTGCGCTACCCAAGAGCTTGTGAATCAGCTGATTACTTTTGTTCCCCTCTGTGGCCTCCCACTGGAGTTCTATTAGAGTCTGCTCTCCACTAGAAGACCCAATGAACCCTTAATGTCTTCCCTTTCCTTCTCTGGGAGGTGTGGTGTGGCTAGGCAGATGCTGTCTTGACCAGAAGTCTCCAGAAGTAATTTCTTAAAAAAAAAAATCTCACTTGTAACCTTATACAGGACTGAACCTCTGTATGGAAATATAGATAAAATAAGATCTTCATAATATTTTATTCATTGAAGTATAATTTTCTCAATATTATCATGGTACTTTATTTCATGAAATTTATTGAAGACAACCTTCAAATTAAATAAGCATATAGCTGGCTGTGGTGTTGCACAGCTTTAATCCCTGCACTGGAGACAGAAAGGTAAAATGATTGCTCTGAATTCAAGCCCAGCCTAGGAGTAGAGTGAGTCCCAGATCAGTCTGGGATACCTCAAAAAAAGTATAAAGAGGGCTGGAGAGATGGCTTAGCGGTTAAGCGCTTGCCTGTGAAGCCTAAGGACCCTGGTTCGAGGCTTGGCTCCCCAGGACCCACATTAGCCAGATGCACGAGGGGGCGCACATGTCTGGAGTTCGTTTGCAGTGGCTGGAGGCCCTGGCATGCCCATTCTCTCTCTCTCTCACTCTCCCTCTTCCTCTCTCTGTCTGTCACTCTCAAATAAATAAAGTAAAATATTTTTTTAAAAAAGTATAAAGAATTTTCTAAAGAGAAAGATTTTATATTTGTGGAAGAGGAGAAAAGTTGAAAAGTTCAATGAACTCAAACTCCATGTTGAAGCATGTAACAGCCCCTTAGTTACTGTGGGAGCCAAGTAACTGGATGTATCTTACTTTTGCTTTACATATATGTTTAAATGTACTAAGTGATAAAAGATGTGGGTATGGAGGAAATAGGGAGTGAATGGGATACTACTTATCTGTTACTGCTTTATTAAAAAATAATTCATTCAAGCATATATAATGTTCAATTCATTTTTTTCTGTTTTTTTTTATCCTTAGTCATCAGTAAGACAATAAGAGTGTCTATTAGTAAAATACTTAGATATGTTAGTGTTGCTATTTTATTTATTTATTTGAGAGTGACAGACACAGAGAGAAAGACAGATAGAGGGAGAGAGAGAGAGAATGGGCGTGCCAGGGCTTCCAGCCTCCGCAAACGAACTCCAGACGCGTGCGCCCCCTTGTGCATCTGGCTAACGTGGGACCTGGGGAACCGAGCCTCGAACCGGGGTCCTTAGGCTTCACAGGCAAGCGCTTAACCGCTAAGCCCTCTCTCCAGCCCTAGTGTTGCTTTTTGTCATATACTTTATATATGAGAGAGTGAAAGAGGCAGATAGAAAGATAAAGAGGGAGAGAATAGGCATGCCAGGGCCTCTAGCCATTGGATTCTAACTCCAGACACATGTACCAAGTTTTGCGTCTGGCTTACGTGGGTACTGGGGAATTGAACCTGGATCCATAGACTTTGCAGGCAAGTATCTTAGCCACTAAGCCATCTCTCTAACTCTTTATCATAGTATTGAAAATGGAGATGTCACTTTTATTTTTTATTAAGTAGAAACTTCTATGGACACATCATGAGTTGGTATCATTCCCCTCTCCTGCCCCCATTCCACTGAGGGCCCTCCTCAGTGAGGTTACTAGTACTCAGCATGGGCTATGGATTATGAGTTCTGAGAGCAGCAATCAGTCATTGTGGACATGGCAGGGTGAAGAGAATGCCTTTGGATACTCCTTCAGACAATAAAACTTATAGTCAATCTTTCTGCACCCTCTTTTGCAATGTCTCCTGAGCTTTGGCAGGTGTTAAAAGTCTACTTAAGTATTGAGCTCTCAGCCACTTCTGCTTGATACTTTATGAGTGTCTTCAGTGTCTGTCACCATCATCCTGGCACAAGTTGTCAGGCTCACTGTGAGAACATCACTCTTGCTTATCTCACCAATTCTTTCATAGTTTTACAGAGACCCAGGCACATGAGTGAGAGTAGCTCATCTCATGATAGAAAGTCACATTTTTATGTCATCTTTCTCAAGTTATGTTTTGAAATCTATAACATTCTAAATAGGATTTTTATTTTAATAATTAATCTTTCAAATTATGTTGCTAATGTCATATGTTCAGGATCAGTATTTTCTACCATGCACTCAGTTGAATTCTGGATTGGATAGTGTCCTTCTTTAGTGATGAGATGTAAAGTTCCATACAAAAGGTGCTACAAATGTGGACATGGAGAAATGTGGGCAGGATGAGAAGTGGTGAAAGACACCATATTGTCTTAAGGGATTCCCAGCCAAGGAACATAAGAGTTGTGAAACTTACTTTTGATTTTGAAGAGAATTCTTTGTGCAAATTCTACTTTCCTTTAAAATACAGAGTGAACATGGCACCATAAATAATTCCATTAAAACATCATACTTGTAGTGACAAAGCCATTACTGAGCTTTGTGTTAAATAGGTGGGGCAGATTTCCCCTTCTGAGTTTCTGAGGACATCAGCCATGCCTCTTCTGTTTTTTTTTTTTTTTTTCCCTGTCTTTAATTTTATTTATTTTCAAGGAGTGGAGCGTGAGAGGGAGGAGAGAAAAGAATGGGCATGCCACATCCTCCAGCTACTGGAAACTCCAGACTCATGTGCCACTTTGTTTATCTGGCTTTCTGTAGGTACTAGACTAAGACCCTGGTATTTAGGCTTTGCTAGCAGTCACCTTTATCAATGAGTCAACTGTCCAGCCCCTAGTTTTTATATCTAATAGAGAATAAATTTCTGCTTTAAATGAATCTGTAACTTTTTGTTACAGCAAGCCTAAGAGACCTATATGCATGGGCTCACTTGTTACCATTAATATAGATTTGAAGCTGTTTCTACCAGTGGCTTTTTATTAAGTCTGCTTCACAATTAAAATTTTATATGATGAAAGTGACATGTTGAGGATAAGGATATTAACAAAACATACCTGATATGAATAGACGGCAGCAAAGCAAAGGTATAATCAGCCTGCATTCTGTTGCTTTTAATTTTTGAGGAGATGCCACCCAACAAAATTTAATTTGTTCATATTCAATTGCAGATAATATTAATATGATCACATAAAATGTTTCAAGTTTGGAGTTATTGTGGTTGTTTTGATGGGATTACAATGAATACGATTATATATAATCAAACTACAAAAGGAAAATGAATATACAAAATAGACTGAAAATGATACATCAATTTTAGTTACCTAAATATAGAAAGTCATTCATATTCTAACTGTTTTTAAAACATTTTGTTTGTATATGTTCTTCAAAATAATTCATTTCGTTATTAAACTTCATACATGCATATAATATACTCAATATTCACCAACTCTATTACTACTCTGTTCTCTCAAAGCCATTTTCGAGAGAATCCAACTAATGATACATGAACATAGACCTTGTTGCCTAAGGTAACTAATTATTGACATTTTGTTTTATTTTTTTATTTTTATTTTTTTAAATAAATGTCAATGATTTTATTTATTTATTATTATTATTTATTTTATTTTATGCTTTCTTTTGGTTTATTTTTATTTATTGATTTGAGAACGACAGACAGAGAGAGAAAGAGGCAGAGAGAGAGAGAAAGAGAGAGAATGGGCGTGCCAGGGCTTCCAGCCACTGTAGACGATCTCCAGACATGTGCGCCCCCTTGTGCATCTGGCTAACGTGGGTCCTGGGGAATCGAGCCTCGAACCGGGGTCCTTAGGCTTCACAGGCAAGTGCTTAACTGCTAAGCCATTTCTCCAGCCCGACGTTTTATTTTTCATGGTATATTGAATAACAGTTTCCTTAGAATTCTTCAAGTAAGAATAAACTTTATGGTCATTGACTGAAAAATAATAAAACAAATACATTTTTAGTATTTTCAGACTACTACTCAGGTGTTATTTTATTGCTTAACCTTAAATATCTACGTCTGACACTTAGCAATCCATCACCTTATCTACTTTGCCACTTCATTACACATGAAGGACATTTAGAATAGGCTTTACACTTTTTAAAATATATCTTTCTTTTATTATCACTCAAAGTACTAAATTGCATATAAATACAAATTAAAGAAGCTTTATTATATACTCACAATTTTATTATTTAATATTTTATTGTTGCATTATTGCAAAAGGATAACTTAGTATGGTTTTAAATAATGAGCAAAGTTTATACATTAGAAGTTTTATATGTAGCATAAAATATGAAGTTTTGATTTTATATGGATTTTGAATGATTATGTGTATTACAGTATTGAGAATAAATGATTGTGGCAAAATAATCAAATTTTATATTGAGCAAAAAATGTTAATATATAATGAAGTAAAGTCAGAAAGAAAATTTATTTAGATCTCCTTCTTATTCTTTGCACAATAAAAATAGATAACATATTATCAAAGAGTATTTCTAAGATTCTTTTAGATGTGAAAATAAAATTTTGAGACTGAATTAGGTGTTAGCTGAAGGTCATTTTACAATACTAATTTAGAATATAGTAGCAAAAATGAATTTTCTACTTAATGAGACAACTTATGCATAGGAATATGATTAGATTTGGTTTGAGATCCTATTTGGACACCTTATTAATTATCTTAAATAAAAATGAAATTATAGAAATGAGATTAATTCAACAAATCAATTGATAATGACTAATTATTTGATGTCAGTTATCACTTAAAAAGCAATTGGAACATGGAACATGCTGAGTTTTAAATAGTATTATTAAGATTACAGTGATGAAGAATGTGGATAAAAATTCTACTCTGTATAACATTTTAAAATATAAATTTATATTAGGGGCATTATATAAAATGGAGAGGTATTTATAAAGGGATCTTCATTTGCTTTTAAACTGGTTTTGTTTTCCAATATAATATTAAGATGATTTTAATTCCATCTATATATAATACAACTTTAAAAAGTCCCAATATTACAGCTGGGCATGGTGGCACAGATCTTTAGTCCCAGTACTTGGGAGGCAGAAGTAGGAGCAGCATCATGAATTCCAGGTCATCCTGGGCTAGAATGAAACCCTTACCTCAAAAAACCAAAATAATAATAATAATAATGTTCTCAAAGTTAAATAAAAGAAAATTTTGAAGTCCTTGAAAATTTTTTATAATTTTCAGCTCCAATATGTAAGGTTCTTATAATCCTCATTCTTCCTTAAAAATAAATAAAGAGCCAAGCATGGTGGTGCATACCTTTAATCCCAGCATTCAGGAGGTAGAGGTAGGAGGATTGCCATGATTTTGAGTTTGAGGCAAGCCTGAGAACATAGTGAATTCTAAGTCAGCCTGGGCCAGAGTGAGACCCTACCTTGAAAAGTCAAATAAATAAAAAGAAAAAAAAATTAAAAATAAGTAAAAAATGAAAAAAAGTACACATTGGAAAATATGGATGCAATATAAACTGGAGAGACAATAGAATTTTAAAATATTCAGATAAGATTACAAAAGGGGGCTGGAAAGATTGCTTAGTTGTTAAGCCCTTGCTTGTGAAGACTAAGGACCCCAGTTCGAGGCTTGATTTTCTAGGACCCACGTTAGCCAGATGCACAAGGGGGTACACGTGTCTGGAGTTCATTTGCAGTGGCTGGAAGCACTGGTGTGCCTATTCTCTCTCTCTGCCTCTTTCTCTCTCTGTCACTCTCAAATAAGTAAATGAAAATAAACAACAACAACAAAAAAAAAAGATTACAAAAGTCAGAAAGAGTGGGAAAAATAGAAACAAAAAGAATGACAGTAGAAAAGACTTAAAATGTTAGTAATAATCCATTTATGTCCATAATCACTTTCGCCATCAAAGCCAGTTCAGAACAATTGTCAGAAGTCATCTGAAACAGACCTAACTGCTACATATATATTGTTATATATGTACATATATACTGTTTATATATAATGTGTGTGTGTGTGTGTATGTGTGTATGTGTCTCTGTGTGTGTATGTATATATATATATATATATATAAATATATATATATATACATATATATATATATATATATCAGTTATATGTAAAGATACATATAGATAAAATAATGCAAGGAAAGTTATCCTATATTAATAATAATCAAGAGAAGGGGTGGACCTATTAGTTTCAGAAAAAGCAGACTTAAGAACAAGAATGATATTAGTGAAGAAGAGAAGCATTTCCATGATGACATAGCATCATTTTTTTCACAAATATCTAACAATCCATAGCATATACATGCCTAACAGCAGAGCCTAAAAATATATGAGACAAAAATCTGGTAGAACTATGAATAGGAATACATGAATGGACTACTACAGGTAGAATCTATCACATACCTGGATCAGGAATGTGAGGCAATGTGTGGGTCTAACTTGCATTCAGCAGCACTGTCTGTGAGTTTCATATGACTTAATTCTACAATGGGATCCAACCAACAACAGAATACACATCCTTTTCAAGTTCACAAGGAAATTTTACCAATATATACTACAGTACAGCACAAAATACAATGAAAACAGTTTAAAAGAACAGAGATAGTATGTTTTCACAACACAGTGATCCAAAAGGAAAACTTAGTAATGTGGAAAAGTAAAATAAAATAAGAAATCTTTGGAGATAAAACAAGACATTTACAAATAATATGGGGTAAAATACTCCATGATCAATGTGAAAGAACTTTGAACATACCTAAAATAAAAATACAGTTTATCTAAAGTGAGTCAATATTAATGCCTATAACAAATATTCATAGCATTCTAAACATACGTGGTAGTTTTGATGATCTACATGAACTATATGATCTGTAACTGAATTTCCATACAAATTTCCTGAATTTGACAATTAGAGTGCGATGAATTGTCCTAGACTCACACTTTTATTTATTTATTTATTTGAGAGTGACAGACAGACAAAGAGGCAGATAGAGAGTGAGAGAGACAAAGGGTGCACCAGGGCCTCCAGCCACTGCAAACAAACTCCAGATGAGTGTGCCCTTTGTGCATCTGGCTAATGTGGGTTCTGGGGAATCAAACTTCAAACTGGAGTCCTTAGGCTTTACAGGCAAGCAATTAACCACTAAGCCATCTCTCCAGCCCATATTTTTTTGTTATTTTATTTTATTCTCAATTTTTATTAACGTTTTCCATAATCATAAAAAAATCATCCCATGGTAATACCCTCCCTCGCCCACTTTTCCCTTTGAAATTCCATTCTCCATCATATGCCCTCCCCATCTCAGTCAGTCTCACTTTTATTTTGATGTCATGATCTTTTCCTCCTCTTATGGTATTCTTGTTTAGGTAGTGTCAGGCACTCTGAGGTCATGGATATCCAGGCCATTTAATGTCTGGAGGGCGTATGTTGTAAGGAGTCCTACCCTTTCCTTGGCTCTTATGTTCTTTCCACCAACTCTTCTGTATTAGACCCAGAGCATTGGAAGTTGTGATCTAGATGTTACTCAGTACTCCAGTCACATCCTTCCAGCACTATGATACCTTCTGAGTTGTCCCAAGGTCACTGCCATCTGAAAAGAGAAGATTTTCTACCCCAAGTGAGAGTAACATTAATATAAGTGTATAAATATTAAGAGAAATGCTTACTGGGAAGTTTAATAAACATCATATATACATTTTTCCAGACATCATCAGATGTTACACCCCTAGGGCTCATGACTAACCCTGTTTAAGTTTTCAGAATCAGGGATGTATTCCCTCCCATGGAGTGGGCCTCCAGTACAATTGGAGGGCAGTTGGTTTCCACCAAGATAGATGTGCCACTATTGCACCCATTGGCTCATTTGGCCTGGCTGGCCAATTATAAGGCTTGCAGTGTCTACAGTTGAGCGTGTGTTCACTGGTGGTATCTCTTTCTCCCATGGAACTATACGTAGAATGGCTTCTTCCAGCTTTCTGTCAGCTGGTCTACATGAAGGAGGTTATCTGCTCAGTTCCAGCAGGATTAATCAGTGGCTTTCCAGCCCAAGTATGTGGAGTCTTTAGCAATAGGGTCTTACCATCTATTCCTGGTGGGAAACCAAGGGTCTTGGCAATGGCCTATAATTTTGGGGGGCATTAGGGACCTCCCTGGCGAGTAAGTCACTGGAAGGTATTCCATCGCTGGCACTGAAAATTTGCTAGCAATGGTCTGCAGCTCCTGAGTGTTCCATTGTCCAAAAATGTAGGTTTCCATATGACTTATTTATATCCTCATATTTTTATTAGCCTTCCCTCCAACTTTCCTTAACTCAGTCTTTTCCCCTGACCTCATTTTGGGACTTTTCACCCCCGTTAATCTATTCTTCTACTTACATATATACAATACCACCCTATTAAGTACCCTCCTCCCTTCCTTTCTCTTCCCTTTATATCTTTTTTTTTTTTTTAGCTTACTGGCCTCTGATACTGGGTTTTTCCTTCTCACACAAAAGCCCAATCATCTATAGCTAGCATCCACATATGAGAGAGAACATACTATGCTTGGCTTTCTGGGCCTGGGTTACTTCACTTAGTTTAATCCTTTCCAGATCCATCCATTTTCCTGCAAATTCCATAACTTTATTTTCTTTACCACTGAGTAGAATTCCATTGTATAAATGTGCCATATCTTCATTATCCACTAATCAGTTGAGGGACATCTAGGCAGTTTCCACTTTCCATCTATTATGAATGAAGGGGCAATAAACATGGTTGAATCTGTACTTCTAAGGAAATGAGATGAGTCCTTAGGATATATTCTTAGGAGTGCTATAGCTGGGTCATATGGTAGATCAATCTTTAGCTGTCTTAGGAACCTCCACACTGATATCCACAATTGCTGGACCAGATTTCATTCCCACCAACAGTGTAGAAGGGTTCTTCTTTTTCCACATCCTTGCAAGCATTTATGATCATTTGTTTTCATGATGGTGGCCAATCTGACAGGAGTGAGATAGAATATAAATTTAGTTTTAATCTCCATATCCCTGATGACTAGGGATGTAGAACATGTTTGTAGAAGCTTATACATCATCCCATCATCCTTACATCTTCTTTTGGGAACTCTCTATTTATCTCAGTAGTCCTTTTTTTTTTTTTTTTTTTTTTTTAGAGAGAAATGGAACAATTTATTTCCACTTTTATCCAAAACCGGGGACTAATTTTCATCTTATTTCCACTGAGTTTGTTTTTTTTTTTAATTTAATTTATTAGTTTTCTTTTCAGTAAATACAGGCAGTTTGGTAACATTATTTAGGCTCATCTGTGATCTACCCCCTCCCAGTAGGCCCTCCTTCTTAATGAAAATGGGTCGTGCATTGTGGAGATAGCCCCCAGTTATTGGTACGATAAATGTCTCTGCAAATCATGACCCAACATGTGACTCCGACATTCTTTCTGCCCCCTCTTCCGCAAAATTTCCCTGAGCCATGTTGGGTTCATTTTTGGTCTGCTTCAGTGCTGAGGTGTTGGGGGCCTCTGAGGCTCTGGCTCTCTGATTTGGTAGGAGTTGGGCCCCTTTTGAGGTAAGTTGGGGCAGGTCTCTTCTTAGGATCTGCATCTATCTGGAAAAGAGAAGCAGATTCTCCAACGGAGAGTAAGTTAGCACCCGGAAAATTGAGAGAACACTTACTTTTTTGATAGACAGTATAATACGTTTAGGGCCTCTTATACCCCGTGATTGATGGTAGCTTGATATTGTAGAGTGGGCTTGTGTTTGGGTGTGGTTCTGACTTGTTTCCCAGCTCCAGCTATGGGTCTAGTACCACTGAGTGGATCAGTTAGCCAAATCAAGAGCAATTGATTCCTCACCATGGCTGTGTACCACTATTACACTTGTGGGGGCATCACATCCGGTTATTTGTTGTTAATTAGGTTAAACAATGTGTTGCTTGGACAGATCTTGGTCATTTCCCCCAGTCGCCTATGTAGCACCTTCTGGCACTAGACACGCTGACTGTCTGGGGACTGACTCTCTCCTGGCTTCCAGCCATGTCATTCCATTTTACGCATCAGCTGCATATGGAGTCTTCAGCAATAGGGTCTTGCCACTGGCCTTTGGTGGGTCATCAAGTACTCTGACAGAAGTCTGTCATTGTTTTGGAAAACCGTGTAGGATTCTCTGATCAAAAGCTCATTGTGGATGGTAGCCCCAAGCTGGAAGTGGGGTTACAGGTCAGTGCCTACTAAGAAATCGAGGAAAAACATAACTAATATACAACAGTTAGAGAGGAGAGAGAAAGGGGGGAGAGGGGGAGAGGGGGAGAGGGAGGGAGGGAAGATGTAGAAGATTTAGGTTACTCTTGATCCTACCCTCTCCATTGTCTTGTGGTTCAGGTGTTTCCTGTAAGGGTCTAGTGAAGGTTCAGCCATTTGGTCTTTCTTTTAGGAAGTAGAATTTTATGGTACCATTGCCATTTGGGTCCAGGTTACTGTTTTCCACCCTTCGATGCCTTCCCAGCCCTCCCCATCCATCTATTATAAGGGAGACTTTTGCCGGGTAGAGTAGTTTGGGTAGGAATTCATAGGTTCTTAGACTTTGGAGAGTTTCATTCCAGGCCCTTCTAGCTTTCAGGGTTTCCATTGAGAAGTCTGAAGTAATTCTGATGGGGTTTCCTTTGAAAGTGGTGTGCTGTTTTTCCCTAGCTGCTTTTAGGATTTTTTCCTTGGTGTCAATGTTTAGAGTCTTAATGATAATATGTCTTGGGGAGTTTCTCCTTTGGTCTAGTTGGTTAGGAGTTCTGTTTGCTTCTTGAATCTTGATGGGCCTTTCTCTTAAGAGATGGGGGAAGTTTTCTTCAATTATTGTGTTAAGTAAGTTCTCCATGCCTTTGGTCTGAAATTCTTCTCCTTCTGGTATTCCAGTGATTCTGATATTAGGACGTTTAAGTGTATCCCACAATTCTCTCATGTTCTATTCACAGGAACTTTTGAACTTATTGAAATTTTTGGACTCTCAAACTGTTTCTTCCATCCTGTCTTCCAGATCAGAATTTCTATCTTCCACTTTGCTGACTATTCTTGAGAGCCTCTAGTGAGTTTTGGACTTGTGCAATTAAGTTTGCATTTTCTACTACTTTCCTATGTATCACTTCCATTGCTTTGTCCAGCTCCCTTTTTGTCTCATTTTCTGATTTTCTTGATGATTCTTGGAAATCATCCTTGCATTTCTTTATGTTTTCATTTAGTGTGGCCAGCTGATTTTTAAGGTCCTCTTTTTTTTTTCACTCTCCATCAACTCTCTTAGCTCTCTTTGAATTCCTTCCAGTCTCTTATCATATTGCTCTAGCTTAGTGATGGTAGCATCCACACGATTATCTGTCCTTTGTAGCTTTCCTGTCAGTTCTAGCAGTAGTTTGGTCAGGGTTGCATTGTTCATTGCTTCCACTTGATGTTCTGATCCTAAACACCCTTCTATGTTTTGGTTAGTTGTGATCCTTGTTGGACTGGGTGATCTGTCTGGATTTTCTTCCATTTTATTTTTCATGTTATTTCTTTTGCGCTGTGGTCTACCCATGTCAGTGTATGGGCAGGTAGGTGGGTGGAGCTGCCTGGGATCTAGCTTAATGCGAATCCAAGGGGTGCGACTGTTGCGTGTGGATAGGGAGTGTGGGGCGCAGGGGTGTGCAAGGGGGGGGCTCGAGGCGCGTGGGTGTGGTGCACGGGGGTCTGGGGTGCGTGTGGGGTGTGAGGGCGCGGGACACACCTTGGCGCCGGGGGCGCCTGCCGGGTGGTGATACGGAGCGTGGGGCGTGCTGGGGGGGAGGGAGGAGGGGCGGTGGGTGCGTGGGCATGGGTTGCGGGGTTTGTGGGGCACGCGGGTCCGCCAGGGCACTTGGGGCTTGGTGCATGCGTGGTCGCCCGGGCGCCGGGGCGGCGGATCGTGCCCAGTGCGGCGGGTCACGGCGGGCTGGGTGGCGGGGCATGGGTCATGAGGGTGTGTGCTTCCCTCTTTTTCCCCAATCTGTG
This sequence comes from Jaculus jaculus, assembly GCF_020740685.1. NCBI lineage: Eukaryota > Metazoa > Chordata > Mammalia > Rodentia > Dipodidae > Jaculus > Jaculus jaculus. Next base: position 198,918,879 of record NC_059102.1, on the reverse strand, counting down.
CCCTCCCTCTTGCAAAAAGTTCCTAATTTCCCTTGAATACTTGCCTTTTTTTTTTCCTTGTTGTCTGTAGTGCAGCTAGGCGGTCACCTAGTAGTCCATTTTTTAATTGGCTTGTTTGATTTGTTATTATTTAACATTTTGTGTTCTTTGTATATCCTAGATATTAATCCTGTATCATACATATAGCTGGAAAAGTATTTTTTCCATCCTGTAGTTTGCCTCTTTGTTTATTCACAGTGTCCTTTGCAGTAAAAAATCTTTGTAATTTCATGAGGTCCCAGTGGTTAATCTGTGTTTTTATTGCCTGAGCAATTGGGGTTATATTCAAAAAGTCTTTGCCAAGACTAATGCTGAAAGGTTTCCCCTACTTTTTCCTCTAGCAGTTTCAGAGTTTCAGGTGTGGTGTTAAGGTTATAAATCCATTTGGACTTAATTCTTGTGCATGGAAAGAGAGAAGAATCTATTTTCATCCTTCTACAAATACATATCCAGTTTGCCCAGCACCATTTGCTGAAGAGGCTGTCTTTTCTCCAATGAGTATTTTTGGCTTTTCTATCGAATATAAGGTGGCCATAACTACCAGGACTCACATCTGGGTCCTCTATTATGTTCCGTTGATGTACATATCTGCTTTTGTACCAGTTACATGCTGTTTTTGCTACTATGGCTCTGTAGTATAGGTTAAAAATAAAGTATGGTGATACCACCAGCCTTATTTTGTTCCTCAGTATTATTTTAGATATTCAAGGCTTTTTTTGATTCCAAATGAATTTTTTGGATTGTGTTTTTCTATTTCCATGAAGAATGCCATTGGAATTTTGATGGAGATTGCATTAAATGTGTAGATTGCTTTTGGTAAGATTGCCATTTTCACAATATTGATACTTCCAATACAAGAACAAGGGATGTTTTTGCATTTCCTAGTGTCTTCTGGAATTTCTCACTTGAGTGTTTTATAGTTTTCATTATAGAGATCATTTTCTTCCTTGGTTAGGTTTATTCCAAGGTACTTTGTTTTCTTTGATACAATTGTGAATAGAAGTGATTCTCTGATTTCATCCTCTGTGTGTTTGTTTTTAGCATATAGGAAGGCTACTGATTTCTGTGAATTTATTATGTATCCTGCTACATGGCTGTAGGTATTTATTAGCTCTAACAGTTTGCAGGTAGAGTCTTTAGGGTCCTTTATATATAGAATCATGTCATCTACAAATAATGATAACTTGATCTCTTCCTTTCCAATTTGTACCTTTTTATATGTGTTTCTTGCTTTATTGCTATGGCTAAGACTTCCAGTACTATATTAAATAAAAGTGGGGACAGTGCACACCCTTGTCTTGTTCCTGATTTAGTGGAAAAACTTCCAATTTTTCCCCATTTAGTAATATGTTGGCTGTAGGCTTGTCATCAATAGCCTTCATTGTATTGTTAAATGTTTCTTCTATCCCTAGTCTCTGTAGGACTTTTATCATGAAGGGATGTTGGATTTTGTCAAATGCTTTCCCGGCCTCGAATGAGATGATCATGTGATTTTTGTCCTTCAGTCCATTTATATAATGTATTACATTTATTGATTTGCATATGTTGAACCATCCCTGCATCTCTGGGATAAAGCCTACTTGGTCAGGTTGAATGATTTTTCTGATATGTTCTTTTTTTTTTTTAATTTATTAGTTTTCTTTTCAGCAAATACTGTCAGTTTGGTACCATTGTTTAGGCTCATCCATGACCTACCCCTTCCCAATGGCCCCTACTTGTTGATGTAAATAGGTTGTGCATTGTGGAGTTAGCCCACAGTTATTGGTACAATAAATGTCTCTGCATTTCATGACCCAACATGTGACTCCGACATTCTTTCTGCCCCTCTTCCGCAAAATTTCCCTGAGCCATGTTGGGTTCATTTTTGGTCTGCTTCAGTGCTGAGGTGTTGGGGGCCTCTGAGGCTCTGGCTCTCTGGTTTGGTAGGAGTTGATTTTTCTCTGTGTTGGTCTCCTTCCCCTGTGTGCTGTATCCATGATATATTCTTGTATTCTGTTTGTCAATGTTTTCTTGAGCATTTTTTCATGTATGTTCATGAGTGAGATTGGTCTGTAATTTTCTTTTTTGTTCTGTCTTTGCCTGGTGCGGCGAACCCCCTGACCCGCAGGAGAAGCATGACCAGCAAACGAAGATCCTTCTTGATCACACTTTATTGGAGAGCTTCTTGGTTAACAGGAAAGTTGATGGCGAGGGGCGAGGAGGGTAGGATTACAGTTGCTTTTATAGGGCCGAGCACTATGGGGCATCTACTGATTGGCTGCCAAAGCTCACCCACCACCAGGAGCCACGGGATAGGCTTAAGACAAGGTGCGTCAAGCGCATGTGCAACCTCAAGCGAGGTTGGCGCCAAGGCGTTGCCTAAATAAGGAAATGTTTACCTCAAGACTGGCAGGAAGCCAGAGCCATCTTGTAATGGCGTTTGCATTGGCTCCCTACAGTTCCCCCTTTTTTATTAACTTATGGCATAGCTCAGGAAAAATAGCCACCTTCCCGATCAGGTCCGCACCTCATGATGTGTTGACTGATCAAGGGAAGAAGTTCAACCTCCCCTTGCTCAGTGCAATGGGACAGATCCCCTGAGAGTGCAAAGGCGGTGGTCAAACGAAAGCTACCAGATCCCTGCCCATCCTCGTGCAATGGGTACTCTGAGACCCTGAGGGTGCAAGGGCCAGGGGAGCTATTTGCCTTTTAAAGCTGACAGCCAAATTTGGGGGGAGGAACCACTTTCCAAGGCAGTGAGCACTTGAGAAATGACCACCTTGTCCCTCCTGGTCTGGGCTCGCAAGCGGCAAACCAACCAGAGGCAAAGTACGCATCCTCCCAGGCAGCACATCAGGAACATTCCCACTCCTACCCATTCCTTAAAATAAGAGAACACTCTTTAGATGGGAATTTAGGGCTGTCTGAGTCTCCAGGGCCACGGTAGTGGAGGAGGTCAAACTATTCAAAGTTTCAGCAGTCTGTACCAAAGTGGCCATGGCCACACCGGCTGCTGTGGCAGCAGCTGCTATTGCGGCCACAGCCGCTATCACTGCTGCCGTGATACCAAAATCTCTTTTTTTTTGTCTGAATAGCGATAGCGTGCTGGGGGCCTCTACAGGCACGGGGACCCACCAGGGCACCCTAAGGACCATAGCATACTTGAATACCTTGGCATTCCAGCATTGAAACAAGTAACAGGAAGCATTGGTACAATTACTGAAAGAGAAGTTACTAAGAACGAACAGAAACGGTGGATGAACACACGCCGGCGCAGGGGCAAAGGAAGTATTCCTCCCACAGCCATGTCCAATGTCATTAACACCCTCTTCCACTTGATTCTCCGTATGGAGGGTCCCGGGCACATTATTGCAAGCTATAAGTCCTCCTTGTAACAGTACAAAGGGTGTAAAGTCCGTGCAGCTGCCATTTGTTCCACATAAAATCCACTTTGAAAATGGAGTTGTAAAGAAGCGAGGGAAGACCGTGGCAGAATGGAGCACTGGCATAGGTTTGGGAAAGGTTGACAGAATACCCCAACGTGGCTCTCCTTTAATGGATTTCAGGCACAGGAGGAAGGTTATCCACAAGACCTTTATCATCTCCGCCCTGATGGACCTTACTGTCTTCTGGACCCTCCTCCGGAGATTGCTTGACTGTCCTCACCAGCCAGGCTGGAACCCAATGAGGAGAATCCTGTTCCTGTGGAAAAACACAAACAGCTCCCCTGGATCTTATTAACAAGATCCGGTCCTTTTTATTTATTATCTAAGACATAGAAAGGGCAAGTTCACTGCAAAATTAAAGACTGAAGTTGTAAAAGAATATTAGACACCAGACTAGCAGAGCGAACAGAAGCAGCAGTCTCTAGGCCAGCAACTGCATTAGCCACATATAAGGAATCCGTAAACAAGTTAAAAGAAATAGAGAATGTCTGAAAGACCTCCAAAACAATTAGGCATTCAACAATTGGAGGGGAATCAGGTCTAAACCTTCTTACTATAGGCTCCGAGCCCTGTACCAAGTAGGCCCCACGACCAGACTTTGAACCATCAGTAAAGATGGCAGGGGCTGATGTAATAGGCTCTTGAACAGTGATTTTAGGAAAATACACCAAATTATTTTTAACAAAAGACAAAATAGGGCTCTTTGGATAATGATTATCTATGACATTTGGGAAAGCACACATGAGAATGCTCCAATCATCCACAGTGCCAGACAAAACTTCTACCTGTTCCTTAGTATAGGGGATGATGAGTTTGTCAGGCAACTTTGTAAAGTGTATTAATCAATATTTAAGCCCCAAACAAGCCTGTCGGGCTACCAGCTGCGGAAAATATTGGAGAGCGGGCTCCCAAGGAGTTTTTTTTCCTTTTTTTTTTTTTTTTTCTTTCTCTTGAAGCCATAATAGAAGCCCCTCCTAGCGGAGGCCAGCCGCGACCAGGTTTTTGTTTTAATGAAGCGGCATGTGTCCCCAGGGGAGTTATAGGGTGGGGGTGCGGAAGGCTCTATCGACTGTAAAGGACCACACCCTTGGCCTTGAGGCCCCTTTGTTAGCAGAGGGCGTCTAGGCGGGGACCTATATCGCTCTCTTTTATAACAGGCGGTGTCCTCCTTTTTTCTTTCCTCTTCCCCTTTAATTCTTCTTCTTCCTCCTCTGCAGAATCGGAGCTAGCCTCCTCATCTGTGTCAAGTACATTTAAATGTGCAAGCTCCTCAATGGGAGGGTAGAGCCTGTCAAAGGCTCCTTTTTCCCCCTGGGGGGGGGGCAATTATAGATTTCACTTGTTTCTCTGAGCTCATCTTTTGGACTTTTATCTTTGTTTAATCCCTTCTTTTTTATTTTTTTTTTCTTTTTCTAGGCCTAGTTTTTGACTCCCCATTTGAATCTGACTCAGAAAGGCTATCCTGATGCCTTGCGAGAACTTCCCGTCCCCTTCTAATAAGTTCCATGTGGTTTTCTTTACTTAAGCAAGAGTGAATCAGCCGCCAAAACGGCAGTGTACCCTTACCAATTCTGTCCTCTGAGTTGCCCATGTTGCACTCACAGCAAACGACAAGGACAATAAACCACACAGGAATGAAAATAACAAGGATCAGGTAGGGATCTAAGTGAAAAAACATTATGACTGGGGATGACTTACTGACGTCTTCCTCTCCGACGTCTTCCTGTCCGTGTGTCAAGTTCTGGATCCTCTTCGGCCCCTCGCCCGGTGACCACAAAACACCCGGCGTTCCTGGGTTTCGGCACCACTTTGCGGTGAACCCCCTGACCCGCAGGAGAAGCACGACCAGCAAACGAAGATCCTTCTTGATCACACTTTATTGGAGAGCCTCTTGGTTAACAGGAAAGTTGATGGCGAGGGGCGAGGAGGGTAGGATTACAGCTGCTTTTATAGGGCCGAGCACTATGGGGCGTCTACTGATTGGCTGCCAAAGCTCACCCGCCACCAGGAGCCACGGGATAGGCTTAAGACAAGGTGGGTCAAGCGCATGTGCAACCTCAAGCGAGGTTGGCGCCAAGGCGTTGCCTAAATAAGGAAATGTTTACCTCAAGACTGGCAGGAAGCCAGAGCCATCTTGTAATGGCGTTTGCATTGGCTCCCTACAGCCTGGTTTTGGTATCAGGGTGGTGCTGGCTTTGTAAAGGGAGTTTGGTAGCATTGCTTCTTTTTCCATTTTATTTAAAAGCTTAAGAAGCAGTGGTGTTAGTTCTTCCCTGAAAGTCTGGTAAAATTCAGCAGTGAATCTATCTGGGCCAGGACTTTTATTAATTGGGAGATTTTTGATAACTGCTTGGGTCTCCATACTTGTACTAGGTCTATTTAAGTGATTAATCTTATCTTGATTTAATTTAGGTAGGTCATATAAATCAAGGAAACCATCTATTTCTTTCAGATTTTCATACTTAGTGGAATATATGTTTTTATAGTATGTCCCTATGATTTTTTGAATTTCTCTTGTATCTGTTCTGATGTTGCCTTTTTCATCTCTGATTTTATTAATTTTTGTCTCTTCTCTCTTTCTTTTGGTCAGATTTTCTAAGAGCTATCAATCTTGTTTATCCTTTCAAAGAACCAACTCTTTGTTTCTTTGATTCTTTGGATTGTTTTTTGTGTTTTTATTTCATTAATTTCTGCCCTATCTTTATTATTTCTTCCCATGTATTGATTTGTGGTTTGCCTTGTTCTTCTTTATCCAAGGCTTTAAGGTGAAGCATTAAGTCGTTTACTTGTGACCTTTCTAATTCCTTAATATAGGCACTTTAAGCTATAAATTTACCTCTTAGGACTGCCTTCATTGTGTCCCAGAGATTTTAGTATGTTGCGTTCTCATTATTGTTTGATTCTATGAATTTTTTGATTTCCTTCTTGATTCCTTCATTGACATCATTTAGTAGTGTGTTGCTTAATTTCCATGATTTTTTGTATGCTCTATAGCCTTTCTTGCTATTAATTTGTAGTTTGATTCCATTGTGGTCATATAAAATTCAAGGAATTATTTCAATTTTCCAGTACTTGTTAAGATTTGCTTTGTGTCCTAATATATGGTCTATTTTAGAGAATGTTCCATGTGCTGCTGAAAAGAATGTATATTCTGCAGGATTTCGATGAAATGTCTGTTAGGTTCATTCCTTCTATGACCTCACTTAGTCCAGATGCCTCTCTTTTAGATTTTTTCCTGGGATGACCTTTCAATTGATGAGAGAGCAGGTTGAAGTTACCCACTACCACTGTGTTTGGTGTTATCTGTGACCTTAGTTCTAATAGTGTTTGTTTGATGAATTTGGGGGCCCTCGTGTTAGGTGCATATGTTTGGGATTGTAAGGTCCTCCTATTGGAGGGTGCCTTTAATCAATATAAAGTGGCCTTCCTTATCTTTCTTAACAAGTGTTGGACTGAAGTCTACCTTGTCAGATACTAGGATAGCAACCCCTGCTTGTTTTTTAGGTCCATTTGCTTGATACACCATTTTCCAACCTTTCATCCTAAGATCATATCCATCATTTGTAGAAAGGTGGGTTTCTTTGAGGGAACCAATTGAAAGATCCTGCTTTTTAACCCAATCTGTAAACCTATGTCTTTTGGTTAGGGCATTGGGCCATTGATATTAAGAGATCTTATTGAAAGGTATGTATTCATTTTTGCCTTTTTTTTTTTTTTTTTGTAGTTCTTCCAGTTTTACCTTTGCTCTCTTGTGTTAACTAGTATTTGAGGGTTTTTTTTTTTTTTTTCCTGGTTCCTTACTGTGTGCTTTTCTTTTTCTTCAGCATGGAGTATTCTTTCAAGTATTTTCTGTAGAGCTTGTTTTGTCTTCAAATAGTTCTTTAGCTTTCTTTTGTCATGGAATGACCTTATTTCTCAGTCTATTTGCATGGATAGCTTTGCAGGATAACGTTGGCTCACAATTTTTGTCTTGCAGATCTTGGAATACATCACTTCAAGTCCCTTCTGGCTTTTAAAATTTGTGTTGAGCAATCTGCTGTAATCCTGATAGGCTTGCCTTGGTAGGTAACTTGATTTTTCTCTCTAACTGGTTTCAATATTTTTTCTTTGGTTTGTGTGTTTGTTAGTTTGATTATAAAATGACAAGGAGAGATTCTTTCCACGTTTTGTCTGGCTGGTGTTCTAAAGGATTTCTGTATCTGCACTGGTACTTCTTTCCCAATTTGGGGGAAGTTTTCTTCTCTGATTTTTGTTGAAGATGCCTACCATGCCTTTGGAATGAAATTCTTCTCCTTCTACTATTACCTGAATTCTTATGTTTGATCTTTACATAATGTTCCAAATATCTTTGAAATTCCCACTCTTATGTTTCTATTAGTTTCTCTTTCTCTTTGTTGGACTGTATTAGATCTGCCACCTGGTCTTCTCACTTATATATTCTGTCCTCTCCTTCATCCATTCTACTGGTAAGATTTGTGATGAAATTTTTTTTATTTCTTAACTGTTGTTCCTCATTGCTAGTAATTCATGAATGGTATCTTATAGTCTTGGGAAATTTTAAAATTTGTGTTGAGCAATCTGCTGTAATCCTGATAGGCTTGCCTTTGGTAGAGTAACTTGATTTTTCTCTCTAATGGTTTTCAATATTTTTTTCTTTGGTTTGTGTGTTTGTTAGTTTGATTATAAAATGACAAGGAGAGATTCTTTCCACGTTTTGTCTGGCTGGTGTTCTAAAGGATTTCTGTATCTGCACTGGTACTTCTTTCCCAATTTGGGGGAAGTTTTCTTCTCTGATTTTTGTTGAAGATGCCTACCATGCCTTTGGAATGAAATTCTTCTCCTTCTACTATTACCTGAATTCTTATGTTTGATCTTTACATAATGTTCCAAATATCTTGAAATTCCCACTCTTATGTTTCCATTAGTTTATCTTTCTCTTTGTTGGACTGTATTAGATCTGCCACCTGGTCTTCTCACTTATATATTCTGTCCTCTCCTTCATCCATTCTACTGGTAAGATTTGTGATGAATTTTTTTTTTATTTCATTAACTGTGTTCCTCATTGCTAGTAATTCTGACTGGTTTTTCTTTATTATTTATATTTCCTTATTTATGTAAAGTATTGAATTAATTCAGTATGCTGTGTTTTGTTTGATTCCTTTGATTTTTTCTTTGACTTCTTTGAACATATTTAAAATCATTCTTTTGAAATCTTTCTCAGGCATTTCCTCTGACTCATTCTCACTGGAGGTCATTTCTGATGTATTAATATTTTTTTGGTAGATTTATATTGTCTTCATTTTTGGTGTTTCTTGTGCTATAATGTATATATTTTTGCATCCTGAGTTATTTAATGACTGGATTGTCTAGTTAGCTGGGTATTATGAGATGTATCAATCAATCTGATGTTATGTATCTTCAGGGTAGGAGCTTAAGGCACTAGGTGTAGCTATCAAGACTCTCACAGTATGTACAAAAAGTGACCCCAGGGCTTGGGTTTGCCTACTATGAGAGTATTCAAGTAGGCTGAGTGGAACCAAATACAGATAGTTTCTAAAATTTAGCTGAACAATGTACACTTGCAATGAAAAATATAACAGAGTATTTATCCAAGAGTAGGTATTATGATAACCAGATCCTCTGTCTGTCCCTTGGACTGTGTGGTGCCTCACCCACTCCCTTAATCCTGACAACATGGAGGTTAAGATTTATGGTCTGTTGAGGGTTCCAAGTCAGCTTATAACCAGGCAAGACCCTTCCCTAATATATAAAATAAGAGAAAACAAAGCCAGTATAAATCAAAAAGGAACAAATAAAAAGCCCACAATACAGCTTATTTAAGAATGGCAAATCTGACCATCCATCAGATTTGACATATAATTTATCCTGATATGGAAGGTGCAATTAGCACTTCTGGTTCAGGCCTATGTACTATGTTTATTAGGCAGGTACTAACCTGTTGTAATCCCAGTTATATTTTGGGATGAATTTGGTCTCAGTTATGCTGCTCCTCCTTGGGTCCTGCTGTTGGTTCCTGTAAGCATGGCAGGGTCCCTGGACTGCTTCTGTCTTCCCTGGAGCTGGGCACTGGCAGTGGGGGAGAGGAGGTTGCTGATGCTGCTCTAATTCCCTTGCTGTTCCACATGTTCTTCTACCTTGTGATCTGTTCCTCCATTGTTCACTGTCATTCTCCCTTCACCTTTCTTGAGTTTGTGGAGAGCTCTGGTGTGAGTAGAAAATCCCCTTACCTGTCTTTTCCTGCAGCTCAAGCCAAGCCTGTTGGCTGGCTGGCAAATTGCTGCTGTGGTCCCGTGGACCTGCTGGAGCCACTTCTGCCAGCCTGTGTGGGCTCTAGATGCTCTGGATCTCTCCTACTTCTCCACTGCCATTTCAATTTCTTATATACCTCACTTTTTAGCAAAAGTTTGTATTTTGCTGTATTTTTTTTTGTGGGGGGGGGCTTTTTCCCTCCTAGGCTGCTTTGGCATGGTACCTACACTGCCATCTTAATGCAAGTCTAGATTCACACTTTTAAAATTAGCATTGTATCTGCTATTGAAGGTAGCATTTCACATGTTTATCACATTTAAGGCTAAAAGTAACTAATTGATTATCTCCCCTGTTATATAAACAAGGCTATTATTGTAAGCAATCAAGTTAATATACCAAAAAATAAATAATTAAAAATTAGAGTCTCTAAGTTTTCAATTCATAAAATTATATTCTTAAATTCTAAGCTATCATCATCTTATTCTGGGTGTACCTCTCATGTATTTTTTATATTTTGGGTGTCTGGTGAGCGTGATTAATCACCTATGTTCATTTTGTATACCCAAAATTTGACATAGTTTTTAAATGTTTACTTTTAATCAAAATTTTAAGTTTAATTGAATTAACCATCTGTTCATTGCTAAATCAGCATCTATTTATTTTTCTATTTATTTAAACTTAGTAAAAATATAATTAAGACTTTTGTGTAGAATGACAGGTTAGAAATAGCCCCAGTATGATTTGGTGAGGAAGACAGAGTATGACTTTAAAAACTCTAACCCAATGTGGAAAACTGAATAAACTAGGAAAAAATAATAAGGGATGAGAGAAAGGAGTAGAGAGAGACTGGGGTGGGAAAACTAGCACTCAGAGATCAGTATCTACAAAGTATAGTTGTTCCAGTCTGACCCTAGGTTGCAGACTAAGGAAAATTGTGTGTCACTCTAGTCTTAGGTGCTATAAGAAAACCAAACATGATGCTGAAAATCCTCTGAAGGGTTGAAGAGATAGCTTAGCATTCAAGATGTTTGTCTGTAAAGCCAAAAGACCCAGGTTGGATTCCCCAGGTCCCACATTAGCCAGATACACAAGGGGGCACATGTCCATTTGCAGTGAATGGAGGCCCTGGCATGCTTGCTTTCTCCCCCCTCCCCCTTTCTCTGTAAAATAAATGAATAAATAAATATAATTAAAAAAATTTAATTTATTTATTTGAGAGCAACAGACACAGAGAGAAACACAGATAAAGGGAGAGAGAGAGAATGGGCGCGCCAGGGCTTCCAGCCTCTGCAAACAAACTCCAGACACCTGTGCCCCCTTGTGCATCTGGCTAACGTGGGACCTGGGGAACCGAGCCTCGAACCAGGGTCCTTAGGCTTAACAGGCAAGTGCTTAACCGCTAAGCCATCTCTTCAGTCCATAAATATAATTTTTTAAAAATCCCCAGAAAAGCATAAGCAATTGCTATAAGAAAAATCTGAATATTTGAAATTAAGAAACAGCTGAGTTGTCATGGATTAGCAGGCAAAGGCCATCTCCTGAGTGCCATGTGCCCTTCCTCACTCTTCCTGTCTCCTCCATCTGTCTGACCACTGGGCCCCAGGTGCACCCATGGAACATTGCATGGTATGTTATCACCTCTGTCCTGAAGCTCAACCCAAGGGTAGTGATTCCATCTTTCTCCTATGACAATAGCAATCTCACTTCCAGGCACCCAAACCAATCATGGAAAAGTTGCTAAAGGTGTTTGGATCATTCCAGAGGCATCTGCAATGAACCACTGCAGTGAAATACCAAAGATAAAGTCTGATCATTCAGAAGCCACTCCCCTAACAAGCCCATAGTATCTGCTGAGGGCCACAGCAGTCTCCTAAAAATAGTTGGACTATAATCACCCGCTATCAGCTGTCTCTGCAGATCAGCCTCATAAATACGCAGCCAAAAGAATCCAGAAAAGAGGACATTGTCTGGTGAAAACCAAATATGAGAGAAACAACACTTATAGTTCCTAAAGAAATAAAGGGTTGGAAACTCTAAGTCTGTCTGTACTAACAGAAGGCAGAGACCCTCTAATTACAATTAGAGGGAGTTCAACAACCTGCTGAAACTGAAGCAATAAACTTCTCAGGCTTGGAAGAATTTAATATTTGTTTATCCCACATAAAACTCTGCCTAGTGAAGCTTTAATCTCATACCCTCAGGAAGATGAGCCCAAGGAAGACAGATACTAAGACCAGAGGTTGGCCAAGAAATTTACCACAGAAATCTCTCTTATGTGACCTGAGCACTCACAGGCTTATTTTGGCAGACCTGCAGAGCAGTGCCACCATTGCAATCTGTAATTTCAATAGAAGAATGAAGGATATTAGCCATATATATGATCAGAACCTCATCCATATCCACTGTGATATTGGTTCTTTATGTTTTCTTGTTTTGTTCCTTATTGTTGATATATTATTGATGGGCTTGCTTACTTTCCTTGCTTTTCTTTTTATTCTTTAGTCTAATTTCTTATATTCTTTTTAGTTTTACTATTCTTTTCTGTTACAATTTCTCTGTTTTTCTTTTATGATTTAAGTTGTTATCATCTTTATACCTCCTTTTAGCAGTCTTGTGACTCAAACTGCATATTTTTATCAATACCTGAAAGTACATTTACTAAGTGTTAAACTATTGTATCTAAAACCTCTATGCCACCATAATACTCTTTCAAGGCTGAAGGGAAAAAAAAAAAAAAAAAAAGATATACAGATAGATCCACAAATGCCCAAGACCCAAGAATAAAGAGAAAAAGTAAAGGATAATAATCTATCCCAACACATTCCAAAAATTTCAACTCCCCCACAATAACAACAGAAAATGATATAGCTGAAATATGTGTAAAAGAATTTTTTTTTGTAAATATTTTTTGTTCATTATTTATTTATTTATTTGAAAGTGACAGACAGAGAGAAAGACAGATAGAGGGAGAGAGAGAGAATGGGCGAGCCAGGGCTTCCAGCCACTGCAAACGAACTCCAGACGCATGCGCCCCCTTGCGCATCTGGCTAACGTGGGACCTGGGGAACCGAGCCTCGAACCGGGGTCCTTAGGCTTCATAGGCAAGCGCTTAACCGCTAAGCCATCTCTCCAGCCCTGTGTAAATGAATTTTGAGCTCAATGTCTAAACATAATCAACAGCCATATAGATACCTCAAATATGTAGATGGATAAGCAAAAAAAAAAGTTCAATATCTCAATAAGATAATCTCCAAAGTGAAGAAAATGGTGAATAACTTGGGGTGAAGTCATACAGATGCATAAAAATGAGGAATAAAATGGAAGGGATAGACAATTCAAATAGAAATTATGGAAATAAAAACATTTATTGGTCAAATACAAAGAACATAAGGAATCATGTGCCCAGGGTAGGGTCATGCCTGAGCTGCTGCCTGGAAGCATGTGGTAGTTTTAATGGATGGCCCACAATATATTCAGGATTTAATTTTTTTGTTTATTTTATTTATTTATTTCAGAGCAACAGAGAGAAGGAGAGAGAGAGAGAGAGAGAGAGAGAGAGAGAGAGAGAGAGAGAGGGAGGGAGAGAGAGGGAGAAATAGAGAATCAGTGTGCCAGGGCTTCCAGCCACTGCAAACAAACTCCAGACACCTGCGCCCCCTTGTGCATCTGGCTAACTGGGTCCTGGGGAATTGAGCCTCCAACAGGAGTCCCTAGGCTTCATAGGCAAGCACTTAACTGCTAAGCCATCTCTCCAGCCCATATTCAGGATTTTTTTTGTTTTTGTTTTTGTTTTTCGAGGTAGGGTCTCACTCTGGTCCAGGCTGACCTGGAATTAACTCTGTCATCTCAGGGTGGCCTTGAACTCATGGCAATCCTCCTACCTCTGCCTCCCTAGTGCTGGGATTAAAGGCCTGCACCACCACGCCCGGCTTCATATTCAGGATTTTAATAAAGTTTATAATTTAGATGTGCAGCCACCTAGCTGGAGGAGGTGTTACTGTGGGTGGATCCTAGGGTACAGCCCTAAAGAGTGGGCATGGATGTGGAATTCCATTCTAAAGCTATGCAAAGTGCCTGAGTTTTGCCTGGATTTCCTAAGTGTGTTGTATGGTGTGGGTGTGGCTGTTGGGTTTCAGTATGTAGTTCTTCTCTCTTTCTTTCTTTCTCTTTCCCTCTCCCTCTCCCTCTCCCTCTCCCTCTCCCTCTCCCTCTCCCTCTCCCTCTCCCTCTCCCTCTCCCTCTCCCTCTCCCTCTCCCTCTCCCTCTCCCTCTCCCTCTCTCTCTTTCTCTCTCTCTCTCCTTGGTCCTGATAAATCAGTACAGCTTCTTCTGCCATTATGGATATTACCCTGCTTCAATAAATCCATTCCTCATATAATTGTGCCTGGTCTGGAACTTCATCCCAGTAACCTGATGTTGTCTACTACAGAACTGGTACCAGGAGTGGAGTTAGAGGCGCTGAAACAAAATCTGACTGTGTGGATTTTGGTCTTTTGGGATTTGTGTGCTGCAGGAATTGGAAACTTGTTATTTTCAACTGAAGATGCCTTTTGTGTTGGTAAGGTAACTACTATGGACTATTCTTAAGAGATTATTTAAATGATAATTGCAAAGAAAATTGAATATGTAGGCTTGATATATGAGCTTTCTAAGGGAAGGAAAGAAAGCACAGAACTTTACTGGAATTGTTCTACTGACATAAGACATGATACATACTGTTTCTGTTGCCCATGCCCAGAGTTTGGTCAAAGTTAAATTTTTAATGGATTAATGTGCTTGGCTAATGATATGGGACTGAGAGATTTAAGATTTTAAGTTGGGAAAAGTCAAGCAAGCTTAAAATTTACTGTTACAGAGAATGATTGTTAAAGCTGCTATTGTCAAATGCATTAGCATTTGAAAAAGAATAGCTGTTTTATTTCATCCCTAAGTTAAGAAGGTGGCTGTGTCCTGCACATCTGATGTTGATTTTGGAAAGATGAAAAATTGTGGAGTTATCATGAAGTCCACATGGTTTCATGAGACATTGTTGAGATGGAGCATATTGACAGGATATGATGATCCTTATGAATACACTTGCACATTAGAAGATGGACTATGGTTTGCAGTAGAGACCCAAGGATGGTTAGATGTTGCAGTACTGAACAAGGGCTGCCATGGAGGCTTTTGGCTGGGTATGGAAATTTTCTTTGCCTAATCAGTAAAGCTGGAGGGGAAGAACTGGAAAATCTGGAGACCATCAGTCACTGGTTATATTGGACTTTAACAGCAAAAGTTTGATGTTTTCTTGATGGTTGTTGACTTTACATTATTTTAGATTGTCCCTGTGATGCCACATAGCAGTAGAAAATGTTTACTCTGTGCCCTTATATGTTACAGACATATAATTTGTTTTTATTTTACAGGACTCACAACTAAGAGACAATCTTAAATCACAGATGGTACTTAGGGCTTTGGATCTATGATAAGGTGGGAAAGACTGTTGAATCTGACAATATAACGTATAAAATGGTTATGAATATATTTGTGGCCAGGGGTACAATCTGTTAGTTTGAATTTATGCCCCCAATAATATAAGAATTTTATTAAAGCTTGTAATTTAGAACTGCAGCCACCTCCCTGGAGGCAGTGTCACTATCAGTGGATACTAGGATCCAGCCTTTAGGTGTGGGGATTTTTGGAATTCCAGTCTGAAGATATGCAAAGTGCCTGCGATTTGCTTGGAATTCCTAAGTGTTTTGTTTGATGTGGCTACCCAGTTTTGACTTGTGACTCTTCTCAGACTTGTGAAAGGAGTGCAGCTTCTTCTGCCATTCCCCTACTTCAATAAATCCCTTCCTCCCCCATAAATTCTCCTGGTCTGGAAGTTAATTCTGGCAACCTAAGCCTGTCTACTAATGAGGGAAATCCAGTGAAAGAGAAGCTGGGATAAAGGCCACACTGAATGGCATTGTGAAAAGGGGTTGAGCTCAGGTATCCTGTGTTAAGGGGTAAAGCCATCCCTGGGCAGCTGCCTGGGTGGGAAATACCAGTGAAAGATCAGCTTGATGCATCCAACCAACTCAGATCCTACTTCTCACATTCACCTTCTAAACCTAACTACACCTCCAAACCACCACGAAAAGAAAAAAAAAAAAAAAAAATCTGAAGAAAGGCTGAATTGGAGGGCAACTGTACAGTGATTTTAGCACCTAGAAGAAATGTGGAAGGAATCTCACTCCAAAGCCAGCCAAAAATTAAGTTTGGATGTGAAGTACCCATCTCATTATGAAAGCCATATCTCACCAAATAAGGTCTTACCAAGAATTGCCCAGAAAAGCCACATTAAAAGTAGACCCACTTTAAGCTCAGGCTTACATTTACCCACTGAAATCTAGTGGACAGTCTCCAATCCCACACCCACCTTGATCAAGTTAGAACAGGCTACCCAACACACACTACACAAGAGCTGCTTTTGCTGCTTCTTTAGTGAAACAACTGAACATCAGTTAGGCAGACTCCAACACAAAGCAAACAATGCACAACAAAGGGATCCCCACAATGATTACCTACTTCCACAGTGCAAGCACCAAAGAAACCTTAGATGAAATCCAAGTCACAAGTCACAAAAGTCTAGATTAAAATTTCAACAAACACTTTAAGTGTACTGAATGAAAAAAAAATGAATATATTTCTGTAGAATAGGAAGAAACCAAGCAAAGAGTAATGAAATATGAACTCCAAGAATGGCTGAAAGAAATGGAAGAAAATTGGCAAAAGGAATTCAAAGAAAAAAAATCAATGAATTGGAAGGCTAAATGAATTGGAAAGTGGAAAACAAAAGTAACTCAAAGGAAGGATAAAAAAACTGAAAAATACTCAACAAAACCTTTTCAATAAATCCCAAAGGAAACCAAAGAAAATCAGGAAACAGTATTTCATAGATAGTTTAATGATATCAAAGACAACCAAAAAGGTATCAACAAAAAGCTAAAGGAATTTGAGGAGGACCGACAAGTAAATGAGTTCATGGACCAGTGGAGCAAGCTCAACGAGGATATATCCAAATGTAGGAATGAACTCTAATAGACAATATAAAGGTGAAATCAAGAAATGAAAATGGAATTCAAACAAAAGATGGAGTAACTGAACAAAATCATACCAGAAAATAGAAATGCAATAACCCTCTTAAAAGGTTCCCAAGAAAGCCTCACCAATAGAATAGACAACATGGAAGACAGAAGTTTGGAACTCTAAGGCAATACAGAAGAATTAAAAAAGGACAACACAAACAGTGTCAAGTTTAAAAATGTGAGCAGACAGAACACGAAGGAACTTTGGGACCCCTTAAGAAAACTAAAGGTTTGGATCATTGGCATACAGGAAGGGGAAGAAATAAAGGTCTAAGACATAGAGAATAACTACAAAAAAAAAATATTGAAGGGAAAAATTTCAATCCTACAAAAGAGAGACCAATCCAAATATAAAAAGTGCACAGGACACCAAATAGACAGAACCAGAGAAGAGACAATCCATGACACATAATAATCAAAACACTGGCCTGAAGAGACCACACAGCAGTAATGCACTAGCCTATGAAGCCTAAGGACTAAGGCTCGATTCCCTGGTACCCATGTAAGCCAGATGCACAAGGTGGTGCATGAATCTGGAGTTTGTAGTATCTAGAGCCTCTGGTGTTCACATTCTTTCTCTGTCTGTCTTTCTCTCTCTCCTTGTCTGTATTTCTCTGCTTGCAAATGGTTAAATATTTTTAGAAAATCTAAACACTAAACACAGAAAATAAACACTGTACTAAAAGCTGTTTGAAAAGAGGAGTTCATAACATACACAGATAAGCCCATCAGAATTAAATAAAAATTTTCAATGGAAAGAGTTAAAATCAGAAAACCTTGGAATGGAGTACTTCAAACACTAAAAGACCATGATTGGCAGCCCAAACTACTATAACTAGCAAAACTATCACTCATAATAGAAGATGCAAGAAAGACATTTCACAGTAAAAACTGGCTCTATGTATAGATGAACAACAAACAACCTACAGAGAATACTGCATAGAATACTCCATACTCAGGAGATGAACTAACAGTAACAAGAGGGGAGAAAAATAAATAATCATAACTGCATTGGTCATAAAAGCATAGAAAGACCAAGAAACCACCAAACTTCATAAAACCATCAAAATAACATGGATTAGTTCACTCCTCAAAATTATAACTCTGAACATAAATGGCTCAAATTCCGAATGGATCCACAATTTAACAGGCTGGATCGGAAAGCTGGATCCATCCACTTGCTGTCTATAAGAAGCCCACATTATGATTAAAGACATGCATCTCCTTAAGGGTGAAAAGATGGAGAAAGATTTTCCAAACAAATGAAATCATGAAATAAGCAAGAGTAGTTGTACTTATTTTGGACAAAATTGACTTTAAACCAAGAATAATCAAAAGAGATTAAGAATGCCAGTTCATAATCATCAAAGGAACAATTCAACAAGAAGATATTAAAATCATAAGCTTATATGCACAAAACAAAGGGGCACCTAATTTTATAAAATAAAACTTACTAGACAACAAAAGAGATACAAATCCAAAAACATTAATATTAAGAGATTTTAACACCAAACTCTCATCAATAGATCCTCTGAGCAGAAAATAAACTGAGAAACAATGGAGCTAAACAACACTGTAAATCAAATGGACTAAACAATCATATATAGACCATTACACCCCGAATCTACTGAATACACATTGTTCACAGTAGCTCATGGAACCTTCTCCAAAATAGACCACATAGTTTTGGTATGATGGCTATTTTCATACTATGAATTCTTACAATCCAAGAGCAAGGGAGATCTTTCTATCTTATATAAAATAACTACAGCTACTTGATATTTGACAAAGGCACTAACAATAAAGGCTGGAAAAAAAGATATCATCTTCAACAAATACTGCTGGACAAACTGGATAACCATATGCAGGAAATTGAAACTTGATCCACAAGTCTCACCATGCACAACACTAAAGTCTAAATGGGTCAAAGACCTCAATATAAGACTGGAAACACTGTTACTACTGGAAGAAAAGAGGAAGAACTTTCCATGATATAAGAATGGAAAAAGACTTCCTGAACCAAACTCCAGTAGCATAGGATCTTAAGCAATCACTCAACCAATGGGATCACATGAAGCAGAAAAGTTTCTTCACAGCCAAACATACAATAAGTAGATCCAATAGATTACCCACAGAATGGGAGAAAATATCTGCTGAATATCCAACTGACAGAGGCCTACTGTCTAGAATCTACAAAGAAGTCAAAAACCTAAACAATGAAAAGTCAAACAGCCCACTCACAAAATGGGGCAAAAAAACTGGACAGGCAGTTCTCAGAGGAAGAAATAAAAATGGCAAACACACACTTAAGAAAATGTTCATCATCCCTAATCATCAGGGAAATACAAATTAAAACAGCTGTGAGATTTCACCTTACCCAAGTAATGATAGAGAATATCAAAAAAAATAAATCAAAATAAATGCTGGTGAGGATGTGGAGAAACAGGAATGCTCATCCACTATTGGTGGAAAGGTAAGATGGTACAACCACTTCGGAAAGCAATATGGAGACACCTAACAAAGTTGACTATAGAATTATCAACAGATCCATTTATTACCTTACTGGGCATGTATCCTAAAAGCTCCATCCCTCAGTTCAGAGAGATTTGCTCAACTGTATTTATAGCTTCTCAATTTGTAATAGCAAAGAGCTGGAATCCACCCAGATGTCCATCATTAGATGAATGGATAACTAAGATGTGGTATATCTACAAGATGGAATCTTCCTCAGTTTCTTTCCTCAGAATATTTATGTTTTCTCTGAGCAGGTCGTTCACTTCCTTGGTCAATGATATTCCAAGGTATTTAATTTTCTATGGCAATTGAAAACAGGTTAGTATTGCTTGTCTCTTTTTTCATGTTTATCTTTGTTGTGGGAAGTCTGCTGAATTTTGTGTATTAATTTTGTTTCCTGACACTTTACTGAAAGAATTTATGTTTTAGAAGTTTTTGCTGAAGTCTTTTTAGTCACTTATATATAAAATCATGTCATATCCAAGTAGAGCTAATTTGAGTTCCTCCTTACAAATTTGTATCCTTTTATTTTTCTCTTTTGTCATATTGTTTGAGCTAACATTTCAAGTAGTATGCTGAAAAGCAATGGTGTTTCAGTCAGTTTCACATTGCTGGCAAAAATCATGCAACCAAGAACAGCTTTAGTGAACAAAAAGCTTTTATTTTTTTTTTTTTTTTCCCCCAGCTTACAGGCTTGAGGGCAGCATCCTGATGGCAGGGGAAAATGATGATATGAGCAGAGGGTGGCTATTATCCCCTGGCCAACATAAGGTGGACAATGGAAATAGGAAAGGGTGCCAAACAAGGGGAAACGGGCTATAATACCCATAAGCCCGCCCTCCAAAATACGCTGCCTACAGGAGGCATTAATTCACAAATCTAGATCAGCTGAGAAACTAGCATTCAGAACACCCAAGTTTATGGGAGGCATTTGAATCAAACCACCACATTCCTCCCCTGGCCTGTATAAACTGCTAACTATCCATGATGTAAAATGCAATGCATTCATTCCAACTTTAACAGTCCCCATAGTTTTTATCAATTTCAATATGTTCAAACAATGCCATAGTGAAAGATCTTTTAATTGAACCATAAAACCTTGGCCTAAGAGATGTCTTGCAGTGTTGTATTTTTGAAGGTCTTTTCTACATCTATTTAAATAATCATGTGATTCTTGTGTTTAAGTTTATTTATATGGTAAAATACATTAATCAATAGCTGTCTGTTGAACCACTCTTGTACCCAGGGATATAAATCTACTTGATGGAGGTGAATGATGCTTTTGATGTCTTCTTAAATTTAGTTTACCAGAATTTTATTGAACTTTTATGCATCTAAGTGCATTAGGGATAATGATCTATAATTTTCTATTTTTGTTGGGTCTCTGTCTTGATTAGGTATTAGAAAACACTGGCTTCATATAAGGAGTTTGGAAACATTCCCTATTTTTCAATTGTGTAAATGTTTTGAGGAGAAATGGTTTTAGTTCTTGGATGAAGGTTGGGTAGAACTCAGCAGAGAATCCATCAGGGCTTGGAATTTGTTGATGGGAGATTTTTAAATAATTTTCCACTTCACTGGAAGTAACAGGTTTGCTTAGGAAGTCTAATAGTTCTGGATTCAGTTTTGGAAGGTGTACGAACAAGGATTTGATTCATCTCTTCCAGGATTTCGAATTTGGTGGTATAAAATCTTTGAAATATATTCTGATGATTCTTTCAATTTCACAGGTGCTGCTTATGATATCTCCATTTTCATTTCTAAACTTGGTGGTTTGCATCTTCTTTTGATAATATTGGCCAGTGGTTTATCAATCTTGTTTATTTTATTATTTTTTTTTTTAAGAAATAGCTCTTTGATTCATCAAACTTTAAAATTTTGTTTTCTTTCTTTTTTTGCAGTTAATTGGTTTCTGCTTAAAGTCTTTTTGTCTTCCTAGTGCTTTCAAATGTAAATTTTTTCTTTGAGAGATCTCTGTTTTTGTAATGTAGGCATTTAGTGTTCCATCTTATATATACCTTCATGTGTAACATAAGTTTAAGTATGTTGTGCTTCCTTTGTCATTCAGTTTCACAAATTTATGAATTCTTTTCTGTTGAATTTCTTCAACAAGTCATTCATTTTTTAAAATTTTATTCTGTTTATTTTTATTTATTTATTTGAGAGTGACAGAGAGAGAAAGAAGGAGAGAGAGAGAGAGAGAGGGAGGGAGAGAATGAGCACATTAGGGCCTCCAGCCACTGTGAATGAACTCCAGATGTATGCACCCCTTGTGCATCTGGCTAATGTGGGTCCTGGGGAACCAAACCTTGATCTGGGGTGCTTAGACTTCACAGGCAAGTGCTTAACCCCTAATCCATCTCTCCAGCCCAAGTCATTCATTTTTTAATTCTCAGTTATTTGGTCTCCAGGAGTCACTGTGTTTTCTGTTGTCACTATTGTTGTTGTTTAGTTTAATGCTGAACTGGAAGCAACACATCAAAAATCCAACAGTCACATAAATGAAATTGAACAGAATGATTGCTTAGAGCTCCAGCTTTTGTCTCTAGGCTTAACTTAATTGAATAAATCCAGAGAAGCCTCAAAAGAGGTATCAATTAACTGAACTGAGTCAACAAATAGTGGATATCAATAACCAGCTTATTAAGCATAATTAAGCCATAATCAAATGCAAGAAATAATTTAAAAAATCATCCAGAAAATCAGACATAAACCTGAAATTGTACCTCAAAATAGATGAAAATGATGCAAAATTACACAACAGAAAACAAAAATGAAATACAGCTTTTAAAAACCTCTCTAGAACCCCTCACTAACAGAGCGACTCATGTGGAATACAGAATCTCTGAGTTAGAAGACAAAAGAAAGTTTTGGGGAGTCAAAAAACTACTGAGTTAAAAAATATCATGTCAATAGGATAAAAGGTAATTGTGGGAGACCCTAGAATGATCAAGCATCCAGATCATGAGTATACCAAAGGGGGAATAAATTCAAGGCAGAGGGATGGAGAAGATATTCAACAAAATTATTGAATAAAATTTTCCCAATTTCTCAAAGGAGAGGCTCATCCAGCTATAAGAAGCTCACACCAAACAGACAGAATGGAAGAATATACTCTCCCAGACAAATAAGAGGTAAAGCACAGGAAACAAAGAGAGTGTGCTAAAGGCAGTAAAATAGAAACAACTTACTACATAGAAAGGCAATTCCATCAGAATTACCTCAGATTTCTCAATGGAAACCATGAAAGCCAGAAGGGCCTGGAATGGAACACTTCAAAGTCTAAAAATATTACAATCTACAAACCTAAACCACTCTATCCAGCAAAAGTATCCCTCAAAAAGACACAAGTTAGCAGGGAGGAACAAAGAAATTGACCTTTCTTTCTGCTATCTTCAAGAAACCCACTATAACACTAAAGACAGACACCACCTCAGGGTGACAGGATGGAAAATGATATTCCAAGAAAATAGAAACATGAAAGAAGCTGGCATTGCTATACTAATATCTGATAAAGTAGACTTCAAACAAAAATTAATCAAAATGGACAAAGAAGGCCACTTGTTATTCACTAAGGAAATGACCCAACATGAGGACATTACAATCATAAGTCTAGGTGCACCAAACACAGGTGCACCACAGTTTATAAAAGTAAAACCTACTTGACAAAAACAAGTAAATAAACACCAACATCTTCATTTTTATTTATTTATTTATTTGAGAGCAACAGACACAGAGAAAAAGACAGATAGAGGGAGAGAGAGAGAGAGAATGGGCACGCCAGGGCTTCCAGCCTCTGCAAACGAACTCCAGATGCATGCGCCCCCTTGTGCATCTGGCTAATGTGGGACCTGGAACCGAGCCTTGAACCAGGGTCCATAGGCTTCACAGGCAAGCGCTTAACCACTAAGCCATCTCTCCAGCCCCAATAAGGATAGCCAACATCAAAAAATCAAATGAAAATAAATGCTGGTCAGGATGTGGAGAAGCAGGAACACTTATCCACTGTTGGTGGGAATGTAGGATAGTACAACCACTTCGGAAAGCAATATGGAAACTCCTGACAAATCTGACTATAGAGATACCAACAGACCCAGTTATTCCCTTACTGGACATCTACCCTAAAACCTTCAAACCACAGGCCAGAGGGATATGCTCAACCATGTTTGTA
The DNA here is from genome assembly GCF_020740685.1 of Jaculus jaculus. Classification (NCBI taxonomy): domain Eukaryota; kingdom Metazoa; phylum Chordata; class Mammalia; order Rodentia; family Dipodidae; genus Jaculus; species Jaculus jaculus. The sequence continues at coordinate 198,895,348 of NC_059102.1, read as the reverse complement.
GCTGCTCAATTCGTATAGCTAAGAGCTGGAATCAATCTAGATGTCTATCACTAGAAGAATGGATAACTAAGATGTGGTATATATACACAATGGAATTCTATACAGCAGTAAGAAAAAAATGACACAAAGAAATTTGAGGTATAATGGTTGAACCTGGAATAGGTCATTCTCTGTGAACTTACCCAACCACAAAAAAAAAAAAAAAAAAAAAAATCACCACATAGTCTCATTCATCTACAGCACCTACCTGAATCTACCCAAGATACCTTACATACACAGCAAGCATTTCATGGACTAGACACTAGGAGGGATGGGGAGGGAGTGGAGGGCATAGAAGGGGTGGGAAACACTAATCTAGACCCAAACATCAATGGTACCATAAAAATCTACTTCCTAAAAGGTAGACCAAATGGCTGAACTTTCACCAGGCCCTTACAGGAAACACCTGAACTGCAAGACACTGGAGAGGGTAAGATCAAGTCTAACCTAAGTCCTCCTCATTTTCCCTCCCTCCCTCCCTCTTTCTCTCCCTCTCTCTCTCTCTCTCTTACCTCTCTAACTCCTATATATTAGTTACCTTTTCCCCTCATTTTCTTAGGGGGCACTGACCTGTAACTCCCAGTACCAGCATGGGGCTATCACCCACAATGAGCTTTTGATCAGAGAAACCTAAAGGTTTTCTAAAAGAATGACAGATTTTTGTCAGAGTACTTCATTACCCACCAAAGTTAGTGGTAAGACCCTATTGCTGAAGACACCATATGCAGCTGACACACAAAATGGAATGGCATGGCTGGAAGCCAGCAGAGAGTCAGTCCCCAGACAGGTAGCATGTCTAGTGCCAGAAGGTGCTACATGGGTGACTGGGGGAAATGACCAATATCTTTCCAAGCTACTCATGGTCCAACCTATGTAGCATCAAATAACCTGTTGTGGTGCCCACACAAGTGCAATAGTGGCACACAGCCATGGTGGGGAACCAACTGCTCTTGATGTGTCTAACTGATCTCCTCAGTGGTACAAGACCCATATCTGGAGCTGGGAAATAAGTCAGAACCATATCCAAACATAAGCCCACTCTCCAATATCAAGTTACCATCAATCATGGGGTATAAGAGGGCCTACACCTATTAAACTCTCTATTTAAAAAGTAAGGGTTATCTCATTTGTCCTGGTGCTAACTTACTCTTCATTGGAGAATCTGTTTCCCTTTTTAGATACATGCAGATCCTAAGAAGAGAGCCACCCCATCATATCTCAAAAGGGCCCTGAGTGAAACGAAGGAAAATTGGCGAAACAAGCAATGGTGCTATTTTCCTGATGAACTGCATACCAGCACAAGGGGGAAGGAGACCAACACAGACAAACATCAATGCCTACCAAATCAGAGAGCCACATCCTCTGAGGCCCCCAACACCTCATCACTGAAGCAGACCAAAAATGAACCCAACATGGGTCAGGGACATTTTGCGGAAGAGGGGGCAGAAAGAATGTCAGAGCCACATGTTGGGTCATGATATACAGCGACATTTATCATACCAATAACTGTTGGCTAACCCCACAATACAAGACCTATATACCTCAACAAAGAGGTTACAATTGGGAGGGGGTAGGTCATGGAGGAACCTAGTAATGGTACTAAACTGCCTTTACTTGCAGAATAGAGAACTAATTTTAAAAAAAGTCCAGCATCATTTATCACAGGATAAAATAAAAAATGATCTCAAAATTTATATGAAGTGGCAACAGGCCTTGGATATCAAAACATATCCTCAGCTAAAGAAACGCCTCTGGAGGTGTCATTATACACAATCTAAAGCTATACTACAATGCCATGGTAACAAAAGTATATGATACTGACATAAAAACAAAAATGTAGATCAATGTAACAAAATGGAAGACATGGACCTTAGGTCAAACAGCTACAACTTCTTGATGTTTGACAATGGTGCCTTCTCTCTAGACTGGGAAAAAGACAGCAGATTCAACAAATTGGATAAGCACATGTAGCAAAATGAAACTAGACCCACTCATCTCACCATAAACAAAAATCAACTACAAATGGATTAAAAACTTCACAATATTCTCCTAACCAAGAGCATGGAGATCCTGGCTGACATTGAGAAGAAAGCCAGTCCCCACATAGTTAGGCTGTACAAAGCACTACATGAGGTACTAGTAGAAAGTGGACAAAATATTCTGAACAACCAGAGGTCTAAGTTACTCAGAAGTAAACACACTGACTGGATATAGACAGCAGTACAACAGTGCCACACAGCCTCAGTGGGTAGCCAATAACTATCTGATTGGCTAAGAGACCCAATCATTATAAAGGAAATTATATCTGAAACTGGGAACCAGATCAGAATCCTATGGAGACAAAGATTATATTCTCCAGTGTCAAGCTCTCACTAGTCTTTAGCTAAAAGTGTGGTTATATACATTAATTTATTCCTAAATTAATAAGGCATATCTCCTTTAAACTATGCTGACTTCACTCTTCATTGGAGAATCTATTCTTCTTTTTCAGAAGGTATCGATACCCAGGGAGATAAACTCCCCTTACAATTCAACAAAGCCACAGCTGAAACCACAGAGATTGGAGAAATGAGTGAGTGCTGCTTCCATTCCAAACCTGATAATCAGTGCCAGGGTGTAGGAGACAGATACTGAGGATATTCAACACCTACCAAGGCATATATCCAGAGGCTCCTATGAGCTCATCACTTAAGGAGATTTAAACTCACCCACCATGGCTCAAAGGAATTTGCAGAAGAGAGGGCAGAAAGTTGTAAGAGCCACAGGTTGTAATATCCTGCCCAGAGGCATTCCCTGTCCCCCATAATAACTCATTGTTGCTCCCATGACCCCATGAAGAATATCTATAACCCCACTTAGCAGAGTTCCCAACAGAATGGGGGCAGGAAAAAGGGAAAAGAGGGTACTAACATGTGACATATCCATACAAAATATGCTAATAATAATAACATATTTTTTAAAAAGTCCTTCAATGAGACCTCAAATTCTTTATATGTTGGAAGAAAATATAGGAGAAAGTCTCTATAATATAGGACTGGTGAAAGACTTCCTCAACAAAACCCAAGTAACCCAGGAATTAAATGATCCCTCACCCAATGGGATCTCAAGAGGCTACAAACTTTTACACTCACATACATAACTTAAGCAGAGCCAATAGATTACCCATAGAATACAAGACAATTTTCACTAGCTATACAAGTGACAGAGGCCTAATAACTAGAATCTACAAAGAACTCAAAAAAGAGAAAAAGAAAAGAAAAACCTGAACAATTAAAAATACAAACAACCATCTCAAAAATAAGACAGAAAATGACTGAAGAGTTATCAGAGGCTGGAATGCAAACAGCTAACCTACACTTAAGAAAATGTTCAACATCTCTAACCATCAGGAAAGTGCAAATTAAACAATTACAAGATTCCATTTAACCCCAGTAAGGATGGTAATCATTAAAAAGTCAAATGACAACAAATGTTGGTGAGGATGTGGGGAAAAAGGGACCCTCATACACTATTGATGGGAATGCAAAATTATATAACCACTATGAAAATCAATATGGAGATTCCTGAAAATATGAATATGGACTACCATCAGACACAGTAGTTACCTTACTGGGCATTTATCCTATAGGCTCCATACTTAACTGCTAAGCTATTTGCTCAACCAAGTTTATTGCTGCTCAGTTCATAATAACTAAGAACCTGAATTTTGGACAAATGGATAATGAAGTTGTGGTGTGTATACACAATGAAATTCTACTCAACAGTTACAAACAGTGATACCATAAAAAATATGTAAGAAAATGAATGGACTTAGAACAGATCATACTCAGCAAAAACACAAAATCACAAAAAGAAAAAACAAACAAACAAACAAACAAACAAAAAACACAGCATGTTCTCAGTCATCTGCAGGTCCTAAGCTGAATCAGCTTGGTTGCTGGATAGGTAACTTCAGGCCAGACAATAGGGATAGAAGTGTTGGGCGGGGGGGGGGGGGGGATAAGAAGGTGGGGAAACCAACACAAAACTAAACTAAAATGAACTGGTAGAATAGAAACTACTCCTTATATGGGCACTGCCCCAAAAGAAGGGCCCTGGAGAAGGTGGTATGAGGCCTAACTTTAGAAAGTTTGACTCTGACCTATAACTTGCAGCTCTAGAACTAGATGCTTATCCTCATTGGACTGTTGATTGTGGAGAACTTCAAGGTCCTCCAAAAGGCAGGAGTCTGTCAAAAACTTGGTTACCCACCTGAGGTAAGACCCTATTTCTGAAGGTATCACATGCTGTTGGCACAGAGCATGGAGAGACCTGAACAGAATTCAGAAGAGAGAAAGTCTCCATACAGTTAGCCCATCTAATGCTGGAATGTGCTACATGAGCTACTGGCAAAAGTGGCCAAGAAAGTTGTGAGCAAGTGGTGGTCCAAGCTACTCAGAAGCAACCAGCCTGACATGAAATATATACCAGTGTAATGATAGCACATAGCCTTAGTAGGTAATCAATGGCTTTCTGATTGAATAAGAGATCTACCCAATGGAAAGAAACCGTATCTGGAACTGGAAAGAGGGGTTACATCCATCAAACTCCCCCTATGTTAATAATGTTTATCCATGTTAACCTATGCTGTCTTATTTTCCATTGGACAATCTAATTTTCATTTTCAGAAGGTAGTGATACATGAGTAGATAAACCACCACTCTCATCTTAGTGAAAGTCTAGGTGAAGCCCCAAAGAAATTTGGGATACAGGCAAGGGTGCTGCTCTTTTGGTGAGCCTGACAAGCATCACCAGGGTGAAGGAGATAAATGGTAAGGATACTAAAGTCACTTCAAAGCAGAAATTCAGAGGCTTCTAATAGGTCATCACTAAAGTGGATTTAAAACACACCCACCAATGCTCAGGTAATTTTTGGAAGAGGAAGCAGTAAGATTGCAAGAGCCACCCTTTGGGATGTCATGTCCAGAGACACTGTCTTCCCAGAATAACTGCTTCTCCTACAAAACATAGCACACAACCACACTGGGAATACCAGAAATCCTACTGAGGAGAAGCCCTGTGGAGTGGGGACTGGGGGAGGAAAACTATGGTAAAAATACAGGATTTATCCATACAAAGTATGTTCATAATAATAATAGTAATGTTAAAATAAATCAGAAACAAAAAGAAAATTGTTGGGAGCTGTAGCTGCTCTTTGACCATGAGAACTGAAGCCGTTTTTGGATCTCCGGGCACAGAGTCCTTATCGTATGGCCTTGGCAAACAGTCTTCAGACACAGAGGCATTTGTGGATCAGACTTTAGGCATGTAGGTACTGTCTAGAAAGTTTTATTTTCTGTATATAAGCTTGTGCTTGCCTGAATAAATCTGAGACCTTGATCAGAATATAGACTTGGTCTCTTTCTTTGTGTCTCTTGTCTCCCATCCAGGTTACTTTCCCCTCACGTCCTTGTTTAACTCCCTGCTGGCCAGGGCAGAAAATAAACTATAAAGCCATAGTAACTAAAACATCATGGTACTGGCACAAAAATAGACCAGATCAGTAGGGTGGAATAGAAAATTCATCTCTAATTCCAAGCAGAAGTATCTAATTCATCTTTGAAAAGGGGGACAAAAGAGAAAACAGTATCTTTTTTAATATTTATTTTTATTTATTTATTTAACAGAGAAAGAGGGAGAAGGGCAGGGGGGAATGGGCATGCCAGGGCCTCCAGCCACTACAAACAAGCTCCAGATGTGTGCACCCCCTTGTGCATCTGTATAATTTGGGTCCTGGGGAATCAAACATGGGTCCTTTGGCTTTGTAGGCAAACACCTTAACAACTATACCATCCCTCCAGACCAAAAAGACAGTATCTTTAACAGATGGTGTAGGGTAAATTGGATAGCCATATGTAGAAGAATGAAATTAGTCTCAGTTCTTTCAATCTGTACAACTCTGAATGGATTAAAAACTTCAATATAATACCTGAACCTATAAAACACCTAGAAGGAAAAATGGAGTGCACTCTACAATTTAGCTGTAGGGAAAGATTTCCTGAATAAGACCCCAGTAGTACAAGGATTTAGATCAACACTAAACCACTCCAACCTCTTGAACCTGAAAAGCTACTGTACAGACATGCATACCATTAGAGATAATAGACAATCCACAGAATGGGCTAAAATCTTTGCTAGTTATACCTCTGGCAAAGGTTTAGTATCTAAAGTCTACAAAGAATTCAAAAAACTAAGCAATAAAAAATAAAATAACCCACCAAAAACTGGAATAGAGATTTCTCAAAGTAAGAAATATAAATGTGGCTGGAGAGATTGCTTAGTGGTTATGGTGCTTGTTTGTGAAGCCTAAGGAACCAGGTTTGATCCTCCAGGCCCCAAGTTAGCCAGATGCACAAGGTGGTACATGCATCTGGAACTCATTTGCAGTAGCTAGAGGCTGTCGTGTGCCCATCCTTTCTCTCTCTTTCTCTCCCTCTCTCCGTCTCAAATAAAAATAAATTAATTCAAAAAAGAAATACAAATGTCCATTACACATCTTTTATCATCAGAGAAATGCAAATGAAAACAACTCTGAGTTTCCATCTCACTCTAGTCAGGATGGTATTCATCAACAGGTCAACTGACAATAAATCCTGGTGAGCCTGTGGGAAAGGTGGAATACTTACCCACTGCTGAAAGAAGTGCACACTTGTACAATCACTATAGAAATCAGTATGAAGACTTCTGAAAAAGTTTAAATAGAACTACCACTTGATCTGGCAATACCACTTCAGAGCATTATGCCGTTTACAACAGAAATACTTGCTCAACCCTGTTTGTGGATGCTCTATTCATAATAGCTAGGAATCAAAATCAGCCTAGATGACCATCAAAGTATGAATGAATAATGAAGGTGTGGTGATATGCGCAATGAAATTCTACTCATTGGTAAGAAAAAAATGAACTAATACAATTTACAGGCAAGGATATAGTTGGAAAAAAAATCATTGTAAGTGAGGTCACAAAGGCACAGAAAGACAAATGCCACATGTGCTCTCATTTGTGACTCCTATTTGGGATCAATTATAGATGAGTGCAAATGGTAGTCAGCACAAGAAGTGTGGGCATAAAACTAGATGAGACCAGTAGAGAGAAGAATTATGGAGAGAGGAGGAGTTATTTGACAAGTTAGGGGAGAGCAGAATATGGCAGGTGGGGTTCTTGGAAGGATAGGAGGTAGGAAGAATGGTGAGGCAATTGCATAAAAGCTAAGAAAACGTAAGTCAGTCCCATAGAAGTCATAATTCTTACTATAATGCTACAAGTTCTAACCACCAATAAAGATGGCAGTAGGACAGTCGAAACAGAATGTGGAAAAATTGCAACCTTCTTAAAACAATGGACTTAGCCTGGTAGTTCCCAGACCAGAGTAGGGTTGCCCCTCGTGCTGTGAACTATTGATCAGGGAGATCCAGGAGTTCCCCCAAACAATGTAGGCCATTTCCAAAACAATTGATCACCCACCATAGCTAACAGGTAAGCCCATATTGCTGAGGACACTTCAGGCCATAGTCTTGGTACATCAAATTACCACTCTGGAACTAAAAACTAAACAAACTCCCTCGTAGCTAATCTTTATAATGCGGCTAAGTACTATGGGAACTGCTGGAGGAAAATGATCACTAGCAGTATGAATAAGCAGAAGACCCTACAGACTATGAAATCAACCAGATGAACAAGAAGTACACTTGTGCAATAGTGGCACAGAGCCTCTATCGGTAACCAAATGTTCTCTGATTGGACATGAGGCTCACACAGTGGAAAAGAAATCATATGTGGTACTGGAAATCAAGTCACATTGCCATAATCAGAAAATTCATACTTCAGAATGAATCTCCCACTGTTCTTTGAAGAAGGGTGGAATTACATAACAAAAGTCTCTCTAACTTTGCATACCACCTTGAACCCAAGCTGCTGTCACCATTTGTTGGAGAATCTGCTTTATTCTATAAATGGCACAGAAATGGAGGAGAAAATGATCAATATTTTTAAGAACTTGGGTAAAATTTTGAAACAAAACATCAGAATACATGATATAGATAAAACTATGGTGATGTCTCAAGTTAAAAATAGTCCTCTCTGATAATTTGAGAAATGTCCCCAAGTATATTCAGGAGTTTTGTTAAAGTTTCTTAGATTTCCAGCTACCTGGCTGAAGAAGATGTCATTGAATGGATCTTAGGGTTCACCCTAAGGTGTGATTGTGGGTTTAGAATTCCTGTCTAATGATATGAAAAGTGCCTGAGTTCTGCCTGGAGTTCCTTCAGTGTGCTGTGTGGTGCTGCTTTTGGGCTTTGCCTTGTGGCACTCTCTGTCTCTCCCCCCACCTTGGTCCTTTAAGAGGGAGTCAACTTCTTATGCAATTATTGAACTTCCCCTGGATCTCTAATCTTCAATAAATATCCCTCCATCCATAACTGTGTCTGGCTTGGAAGTTCTTCTCTGCAACCTAAAGTTGTTTGCTACAGTTTAAGAAATTGGAAAAAAAATTGAGACCAAATTTCAGAATACATGGTGTAGCAGACAGCTCCAGGTTCAATGAGATGAAATTCCAGACCATGCATAATTATGTAAGAAGGGATTTATTGAATATTACTGATTGAGGGGAAGTTCCATAATGGCAGAAGAAGCTGATCTGCTTTTCCAGGACCAAGCAGAGAGAGTGGAAGCACCAGCCAAAAGCCACACAGCACAGCACACTTCAGGGACTCTGGCACACTTTGCATATCTTTAGACTGACATCTCAAACCCACCACCACACCTTAAGACCCACCCAGTCAAACTGCCTCCAGCCAGGTGGCTGCAGATGCAAACTACAAAGTAATAAAACACTGACTATATTGGGACCATCTGTTCAAACTACCACACATGGTATAGATAAAAGTATGGTGTTTTCTCAAAAGTTAGCAATAGACCCCTGTATGTAACCCAGCTACATCACTCCTGGCCATATATCCCATTAACTTCACATTCTACCACAGCGATATTTATTTTTATTGTATTCCTATTTACAATAGCTAAGAATTGGAATCTGACATGATCCCCATCAATAAATTAGTATGAATCTAATATAACAAATTTTGAAAAGTGATGAAAATGTGGTACATGTACACTGTACAACTCTATGCAATAGTAAAACAAATTGAAATTACTAAACTTGTAAAATAATGAATAGATTTTAAAAGAACCATATGAAGTGAAGTGACTCAAACTCAAAAACCTCATGTTCTCTCTGGTATGCATGGCTAAGCAAGTAATGTAGGTACAACATGTATAACATATATTTATGTATTAATTATGAATTTTAAGTATGAACTAAACACAGAACAGTAAACAAAAGTGAATAAAAAGAGTTGATCTGGAAAAAAGGAAAAAGAGCGAAAAGTACATGTGATGCAAGATATAGGAGAGTTGGGAAGATATCTAAATCTCTGTATGCCGGTTAATAACATATTAAAAGTACATATGTAATATATACCTATATATCCAATATTTAGTGATAAAATCAATAAGATCTATGCTTTGGATGGGGTAATCAACATGATGCTTTGCTAAGACATTTCAAGCTTATAGAATTATACACATTGTATCATATAAATATGTATCCCAGGTAATATGTGTGCAATTATTTTTAAAAAGTAATACTCCCATTCTGTGGGTATTCTATTGGCTTTGCTTATTCTATGCTTGTCTGTAAAGAAACTCTTCAGTATCATATGATCCCATTGGTTGAGTGACTGTTTAGGAACGTGAGCCACTGAGGTTTTGTTCAGGTAGTCTTTTTTCCATTGCTATATCATGGAAAGTACTTCCTAAATTTTCTTCCAGTAATATTCAAGTTTCTGGTCTTATGTTGAGGTCTTTGATCCATTTGGATTTGAGTGTAATGCATGGTTAAATGTGTGGATCAAGTTTTAGTTTCCTGCATGTGGTTATCCAGTTTGTCCAGCAACATTTGCTGAAGATGCTATCTTTTTTCCAGCCTATATTGTTCGGGCCTTTGTCGAATATCAAGTAGCTATAGTTGGTTGACCCAAAATCCGGGTCCTAAGTCTATTCCATTGGTATATACTCCTGTTTTTATGCCAGTACCATGCTGTTTTTATTACTATGGCTTTGTAGTATAGCTTTAGATCAGGTATGGTGATACCACCAGAGGTATTTCTTTTGCTGAGGATATGTTTGGATATACGAGGCCTTCTGTCTTTCCATATGAAATTTGAGATCATTTTTTCTATCTCTGTGAAGAACACTGTAGGGATTTTAATTGGAATTGTGTTAAATCTATATATTGCCTTTGGTAGGATTGTCATCTTCACAATGTTTATTCTGCCTATCCAGGAGCATGGGAGGACATTCCATCTTCTCAAGTCCTCCTTAATTTCTTTTTTTGAGAGTTTTTATATTTTTGTTGTATAGATCTTTTACTTCCTTGGTTAATGTTATTCCAAGGTATTTTATTTTATTTATTTTCTGTTTTTTGCTATTGAAAATGGGACTATGTCCCCTTATTTCTTTTTCTGTATCTTTTTCATTTGCATACAGAAATGCTACCAATTTTTGTGCATTGATTTTGTATCGTGCTACTTTACTATAGGAGTTAATCACCTTCAGGAGTTTTGGGATGGAGTCTCTCGGGTCTCTTACATATACAAATATGTCATCAGTGAATAGAGCTAACTTAACTTCTTCCTTTCTAAATTGTATCCCTTTTATTTCCTTCTTCTGTCTTATTGCTTGAGCTAGGACTTCCAGAACTATATTGAAAATAAGAGGTGAGAGAGGACATCCCTGTCTTGTTCCTGATCTTAATGGGAATTCCTCCAGTCTCTCTCCATTAAGTATTATTTGGGCCTTTGTAGCTTTGTATATCGCCTTTATTATATTAAGATGTGAACCAGCCATGCCGATTCTCTCCAATGTTTTGATCATGAAGTGATGTTGTAACTGTCAAAGGCCTTTTCTGCATCTATTGAAATGATCATGTGGTTTTTATGTTTAAGCTTGTTTATGTAGTGTATTACATTGACAGATATCTGTATGTTGAACCACCCTTGTGTTCTTGGGATAAATCCCACTTGGTCAAGGTGGATAATGCTTTTGATGTGTTGTTGGATTCTGTTTGTGAGTATTTTGTTCAGGAACTTTGCATCTATGTTCATTAGGGAAATAGTCCAGTAGTTTCCTTTTCTTGTGGCATCTTTGCCTAGTTTGGGGATTAGGGTGATACTAGCTTCATAGAAGGAGTTGAGTAGCTTTGCCTGTTCTTCAATTGTGTGGCACAGTTTTAAAAAGATTGGTTTGAGTTCTTCCATGAAGGTTTGATAAAATTCAGCTGGGAATCCATCTGGTCCTGGACTCTTCTTTTTGGGTAGGTTTTTTATTACTTTTTCAATCTCCATGAGTGTGATGGGTTCATTGAGGTGATTAATCTGCTCTGAGTTTAGCTTTGGTAGATGATATGCATCCAGGAATTTATCAATCTCCTCCACATTTTCCAGTTTTGTGGAGTAGAGGTTTTTGAAACAAGTCCTGATGATTCTCCCAATTACACTTATTTCTGTTGGGATTTCTCCTTTTTCATTTTGAATTCTGTTAATTTGGAGCCTCTCCTTTTTTTGTTCGATCAAATTGTTCAGAGGTTTCTCAATCTTTGCGTGTTATCCAACTGATAGAGGTCTAATCTCTAGAATCTACAAAGAACTCAACATTCTAAACAATAAGAAGACAAACACCCCACTCACAAAATGGGGCACCGAGTTGAACACCAGTTCACAGAGGAAGAATAACAAATGGCAAACACAAACTTAAGAAAATGTTCATAATCCATAATCATCAGAGAAATGCAAATTAAAACAACTATGGGATTCCACCTTACCCCAATAAGGATAGCCAACATCAAAAAATCAAATGAAAATAAATGCTGGTGAGGATGTGGAGAAGCAGGAACACTCATTCACTGTTGGTGGGAATGTAGCATCGTACAACCACTTTGGAAAGCAATATGGAGACTCCTGAAAAAGCTGACTATAGAGATACCGACAGACCCAGTTATACCCTTACTGGGCATCTACCCTAAAACCTTCAAATCACAGGCCAGAGGGATATGCTCAACCATGTGTGTAGTGGCTCAATTCATAATAGCTAAAAGCTGGAATCAACCCAGATGTTCATCACTAGAAGAATGGATAACAAAGATGTGGTATATCTACACAATGGAATTCTATACAGCAGTAAGAAAAAATGACACAAAGAAATTTGAGGAAAACTGGTTGAGCCTAGCACAGGTCATTCTCAGTGAACTTACCCAATCACAGGAAAAAAAAGTGACACATAGTCTCACTCATCTAAAACACCTAACCTAATTCTACCCAAGATACCTTACATACCCAGAAAGCACCTCATGGACTAGACACTAGATGAATGGGGAGGGAGAGGAGGGCATTGAAGGGGTGGGAAACACTAATCTGGACCCAAACGACAATGGTACCATAAAATTCTACTTCCTAAAAGGCAGACCAAATGGCTGAAACTTCACTAGACCCTTACAGGAAACACCTGAACCACAAGACACTGGAGAGGGTAGGATCAAGACTAACCTAAATCTTCTACATCTTCCCTCCCTCCCTCTTCCCCTCTCCACCCTCTCTCTCTCCTCTCTAACTCTTGTATATTAGTTATGTTTTTCCTCAATTTCTTAGTGGGCACTGACCTGTAACCCCCCACTACCAGTATGGGGCTATCATCCACAATGAGCTTTTGATCAGAGAAACCTACAAGGTTTCCTAAAACAATGACAGACTTTTGTCATAGTACTTGATGACCCACCAAAGGTCAGTGGTAAGACACTATTGCTGAAGACTCCATATGCAACTGATACGTAAAATGGAATGGCATGGCTGGAAGCCAGTAGAGAGTCAGTCCCCAGACAGTCAGCGTGTCTAGTGCCAGAAGGTGCTACATGGGCCACTGGGGGAAATGACCAATATTTGTCCAAGCAACTCATGGTCTATCATACTTAGCAACAAATAACCTGGTGTGATGCCCACACAAGTGCAATAGTGGCACACAGCCATGGTGGGGAACCAACTGCTCTTGATTTGGCTAACTGATCCCCTCAGTGGTATGAGACCCATAGCTGGAGCTGAGAAACAAGTCAGAACTATATCCAAACATAAGTCCACTCTCCAATATCAAGCTACCATCAATCATGGGGTACAAGAGGGCCTACACCTATTAAACTCTCTATCAAAAAAGTAAGTGTTATCTCAATTTTACGGGTGCTTACTTACTCTCCACTGGATAATCTGCTTCTCTTTTTCATATAGATGCAGATCCTCAGGACAGAGCTGCCCCAGCATACCTCAGAAGGGGCTCAACTGAAACTACAGAAAATTGGCGAAACAAGCAATGGTGCTGTTTTCCTGATGAACCGGATACCAGCACAAAGGGGAAGGAGACCAACACAGAGAAAAATCAACTCCTACCAAATCAGAGAGCCTGAGCCTCAGAGCCCCCAACACCTGAGCACTGAAGCAGACCAAAAATGAACCCAACATGGCTCAGGGAATTTTGTGGAAGAGGGGGGAGGAAAGCATGTCAGAGTCTCATGTTGGGTCATGATATGCAGAGAGATTTATCGTACCAATCACTGTGGACTAATTCCACAATGCATGGCCCATTTACATCAACAAGGAGGGTCCATTGGGAGGGGGTAGATCATGGATGTACCTAAACAATGATACCAAACTACCTGTATTTGCTGAATAGAAAACTAATTAATTAAATTTTAAAAAGTAATACTCATTCATTTTTCAATTTTACCACACAGATAGTCATGGTCAAAATTAAGTTGATAAAGTAATAACCTTATATTAATAATAGTCTATATTTTCTTTCTAATAAACTTAACAATTAACAAATGAAGAAAACAATGTAAGATAATTGCCATCTTTATGTTACCCTGAAAAGTCTCCTTTGGTCCTTTTTCTCTTTTGGTACTTCTTGCAGTGAAATGTGCAAAATACTTTTAATTTAATAAACTTCATTTGCTCCTATGACACCACCAAGAGAAATTTTCTTGATGGGACAAATAACAAAACAAACAATAACAACAAAGAAACCTAATCTATAGGTGAATTAGCATCAAAGCAAATAGCAATGAGAAACATATTTAGAAGGAAAATGATTATCAAACAAGATAAAGATTTATTTTTGAAAACAAGAGGTGCAGAATGTGTTTCAATGTTTAGTAATAAGTAGAAAAAATAGCCCTTAGAAAATCCTCAGTAATATAACATAACATGGCTCAATTTGAAATATATGAAGTGAAATAGATTATTTGTCAATAAATTTAAGTAGGATTTTTTTGTTTGTTTTGTTTATTGCTTAGAAGTTTACAGACATGTTTAGAACAAATGGATAAGCAAAAGCCACATAAATCTAAGTTAAAAGATGATCAATTGGAATTTTTATTATCATTACCTGCTTATACATGTCTCAATTCTACACAGTACTTTAAATTCCTAACTTTCATTGTGAGCAAAAAACGTTATTTTTTTTTTTTTTTTGTGATAGCCTGATTTAAAACACATGGTTGTGAAGTTTTCCTCCCTCTCCATCTTAGTTGAGCTGAATTAGTAGGTTTTCAATACAATAACCTGAAAATGTAGGTATCCAAAATATAGAAGCATGGAATGAAAACTATTTAGTATAGAAAAAACAAGTTGTTTTGGAAAATGTAACTTTGAAATGAAAATGGAGAATTCTGCATTCTTTCTGTTAATATATTAATCTAAAACTATCTGTGGAACTGTTGTACATAGATGAAAGGTATAATGACTGTTTCCGGATTTGGTCTCTAATTACCAAATTTTAAGACTTGCTAATATTTTGGAAGATGTAACTATGAAAATATTTAGACAATAGTGATCACAAATATCACTTGATGCATTACAAACATTTTTGTGAGGGTATGTGTGCGGTGGGGCGGTGGTTCATGCATCAGCAGTTGCTATGATGGTTAAGTCAATTCTTTCCCCACTAGTTATATTTGCCATATAATGTTAAGTTAAACACAATACTTAATAACATTTATCTCTGGGAAATATGTACTCAATCTAGCTTTCATTCCTGTACTCTAGAGTCCTACATCTAACCAATTGATTGGCATTCCAATTTGGAATGCTTTCATCTCCAAAGCCTACTTTTCCTCTGTCTAATCCTTGCTGATAAATTGTAACTTCCTCTTTCTAATAGTCAGGCCTACCATCCTGGTGATTGTAATATAATTCTTTCTCCCATACTATCTACCCAAGAAATTAGGCAATTCTGGAATGAGAAGTTCATTCATGTGTGTGTGTATGTATATATATATAATGTATGTATAATGAACCCACACGTTGTTATTCAACTTGATCAATACTCTTTTACCATTTTCCCAGGCACTCCCAGGGATGTATCATTTCCTTGCCTTTAAATGAATATTTATAGTGAAACTATTAAGATTGTACATGTTAGTTTTCATCTTTTATAGTTGGCAAATCAAGTTCTACCTTGCCCAGAAGCACATCTTTCATACACAAATGATGCTTCACAACGTGCTTCAGTCACTATTGGCCTTTATGGATGTATTGTTAGATGTTTAAATTAGAACCAATGAAGGAAATTAGGTCATGAAAGCACTCCAGTTAAGACATCACTAAATAAGGAATATAGATAGATAAATGTTAATACAATATACTAGCTTCAAAAGGATATAAGAAAATATTACATTTACATATACATACATTACATAAGAAAGCATAACATTATTTCTCTAATTAGAAGAACTTATTTTTGTAATGGTATGTAGATTTTGATTAAAATTTCTGCCAACAAATTAAGTGTAAATATTAGTAATTTCTTTGATATTATTGATTTGACCTTAAACCTTGACTTGAATGTTAGTGAATTTCATAAGACATAAATAATAGAGGCATATAAACCATGACAAAATTGTTTATTAATTTATGTCATTTTTATTCATAGCACCTTCAATTTATTTAATACTTATGCAATACTCGTATTTATGTGATATGTATAATCAATCTAGTAGTATTTAGACAAATATTTTTCTAATGATTTTATATAATGGCTGAACAAAAATAGTTTGCCAATATGATGCAGACCCATTCTTTTGATTTATTTTATCTTATTTTGCAAATTGGCTTGTAATAATTAAGATGAAACAAAATATTTAACAGTAACATTAGCAAGAAATATAGTCAGACCATTTCATTATCTTTTTAAATATATATATATTTCTTATTTGAGAGTGACAGATGAGAGAGGAAGAGGCAGAGAGAGAGAGAGAGAGAGAGAGAATGGGTGCACCAGGGCCTACAGCCTCTGTAAATGAACTCCAGATGCGTGCACCACCTTGTGCATCTGGCTAACGTGGGTCCTGAGGAATTGAGCCTGGAACCTGGGACCTTAGGCTTCACAGGCAAGCACTTAACCACTAAGCCATCTTTCTGGCCCTAATTTCATTATTTTTTAATTTTATTTTGTTTGTAGCCTGAAATAAGTTATTCTGTCAGGCATTTATTTTCTAAAATTATAGTAGACTATAGATTAATGAGGATGTAAGCTATTATTTGCCATTTTAGCATAATTTAGAAAAAAAAAATCATGGCAAGTATTACTAGTATAAAGAATATAGTGACCAAAAGAGTGAAAAACACTCTTTCATAGCAAAAGAAAGTTGTCTAAGAGAACAACAACAATGAAAAAAAAAAAAAAAAACAAGGAAGGGAAAAGATATGGATGATATGGGAAACACAAGGAGCTATTTAAGCCCCTGGAATTTCTCTTTGGGAGAGACTGTAATTTGTATTGATTTTTGATTGCAAGTTCTCTTCCTGTACTTTCTCCTCCCTCCCTCTCTCCCTCTCTCTCCCTCTCTCTCTCTCTCTCTCTCTGGCACACTCTATAATCTAGAAATAATGAATGTAGTAACGCTAAATCTTTCTTCAGACTATGCACATAGCAGCCAGCATCACTCATTACTTCACCAATCACACCCTACATTATCTCCATCATAAAATGTACTTCATTGTGGGATCATGACCCTAAAACTTAAAATATTAACCCATGGTTCTAACTAAAAAGAATAAGAAATACACGGTGAAATTCAACTCTTTTTATTACTTGTTTGCCTTAAAATCTATGCTCAGGTCATGAAGATTTAAGTCAAGCACTGTGGTTATTTCATTTTATTTATTCATTTTTGTTTATTTATTTGAGAGCAACAGACAGAAAGAGAAAGAGGCAGAGAGAGAGAGAGAGAGAGAGAAAGAGAGAGAGAGAGAGAGAGAGAGAGAGAGAGAGAGAGAGAGAGAGAGAGAGAGAGGGAGGGAGAGAGAATGGGCATGCCAGTGCCTCCAGCCACTGCAAATGAACTCCAGAGTGCGCCCCCCCTTGTGCATCTGGCTAGCGTGGGTCCTAGGGAATTGAGCCTTGAACTGGAGTCCTTAGGCTTCACAGACAAGTGCTTAACCGCTAAGTCATCTAGCCCTAATTTTAATATTTTAGTTATTGTTTGTCACCTATTCAGGGTGTATTTTATGTGATTCATGAAATTTTCTCAGAGTAATTTAAATTTTATTTGTTTACTTATTTGAGAGCGTGAGAGAGAAATAGACAGAGGGAGAGGGAGAGTGAGGGGGAGAGAGAGAGAGAGAGAGACAGAGACAGAGACAGAGAGACAGAGAATTGGTGTGCCAGGGCTTCCAGCCACTGCAAATCAACTCCAGATGCATGTGCTACCTTGTGCATCTCTCAGAGTAATGGAATTTTGTTTGTTATGTATAGGTCTGTGAGAAATCGAGGACTTCAACAGTAAGTGGGATGTGGCTAGTCTCTAGGCCAAATGGAAAGAGGAAAAAAAAGTGACTAATGCCGATGAAAGGAAGCAGTAAATTTATAAAATCACATCAACGCTGAGTTCTGGGAGTTATGATGAGTGTGTGAGTTCCCAGGGAGTTTCCTTGCTTCAGAAAAATAGAATGCTGGATGTTGTCATATGTGTAAGGATCTATCCTGTGATATGGAAGAAAAACTACTATTTGCAATTTTTAAGTGTGCCACTTGCTCTGAAATATTTCCTAGGCCCTGGTGGATGTGCTAGTGATGACTCATCTTGATCACCACGTGCACCTCAGAAATTCAAATAGTGAGCATGAATGCATGTCCTACCAATGCCCTGAGGAAGTAGGAGAAATTGACCAGCATCTCCAAAGTCCCCTGTTGTAACCTCGTAGGAAACCTCTTTGGTAAATACTTGCTTTCGCAAAGACTTTGAGGTATTTTCTTTCTCTCTTTGTGTATGAAATAGTTTTCAAGTTCTAGTTTATATCTGGTATTTGCTTAAAGACACTACAAATTGTTATCAATTTGTAAGATTAATGCTAGACTATTATTTATAGTGTTGATATAAACATTTTGTTCAAGTTTTATGGTAAACAGTCATTCAAATAAATTATGCAAATATTAATTTTAATAGATACTGGTAAGTACAATTGCAGTTGTTAATAATTCACAGACATTTCAGCTATTCCATAATCATGCTATTGTGTGTGTCCTTTTAATATCAGGTATTCTGATAAATAGTGGTTCACACCTTGGATGTAGTTGATAGTTGCATTCTAAAATTAACAAAGTTAAACAAATTTCTTATGATATTTTTGTAATTGGAGATATATCTACATTTGTAAAATAGATATCAAATCTTCTCCTCACTTTTCTTATATGTATGTCAAATTTATATTGATTTATAGAAGTTGACCCTCATACTGAGTGCAATTTAGCTTGTACTTTAAGTCATTTCATTGTACCTTGGTGAATGAAAGTTCTTAATTTAACCTATACACAAATTTATTTTTCATGTTTTGTATTTTCTATAACTAATTATGTATTAGGTATAAATATTACTTTATTATGCAATAAATATATTTCCACATGGTCTTCTAACATATATCTGATTTCAACCTTCACATTTAGATCAATGTTAACTCATCAAATAACCAATTTAAAATGAAATATAAAAAATATTCTTAAATTTGAATCTATGCTGTAATTATAAATATATATAGATAGATACTTAGGTGATATATATATATATCACCTAAATTCATTCAGGAAAGAAATATGTAGTAACTTTCACAGGGAAATTACAAGTTATTAACTACAAGAACTTAGACTAAGAAATTGAGAAATTTCTAAAGTGTATAATCTGAAGTCTGTAAAGAGGAAAACAAGTACTGATTTTAGGGTTGCTAGGATTATCCCAGGGAAAGGTTCACCTGTTCTTTGATTATGGCTGAGATCCAGACCTTGTTAAACAGGACATGGCTGTCACATAGCTGAGAAACCACTGTGGTTGATACTGGTGGAACATATTGGGAAGCTTGTTCATCATGGTGTGTATTGACGATGAGCTATTTTCTGGCTATTTGTCCCTAGGCAAAGCTGCCTGTGTGAGGTTTAGAAAGATGCTAGTAGATGGTTTTTATTGTCAGTTACATTTATAGGCTCCTATGGTATACTTCATGAGGTGGGTTATGGGGAAGCCATGAACTATGGGAGTCTAATCAGAAAACATCTTGGAAGCCAAACTCTTTCTTCCCACAATGTCTCTAGGATTTTCTACTCTCACAAAAAGAAAATGAAAAAGAAAAACCTTCAAGTATTTAATGGTCCAAATCTGATATTTTTTTAATTTTTATTAACATTTTCCATGATTATAAAATATACCCCATGGTAATTCTCTCCCTCCCCACCCCACACATTCCCATTTGAAATTCCATTCTCCATTATATTACCTCCCCATTACAATCATTGTAATTACATATATACAATATCAACCTATGAAGTATCCTCCTCCCTTCCTTTCTCTACCCTTTATGTCTCCTTTTTACCTTACTGGCCTCTGCTACTAAGTATTTTCATTCTGACATTTAAAGCAAGCTAATATGGTTACTTTTAAATTTAGCGGTAAGTTATAAACACAAGGTCAATATTTATTTTAAAAGTACAAGGTAGCTAAACACCAGGGATTTCTAGGACTAACATTAATAGTATGGAGAATAGTCATCCCTGTGAGTCAATTGTGAAGTTAAACCACTCCCCTCCTGCTACAATGTGATGCTTAGCAGAAGTTACTATGCAATCATTCACAAATGACATGGTCATAAATGTATAATCCTTCAAGTTAGCCTCTCTTCAAACATCAGTTACTCTGGTTCATAAAGACTTCTTACATGGCTGGAACTTAATATTAGATTCTTTTTTTTATTTCAGCTCCAAAGGTATTTGCGATAAAGCTAAGAAGTTTAATTGACTAAGGTTAGTACCTTCTCCTTTTCACTTACCATTAGGTAAGAAGCTAAAGTACTACTTTTGAAAAGCAGTGATAGATTAGTATCCTCCTTGAAATATTGTAAATTATACCTACCTATAGACATCCTGGACTTGTTATATTGAGCTCATGTTTCCGATTGAAAATTTTATTTGCTTTTAGGCTACTGAATTCTCTTCTTTTTATTTCTGTCTTTGACAATTTCCATTCTAATTCTTTTCTTCACAATAAATGTCAGCATTGCTCAATATAGCTGCCTTTGGTTCCCAGCTTTTTTTTTTTTTTTTGATTAAAGCTCTTCTCTTTTAAAATTCTTTTTCTATGATTTACATACTCATCTTCTTGTGAAATATATAGGTATGTATTCCCACCTGCTGTCCATCTCAAGATTGTAGTCATAAATTTATAGCTCATTAACAAATACTTATGTTTATTATGTTGCCATCACCTCAGGGTCAAACTAACCACAATCTTCTACTAACTGCATGCCATAAGAATTTAACATTCTTATTAATCATGCAACCAATCACCAAGTTATCCACCTTAATATTTTTATATCTTATGATTTCTTAGCATTTTATTTTGGCATTCTGCCAGTTTGTAGTCCATAATTTCCCATTATTTTTAACTACTAAACTTTCAGTTTATAGTTTAGGCCATACTAAAATTTCCACCAATTATTACATATATACTAAAATTTCAAGAGCTTGTGTTAAAAAATGTGTAGCATATAAAATGAGTGATCTTTTAAGGAATTGAAACAAGTCTTTAGGAATAGAAGATTCTACAGTCTATTATTTATAAACCTGGAACATAAAATAAAATGCATAGATTGTAGTATATGTTAATAGACTGGAGGTCATAATTTAGGTTCTAGTTGCAAGGGGAACCTTTCAAAGTGTGAGAAATATAGTTTAAGCATAATAAAAAGAAACAAGAAATAATAAGAATATCAGTGAAATCTTTACTTGAACAACTAAAGCAAATAGCATAAAATATATAATGAGGAGTGGACAGTGTGTGAGTGAGCAAGGCAGTCTGGAGTGAGAAGGCAAGATTCCTGTTTCCTGGCTCCTCACACCTCCCTGGCCTGGGTTCCCTGCTTGGACAGTGTGCAGTTGGGGTAGCATTGTGGAGTGAGTATGCCAGACACCTCCTTCCTGGCTCCTCCCAGTTCCCTGGGATGTTCTGTAGGCTGGCTGGCTCAGCCCAGAGTAAGAATGTTAGATCCCTGTTTCCTGGTTCCTCCCAGTAGCCTGGTGCTGGAAGGTGCCATTGTGCCTTGCTTGGGGAGGTCTGGTTCCTGTGTGAGCTGTAGAATCAGGCCTTTTGCTCTGGTATCCTGATTGGCCACTGGGTACCAAAGTCCCTGTTCACCTGAGTCAGAAGTGCATAGACCAAAGGACAAAAACTTGCTGCCTCCTTAATAAAATAAAGAGTCTTTCTAAAATGGGAAGACAACAATGCAAAAATGCCAATGAAAGTCAAAAAACTGAGAGATCTCTGTGAAGGATGACTAGTCCTACAAGGGAAGTCTCCAATGAAATCACAGAGAAATCAACAGAAATTCATTTCTAAAATGAAAAAAAAACTACAACCAATGAAACTCTAATCAAAAATAATGCTGAACTGAAAGCAAACTATCAAAGAACCAACAATCATATCGATGAAATTAAACAGAATCATCTTCTAGAGTGTTTAGCTTTTGAGAGTAGGCTTAACTTGACTGAAGAAAATGTTAGAACCTTCCAAAGATATATGAATAAATTGAAGGTGAGTCAAGAAATGGAAGATCTCAACAACTGGCTGAATAAGCTTAATGAAGACTTGATCAAATGCAAGAATGAATTCCAGGAAGCATCAAGAAAATCAGAACTCAAGTTGAAACTGTACCTCAAAAAAGATATGGACATGGGCTGGAGAGATGGCTTGGTGGTTAAGTGCTTGCCTGTGAAGCCTAAGGACCCTGGTTCGAGGCTCGGTTCACCAGGTCCCACGTTAGCCAGATGCACAAGGGGGCGCACGCGTCTGGAGTTTGTTTGCAGAGGCTGGAAGCCCTGGCGCGCCCATTCTCTCTCTCTCCCTCTATCTGTCTTTCTCTCTGTGTCTGTCGCTCTCAAATAAATAAATAAATAAATAAATTTTTTTAAAAAAATGAACAAAAAATATATTTAAAAAATTTATTAAAAAAAAGATATGGACATGTTTCAAAGTAACAAAACAAAAAAAAATAAAAATAAAATATAAATTATAAAAACCTCTTTCTTCATGATGAAAACATAGGCATGGAGGGTTTATATTTGAACACAATAAAGGCTATATATAAAGCTCCTAAAGCCCAAATAATACTTAATGTGGAAAAACTCAAGGAGCCCCACTGATATTGGAAACAAGACAAGGGTGTCACCACTGCTCGCCAACATAGTACGAGGCATACTAGCCAAAGAAAGAAGACAGGAGAAATAAATACAAGGATTCAAATTGGAATGGAAGAACTCAAGTTAGCCCTATTTGAAGATGACATGATCCTATATATAAGTGACCAGGAAGTCTCCATCTCAAAATTGCTAAAGGTGATAAGTACCTTGGAATAACACTGGCCAAAGATATGAAAGACCTATATAATGAAAACACAAAAACACTCAAAGAAATAGAGGAGGATTTGGCAAGATGGAATGTCCTGTCATGCTCCTGGATATGTAGAATTAAAGTTGTGAAAATGGCAATTCTAACAAAATCAATATACAGACTTAATACTATTCCAAAAAATAATACCAGCATCATTCTTCACAGAGATTGCAAAAATGATGTCAAAATTTTATGGGATGGTAGAAGGCCTCAGATATACAAACATATCCCCAGGAAAAGAAAAAAAAAAAAAAAAAAAAAAAACACCTCTGGCAGTATCACCATACCCAATATAAACAATCTAAAGTTATAGTACAAAAGCAGCATGTCACAAACAGCATGATATTGGAATACAAACAGAAACATAGAGCAATGAATAGAATTGAAGACCCAGACCTTAGGTCAAGTAACAACAGCTGCTTGACCTTTGACAAAGGTGCTAATAAAGCAGAATGGAGAAAATATAGCATCTTCAAAAACTGATGTTGGAGAAATTGGATGACCATATGTAGAAAAATGGAGTTAGACCCACTCAATTTGTCATACACAAAAATCAATTCCAAAAGGATTAAAGATCTCAACATAAGACCTGAAACTCTTCAAGTACTGGAAGAAAAAAATAGGAGGCACTGCCATTGACATAGGACTGGGAAAAGACTTCCTGAAGAAAACCCCAGTAGCCCAGGAAATTAAACAAGAACTCAATCAGTGGGACCTTATGAAGCTAAAAACTTTTTACTCAGACAAATATACCATAAGCAGAGCCAATAAGTTGCCCACTAAATGGGAGAAAATCTTTGGTAGCTATACCAGAATCCTAATATATAGAATGAACAAAGTACTCAAAAAACAAATAAAATAATCAAACAAACAACCAACTCCAAAAGTGTGGCAGGGAAGTAAATAGGGAGGTCTCAGAGGAAGATTTGTAAATGAGTAACACTCAAACTTAAGAAAATGTTCAACATCCCAAACCATTTGGGAAATGCAAATTAAAACAAACATGAGATTCCACCTTACTCTAGTAAGAGTAGCCAACATTAAAAATCAAATGTTGGCAAGGATGTGGAGAAATAGGAACAGTCATTCACTGTTGGTGGGAATGTGAGCTGGTACAACCGCTATGGAAATCAATATGGAAACTGTTGAAAAGGATGAATATAGAGTTACCAACAAACCCTGTTATTCCCTTACTGGGCATTTACCCTAAAAGCTCCACATCTCAGTTCAGAGATATTAGCAGCTCAGTTCATAGTAGATAGAAACTGGAATCCACCCAGGTACCCATCATTGGAGGAATGAATAACCAAGCTGTGCTATATCTACACAATGGAATTCTACTCAGCAGTAAGAAAAAAAAAATGACACAATGAAATTTGTAGTAAACTAGTTTAACTTGGAAAACATCATTGTAAGTGAACTCACACAATCACAGACAACTATAGCATGGTCTCACTCATTTGTGGTTCCTAACCTGGATCAGCCCAAGTTGGTGTCACACCTGAATACCATCTTGAGGCTTGTACAGTAGGGAGGGTATGGATTGGGGTTGGGGAAAGTGGGGGGAACACAAATCTGAACCCAAATTGAACTGGTAACATAGAATCATATATGCCAGAATTTAGACTAAAAGGAGGAACCATGAAGAGGACCTTAGGGGGAGTATACGATTCAAAGGGCCCTGGTGAGGTTGAGATGAAACTGAACTTTAAATTTCTCCTGTTTCTCTTGCTTCTCTGTATTTTCATTTTTTCTTTTCCCTTGGCACTGGCCTGTAATTCCCTGCTCCAAGATGTGATTTCTATCCACAGGAAGCTGTTGATCAGAGAAACCTACTAGATTGCTCAATACAAGCATGCTTGACTTCTGTCAGAGCACTTGATTATCCACCAGAGGTTAATGGTAATACACTACAGCTGAAGACACCATACACCATTGATCCAGACCATTGAAAGACCTGGCTGGAATAGGAAGAGAGCCAGTCCCCAGACAATTAGCCCACCTAGTGCTGGAAGACATTACATGAGCTACTGGGTGAAAGTGGCCAACATTTGTCCAAGCAACTCAATATCTAAGTGACTCAAAAGCAAACAACCTGATGTGATGCTTACACAAGTGCAATAATGAAACACAGCCATGGTGGGTAACAAAGTGTTCTAGGATTGGCTAACAGATCGACTCAATGGACAAGAAACTATATCTGTAACTGGGAATGATTCTGCTTTTCAAGTTCCCACTAACCTTGGGCTATAAGAGGGTCTACACCCTTCAAATTTTCTCAAAATTAATGATTATCCCTAGGGGAAAAAATCACAGTAAAAGGCCAGGCATGGTGGCACACACCTTTAATTCCAGTATTCAGGAGGCAGAGGTAGGAGGATCACCATGAGTTCAAGGCCACCCTGAGACTACATAGTGAATTCCAGATCAGCCTGAGCTAGAGTTAGACCCTAACTCAGAAAGCCAGAAAGAAAGAAGAAAAGATTATCCCATTTAACTGGTGCTGACTTCACTGTCCACAGGAGAATCTGCTTTTTCAGATGGGAGCTTGACCTGAGGAGATAAATGACCCAGTGCACTCCTCCCTGGCCCCAGCTGAAACCACAGAGGAATTGGATAAATGAGCAAGAGTGCTGCTTTCTTAATGAATCTGATATAAGCACAAGGGTGAAGCAGATAGACACTGAGAACACTCAATACCTACCAAACCAGAGATCTGGAGGCTCATAAGTGCCCATCACTGAAGTAGACTTAAAATACTCCCAGAATAGCTCAGGGAATTTTGCAGAAGATGGGGTGGAAAGATTGTTAGAGCCACAAGTTGGGACACTTTTCACAGAGACATTGCCTTTCTCCTGTAACAGACAGCTGCCCCCATTATGCATGACCCACAATCCGCATGGGGTTGACCTGCATCCCCAATAATGAAGGTCTCTTCATAAAAGGGGCAGAAAGGATAGAGGGAAAAGATAGTATCCACATGTGATGTTTACATGCTGTTGCAGTCCGGTTCGCATTGCTGTTAGAAATCACCCAACCAAGAGCAGCTTCTGGGAAAAAGAGATTTATTTTGGCTTACAGGCTCGAGGGGAAGCTCCACGATGGCAGGGGGAAACGATAGCATGAGCAGAGAGTGGACATCACCCCCTGACCAACATAAGGTGGGACACAGCAACAGGAGGGTGTGCCAAACACTGGCAAGGGGAAACTGGCTTTAATACCCATAAGCCCGCCCCCAACAATACACTCCCTCCAGGAGGCGTTAATTCCCAAATCTCCATCAGCTGGGACCCCAGCATTCAGAACACCTAAGTTTATGGGGGACACCTGAATCAAACCACCACACATGCTAAATATGTTCATATCTAATAAAAATATGTTAATTAGGTTCCATGCAACCAGGTGCTGGATTAACTCAGGGAGAGCACTGGTAAAGATGTTGGGCTGGAGAGATGTTAGCCATTAAGGTGCTTGCCTGTAAATCCAAAGGAATCATGTTTGACTCAGAAGGTCCAACATAAGCCAGATGCACAGTGACACAGGCACACAAGGTTGCACATGTATACCAGGATAACATGCATCTGGAGTATGATTGCAATAGTTGCAGGCCTTAGAATGCCAATTTTCTTTCTGTTAGTCTTCCATAAAAATATTTTAAAAGATGTTGATGTGAAAAAATATAATTGCTGGTACTATGCTATTTATTATGTAGTGCATATATGATAGAAGCTGTTATGTTTTTGTTTTAAACAGATTTTATTTTAATATTTTACAGAAAGCAATTCTAAGATATAATTACATTTTTATTAAAAACTAGCTTAATTTATTTTAAAAATGTGTTAGTTAGCACCCATATTCTCTTTCATCTGATTTTTTTTTTTTTTTTGGCATCATTGGATTCTGCAGTGAAAAAAAGATATATCTACAATAAACCGAAATCTCAAGAGGATAAGGGTACTTGTGAGGTCAACCATAACTGAAGAATTGTATTAATGTATGGGATCTTTTATTTATGTGTCGGTGAGTTGCCTCCTGAACTTATGTAAGAATTATTTATCTTTCTGTTTCAGAATTGGGAATGGAAAGAAGGTTAAGTAACCACTAAGTTGTAAAAGCAGCTGTATAATAGAATTCGGTAATGAGTTCTAGAATCCATGGTAAATGGCTAAAATTGTTCAAAATATGTGGCAGTTACGAAAATTCTAGTGAGTAATCCTATGCATCTATTCATTCATTCTCAGACAAACATGAAAATAAAATTAGATAATATTGAAATCAAGCAATACCATTGTTATTATGCACTGTTCTGTTTTTTCATAAAACAAAGCATAGTCACATTCTAAAGAGTAGTTACCAATCATGTAGATATTAATAATAACTTTTGTGGCTGAGATATCTTAGCATTTAAGAGTCTTGCCTGAGAAAGAGTAAGGACTCATATTTGACTCTTCAGATTCTATGTCAGCCAGGCATACAAAATGATACAAGCACACAAGGTGGAGCATACATATAGAGTTTGATTACAGTGATGGAGGCCCTGGCACACCAGTTCTCTCTCACTCATTATTGCTCTCGCACTCTCACTCAGTCACATCAAAAATGCCAGTCTGTTTTGCTTGCCTCAAATAAAAATATTTTTTAATTATTTTTTTTCTCTTTTTTATTAAATAGTTTTGCATTCAGCAAATACAGTCAGTTTGGCACCATTATTAGGCTTATCCGTGACTTACCCCTTCCCCTTGGCCCCTCCTTGTTGAGGTATATGGGTCATGCATTGTGGAGTTAGCCCTCAGTTATGAGTAGGATAAATGTCTCTGCATATCATGACCCAACATGTGGCTCTGACATTCTTTCCACCCCTCTACCACAAAATATCCCTGAGCCATGTTGGTTTCATTTTGGGTCTGCTTCAGTGATGAGGTGTTGGGGCCCTCTGGGTCTCTGGTAGGAGTTGATTTTTCTCTGTGTTGATCTCCTTCCCCCTTGAGCTGGTATCCAGTTCACCAAGAAAACAGCACCTTTGCTTGTTTTGCCAATTGTTCTTAGTTTCAGCCAGGGGGCCTTTTTGAGGTATGATGGGTTGTCTCTCTTCTTAGGATCTACATCTATCTGAAAAATAAAAGCAGATTCTCCAACAGAGAGTAAGTTAGCACCAGAAAAAATGAGATAACCCTTGCTTTTTTAATAGAGAATTTAATAGGTGTAGGCCTTCTTGTAGCCGACGGTTGATGGTAGCTTGATAATGAAGAACGGGCTTATGTTTGGGTATGGTTCTGACTTGTTTCCCAGCTCCACCTATGGTTCTTGTACCACTGAGGGGATCAGTTAGCCAAATCAAGAGCAGTTGGTTCCCCACCATGGCCGTGTGCCACTATTGCACTTGGGTGGGCATCACAACAGGTTATTTGCTGCTAAGTAGGTTAGACAATTGAAGAGATACTGGTCATTTTCCCCCAGTCACCCATGTAGCACCTTCTGCCACTAGACATGCTGACTATCTGGGCACTGACTCTCTTCCAGCTTCCAGCTATGCCATTCCATTTTACATAACGACCACATACACTGTCTTCAGTAGTAGGGTCTAACCACTAACCTTTGGTGGGTCATGAAGTACTTGGACAAAAATCTGTCTTTCTTTCTTTTAGGAAAATTTGTAGGTCTCTCTGATCAAAAGTTCATTGTGAATGATAGCCCCATGCTGGTACTGGGAGTTAAAGGCTAGTGCCCACTAAGAAAAGGAAGAAAAAAAAACTATTATACAAGAATTAGAGAGAAGAGTGAGAGAGAGAAAGACAGAGGAAGGAGGGAGAGAGGGAAGCTGTAGAAGATTAAAGTTGGTCTTCATCATACCCTCTCCAGTGTCTTGTGGCTCAGGTGTTCCCTCTAAGGGTCTGGTGAAGGTTCAGCCATTTGTTCTGCCTTTTAGGGAGTAGAATTTTATGGTACCACTGCTGTTTGGGTCTAGATTTGTGTTTCCCAACCCTTCATTGCCCACCCCTCCCTCCCCACCCATCCTATTTTTTAAAAGTGACATTTACTGTTAGAATATTATACTTCAGGATTTGTTGTACAGAAGATATGTACCAAGTTCATTTTGTTTTCACAATGAAGTGTTACCTTGCAAAGAAAGTTAAAAATGAGAAAAATAAGAGTTTGGTCTTTACTCTTGACTGTACTGGAATGCCTTATGAGTTCATATCCTTGAAAATTTGGGGGAATCTAAAATGGGAGAGATAATAGCACTTCTTTTATTAGGTTTTGATGAGTATTTTTTTTTAATTATTTATTTATTTATTTATTTATTAGAGACAGAGAGAGGTAGAGTGGGGACATCAGGCTTCCTAGCCACTGTAAACAAACTCCAGACACATGTGCCACCACATGCATCTGACTTACATGGGACCTGGAGAATCGAACCAGGGTGCTTAGGCTTCGCAGGCAAGCACCTTAAATGCTAAGCCATCTCTCCAGTGCTTGATGAGTATTAAATGAACTATTTTGAGTAGGTCAGAGAAATATCTCTCTTTTAGTTGTTAAATAAGTAATCATTGCTATAAATAATATGTACCACACAGCAAATAATGACTGTAGTAGAAACCAAACTCATGGTGCTGAGATCATGCATTATCATAAGGTATCAAGAGCAGAACTATTTTTGGATTTTGACTTTTATAAATTATCATAGAATTATGCTTTGAGAATTCATCTTTGTGAATGGAACAAAGAGGATGAAAACACATTATGGGAGAAAATGTGATCAGAAAGCAGGAAACCAAAGGAAGCCACATCTAGGCCATTAACAACAGGATCACTGGATCTAGTTAAGTATTCTATACTTCACCTTTCTTGCTGGAATTTCATCCTTCTTCTTTCTTCTCTTTCTCCTCCCCTTCTTCTTCCCTGTCCTCTCTTTTCATCCTTTTCTTCTTCCTGTTCCTTCTCCCCCTCCCTTCCGTCTTCTTCTCCCTTTCTTTCCATCCTCTTCCTTTTTCTGCTCCTCCTCCTCCTTTATTCTTTATATAACATTTCACCATTTAGCACTGTCTTGCTTCAAAGTTATGATGTACTTGCCAGAACTGGTGAGATTAGCATTGTGTGAAACCGTACATTGAGAAATGCAACTTTTGAGCTGGAGAGATGGCTTTGCAGCTAAGTGCTTGCCTGTGAAGCCTAAGGTCCCTAGTTTGAGGTTTGATTCCTAAGGACCCACATTAGCCAGATGCACAAGGGAGCACACACATCTGGAGTTCATTTGCAGTGGCTGGAAGCCCTGGCATGTCGATTCTCTCTTTCTCTCTGCCTGTTTCTCTCTCTGGCTGTCACTCTCAAATAAATAAGAATAAACAACAACAACAAAAATTTTAAAAAAGAAAAATTCAACTTTTTTTCTTTACCTTACAAGAAACAGCTGAATTCAGTGCTACTATATCAACAGAGATCATTGAATAAGTGCAGAGCTCTCAGAAGGGAAACATGGATGATTTATAAATTTTCACTGATCATAGCTCCTTTGGCATAGGATGACTTTAAATGATATACAAGAGGTTCTAACATTTAAAGGGAGAAGAAAGCAGCAAGCCATTTTGATTTCAGCTAATAATGTTTGCAATGCTTTTTATTTTCCTACTCCTATAACATGAGTTTTGTCCTCATTGTTACAATAGTAAATCACACTACTGGCTCTATGTGTAACCTTGGAGGCTCTGAATACATCACAGGAAGCTGTAGGGCAAGTGAACACCACACAGTTGTCTGACATTTTCAATGTCTGCTCTTCCATCACTTCTGCCACCAAGACAACTATTTCTGTGACAGAATCTAGAATGCAATCAATGAAGAATACAATGTTTTCTCAAGAAGGAAACACAAATTGGCTTCTCTACTTTTGAGTATGCCACATGTCTGCATGGCTATTCCCTTTTTTCATTTTCATGAAAAAGAGCAAAATTATCTTGTGTTGGGACATCAGCTCCACTCACTGAATTATGGTCTTTGAATTTTTCTTTGTGATATTGCAAACCAAATAACAAGGAAGGATTCTACAGCATGTCCTGAGCTCAAGATATTAAAGATGATGCTCAAGTTAATTTAAGTGTTTCAATAAAATTTTTGTACATGTGCATGCATGCTTGTGTGCGAGTGTGTGTGTGCATGTGTGACTGCAAGTATGCACATGCCAGCCCACAAATGTGGACATTTTAGGCAGGGTTTATTTATAGATTATGGCTCTCCTGTTTGCTGCACTTTGCTATGCTCCCTATGGTTTCCAGGAATCCTCCCATCTCCCCTCACATCTTGGGATTTCAGGAATCCACCATGGCCTCTTCTGGCCATTTGCTTCTCATGGGGGATTTGAGACTCCACTGTGGATACTTACATTAGATTGGTGAACATTTTATCTACTGAGCCATTTCCCTAGCTCAAGAGTCTTCATGGATTCTGCTTATATATTTTTTTTCTTCTTCTTAGACTCCTAGTGCTAAATACATAATAAAAATTACAACTCTTGTCATATGATGCATAGTAGCCATAAACAGATGGGGCACACAACTCAAAACATTGCTGTATATTTTGAAACATAGTTATAGGCCCCAAATCAAGACTGACAAAATCTCAAAAAATCTCAAAAGGATCAAAAGATTTTGCTGTTGCTCATTTTTTGTTCTGTCTTCTATTTGGCTCTGATATTCTGTTCCGCTTTTACCATCTTTATAGGATAAGGTATGCTCTATTGTTAATGTTTTCTTTTTCTTCTTCTTAACTTCTGGAATCCAATAAAGTCACTAAAATAGTCCCTGACAACTTTGCAGCACAAACATCATTTCTCACCTTCAAAAATAAAAGAGACCCTTAGGTGAGATCAATCCAGTAAAATAATGCTGCCTACCTTGCAACATCATTAAACCCCCTGTTCCTTATGAACACCTACACAACATGTCAAAAGAAATTTGAACTCCAGTAGGAACTGTCAAGCCAGGGTTAAGTGAGCTAACACTGATAGCAAACAGAAATTTATTGTAATAAGAACAAACCATTGATTTCCCAATCTTTAAAGTTTACCAAAATGTAAGAGTGAGTAGTTTTCTCAGGTAAATATAAGATTGTTTTAAATAAGAGTTAAAGAAAATTGTTTGAATTTAAAATGTGAATAACTAAAGAAA
Source organism: Jaculus jaculus (assembly GCF_020740685.1). NCBI lineage: Eukaryota > Metazoa > Chordata > Mammalia > Rodentia > Dipodidae > Jaculus > Jaculus jaculus. Next base: position 198,863,083 of record NC_059102.1, on the reverse strand, counting down.
CTCTGTTTTAACAAGATAAATTATTTGTTTTATTAATTTACATTTAGGAATATATGTTCCTGAAAGGAGGTGAAGTTATGTAATTTACAGAATAATTAGACTTGTGATTTAGAAGTTTCTTCTTTAATCCCTGAAGTAGTAAGTCCTATGAGAATTTACCTCAAACTGCAAGCAACTAGAAATTTGGACAAAATAGAGCAAGCAACAATTTTAGTAAGAGAACAAGAAAGCAGTCTGATTCAGATCCAGGCTGATGTGGAAGCCAATTCAAAACAGAAATCTCTACATCCCAGCTGACAAGATTATCTATACACCAAGAAATGAAAGGAATCAAAGAAGAAAACAAAGGGATTAAAGAAGAAAGCACACTCCTGAAAAAGAACACAGAACACCAGCTTAATGAAATAAGGATGTGATTACAAGACATGAATAGGAAATAGAAATACTGAAGAAAAAACAGGCTGAAATCCTAGATCTATTTGACACAGCCAGTCAAATAAAAGCAAAAAACAAAAAAAACAAAAAAAATCTGTGGAAAGTCTCATCACTAGAATGGATGAAGGACAGAACACAGTTTCTAAAGTAGAAGACCAGGTGGCAGACCTAATATAGTCCAACAAAGAGACAAGCTAATAGGATGGTATGAATGTGAATTTAAAGATATCTGGCCCAGTATAAAAAGATCAAATGTAAGAATTCAGGGTATAATAGAAGAATTTCAATCCCCAGTCTTTGTAGGTGTTTCCAACAAAAACATATAAGAAAATTTTCCCCAAATTGGGAAAGAAATGCCAACACAGATATAGGAAGGTTTTAGAACACCAAACAGACAAAACCTAGAAAGAACCTCTCCTTGCCATATTATAATTAAACTGCTACACACGCAAACCAAAGAAAATATGATGAAAGCATACAGAGAGAATAAAACAAATCACCTACAAAGGCAAGCCCATAAGAATAACAGCAGATTATTCAACACAAACTTAAAAGCCAGAAGGTCTTAGAATGATGCATTCCAAGTTCTGAAAGGTAACAACTGTTATCAAGATTACTTTATCCTGCCAAGCTATCTATCCTAATTGATGGAGAAATAAAGACTTTCCACAACAAAAACAGGCTAAAGGAATTTATGACAACTAAACCAGCACTACAGAAAATACATGAATGAATTCTCCACACTGAAGGGAAAGCAAAACACACATAGGAGGAAATAGGAAAAAAAGTAAACCACACTTAACAGAAAAACAAGAGAGTAAAAGGAAAACAGGAAATACTACAATATAAGAAGAATGAGAACATGCAAGTGAAAAACTTCAGGTGACAGAAGGAAATGGAAAGGCATCCCATGTTTTTGGATTAGAAGAATCAATATTGTGAAAATAGCAATCTTACCAAAAGCAGTCTATACATTTAATGCAATTCCCAGTAATATCCCAATGGCATTCTTCATAGAAATAGAAAAAAAATCCTAAAATTCATATGGAAGCACAAAAAAACCTCAAATATCCATATCAATTTGGAACAACAATAATAAGTCTGCCAGTATCACCATACCCGACTTTAAGCTGATTTTTGACAAAAAATGCCAAGCACATTCATTGGAGTAAAGACAACCTCTTCAGCCAGTGGTGCTGTGAAAACTGGATATCTATATGTAGAAGGATGAAAGTAGATCCTTGCCTTTCTCCATGCACAAGAATCAAGCCCACGTAGATCAGGGACCTTAACATCAGACCTAAAACTCTGAAATTGCTAGAGCATAAAGTTGGGAAAACCTTCTGAACATATTGGCATAGGCAATGATTTTCTGAATATAATCCCAATTACTCAGGAAATAAAACCAGTAATTAACCACTGGAATCTCTTGAAATTATAAACCATTTGTACAGCAAAAGACCCAGAATAGAGCAAAGAAACAACTTACAGAATGTGGAAAAAAAATTTTGCTAGTTACACATCTGACAGAGGATTAATATCTAGAATATAAAGAATACACGCAGGTTTTGAGCAGAAAACCTTCTTCCTGTAGACCAGCAAACTGAAAGCTGGAAAAAGCTGCACTGTATGCAGCCTTGTGGGAGACAGAAGTCAGCAGCACTGAAAACAGTTGGCACTGGTACCCTCAAGTTTGGCCAGACAGGCCCAATGCCCAAACGAGTGCAATAGTGGCATGTCTGTTCAGGGGGAAACCAACTCCTCTCTAACTGGACTGAAGAGCTGCTCTATGGGAGGGAATACATGCCTGGTACTGAAAGCCCAATCAAAAGCTTTTGGCAGGAGAGCTCATGAGCCTTAGGTGTATAAAGCCTGCTCTTGTCTGGATAAATGTATATATTCTTCTCACCAACCTGCCTAGAAAGCACTACACTTAATGTTTCTTTTCATATATTACTAGTACTCTCACTTCTGGTTAGAGAAGCTTATCTTTTCAGATGGTGATGACCACTAGAATGACCCAAGCCACAATATAGTGCTGAGAAGAAGGGATGGAGGAGTGTATAGGACTGAAATACCTCTATCACACCCTTTAATGCTCAGGGTCCATTGCAAAAGAGGTAGTGGAAAGAATGTAAGAGCCAAAGGAAGTGTACCTCTCTTTACATGCAAGTATCCATACAGAAATTGGCCTCAGTATCCATGACCTTGCAGTGCCTAGCAATACCTATATAAGACCCTCATAATAGAAGAAAAAGATGATAACATCAAATTTAAAGAGATACTAATGGAAAAAGGAAGGGGATATGATGGAGAGCATAATTATGAAAGGGAAAGTGGGGGTGGGGAAGGAAATATTATGGTTTGTTATCTGTAAGTATAGAAGTTGTCAATAAAATCTATATTAATAAAATAATGAATGCTAAGATCCCACTCTCAAAAAAAAAAAAAAAGTAAAGAAAAGAAAAAAGAACCTCAACACTAAGGTAACTAAAGTACTAAGTTTTAAAACATGTTGTGTTTTGCTTATTATTGTAAGCACAGTTCCTTTAGTTACAAAATGTTTCTGAATGAGATGGATACAATTCATAAAAAAAAATTAGTTAGGACCCAGCTTTCTAAGATTACTCATTTTCTAACTATTGAAATAGGTAAGTCCTGAGGGCTGTAGAGATGGCTTAGTGATTAAGTGCTTGCCTATACAGCCAAAGAACTAAGGTTCGATTCTCCAGGACCCTTGTAAACCAAATGTATCAGGTAGTGCATGTGTCTGGAATTTGTAGCGGCTGAAGGCCCTGGTGTCCATTTTTTCTCTCTCTCTTCCTCTTTCATATATAAATAAATAAATATATTGAAAAAATGAATAATTTATGATACTGTTCACTTTATATTTTATATTTCCAAGGAAGACGTGTTTATCACCCTAAACATTACTTGTGACAATTGGGAAAAGTCACTATAAAAGGCCAAAAGATTCTGCTCCTGAAATCACTTCAATGATTAGGTCCTCAGCAACCTTTGCTCCCTACCACGCCCCACCCCCAGGAAAGTTGTGTTAGTTAATAAGCAAAAAAAAAAAAAAAAAATTATTAGGTTTGCGTGCTTTTGGTTTGGTCCTAAAATAAATCTCAAACTACCTCCAATGACCATTTTCAATTATTTTCTGAGTCTCTTGTTTTGCTTTGTATATGAGGGCTAACCCAGAATAGATCTAAGAGGGCTTGATTAAAGTGAGTTAATCAATTTCCATTGGTACTGGTGCTGACTGATAAGCTGTCTTTATTCCCTGGTTAATTCATCTTTTGTCAGGTAGACATGGGCTTCTTTGCTCTGTCACATGAAAGTCACAGATATACTAAACATCAGTACTTTCTTTATGCATAATTATATTTCCCTGAAAAGGAGATATCCTCTGAAATCTAGACTTTGTGATTTTTTTATGTTTTGTGTTCACTTTGAGTCCAAAATTATAATAGAAAATATGATTGTCTATGATATGTGATATGACTATGTTTTTGTAGTTTGAGAAAAAGCCTTTGTCTTTCCTTGTATAAATTAAAAATATTTCTCATTTCTGATTTAAAATCTGTTACAGCATTAAATTTATGAGTAATTGGTATTGTTTTACAAATCAAAAATGGATAGATGAGAAACATTAAATAGGGGGAAAATATTTTCTCCAAATTTGTCACCTTAAAAGTAAATTTTGGACTGTAGAGATGGCTTAGTGTTTAAGCACTTGCCTGTGAAGCCTAAGGACCCTGGTTGGAGGCTCAGTTTCCCTGGACTCACGTTAGCCAGATGCATAAGGGGGGTGCATGTGTCTGGAGTTGATTTGCAGTGGCTGGAGGCCCTGGCATGCCCATTCTCTCTCTCTCTCTCTCTCTCTCTGGCTCTTTCTCTCTCTGTCACTTTCAAATAAATAAATTAATTTTAAAAGGTAATTGTTGTCTATAAGTTCACATTTGTAAAAACAAACTGAATACTGGTAGAAATCCATAATTGTTCTATTTCATAACATTTATGAATTTATGTTTTAGAATAAATATACTTTTATTATTTTAAAGTAATTCTAAATACATTTCTTGACTCCTTTTACTCATGTATTAAACAGTGAAGACATTATTTTTTCACACTTTCTACTCTAAGACACAAAACTGTGTTCAATAAAATTTGAATTGTGATTCTGAAATTCCTTTATCTATATTTTTTTAATTATGTAATATTCCAATGTATACTCCTTAGACAGTTAAAGGCATTTGTAATGTTGTACAAGTAATAAATTAAAGATAAATAAACTATGACTACCTAGGAAAATTTTAACTAAGATTGAACATCAAAAAGTTGGTTACTAACTATAACATATTCACACAAACCAAAAATCATATTTTATCAAAATATGCTAATTTTAACAGGCTTAATTTTTTTCTTATTTTCTATTTTAGAGCTCATCCAATTCTAGTAATAAAGATTGGAAAATACAAATAATATGATATCATCTATGTTTCAGAAGTTGTTTTGTACATAAAAATTTTGGGACCAGAGTCAGTTCTCACTAAACCCTTAGTTTATTAAAAGTTACTTAATAATAGCTAGTTGGTTAAGTTAATCAAGTGATTAGGAAATGGCTCAATAGGAGAAATGTTTGTGATGTGAGTATGATTAACTGATTTACATCCCTAGCACGAAAAAAAAAAAAAAATAAGCCAGCATGTTGGCTTGATATAATTAAGTCATATGGAAACATACTTTTTTAGAAAATGGAACACTTAGGAGACATAGATTGTTACTAGAAAATTTTCAGTGCCAGGGATGGGATATCTTCCAGTGAGTTTATTTTTTTGGCAGGGAGGACCCTGATACCCCCAAAACATTACAGGCCATTGCTGAGGCCCTTGGTTTCACACCAGGAATAGATGGTAAGACCTTATTGCTGAAGACTCCACATACTTGAGCTGCAATGTCACTGAGAAATCCTCTTAGAGCTGAGCTGAAAACCTCCTCCATGTAGGCCAGCTGACAGAAAGCTGGAAAAATCCACACAGCATGCAATTCAATGGGAGAGAGAAAAATCACCAGTGAAGATACTCAACAGTGGACACTGCAAGCCTTATATTTGGCCAACAAGGCCAAGTGAGCCAGTGGGTGATATAGTGGCATGTTTGTTATGGAGGAAACCAACCACCCTTAAATTTGTCTCAAGGCCTACTCCGTGGGAGAAAATACATCCCTGATACTGAAAACCTACAACAGGGGTAGTCATGAGCCCTACGGTTGTAATGACTGCTGGCATCTGGCTAAATGTATATACTCTGCTCATCAAACTGACCAGTAAGCACTTCTCTCAATGTTCACACCAATATATTTATGCTACTCTCACTTTTGGTTAAAGAACCACTTCTATTCAGACCTTAGGATGACTCAGAAGGCACCATGGTACTGAAAAGAAGTGATAGACGAGTGCTCAGCACTGAAAAATCTCTATCACACCTTCTAAGGCTCAGGGTCCATTGCAAAAGAAATAGTGGAAAGAATGTAAGAGCCAAAGTAAAGGTAGGACTCCTTCAACATGCTCCTCCAGACACAAAATGGCCTGGATATCTATGAAATCAGCACTTGGGAGGCAAAGACAGGTGGATCCTTGGGGACAACTGGCTAGTTAGGCAAGCCAAAAATTAAACTAAATAGAGTGTAAAGAAAAATAAATGGTGAGTTCTGAGTTCTGTGAGAGACTCTTGATTTTATTTATTTTATTTTTATTCTTTTATTTTTTTTTTTCAAAATATTCTATTTATTTATTTATTTGAGAGTGACAGACAGAGAGAGGGAGAGACAATGGGCAAAGCGCCACGTCCTCCAGCCACTGCAAACAAAGTCCAGACACGTGCGCCCCCTTGTGTATTGGGCTAATGTGGGTCCTGAGGAGTCAAGCCTCGAACCAGGGTCCTTAGGTTTCACAGGCAAGCGCTTAACCACTAAGCCATCTCTCCAGCCCTAGACTCTTGATTTTAAAAGGTAGAGACCAATATAGAAAGAGAGAAAAAGTCAACCTCTGGACTGCATCAAAGTTTTAAAATGGGCAAACATACATACAATCACTAATGCATTCATGCACACACATGTGCATCCAAAAAAGTTAAGTCCATATAATTAAGTTAAGCTTATATAAACTTATATTAGTTACTATGCATAGTTTTACTGTGCTTGTAAATAATGATTTTATGAAAATATAATTGTATTTAAAGAAAAATATCTTATTACAAATGTATAGATTATGAAACTAAAACTTGAAAGAATGTGAGATTGTATAAAATTGGCATGAACTTAAGCAACTAAATTTAATGACAAGTAATGAGGCTATAGCAACTCAGTAGATCAGGCTAAATTTTAGAAATTTTGCACACTTTTGATAAGCATTTTCATTATAAATTATTAACTGAAAATTTAAAAATATTTAGTGAAAAGATTAACATATGGCTTATCTATGCTAAAATGATAAATGGTTCCTTGAACATTCATTCTCCCTATGAGAAAAAGTGTGGAGTTTCTTTTTAATACATTTTCTAATCCTCCTTTTAATACAGGATTTTATCTCACCAAAAATCCTGTGTTTTGTGTTGACTCATATACACCTAGTTGCTTTAAATAAAATTAGAAAACTTTGTTCAGTTCAAAATAAATTAAGATTCTTATTGGTTATATTTTTTTTACTATGTTTGCAATTTCAAATGGCATTCTGTCTCTCATTACAGATGACAAACTATGATATTTATCACGTTTGGAAGTGTGTTTATATCTGTCAACTTCATGGAGGTAAGAATCCTCATGGAAACAAAGCTCTGGTCTTGTTTGTGAAACATTTTGTTTTTAGATTAAATTAATGGAGATAGAACTGTATGTGCTAACTGTAGTGACACCATGCCATAGACTAGGTTCCTAGATTGTATTTAAAAAGACAAAGCTAGCAGAGCAACCATCCTTCATGCTTCTCACCATATCTTCCCTGATGATATGAAGATGCAATGCCTGTTCCCTGCTCCTTCCATGCTTTCCCTACCTTGATGCACTTCTCACTTTTCAAAAGTGTACGATAAGATCCTTAAAAGGGGGCTAGAGAGTTGTCTTAGCAGTTAAAGCACTTGCCTGTGAAGCCAAAGGACCTCAGTTTGATTCCCCAGGACCCACGTAAGACATATGCACAAGTTGGTGCATGCATCTTTTGCAGTGGCTAGAAGTCCTGGTGTGCCCATTCTCTCTCTCCCTTTTTCCCTTTTACAAATAAATAAAAATAAAATCATGTATGTATGTATATATCTCCTATGTTTTTACTCAAGCTGCTTCTGGTCAGGTGTTGTTGCATTCACAGTGAATATAACTGATATAAGAAAACAGAATAAGTTTATTTAGTTGCATGCATTAATATACTCTGACTTCTCTTATGATGCTTGAACAAAACTCAATATATCTCTCATGTTTTAATAATATTTGAGATTTCTAGATAGATATCTATAAAAACAAATGGCCTTCTCCACTTTATAAAAAATAGAATACTGGAAAGATTTTTTTGTGTGCATGTGTGTTCTATGTTTCTTAATAGCTCAATAATGCATGTGTTTCCATTTACAGGAAATAACATAAAAAGAGAAACATTCTTAGATTAATTTTATCAAAATCAGTTGATATTACTATATCATTTAGTTTATATAAATTAGATGAATGCCCTAAATATTTAGTGTTTTCCTTATGCTCATAAAATATTTCTTATTTTTCCATCGAATGCTGATGGATTCTTTATGAACACTGTAATTATTTTACATAAAATATTTTATATCCATCTTTCTTGATAATTTTGCTCATTAAGTCATCAAGAAATTATCATCCAGTCATATAGTTTGTCCTTTTTAAAGTTCTCAAATATTTTACAAAAGTTTCGACCACAGCTAGAGGTTAGAAATTTTGACTAATGCAAAGGTCATTTCAGAGCTTCTTGGAAAGTAGGATGTCAGCTAGTGTTAACTACTGATACTTCAATAACAGACAAAAAGGACAGGCATCTGATCCAATACCAAATAGACCAATGTTGGACTTTGACAAAGAACTAGCTCAACAATTTTAGAGTTATTTTTCAGCTTCAAAAGATGTTATTAAAACAAATAAACAACAACAAAAACAGAACCAATATCACATTGAGGAAACATTACTTAGGTTGCATGAGTAACCTAATATTAATAGCAATTTGTCATTTGCTGGTGTAATTTTGAAAATTCTGGATATTCGTGTTATTGTTGTTTTGCTTGTTTGACTTTTCTTTAATAGATGTTTTACAAAGTCAGAAGAAAAGAGGTTTTTTTGGTACTGTGGTTATATAAGACAACAAAATCTAGTCTACTACTTTAAAAGTTAGGAATAACAATAAATCCATTGCTAAAACAGTTTGAATTTCATGGAGTATCACATTGAAGAATAATTTTATTCAATCTAGTGTGACAAGCACGCAGGTAAGAAGCAGAGATTGAACATTTTATCTGTAATCATTGCCTAGGAAGCCCTCCTAGGCAAAAGATCTGGGAATAACTCTATTACGAACAGTGTCCCAATGTTATAGGTAATGCAATATGTTAATTTCTGTTAGATAACTACCTTATCTAAGTTTAGAAGAAGTTCAACTTTATTTATTGATATTTAATTTACAACTTATTGAAAATGAAATTCTGTGTGTATTGGTTTTCTAGGAATGTAATGTAACAGCCATTTCTATTGGTAATATTAAATCCCTTGAGTGATTAAACATACAAAATGTATGGCCCTAGGATTTTTATTCAAATATCTAAACTGAGAATAATTTATTGTCATATAAAAATATATATGTTGTCATATATATATATATGTGTGTGTGTGTGTGTGTGTGTGTGTGTGTGTGTGTATGTTTTGCAGAACTTGGTACAAGCTATGCCAATGGGCACTATGCTTCATGTATGTAAATAAGGCAGATCACATCAAGACATATCCAGAGTTTTATAACAAAAGAAAAGTCCTTGAAGGTGAAAGGAATACCTGTTATTTGGCGTCATTGCTTAATAAGTTGCTCTGAATATTATCACATTTTCTATATGTGTGTATTTTTTATGTTTTACTTTTTATGAAAACATTTAGCACTGCAAAAGTGGATGCTAATACTGGAAATAGATAGCAATGCTACCAATTCTTATGACAGCAATGTAGATGAATTTGATTATATTAATATATAAATGGCTTCTGTCCAAGGAAAGAGATCAGAGTATAGTTAGATTTCTATTTTTTATTGTTCATTGATATGTTACAGATGTGATTTTTACATTCTTATACCAATTCTGCTTTTACTGATTACATGTACTCCTTTCTTGTTGAAAATATTTTCATTTATTTATGAGAAAGTGAGAGGGTATGCCCAGGAATCTTGCCACTCCAGGTGCATGTGTGTTTTTGGCTTCATTTAGGTACTGGGGAATTGAACTCTGGTTGTCAGACCATTGAATGCTGCACCATATTTTCAGTTCTGATATGTAGCCCTTTCTAAAGCAACTTGCTCATTATTCTGTTTTCCCGTTGTTGACCTGTGGTTGCTTGAAACCTTGTTGTTGAAGGTTTTGTTTCTTGATTTACCTGAGTTAAATATTTTAAATAATAATCTAATCTGTTGATACACTTAAAAATTATAGTAGATGTTTTAAACATTTAAACGAACACCCAAAATTTACAAAATTATTTAGAGAAAATAAGCAAAGTGTAATATACTTGCAACTAAAAGATCCTTTGTTGGATGAAGTTAATTTTTTTTTTAATTTAATTTATTAGTTTTCTTTTCAGTAAATACAGGCAGTTTGGTACCATTATTTAGGCTCATCTGTGATCTACCCCCTCCCATTAGACCCTCCTTGTTATTGAAAATGGGTCGTGCATTGTGGAGTTAGCCCCCAGTTATTAGTATGATAAATGTCTCTGAAAATCATGACCCAACATGTAACTCTGACATTCTTTCCGCCCCCTCTTCCGCAAGATTTCCCTGAGCCATGTTGGGTTCATTTTTAGTCTGCTTCAGTGCTGAGGTGTTGGGGGCCTCTGAGGCTCTGGCTCTCTGATTTGGTAGGAGTTGATTTTTCTCTGCATTGATCTCCTTCCCCTTTGTGCTGGTATCCAGTTCACAGGAAAACATCACCCTTGCTTATTTCGCCAGTTGTCCTTAGTTTCAGTTGGGCCCCTTCTGAGGTATGTTGGGGCAGCTCTCTTCTTAGGATCTGCATCTATCTGGAAAAGAGAAGCAGATTCTCCAACGGAGAGTAAGTTAGCACCCAGAAAATTGAGATAACACTTACTTTTTTGATAGACAGTTTGATAGGTGTAGGCCCTCTTATACCCCGTGATTGATGGTAGCTTGATATTGTAGAGTGGGCTTGTGTTTGGGTATGGTTCTGACTTGTTTCCCAGCTCCAGCTAAGGGTCTAGTACCACTGAGTGGATCAGTTAGCCAAATCAAGAGCAATTGATTCCTCACCATGGCTGTGTACCACTATTGCACTTGTGTGGGTATCACATCCGGTTAATTGTTGCTACTTAGGTTAAACAATGTGTTGCTTGGACAGATCTTGGTCACTTCCCCCAGTCACCTATGTAGCGCCTTCTGGCACTAGACACACTGACTGTCTGGGGACTGACTCTCTCCTGGCTTCCAGCCATGTCATTCCATTTTGCGTGTCAGCTGCGTATGGAGTCTTCAGCAATATGGTCTTACCACTGGCCTTTGGTGGGTCATCAATTACTCTGACATCATTGTTTTGGGAAACCTTGTAGGTTTCTCTGATCAAAAGCTCATTGTGGATTGTAGGCCCAAGCTGGAAGTGGGGGTTACAGGTCAGTGCCCACTAAGAAATTGAGGAAAAACATAACTAATATACAAGAGTTAGAGAGGAGAGAGATAGAGGGGAGAGGGGGAGAGGGAGGGAAGGAAGATGTAGGAGATTTAGGTCAGTCTTGATCCTACCCTCTCCAGTGTCTTGTGGTTCAGGTGTTTCCTGTAAGGGACTAGTGAAGGTTCAGTCATTTGGTCTGTCTTTTAGGAAGTAGAATTTTATGGTACCATTGCCGTTTGGGTCCAGATTACTGTTTTCCACCCTTTGATTCCCTCCCCGCCCTCCCATCCATCTTATTGTCTAGTTCATGAGGTACTTGCTGGGTATGTAAGGCATCTTGGGCAAATTCAGGTTAGGTGTTGCAGATGAGTGAGACTATGTGTCGATTTTTTTTCTGTTATTGGGTAAGTTCGCTGAGAATGATCTGTTCCAGGTTCAACCATTTTTCCTCAAATTTCTTTATGTCATTTTTTCTTACTGCTCTATAGAATTCCATTGTGTAGATATACCACATCTTTGTTATCCATTCTTCTAATGATGGACATCTGGGTTGATTCCAGCTTTTAGCTATTACGAATTGAGCTGCTACAAACATGGTTGAGCAAATCTCTCTGGCTTTTGGTTTGAAGGTTTTAGGGTACATGCCCAGTAATGGTATAACTGGCTCTGTTGGTATTTCTATAGTCAGCTTTTTCAGGAGTCTCCATATTGCTTTCCAAAGTGGTTGTACCATCCTGCATTCCCACCAACAGTGAATGAGTGTCCCTGCTTCTCCACATCCTCGCCAGCATTTATTTTCATTTGACCTTTTGATGTTGGCTATCCTTATTGGGGTAAGGTGGAATCTCATAGTTGTTTTAATTTGCATTTCTCTGATGATTAGGGATGAACATTTTCTTAGGTGTGTGTTTGCCATTTGTATCTCTTCCTCTGTGAATTGCCTGTTTAACTCTGTGCCCCATTTTGTGAGTGGGGTATTTGTCTTCTTATTGTTTAGACTTTTGAGTTCATATTAAATTCTAGAGGTAAGGCCTCTATCAGTTGGATAACCTGCAAATATTTTCTCCCACTCTGTGGGTATTCTATTGGCTTTGTTTATTATATGCTTATCTGTAAAGAAACCCTTCAGCTTCATATGATCCCAATGGTTGAGTGACTGTTTAAGAACTTGAGCCACTGGGGTTTTATTCAGGAAGTCTTTTTCCATTCCTATATCATGGAAAGTACTTCCTAAATTTTTTTCCAGTAGTTTTCGAGTTTCTGGTCTTATGTTGAGGTCTTTGATCCATTTGGATTTGAGTGTTGTGCATGGTGAAATGTGTGGATCAAGTTTTAGTTTCCTGCATGTGGTTATCCAGTTTGTCCAGCACCATTTGTTCAAGATGCTATCTTTTTTCCAGTCTATATTGTTTGGGCCTTTGTCGAATATCAAGTAGCTATAGTTGCTTGGCCCAAAATCCGGGTCCTCAAGCTATTCCATTGGTCTATACTCCTGTTTTTATGCCAGTACCATGCTGTTTTTGTTACTATGGCTTTGTAGTATAACTTTATATCGGGTATGGTGATGCCACCAGAGGTATTTCTTTTTTTGTGTGTGTGTGTTTTCTGTTTATTTTCTCCATAAAAAAAAAAAAAAAAAACAAAGCCGGGCATGATGGCATACGCCTTTAATCCCAGCATTTGGGAGGCAGAGGTAGGAGGATCATCTTGAGTTCGAGGCCACCCTGAGACTACAGAGTGAATTTAGGTCAGCCTGGGATATCGTGAGTCCCTACCTCAGGAGAAAAAAAAAAAAATTATTGGGGCTGGAGAGATGGCTTAGTGGTTAATTGCTTTCCTGTGAAGCAGAGGTATTTCTTTGGCTGAGGATATGTTTGGATATGCGAAGCCTTCTGCCTTTCCATATGAAATTTGAGATCATTTTTTCTATGTCTGTGAAGAACATTGTAGGGATTTTAATTGGAATTGCGTTAAATCTATATATTGCCTTTGGTAGGATTGTCATCTTCACAATGTTAATTCTGCCTATCCAGGAGCATGGGAGGTCTTTCCATCGTTTCAAGTCCTCCTCAATTTCTTTTTTGAGAGTTTTTATATTTTCGTTGTATAGATCTTTTACTTCCTTGGTTAACGTTATTCCAAGGTATTTTATTTTATTTTTTGCTATTGAAAATGGGACTATGTCCTTTATTTCTTTTTCTGTGTCTTTGTCATTTGCATACAGAAATGCTTCCGATTTTTGTGCATTGATTTTGTATCCTGCTACTTTGCTATAGGAGTTAATCACCTTCAGGAGTTTTGGGATGGAGTCTCTCGGGTCTCTTACATATACAATCATGTCATCAGCGAATAGAGCTAACTTAATGTCTTCCTTTCCAAATTGTATACCTTTTATTTCCTTCTCCTGCCTTATTGCTTGGGCTAGGACTTCCAGATCTATATTGAAAAGCAGAGGTGAGAGAGGACATCCCTGTCTTGTTCCTGATCTCAATGGGAATTCCTCCAGTCTCTCTCCATTAAGAATTATTTGGGCCTTTGGAGCTTTGTATATTGCCTTTATTATATTAAGATGTGAACCGGCCATGCCGATTCTCTCCAATGTTTTGATCATGAAGTGATGTTGTATCTTGTCAAAGCCTTTTCTGCATCTATCGAAATGATCATGTGATTTTTATGTTTAAGCTTGTTTATGTGGTGTATTACATTGACAGATTTTCGTATGTTGAACCACCCTTGTGTTCCTGGGATAAATCCCACTTGGTCAAGGTGGATAATGCTTTTGATGTGTTGTTGGATTCGGTTTGCGAGAATTTTGTTCAGGATCTTTGCGTCTATGTTCATTAGGGAAATAGGCCGATAGTTTTCTTTTCTTGTGGCGTCTCTGCCTGGTTTTGGGATTAGGGTGATACTAGCTTCATAGAAGGAGTTGGGTAGTTTTCCCTGTTCTTCAATTGTGTGGCACAGTTTTAGGAAGATTGGTTTGAGTTCTTCCATGAAGGTTTGATAAAATTCTGCTGGGAATCCATCTGGTCCTGGACTCTTCTTTTTTGGGAGGTTTTTTATTACTTTTTCAATCTCCATGAGCGTGATGGGTTCATTGAGGTGGTTGATCTGCTCTGAGTTTAGCTTTGGTAGATGATATGCATCCAGGAATTTATCCATCTCCTCCACATTTTCCAGTTTTGTGGAGTAGAGGTTTTTGAAATAAGTCCTGAAGATTCTGCCGATTTCTCTGATGTCTGTTGTAATCTCTCCTTTTTCATTTTGAATTTTGTTAATTTGGAGTCTCTCCTTTTTTTGCTTGATCAAATTGGCCAGAGGTTTGTCAATCTTGTTTATTTTTTCAAAGAACCAGCTCTTTGTTTTGTCAATTGCCTTAATTGTTTCCTTGGTTTCCAATTCATTAATTTCTGCTCTGATTTTAATTATTTCCTTCCTTCTGGAGCTCTTTGGGTTGGATTTTTCTTGTTTTTCCAATGCCTTTAGGTGGATGGTTAAGCTATTGATTTGGGATTTTTCTGTCTTTTTTATGAAGGCATTGAGTGCTATGAATTTTCCCCTGAGGACTGCCTTCATTGTGTCCCACAAGTTTTGGTATGATGTGTTCTCATTGTCATTCAATTCCAGGAATTTTGCAATTTCAGTTTTTATTTCATCCACTATCCATTTATTGTTTAAGAGTGTGCTATTCAGTTTCCAGTTGCCGTTGGGGCTCTTGTTGGTTTTTTTGTTGTTGATTTCTAGGAATATAGCATTATGATCTGATATCATGCAGGGAATTATGTCGATTTTCCTAAATATGTGGAGGCTATCTTTGTGACCCAGTATATGGTCTATTTTAGAGAATGTTCCATGGGCTGCTGAGAAGAATGTGTAGTCTGTGGATTTGGGGTGGAAAGTTCTGTAGATGTCTGTTAGGTCTAAGTGCTCTATGGTTTTCTTGAGCTCTCTTACTTCCCTGTTGAACTTTTGTTTGGATGATCTGTCTATTACTGATAATGGTGTGCTAATGTCCCCAGCTATGATGGTGTTGGTGGTTATTTCTGTTTTATTGTCAAGTAGGTTTTGTTTTATGAACTGCGGTGCCCCTGTGTTTGGTGCATACAGATTTATGATTGTAATGTCCTCTTGATGGATTGTTCCCTTTACAAGTATGAAGTAGCCTTCTGTGTCTTTTTTGATTGTTTTTGGTTTGAAGTCAACTTTATCTGATATTAATATAGCTACACCTGCTTGTTTCTTATTCCCATTTGCT
Organism: Jaculus jaculus; assembly: GCF_020740685.1. Classification (NCBI taxonomy): domain Eukaryota; kingdom Metazoa; phylum Chordata; class Mammalia; order Rodentia; family Dipodidae; genus Jaculus; species Jaculus jaculus. The sequence goes on along the minus strand of NC_059102.1, from coordinate 198,847,507 downwards.
TGGAATATTGTTTTCCACCCTTTCACCCTGAGGAGGTTTCTGTCTTTAGTGGTAAGGTGGGTTTCTTGAAGGCAGCAGATTGAGGGGGTCTAATTTTTTGATCCACCCTGTTAGCCTGTGTCTCTTGATGGGTGAATTAAGGCCATTAATGTTTAGGGTGATGACTGTGAGATTTGATTTGATCCCTGTCATTTTGTGGTGGTAGAGGTGTGTTGGCATTTCCATGGAATTTTTTTTTTTTTTTGTATCTACTCTGGGTTTGATTGCTGTGATCTTCTTCTTGTAGGCATTTGTGTTTGGTTATTTGTTTCTTCTCTGTGGAGAATTTCCTGGAGTACTTTCTGTAGGTTTGGTTTTGTGTTCATATAATTATAAAGCTGAGTTTTATCATGGAAAGTTTTCCTTTCACCATCTATTATAAGGGAGACTTTTGCTGGGTAGAGTAGTTTAGGTTGAAAGCCATAGTTTCTTAGAGTGTGGAGAGTTTCATTCCAGGCCCTTCTAGCTTTCAGGGTTTCCATTGACAAGTCTGAAGTAATTCTGATGGGGTTTCCTTTGAAAGTGGTGTGCTGTTTTTCCCTAGCTGCTTTTAGGATTTTTTCCTTGGTGTCAATGTTTAGAGTCTTAATGATAATATGCCTTGGGGAGTTTCTCCTTTGGTCTAGTCTGTTAGGAGTTCTGTTTGCTTCTTGAATCTTGATGGGCCTTTCTTTTAAGAGACGGGGGAAGTTTTCTTCAATTATTGTGTTAAATAAGTTCTCCATGCCTTTGGTCTGAAATTCTTCTCCTTCTGGTATTCCAATGATTCTGATATTAGGACGTTTAAGTGTATCCCACAATTCTCTCATGTTCTGTTCACAGGAACTTTTGAACTTACTGAAATTTTTGGACTCTCGAACTGTTTCTTCCATCCTGTCTTCCAGATCAGAATTTCTATCTTCCACTTCGCTGACTCTATTCTTGAGAGCCTCTAGTGAGTTTTGGACTTGTTCAATTAAGTTTGCATTTTCTACTACTTTCCTATGTATCACTTCCATCGCTTTGTCCAGCTCCCTTTTTGTCTCATTTTCTGATTTTCTTGATGATTCTTGGAAATCATCCTTCCATTTCTTTATGTTTTCATTTAGTGTGGCCAGCTGATTTTTAAGGTCCTCTTTTTTTTCATTCTCCCTCAACTCTCTTAGCTCTCTTTGAATTCCTTCCAGTGTCTTATCATATTGCTCTAGCTTAGTGATGGTAGCATCCATACGATCATCTATCCTTTGTAGCTTTCCTGTCAGATCTAGCAGTAGTTTGGTCAGGGTTGCATTGTTCATTGCTTCCACTTGATGTTCTGATCCTAAACACTCTTCTATGTTTTGGTTTGTTGTGATCCTTGTTGGACTGGGTGATCTGTCTGGATTTTCTTCCATTTTATTTTTCATGTTATTTCTTTTGCACTGTGGTCTACCCATGTCAGTGTATGGGCAGGTAGGTGGGTGGAGCATCCTGGGATCTAGCTTTATGCAAATCCAAGGCATCCTGGGGCAGTTGTAAGCAGCCTGGGTTTTTGCTCACTCTTGCCAAAGCCGCCTACCTATAGCCTGACAGGGGCACCCAAGTTGCCTGAATTCTCACCCAGTAATGCACCTAAGCTGCCTGCCTTTGAGCTTGAAAAGGGACTGGGGTAGCAAGCCTTGAAGGTGCCTAGATTCTGGCTGGGTACACTGGGGTCTGTAAACAGTCTGTGGTCTTCCGCCTCAGGGGAGTGGGGGATGGGTGGCGATGTACAGGTAGGGGATGGCACCTGCGCTGGCGCTAGTGACTCAGTGTGGACTTATGTGGCTCTTGCTGTGGGACTGGGCCCACTGCACATGCAATTGTAGTGCAGAGGCAGATGATGTGGGTACGGAATCAGGACACAGCAGAAACTGACCGGCGGCAAGTGATGTGAGAACAGCAGGGCGTGAGGGGAGGGGGGGTAGCTAGGAGCGTGGGGCGCTGTGGGATACCGTGGGGTGCTCTGGACTCGCAGGGGGGGAGGGGGCGTATCGCGCGGGGGAGGGGGGGGGAGGGGGTCCAGGGGGTCGCGGGTAGCGCAGGGGGCGTGGAGCAGGCTGAGGTAAGATGGAGTGCTGGATGCTGTGGGACGCTGGGGGGCAGTCTGGATGCGCGGCGGGGGTGGGGTGCACGGGGGGGCTTGAGGAGCGCGGGGGTGGGGCGCGGGGAGTCTCGGGGCATGCGGGGGGATCGGGGCACACCTGGGCGCCCGGGCACTGGACGCTGCAGGGCGCTTTGAGCGCCCCTGTCGCATGTGGGTAGGGAGCGTTGTGCGCGCTGGGGGGGGAGGCGGGGGCGGGGCGCGCAGGGGGGGGCTCGAGGCGCATGGGGGTGGGGCGTGGGGGGTCTCAGGGCGCGCGGGGGCGCAGGGGTGCGGGGCACGCCTGGGCGCCCAGGGTGCGGGGCGCTTGGGGCGTGCCTGCTGTGTGTGGATAAAGAGCACGGAATGCGCGGGGGGTGGGGCGCGCGGGAGGGTGGGGCAGGCGTGGGGTGGTCTCGAGGCACGCGGGGGTGGGGCGCAGGGGTCTTGGGCGCGCAGGGGCGCAGAGCAGGCCTGGGTGCCCGGGCGCGGGAAGCCTTGGTTCGCTTGGGCTGCGTCTGCCGTGTGTGTATAGGGAGTGTGGGGCACGCTGGGGGGGAGGGGCGCGCTGGGGGGGTGCATGGGGTGCGGCGGGCGTGGGGCACGGGGGTTGTGGGGTGCGCTGGGCTGCCGGGGCGCGTGGGGCTTGGTGTGCACGGGGCGCAGGGCCGCTGGGCGCGGGGCCGCGCCCGATGCAGTTATTCACGGCGGGCGGGGTGGCGGGGCGTGGGTTGCGGGGGTGTGTGCTTCCCTCTTTTATCCCAATCTGTGCCCTCCCTCTTCAAAAAGTTCCTAATTTCCCTTGAATACTTCCTTTTTTTCCCTCGTTGTTTGTAGTGCAGCTAGGCGGTCGCCATCTTGACCGGAAGCCCCGGATGAAGTTAATTTTTATCCTTGCATCTCCCCAGTAGTTTGACACTGGGGCTGGTGGGGTGGGAATGTTATACTGACATTTTTTTTTTTTTTTTTTTTTTGCAGACCTAGAAAGGACTAAAACAAGTCCCCAGAAGTAGCACTAGAAAGGTCATATTAAGAAAGAGGTCAAATCACTCTGGGCTCAGTCTAAAAAATTGGTGAGATAATCTTTCTAGTTTATCTACAACTTTTATGTTGCAGAATGTCTAGTCCCTTAACATCTCCCTATATTGTCTTCTCTATCAAATGCTTATCCTTGTCCACGTGTCAATGAAATTTCTACACCTGCCTCTAAAGACCAACCTTGATTATTTCATAACACCTAGGACCTGGCCAAGTAAGCTTCGCCTTGCCTCACCTGGAGCTAGCTATTCCAAGAATTCATGTCAAATATTGCATATAAAGTAATCTATAACACAAGATCCTTAAAAGATACCCCAAAGGAGAAGTGATAAATATCTTGTGAATCCCATTCCCTCCCAGAGTTTTCTCCATGTCACATATTTTTCCATTGTTGGCATCAACTATTAACCATTGGTCCAAATAAAATATAATTACAAAAAGAGAGACCTCAGATTTTTCTCAATGTATTAGGCTTTGTAAGCATAACTGTGTCATGTAAAGATGTAAAAGTAACACATGTAACTTCAAAGGAACATAAAAGAGTTCTTAAAGCCTCTTACCTAAGAAATACCCACCAAACTGCACATACATGCAAGATTCCTTAGTAAAACAAAATTAATCATGCTCAGAAAACACAAATGAGATTTTCTATCATTTTTTTCTCTGGTTTGGAAATGAAAGCCCCAGTATCCAACATTGTGCTTTCTCCTCTGAGACATAAATGATGTTTTTCAAGCCTCACATTCCCTTATTCTAATGTTCTACACCCCCCCCCCACCAGGGTGAGTTCTAGAATATGGTATACATTTATAAAATGTTTTTGTTTTTGTTTTGTTTTTATTTATTTAATTTTTAGTGACAAAGAGAGAAAAAAGCAGAGAGAGAGAGAGAATCAAGTCTTGAACCGAGGTTTCCTTAGGCATCACAGGCAACTGCTTAACTGCTAAGCCATCTCTCCAGCCCACATTTTCTTCTTGGTTTGACTGGCAGGGCCTCACTGATGTGCTAACACCTGAGGTGTGTATACTTCCCCATTCTTTGCACAGAGACAATATTAATTGATTTAAATTTTATATCTTGTGCTATATTTTCCTTTTTGCTGATTTATTTTTTCTGATTTTGGTATATTTAAGGGATTTTTTGTTTGTTTGTTTTACTTTGAATTGCTTTTTCTTTCCCAACTACTGTGGAGATTGGTTGTGATTTGCTCAGTCCCACTGTACTGAAGGGGAAATGCGACAGTGGATACTAAAATCACTAATCCTAGCAAACCACCCACATATCCTGTTAGTATTTGTTTCATTCTGAGAAAAATAAAACACTTTTGAGGTCAGAGACCACGTATTCCATTATTTTTATATCTCACAGACTGTCTAACACAGAGATTGACACACACTAGGCAAATACAAGTCCTACAATCAATGAATAATTGATTGATTCTGATGCTCTAATATACATCCATATTTGTTTCCAGGAAGTAGTTTAGTTGTTCAAGGATCAAGTTCTAGAATGAATAATTAATCATTTATCAAATGCCTCCAAAGGCAAGGTCAAATGTGATAAGGATGAAAGCCAGTAGGAGATTGTTGATATGCCCAGTAATCCATTTTAGTCTTGTCAGCTTGCGTTTGCTGGTGGTTAGTCTGTGGGGCACTGCAGATTGCGGCATTATCAGAAATACATGTATCAACACCTCACGATGAGAGGACAGGCAGGAATAAAGCCACAAGCACAAGAGTGTGGGGAGTCTTTGTTGTCTGACTTCCTGGAGAAACTTCTTATTCCTTGCCTTTAAGGATAAGTTGATATTTTCCATGTGTAGCAGAAACTGCTGGTTGTCTATGTATTACCAAGGGTTTTATAGAGAATCAGAATCTATAGGAGAAAGAAAGAGAGAGAGGAGAGAGAGACATAATGACTTGCATGATACAGGTTGAGCATTCCTATAATAGTGGTATGCAGACTAGAAGGTCTGAGAACCTGGAAGCTGCTCAGTCCAAGAAGATGGATGCCTCAGCAGTCACAATGTGATAATCAAGGCCTGGGAGATCCCTGGAGAGCCATTGCTTTCAATCCACCTTAGAAGACCTAGGAAGCTGTGTTCTTATTTCAGCAAAGGAAGCAGCAACAGGATGTATGTACTCACTAGTACTGAGCAAAGGCAGCTTGGCATGCTTTTTTCTTGGAAATTCACTCTATATAGGTTGCTGCTAGAATGGCTGCTGGCTCTCAGGCAGGTACAGTCTTTCCCCCTTAGCTAATCCTTCCTGATAATGGCTTTACACATCTGGTCTAAGAGACATGTCTTTTTCTAGATTCCTGATCCAATTAACTTGCCAATAGCCATGTACTGTCGCAGCCTTCTAAAATATGGTCTTATTTTCTTCCATGAAAATAGAAATTTTAGCAAAGCTCAGAGTTGCCTGTAATAGCCCAACATTATGTAGGTACTTTTACACCCAGGTGTTTGTAGACAGGTACTTTTTAAAGACTATTATGGCCGGGTATGGTGGTACACACTTTAATCCCGGCACTTGGGAGGCAGAGGTAGGAGGATTGCCGTGAGTTTGAGGCCACCCTGAGACTGCATAGTGAATTCCAGATCAGCTAGGGCTAGAGTGAGAACCTACCTTGAAATACCAAAAGAATAAAAATAAATAAAGACTATTACGTAAATGACACAAAAATGCAAATGAAATATACACTTTCTAGGTTGTGTTCTTCAGAGGTGGACTTTTCCTTCAGTTCTTGACCATTTGTTTTTCTGGCTGATAATCTGACTTTGCTACTTTAGCCAAGGGTAGTGGAGAAATTCTATATGAGTATCAGAGCATTAAAGACAAAAGATTGATCTCTGGATAAACTTCTTTTAACTCATAACAGCAGCATTATACATATACCTATGTTGTAACATAAAAGGCAAAAACAGAAACAAATATTTCAGATAAGTCATTATTGATATGAGTATCTCCTATGAACAAGTAGAGTCACAGTCTAACCAGTTACTTAGACAAATGTATTTCTGGACCAGCATTGTGGATCTTGCCAAAAAGAAGTGGATATAGTGATTGACCCTAAGCATTAACTTTTCCATTAACTGATGGTAAGTTTATTGCTAGAAAATATAAATTTATTTTAAAACAGTTAGTCAAAGTCTAGCTTCTTCAAAATAAAATAAGTTTGTTAATTTTATAACCAGTCTCATGAACAATTAATAATTATTGTGCTTTACAGCATAATGAAATGGAAATTTGTTTATATAGAGTGCATTTTGTGCTATCAATTTACATGATTTTCTTCCTGATGAGATTTTTATCCTCATTTTGGTCAAATGTCTGATGATTGATTGTGCATTATCTGCAGTTCTAGGAATGAGTGACTCATCTGCAAAGCTGCCCTCACGAGATGTGTGTTACTGCAGGGATTACATCCACCTGCTCCTGTATACCACGGGTGGAATTATCATGCAGAGGAACTGAATGTTGCAAGAAGATAATTCCACAATGGAGTCATCGGACTGAAAATGAATTCAGCTTATTTCTTCCTCTGTTCCAGTTGGCTGGGTTATTCAGTTCACTGCTTTCTAAGTCTGCTTAGAGAAAGAAAGGAAAAAGCATTTCTGAATGTAATTAAGACCATATCGCAGTGAGGTTGAATATTAAAGAAAAACACTTCTTTCAGATCTCTTGTAATATTTTAATTATTATTTTAGCCATTCTGATTTAAAAACAACTCTACAAGTAATTTCACTAACAGATCTGAAAATAAATTCATATCTAAAGACCCCAGAAGTCATTGAGGAATTGAGGTGGTTTAATTGGCTAAAATACCATGGAAATGTAATGTGGGTGATTGAATCAGCCTATGGCACTAATGGAATTAAGCACTTTGTCCACTAGGAAAATGTACAATTTATCCTTGAGATTCTAAGTGGATGCTTATTATGGTATGTAAGGAACTTTCTTTAGTGGTTTGCATGTGGCTTTGTCTAGAGTGCATATTTTAAAAGTAAGCAGGAGCAGTATTTAAATCAACATTGTAGTATGTAGGGAAATTAAATTGCATTTTATTCTTTCTTATAGAAGATATTCTGGCATAGCCTGTTATACTTTCTTTAAACCATATATTGTCATTGACCAAACTGAAACTACTTTATATCGGCTTCCATTAAAAAAAAAATTGAGATGTTGGCTCATATTAAGCGAGGATAAAGGCCACATATGCATATATATAGTAATTGCATACTTTACTTGATAGTGAGCAAGGATGTGGTATTTTGAGTGTAAAATGTACTCCATAGCCTCATGAGTTTGTTATTAAGCTTTCTATTCAGCCCCTAGCTGGTGGAAATTTAGGAGGCAGGGTCTTGCTGGATAAGGTGTTTCAATGGGGACAAACTTTGATATGGATTAGTCCAGCCTACTTACATGACTGGCTATTCAGAGCTAACTTGTGTTTTCTCTTTCTCTCATCTCTCTTCTTTTTTTGCTTTTCTTCTTTCTCCCTTCCTCCATCCCTCTCCTTTTCTCCCTTCTTTGTTCTCCACTGTCTCATCCTCTCCCACTCTCTGCTGCTGACATATGAAGTAGTGATCTGAGTGCCATGTGTTATTGCACAAAGATGAAACTTCCCCTCAAAATAACAAGCCTGAAATAAATATTTTCCCCTCTGATTGAGTATTAAACACAACAATGAGAAGATAACTGAGAAAAAGGATATTTTTGCTATAAAACTATTATTTAATTTTGATAAACAAGTCAAATCTTTGGTCATACCCCTGCCATGTTAATATACCCTTCTTACTAAGCTTGGGAATATTGTTGGATTTGAGATAAGAGGCACAGCACCCACACATCAGTCTGTGCCCTGAAGCAGCATCTCAGTTTAATTCCCATCACTCTCTGTAAGTTTCTCTGCCATGCACTCCTCCACAAAAGATGCAGACCTGACTATTGCCCTCCCAGGAGGACACATCAAGAATATCAATGATACTGTGTTGATATTGCAAGGCTTTATTTCTTCTCAAATCCACTGTGGGGAAATAATACTCTGCATTATCTCCTGAGTTATGAGAGATAAGTAATAACATAAGGAAAAATATTTTCCTGACCAGGACTTCAGACAGACTAGTACCAACTTACGATAAATTCATTGTAAATCTTAAGCCATAATGGCCTTAGGGGAATCATTTTATCTTTCATGTGCAAAAGGAGATAATCATAATAATATGCCACTGAAAAATCCCACACAAATAATGATTTACATTTTACTATCCTCAAAATTTTGGCAATTGCAAACATTTTAATAAATGTATAATGTAGACAGAATGGATTATTAATCTTTTAAATGAATCTTTTAAATGAACTATCAGTAAAACTTCCACTAATTTACTTGTCGAAACAATTTTATTCCCATTTGTATAAATGACTGCTTCTTTAAATTAGAAGTTTGAAAATACTTGATTTTTAATAATAAATATTTTAGTGCTGGAGGGATTGCTTAGCAATTAAGGCACTTGCCTGCAAAGCATAAGGACCCATGTTTCTCTCTCCAGGTCCCACTTAAGCCAGTGTACAAGGTTTGACATTAGATTATAGTGGCTGGAGGCCCTGCTGTGCCAATTTTCTCTCTCTCTCTCACTCACTCTTGATTTTGCTCTCTCATTTTTTTTAAAGTCCAGCCCATTGGGCTTTCCTCAAAAAAATTAAAAAGAAATCTTTTATAAATAGTCAATAATAAAGTATTAGGATGCTTTCGGTAAAATTTCATTTTATTTCCTATTGTAATTGTGTACACAAAGCATACAATCTGATAGTCTTTGGTTTCAGTTATTCATGAAAAGATGATACTTTTCATTCATGGTAGCAAATTTCATTTTGCTTTTCACTAACAAAATGATGAAAATAGAATTTTCAATTTAAAATTACATTAAAACTTTATTTTACATGATGAAATAACATAACAGCATGTAGACATATACAAATTCATGCAAATAAAATGAAATCAAAGAGCACTTAGTAAAGATATGAGAAAATTTTCATTTCTAGAAGTTGTCCATCACTAATCTCTGCTCTTAAATTACTTCTAGAATTGTTTGAATTTTATTATGCTAAAATAAATAAACTTCTAAGTATAAGTTTGTTTTTCCTTTTTCCCACCCATGTTAGAACCATAGAGTTTACCTTTACTTTTATGGAGACCCCAAAAAATTCCCAAATATTAAATAGCTTGTAAAGTAGTTTAGTTCACATAATTTCAATGAACAGTGTTTTTACAAAAATTACAGGGCTAAAAGCCCCATATAGCTCTGTAAAATACAATCATTATTAGTGCACTTAGGAAAAATTATATTAGAGGATCTATAGTCTGAGTAGACAATCATGAATGCATATTGCTGCCCCACCTCAGATTCAAATTTTACAATGTAATATTTGACAGTAATTTAACCTCAGCTCATCAGTCTCCTTTTATGAACTTTAAGATCATTGTTAATTTAAAATGTGGTGATACCATAAAGTAGTGAGAAAAGCATTTCTCATTCATTTTTAATGCAACTGGTGTCTCTTCAGTGTAAATATTAAAACAGATTTATACTATAATTTGGAAGGTATCCTAAATGGTTTGAAAGTTTTAAAATAACAACCTAGGTTAATTATAATTTTTCTATAAAGAAAAGACGTTGCATCAGCTCAGCTCAAATCTTATGTAAATAGATAGGAGCATGCTTCTTCTCAAATTCCCACTGATTTTTATTTGAAACAGTTTATATAAATAATGATGCTAAAATTTATTAAATTCCTTTCTTAACTAATTTTACTTTTGATGCAAAGGATATTGCAAATATAACCAGCACAAAATATTAATGATCCTGGGTTGAATTGCTAATTTAATTAAATTTGAGTGAAATAAGATGAAGTTAACATTTTATTGAAAATGTATATTTCTTCACTCAATTCAAATTACATGTAAATAGCATTAAGAAAAAAAATGTTATAACATTTAAATTAGTTTTGTAGACCGTTTTAAGGAAGGACATTTATTATTCAGGGAGTACATTAGATTTCACTCAAGGAAATAAACTCCATAACAGAATATCATTTCTCTATATAAATGATTTAGAAATTTGTAGGAAATAATATAGTCCTTCATTATAGCTGGTCTTCAGGATGCATTCATCTCATAATTTCTGTAGTTAACTTTATCATATCGACATTTTCCTTATGTTTATATTGACTGTCATTCATGTTGAGAAATGAAAACAGTCACATTAGTTTTTCATTAAAGGTGATGTTGATATTTTGGGAATTTTATTTAAATTTTTAGTTCCTAATTCTATCTTATAGAAAGTTTTGTTAATATTCATTGGAAAACTAATATTAAACTTTTCTAAGATCCCCATTAGAATCTATAATTCTAAGAGGAGAGTTTAGTTAGAATTTTCTTGTTTTGTATTTTATATAAATGTCTTGATTTTCTTTAATAATTACTGTATATGGTTTCAATTTTCCTGAATTTTATAAACATAATTTAAGGTAGTATGTAACCAAAAAAAGTTCTTTAAATGCATCATTCTATGTTTTTCATGATGCTTTAAGCTTTGTTAGTTATATAAATTGCTATAACTAACATTTTATGAATATTTTATGTTTGCAATTATTTACAATAAATGCATTTTTCAAAGTTAGGATTCTACAAATAATACTGCAAGTTCATCAATAAGATTTCTTGAAACATATGTACATCTTTTATCTAATTTGTTTGGATAACATTGAATTATCACCAGTATGTGAGAGTGCTAATAGATATGATCTACCTTTTTGATTTTAAAGAGCTTATCACCTTTTATATACAAAATGCACAATTGCATAGTGTATACTTGGATATCAGTATATACTAATTAGGCTAAATTCATTGTGTACATAATACTGAATTTCTGTCATTTGTTATTTTGTTTTGATAGTTTTCTAGCCTTACCTGCATGTTTATATTTGTGGAGATATAAACTCTTTGTTCCATTAGAATAAAATGATTTTCTATCATTTTGTTATATACACCAACAAATAAGTTTAAAAATCAGTAAAATCTGTGATTAATTATGCTCAGAAAGGAGTTATTCAATCAACTCATTGAATACTTACCTGCATTTACTCTTGTTTTTTAAATATATATCTATTTTTTTTGTATTTGGTGAATATCTAAAGTGTTTTGCTTTTCATAAATATCTAAAACATGGCTTATGATGGAGACATTCAAATTTAATAAGAGCATTATAAGTATCACAGCACCAAGTAAAATAAACCTCTGATAAAAAAGGCATGCATAGTTTCACTTTATTTTGTACCATTTCATACAAAAGTGTGTGTCAGGATATTCTGGGTCCCAGTCTGAAAGCAAGCATCCTCTATTTTTTTAAATTTATTTTTATAGTTATGGGCATCATTAATATATAAACACCACATATTGATATCATTCTCTACCTCATCCCTGCTCCTTATCTAAAGGGGTCCTCCTCATTGGCAACAAGGTCATCCCCTGGGGATTGTGGGTCATGCATTCTGGGGCAGCAGTCAGTTTGGGAGAGAGGTAATGTCTCTGTGCATAATGTCCCAAATTGTGGCTCTAACCATCTTTCTGACCTCTATTCCACAAAATTTCCTCATACATGTTGGGTGTGTTTTAAGTCTACTTCAGTGATTGGCTCATTAGGGGCCTCTGGATCTCTGGTTTAGTAGGTGTTGAGTGTCCTCATTGTCTATCTCCTTTTACCCTTGTGCTGATATCAGCACTCTTGTTCCTTTCCCCAGTTTAAACGGGATAATCATTAACAGTTTAGAATGTATTTAATGGGTGTAGGCCCTATTATACACCAGGATTAGTGGGAGCTTGATATTAGAAAACAAAATCTTTATCTAGATATGATTCTGACTTGTTTCCCAATTCAAGATATGGGTTCCTTTCCACTGAACATATCTGTTAGCCAATCCAAGAGCAATTGGTTACCCACCATGGCTGTGTGCCACTGTTGCACTTGTGTGAGCATCACACCAGGTTGTTTGCTTCTGAGTGGTTTAGACCTCTAGTTTCTTGGAGAGATGTTGGCCACCTTCCCCAGGCAACTCAGTAGTCCCTTCCTCATATAAGTGCTGTCAGGGGACTGGCTCTCTCTAAGATTCTAGCCATGTCTCTCCATGTTCCATGCCAACAACATATGGTGTCTTCAGCAGTAGGGTCTTACCATTAACATCTGGTGAGTAATCAAGTGTTCTGACAGAAGTCTGTCTTGTTTGTTTTGGGAGACCATGTGGGTGTTAACCACATGCTGCAACTTGGAGTTAGAGGACAGCACCAAGGGAAAAGGAAAAAGAAAAAGAAAGAAAGGAAAAGGATAAATTTAAGCTTAGGCTTCATCTCCCCCTCTCCAGGGCCCTTCGATTCAGGTATCTTCCAGGATATAGGTTTCTATTGTACCAGTTCAATTTGGTGAGTTTTGCCGCCACCCCCACCTCACCTTTCCCTCCCCTCCCTATTTTCCAGGCCTCTAGATGCCTATCAGGTATGTCAACAACTTGGGCTGATCTAGGTTAGGAACTGCAGATAAGTGAGATAATGCAAAGATTTTCTTTCTGTAATTGTGTGAGTTTGCTGAGTATATGATCTGTTCCAAGTGTGACCATTTTTCTACAAATTTCACAGGGTCATTTTTTCTTATTGCTAATTAGAATTCCATCATGTAGATATACTACATCTTCATTATCCATTTGCCCAACGATGGGCACTTGGGTTGATACCGTTCTTAGCTATTATGAATTAAGCAATTATAAATGTGGTTGAACCAATATCTCAAAAACTGATGCACAGAGTTTTTAGGGCAAATGCCCAGTAAGGAATAACAGAGTATACTGATAATTGTATATTCATTCTTTTCAGGAGTCTCTATATTTATCTCCATTGTGGTTATATAAGTTTGCATTTCCAGCAAGAGTGAATGAGGGTTCTGATTTCTCCACATCCTGGCTAACATTTGTTTTCATTTGATATTTTAATGCTTGCTATCCTTACTGGGATAGGGTAGAATCTCATAGTTGTTTTAATTTGCATGTCACTGGTAGTTAGGGATGTTGAACATTTTCTTAAGTGTGTGTTGGACATTTGTATTTCTTCCTCTGAGAAGTTCCTGTTCAGTTCTCTGCCCCATTTTGTTAGGGGGTTGTTGGAAATTTTATTGTTTAGGTTTTTCAATTCTTTGTAGATTCTAAATATTAGGCCTCTGTCACTTGCACAGCCAGATGAAATTTTCTCCCATTCTGTGGGTAATCTATTGGCTCTGCTTATAGTGTGATTGTTTATGCAAAAACTTTTTCAACTTCATGAGATCCCATTGGTTGAGTGATTGTTTAAGTTTGTGAGCTACTGGGATTTTGTTCAGGAAGTCTTTATCCACTCCTATATTGTGCAGATTTCTTCTAATTTTCTACCAGTAAGAGAAGAGTTTCAGGTCTTATATTGAGGTCTTTTATCCATTTGTACTTGATTTTTTTGCATGGAGAGATGTGGAGGTCTAGTTTTATTTTTCTGCATATGGTTTTCCAGTTTGTCAAACACAATTTGTTAAAGGGCTGTTGTTTCTCCAGTCTATATAATTAGGACCTTTGTCAAAGATCAAGTACCTGTAGTTACTTGACCTAAAGGATGGATCTTCGATTCTGCTCCATTTGTTTATATTCCTTTTATTTATTTATTTATTTATTTATTTATTTATTTATTTGTTTGTTTGTTTGTTTGTTTGTTTTTTGAGGTAGGGTCTCACTCTAGCCCAGGCTGACCTGGAATTCACTATGGCATCTCAGGGTGGCCTTGAACTCATGGTGATCCTCTTAACTCTGTCTCCTGAGTGCTGGTATTAAAGGTGTGTGCCACCGCACTGGCTATATTCCTATTTTTATCCCAGTACCATTCCATTTTTGTTACTATGGCTTTGTAATATAGCTTTAAATCAACTATGGAGATCCTTCCAGAGGTGTTACTTTTGCTCAGGATATGTTTGGATATTCAAGGCCTACTGCCATTGCATAAAAATTTTGAGATCATTTTTTTCTATCTCTGTGAAGAATGATGCCGGGACTTTCATTGATATTGCATTAAATTTGTATGTTGCTTTTGGTAGGATTACCATTTTCACAATGTTAATTTTGCCTATCCAGGAGCATGGGAGGTCTTTCCATCTTCTCACGTCCTCCACAATTTCTTTCTTGAGCACTTTTATATGTTTTCATTATGTAGTTCTTTAACTTCCTTAATTAGATTGGAATTCTAGATTCCAAGGTATTTTTTTTTCTTGCTATTGAAAATGTGACAGTGTCAATAATTTATATCCATACATCTTTGCCCTTTGCATATAGAAAGGCTACTGATGTCTGTGTGTGTGTGTGTGTGTGTGTGTGTGTGTGTGTGTGTGTGTGTGTGTTTTGATTTTGTGCCCTGCTACTTTGCTGAAGGAATTAGTCACATTTGGGAGTTTTGAAAGGGAGGCTCTAAAGTCACTTATGTATAGGATACGTCATCTGCAAATAGGGCTCACTTTACTGCTACCTTTCCAATTTGTATCCCTTTTATTACTTCTTTCTCCTATTTACTTCTTGGGCTAGGACTTCTAGTGTGGGGAGCCCCTCGGCCCGCATGGCCAAGGCCTATGGGGAGAGTACCCCTGGCCAAGCCCTAAAGATGGCGCCTGATGGAAGTTCAGTGCTTGGGACAAGCAAGTCCGTATTTGGAGGAGTTTGCCATCTCTGCCACTCATTGGTTTCTGATGCTCGTCTGGGGGGGTTGCGTGGCCTGGAGTGATTGGGCGGAGTGAGTGCGTCTATAAGGAATCCCTGCCCGAGGCTCGGTGGAGATGAAGCTTGAAGCTGCCTGAATAAACTGCTGTAAGGAGAACTGGTGGTTGTGTCTTCCTTGCTGGTCGAGGGGGATGCGACATTCTAGTACTGTGTTGAAGAGCAGAGATGATAGTGGGCACCCCTGTCTTGTTCCTATTATCAATGGAAATTACTTGAGTCTTTCCTCATTAAGTATTATTTAGGTATCAGATGCTTTATATGTAGGATTTATTACGTTGAGATACAAACCATCCATGCCTATTCTCTCCAACATTTTGATCATGAAGTGATATTGTATTTTGTCAAAAGCTTTTTCTGCACCTATTGAAATTATCATGTGGTTTTTGTTATTTTGTTTATTTATGTGGTGTTTTACATTGACAGATTTTCATATGTTGATTCAACCCTGCATTCCTGTGTAAGCCCTACTTCATCAAGGTTCATAATGTTGTTGCATAATGTTGATGTGTTGTTGAATTCAGTCTGTGAGGATTTTCTTTAAGATCTTTGCATCTAAGTTCATCAGGGATATAGGCCTATAGTTTTAATTTCTTTGATCTATGTTTGGTTTTGGTATTAGGGTGATAGTAGCTTCATGAAATGAATTGTAGAACATTTACTGTTCTCTAATATGTGGAACAGTTTGAGAAAAATTGGTTTCAGTTCTTCAGGAAGGTTTGATAGAACTCGGCTGAGAAGCCATCTGGTCCTGGACTCTTCTTTGTGGGGAGGTTTTTAATTACCTTTTCAATCTTGATGAGTGTTATTGGTTTGCTTAGGTGATTAATCTGCCCTGAGTTTAGTTTTAGGAGGTGATATATGTCCAGGAATTTATCCATTTTTTCCAGATTGTCCAGTCTTGTGTAATAGAAGTTTTAGAAGTAAGTCCTGGTGATTTTTCCAATTTCACTTATGTCTGTTGTGACCTCTCCTTTTTCATTTATAATTTTGTTAATTTGAAATGTTGATTTTTTAAAACCTGATCAAATTGGACAGAGGTTTTATCAATCTTCTCTATTTTTTCAAAGAATCAGCTCTTTGTTTCATCAGTTTTTTTAGTTTCCAGTTCATTAATTTCTGCTTTGACTTATTTCTTTCTGTCTGTAGCTTTTGGTGTTAGATTTTTCTTGTTTCTTCCAATGCCTTTAGATGGATGGTTAGGTTATTGATTTGGGACCTCACTATTTTGAAGATATTTAGTGCCTTCATATCGTCCCATAAGTTTTGGTATGTTGTGTTCTCATTGTCATTCAATACTATAAATTTTACAATTTCCTTCTTAAGTTCATCCACTACCCATTTATTATTTAAAAGTGTTTTGTTCAATCTCCAGGAGCTGATGGAATTCCTAGATATCTCTTGTTAATTTCTAGCTTTACAACATTGTGATTTGATATCATGCAGGAAATTGTGTTGCTTTTCCTGAATATATGGAGGCAGGCTTTTTGGCCTAATTTATATTTTGGAGAAGGTACCATGGTCTGCTGAGAATAATGTGTACTCTGTATATTTTTGGTATAATGTTCCATAGATTTTTGTTAGGTCTAATTGATCTATGGTGTTGTTGAGCTCTCTTACTTCCCTGTTGATTTTATTTGGATGATCTGTCTATTGATGTTTAGTGGAGTATTGAAGGGCCCAACTATGATGGTGTTGGTATTTATGTCTGTTTTGTTGTCAAGTACATTTTGTTTTCTGAATTGTTATGCACCTGTGTTTGGTACATATAGATTGATGCTTGTGATATCATTTTGTTGGAGATATGCATTCCCTTTACGAGTAAGAAGTCACCTTCTTTGCCTTTTGTGATTACTTTTGGTTTGAAGTCTATTTTATCTGATATTAATATAGCAATGCCTATTTGTTTCTTATTCACATTAGCTTGGCACATCATTTTCTGTCTTTTCACCCTGAGAAGATGTTTGTCTTTAGTGGCGAGGTGGGTTTCTTGAAGATAGCAGATTGATAGGTCTATTTTTCTGACCCACCCTGTTAATTTTTGTCTCTTGATATATGAATTGAGGCCATTTATGATTGGGGTAATGCCTGTGAGGTTTGATTTAATCCCTGCCATATACTGGTGCTTTATATGTTTTGGTGCTTTCTTTTGGTTTGTACTTTTTTTGTGCCTGGTCTAGTTTTGGTTATTGTGATCTTGTTGGCCATTGATATGGGTTGCTTAACTCTTCTGTGTGGAGAGTTTTCTGATGTATGCTCTATAGGTTTGGCTTTATGTTCATATAGTTGGAGAACTGATTTAATGTGGAAAATTTACCTTTTACTATCTATTATGAGGGATACCTTTGCTGGATTCAGTACTTTGGGTTGGAAGCCATACATTTTTAGACTTTGCATTGTTCTATCCCAGGCCCTTTGGGATTTCAGGGTTTCCATTGAGAAGTCTGAGGTAATTCTAATGGAGTTACCTTTATATGTAATGTGCTTTTTCTTTCTTGCTGCTTTTAGGACTGTCATTGTTTTCATTATTTAGAATCTTAATGATAATATATCTTGTAGTGTTTCTCCTTTGGTTCAGTATGTTTGGAGTTCTTTAGCTTCTAGTATCTTGATAAGGATCTTTTATGAGAGGGTGGGAAAGTTTTCTTTGAGAATTTTGTTGAATAAGTTTTTGGTGTGGTGCAGTTCCAGTGGTGGGGAGAGGACTGGGGAGACTGATCCTGGTGGTGGGGAGGGGAGTCAGGAGATGCTCCTGTCTTGGTAACAGCCAGGAGAGAGTTGAAAGACTGCATGGTCTCAGTGGTGGGCAGGGGGTTTCAGAGATAGCACAGCCCTGGTGGTGGGAGGGGCATGAAGGGAGGGAAGGTATGGGAGGGAGGGAGGGGACACATTTGTTGGCAGGAAATTTGAGAGTCACTTGACCATGATATGCATAGCATGCAGTTAGCACAACCGAGAACCTGGTCTGGGGTGTGGAAAATGGGACTGGTACTTGAGGGGTCTCAGTGTCTAGTAGGCTACCTGAGTACAGAGTTGCTAATTTGCTCCTCTGTGACCTCACACTGTAGGTATGTTAGGATCTGCTGACTCTGAAGCCCCACATATCTTGTCTGATATTACCCAAGGAGCTGAAGTGTGGTTAGGTGGACATCATCTTGACCAGAAGTGCATCCTCCAATTTTGATGGTTTAATAGGACATATGTACACTTCTTATTTATACTGTAACTCCATCACAGAATCATTACCTGATACTCATTGGGGTTTTCTTTACGTTCCTCAGTTTTAGCTAAAGAGTAGACATCTTTTGGAATAGAGTAGAAAGGAAAGGAAACAGTACATAGAGGTGGTGCAATGGACTACATATGCTTTACTGTTTGTTGCTATCTTATTTTGTATTGTTCTGTTTGGTACCCAAGACCTTGGTCAAGGTGACCATGCTCATTGTCAGGGAGCTATGCTTCTGGAATACCATGCCTTTTATATTGATTTATGTCATATGATCTTGTTTAATATTTAGGTGATAAAAATACTCTTGTTCATAAACTCATGGATATAAGTGCACTTGAGATGAAAGGATATAATTAGGATCATGAAGAAGTAGTATATTTTACACACCTAACTTTCAGTATATTGTCTTTCCTATGATCTGAGTATGTTGGCAATCTCCATGACAGATAATGCCTAACTTCTATTCTATCACTTTAGCTTAAAGTTCAAAAACTTGAATGTACTTTAATATTTTGTCTAGCCCCTTTAACTATGATTTCCTGTCTATATATGTATAAATATAAATAGATGCTCTCCTCTACAGTGAGCCTATGCATTTAATGTTATATAACTTTCCCTAGTGAGACATAATAAAATACCTGTTCATCTTAGATAGGGAAGCAATGTGAAATCAAAGTCTAAGTTGGGCAACCAATGAGTTTGTTGGGGTTATTTACAGGTGCATGGGAGATGAATCACAAAAGCTGTATCCCTGGAACCCCTCTGCCTGCTCACCTTGCAGACTGAATATGAGTCACATCCCCTAGCAACTTTTCACTCATTTTATAACCACAGGGAAGTAGTGTCTTCTGAATCTTTTAAAGTTCTGAACTTCCTGAGCCTTCTAAATTTCCTTATCTTTGAATTTCATAAGTTTTCCTACCCATCCTCTCTAGGAATGACGATTTTCATTCAAAGGAAATAGGTATGAACAAACCTAGTAATAAGGTAGCAATGGCAAGTTTAACTATAGTAACACTCTGACTAGTGAAGATGCTGTATTGTACATTGTTGAGGTGGGTTCTTACTTTAATGATGAATGATATTTCATAATAATATTTCTTATACTACTTTTCAAGAAAAAGATTTTCAAATATATACTTTCCCATATGTCATTGATGGTATTGATCCTATCAATTGAGAGTTTCACTTTCCAATATTTTGATTATGATCATGCTATGGATATTAGATACCAATTTTTCTTTGAGGTGTGAGTTTTCCGCCTGATTTTTTTAAGAGCACAATCATTTCTTTATTATTTGTACCCCATATATGCCCTAGCCAAAATCAAACCTGGAATTATTTTGTTTTATTTATTTGAGAGAGAGAGAGAAAGAGGCAAGCAAAGAGAAGAGAGATAGAGATAGAGATAGAGATAGATAGAGAGAGAGAGAGAGAGAGAGAGAGAGAGAAAGAGAACGAACACGCCAGGGCCTTTAGCCTCTACAAATGTACTCCAGATGCATGAACAAACCTAAAACAATGTAACAATGGCAAGTTTAACTACAATAGCACTCTGGCTTACTTGGGCATCTGGCTTACTTGGGTTCTGCAGAATTGAACCGGGGTTCTTAGGCTTCACAGGCAAATGCCTTAATCACTAAGTCACATCACCAGTCCTTTTCTTTATTTTTTAAGTAAAAATTTTGTATGCATATATCATGGTTTGGTACCATCATTTCCCTTCTACTTGTCCCCAATTCACTAAGGACCCACCTTAGTGGGATTGCTAGTATTCACTATAGAGTTGTGGGTTATTGTGGTAAGACGAACAGTCAGTGATCATGTGTGGGGGGAGGGGGTGCCTCAGATATTGCCTCCCATCCTCTGGCTCCTCTGGCTCTTGTATTCTTTCTGGCTCCTCTTCCACAATATTCTCTGACCCTTGGAGGGTTTGTTTAAGTCTACTTCAGTGTTGAGCTTTCAGCAGTTTCTGAGTTTCTTCTTTGGTGCATTTTGAGTATCCTCAGTGTCTGTATCCATCAACCTTATGCAGATTGTCAGGCTCACTGTGGAAGGAGCACTCTTGCTCATCCAGCCATTAAATCTATGGTTTCACCTGGCCCCTAGCTGCTGTGTAAGGGGCACTTCATATGACAGGGAATCAGCTATCTATTCTTGTTATGTTGGTAGAGTTTGGTTGTCCTTGGTTCTTGCTGCTTTCTGAAAAAGAAAAAAAAAAAAAAAAAAAAAAACAGATTATCCAAAGGAAATTGAGATCAGGATAGGTTAAAGGGGATAATCATTGTCAATTTAGGGAGATTTTGATGGGTGCAGCCTCACTTTTAGACAAAGATTTGTAGAACTTCTCACTGGTGTCAATAATCTTGGTCTTCCTAGGATTCTTACATGGTTCCCAGTTCTAGCTATGGGTTCCTTTCCACCAAGTAGTTCTCTTAGCTCATAAGTGATCTGTTGGTTCCCTAGGCTATTTTCCACTATTGTACAGTGTACACATCTTGTGAAGCATGCAAAGTTTGGGTAGTATCTCCTGGTTCTCTCTCTTGAACTTCTGTTCCTAACTGAAACTGTCTCAACGGACATAGATTTTCTCATTTCTCCTTCATTATGTCCTAAAACTATTTCTCAGTTTAAAAGGCTTTACTGACTGCCACACATAATTCTCTTTGGTTTGAGACACTTTATTTTTAACATAAGCAATAGGGCTAGAGACATGGCGTAACAGTTAAAGTGCTTGCATGAAAAGCCTAGGGACCATACTCTACTCTCCAGATCTCATGTAAGCCAGATGCACAAAAGTGAGGCAAGTGTAAGGGCACACATTCCCACTAGGTGGTGCAAGCATCTTAAGTTTGATTATAGTGATTGTGACCCTGGCCTGCCAATGTTCTCTCTTTCTTTATCTCTCTCTCTCTCTGTAAAATAGTTTTAAAACATAAAATAAACATATCTGATAATTATAACATCAAAAAGTATCCAAATGCTGAATTTTTAAGGAACTTAATTCTTTGGTATCTAATAGGGTCTATTATTTATCATCTAGAGCAAAGAATCATCCCCCACTTTTGTTGGTTGAGGGAGGTAGTGCTGCTAGAATCAAACTTATAGACTCCATGCTCACATACCACTGAATTATATCCCCAGTCCTAACTTGATCCTTCTGGTTGTACACATCCAGTCATCCATGTATTTTATTCTCCTCTATTCCTAAACTTAACATTGATGTTGACTTAGACTTACTTTTTATTTGGGGTTTGAGGTTGATATAGCCTTTTTTCCATTAGCCCAACCTAACTTCAGACTCATGGTAAGCCTGCCTCCTAAGTGCTAGAAGTTCAGATGTGAGAAGTCATGCTGCCCCGATGAGACACCTATTTTAGTATTTTAAAACACTATCCAATGCAGTCCTTCCTTTACATCAATCAGCCCAGATCAACATTTATTTTATACATTGTATGCATTGTACATTTTACTGTACATTATCTTAGCCAGTGGTCTCCTTCCCAAGTTAGTGGAGCTAAGGGTTACAGAAACCTTTCCACTGTATACTGTTGATACCCAGCATTGCATCTGCATATTCTCTGTTTTCCATTTGACCAGTAAGTAAATGCCAACATTTTGCAATATTTTTGATGTAGAAATCTCTTCTGCTTTGATATATTCCACGCTAAATGGTAGCAAGTTAGGAAGCTCAAAATTGAAACATAGATTTAATCAGACTCAGAAATCTCTAGAAGGCTCAGGCTGCAAAAAAGGCCAAAGACCTCGCAAGTATCAGGTAGTTTCTAAAACTTACAAGATTCACAAAACCCCTTCCAAAGTCTCTATGTGGAGTAAGAACTGCTTGAAGGAGTTCTCCCACTAGCATATTATGCAGTTGAACATGCATATTATGCAGTAAGAAATGTACCTTTTGCACTTTTAAGGCATTACCAACTATGCTGTGATGGACATATTTGGTGGCACAGGTGCTTTGAAACATTTATGCTCCTGTAAGCACCTCTCACCCATGCTTCATTAAGTAACCACAATAAACTAATTGGTTTACCAAATTCAATTTTGATATAAGTATTAACTTGGTGTGTTGTAGGTGCCAATTTCTTCCTATCTCCACAGGAAATATTTAATGCAATAAGTGGTGCCGGCAGGGACCAGTAGAATAAATGTTGAGTTGGCCCTTCAGTGGTTTCTGAGATGTGCAAAAGAGACTGCTTCATCTGGGGTGGAGTTTCTGCAGGAGCCATCCTAATATGGTTAACTTGAACCAGGCTTATGAGACAGTGCCTTCTTTTATAAAATTTTATTTTGATTTATTTATTTGAGAGAGAGAAGGAAGGAGAGAGAGAGAATGTGCATCCCAGGGTCTCCAGCCACTGTATACAAACACTAGATGCAGGCAGCACTTTGTGCTTCTGGCTTAAGTGGGTCCTGGGGAATCAAACCTGGTTGCTTTAGATTTGCAGACAAATGCTTTAACCACTAAGCCATCTCCCCAGCCCAGATAGTTTCTTCCTGCTGAGCTGGTTGTTTCTGTTTAGGATAGGTGATAGGATGTTCAACCTAGGCCCAGTTGCCCATGAGCAGAATGTCCTCAGAGGTATGTGAGGGTGGCATTCATCCCCTAAGTTGCATGTAGTGCCATACGTACTTGAGTGGTGTCCATCATGTGAGTGCTGAGATATACTGACACTATTTGAAGATGTAGAGCAAATATGGATTTCCATGGGGAACTTGACTATATAAGAAGGGAACTAACTACAAATGGAAAATGGCATACTGCTGTCATCCTCCATGTTGGTCTATGGTTTGGCAGTAAACTGGCTGAGAGAGAGAATAAGAAGGAAGTATTAAATTGCCATTACTAATAGCTATGTACAAAAAGGGAAAGGATGCCATTTAGATCTATGCTAAATACTTCCTGGGATGCAAAAATTTGTAATGCATGGGGTTAGAAGAATGTTAGAAGAAGAAGAAGAAAAATAAAATGATGAAGAAGGCTGAAAAGATAGCTCAGTCATTGAAACAATTGCCTAAAAAGCTTAATGATTTCCCAGTATCCATATAAATCCAGATGAACAAAGTGGCGCATATATTTGTAGTTCATTTATAGTTGCATGGCCATTCTCTTATTTTGCTCTCTCCCTCTCTCTTTTTCATGCAAATAAATAAATAAAATATTTTAAAATGATAAGGCTAATATTGAGACTGATGTGTTGTGTTTTGTAGTTCCTTAGGCCAGATAGGAGTATACTTGTGAGAAAGCTAAGAAAAAATTAATTCATGATAGACCTCAGCACTTGTGTGGCTCTTCTGTCATTTTCTGAACCTTATGGTGGAATGTGAGGTAGGATTGATTCTAGATGATTTGATGTTGGGGGATCACCAGCGAAATTGTGTTTGTGAAGAGCTGACATATCAAGAGTGGGTAAGGACAAGAAAAGCCTGCAAAGGTTGATTGTCTTAGGTACTTGAACACGAATGTGGCAAGATTTGTGTTTGAGTTGGGTTTTCTAGAGGAATTATTGACAGAAAAATAAAGGTGGTGCTTGACTGCACTTTGGAAGCCTGAATGATCATTTAACACACTGGGGATATAAAGGAGATGATTACTGAACCCCACTATGCCTGATATTGTGAAAAAAGGAGCTCTTGTGCAGTGGGAACTATGACAGCTGCTTCCTTGATGAGGTTGCCAAGATTGCCTGCAAATAAAGACCTTGCAGGGTTACTGGTGGTTCATCACTGAGTTACTGATTTATTCCCCTAATAATGTGCCAACTATCTAGGCTTGGGTGGATGCTACAACCAGGTAGCCTTTAGCTTTTAGATTGTTACTTTTATCTGTTGACTGGACCCTATCTATGGGCACACAGATATTTGTTTATATAACTCCAGGGAAAGTTTAATGCAACAGCACCCAGTTAGTGGTATTAGTCAAGAGACTCCCTCAAAAGGGTTATTGCTTCCTTATATTTTATTCCCATCTTTGACTGCTTGATTGCTATTTCATTCCAGGTCTTTCTATTGAACCATAGTGATGATAAAGTGATATAAGGAACACCATAAGCCACTGTGGTAGAAGGAAATTTTGAAATCTATTCCTTGACTCTTCAAACCTAAGTCAAGAAGTGTCACACATAATTTCTCCTCATAACCCATTAGTCCAAGCAAGACATGTTTAACTCTATGAAAAGAGTAGCTATACTATGTGCTAAGGGAACTTGAATAACCACCAAATGAAAAAATAAAAAAAAAAAACACATCCAAATAGTTACTAGCATAAATTACTAGTAAAACATGATATTGTCTTTTATGCAAGATTATGTGCAAATATTTAATTTTCAAGGATAAGAAACTGATCTCATGTTCATGAGAAATGATAATGGACTGAGTGTGTAATATTTAATAACTTATTCTACAAATTAATTAAAGACTATTTGAAAGTAGTCTGTGGTAGTTTGAATGTATGTCCTCCATTGTACAGTTTGAATTTGTGTTCCCAATTAGACTCAAATTAAAGCTTGTAGCTTGTATTTCCAGCCACTTGGCTGGAAGATGTGTTACTGTGGGTAGATATTGCGGTTCAGCCCTAAGGTATTATTGAGTTCCAGCCTAGAGATGTACAGAGTGTTTGAGCTCTGCCTGGGGTTGCTTTTGATGTTGGCGATGGTTTCTTCTTCTTGTTGTTTTTACAAGAATGCTTTACATATATTTTTTTTTATTTCATACAGAATAAAGGCACACTTAATAACACCCTTGCAGTTTTGACTTACAGGATTTAAATTCAACCCCTTATAACAATGACTTAACATCTAATGTTACATTCATGTTCAGGATGCACAAAGTGCAACAGTAAATCCAGCAAACCTCAAGATAAGCAAACAACAGTCAAATGCCTGATAGAGTAATTTAATTGAACATATATTTACAGACATACAGCTAGCCTAAAGTGAGACAGACAAATTTAGGAAAGCAGGTACATCCGCAGAGGAAGGAAACAGCATGTTACAGACAGTCAATACAGAGAACATTTGACAAACACCACAGGTTTCTTCTTTCTCTGTGTGGATCTGTAAAAGGAGGCCAGCTTCTTCCACAATTATGGAACTGACCCTGGATCTATAAGCCTGAAATAAATCCTTTCCTCCTATAAAACTATAACTGGTCTGAAGGTATATCTCAGCACTCACAGACTCAGGTGTTTTATAAAGCTTGTAACTTGGATTTCCAGCCACTGGGCTGGAAGAGGTGTCACTGGGAGGAGATCTGAATTTCAGCTTAAAGGTGTGCAGGGTTTTTTTAAATCTCTCAGTTTGCTTTCTTGTGGTGTTGGCTAGTGATGGTTTCTCTCTGCTTGGATTTATGAATGCGACACAGCTTCTTCCTCCATCTGATAGAACTTCCCCTGGATCTGCAAACTTGAAGTAAGTCCCTTCCTCCCATAAATTGGTGCTGTTTGGAAGTCCATCCAAGCAACATATAGCTGACCATAATAATGTCTTTTTCTTACCATAAATGCTAATAAATATCCAGTTTTAGATATATTTTGCTTCACTGTTTTAATTGGTGAAGGTTTTCGTTCATTTATAAATAGTGGTTATGAATGTTAAGACTCTGCTATATAACAATTACAAAGCAATACCTAAACTAATGTTTAGCTCTTAGATTTAATACATTGAGCATTTGTAAGTTCTTTGATGGTTTGCTTGTATTGAGTCTTTATTAGGGTGCTCACTCACCCACTGAAAAGTCTCATGATATAAAAAAGTTAATTATGCACTCACAGTTCATGGACGTCACCTTATATTTGCGTTATGTTTACACCTAGCTGTTTCAGTCCTTGAGAAAATGGAAGGACACAATTACAGTCAGAAAACTCCTGAGATTCTCTCTGGGTAACAATTAACAAAATGAGGGATAGTTTATATATATTTCCTTAGCTGTGTGCCACCACACCCGGCTCCACTTTTTAGTTTGCATAGGAACAGCTTCCAATAAAATTATTTGATGTATTCTTCTAAGAGGCCACAGGGGTCCTTTTGTAACCTTGTCTTAGATATTACATCTAAAGTCAGTAAACATTTTATTGCTTATCCTCATGCATGGGTGCACTGAGGCTTAGTGCC
Organism: Jaculus jaculus; assembly: GCF_020740685.1. NCBI lineage: Eukaryota > Metazoa > Chordata > Mammalia > Rodentia > Dipodidae > Jaculus > Jaculus jaculus. The sequence goes on along the minus strand of NC_059102.1, from coordinate 198,821,161 downwards.
CAATATCATTTAGTATTTTTTCCATATATTCTTATTCACAAACTTTAATGGGCATCACTATATATGGTTAAGTAGTTTGGGTGACATCTGATAGCAGTCTTTGAGCTAATAAAAGGAGCAACAGTTTAAGAAAAGAATGAACAAACCCTAGCTGTGGAGCAAGAAAAAGAATATCATAAAAGATTTAAAAGCAAGGTATGGCATTCCTGGTCCAGAAGCCATTTACAACAGCAATAGAATCTCTTTGCAACTCTATTGTGAAGAATTGACTCTGGGCTATGTGCATCAATTTGTTTAGGTAAATGGCATAGGGCTATCATTTAAGAATGATTTTTTTAAGATTGTGTTTCTTGAATATTGCAAAAGAAATAAATTTTAAAAAGAATACTAGTAGTGTAGAATAAGAGAATTTTTCAAAGAAGTTTCTCCCAATCTACGTGAAGATAACAACTTAACATGTTGCAAGGTACTAACATCACTGTTCATATTGTCAAATTCTAGACATTGTCTTTAGCTTTTTAGTTTTTGGCCCTTCAACATTAGTCCAGATGGATTACCTAAGTACATTTGTAATTTCCTAAATGAAAAACAAGAAAGTTCTAGTGATATTTCTCATTCAATTCTTGTCTGAAATATAAAGTTTCTTATTTTTATACATTTTTATTCACAAAATACTTGATGCATTTTTGTAATCTGATTTTCTTACAACTTTAACTTTAGTTATTCTCATGAAATATGATAACATGAAGATTTTAAGTGTAGGATATATATGCACACACATACATACATACTTTGAAAGTAATCCTAACTAAAATTTTATGGCAACTCAACCAATGGGAAATTTTTCATTGAAGAGATAGTATATAGAGAGGAAATGAATGCGAAAAATATTTACTTAGAATGTGGATCTAAAAATAACAAAGTGATGCATGTAAATTCATAAAACCTTATGAAAGTCCATTGGCAGTCACCAGAATCATAATCATAAGCTAAAGTCCCACTCTGGTTAGAGTTTTGTTTAGCACAGAAGTGGGAAAACATACCTTTTATACATAATCAGTTGACATTGAAGAAAAAAAAAAATTAGGGTCTCACGTAGCTGAGAAAAATCACATTTATTTTAGAATCTTTTCCTTTCTTTATACAATGATCCAGTGAGAACTGCTTCGTACTATCAGATGAGGCACAAAAATGGACCTTTGGGCCCTATTACCGTTGAGCCCTGACTCCTGATAATCTGTCCCCAACTGCTTCACTTCGGGACTTGTTCTTCCATTTTCATGTTTTTTATGGCTCATTTGAACTATTAGAGATAAGTTGAAATAATATGGACTTTGCTTTTTGGCTAATAGAAGTGTTTGGATTAAGTTTACACTAACAACAAGCAAAGAATGTCTGTAAGCTGTACAGAGAAAGCTGGCACTAGAAGCTACACATGCCGTGTCTTGCATAATAAGGAAAAGCACTAACTGTTATCTGAGTTGCTTGTAGGGAACTTTTTGCTTGCCTAGTTCAATTAAGATTTCAAACATGTGACTCAAAGAAAGATGATTTACCTAAGAGTGGCTCTAAATTAATGCAACAGTTTTATGTTTTATTATCTCCATTCAATTGACTATTAGTGCATTATTGACATGATAAGAAGAGTTTGATGTTGGGCTGGAGAGATGGCTTAGCGGTTAAGCACTTGCCTGTGAAGCCTAAGGACCCCGGTTCGAGGCTCGCTTCCCCAGGTCCCATGTTAGCCAGATGCACAAGGGGGCCCACGCATCTGGAGTTCGTTTGCAGAGGCTGGAAGCCCTGGAGTGCCCATTCTCTCTCTCTCCCTCTATCTGTCTTTCTCTCTGTGTCTGTCGCTCTCAAATAAATAAATAATTAAAAAAAAAAAAAGAAGAAGAAGAGTTTGATGTTTAATACTGAAAGTCCTGTTAGAGATTTATCTACATGAGGGCTATCATAAGACAGGTGAGTCACTGGATACTTTTCCAGAGGACCACTCTGGGGTACTTCAGCTGAGCAGAATCTGAATAAAGGGCTTTTGGTCTGTCTGAACACATGGCATGTGCAATGATTCCACAAGGAATCACATGAAAGAACATGTTCTATGCCTGGTCAGAAGTGACGCTAGCACCTTACCTGGAAGGGGCACTTAAGGGCTTGGTTACTTTACACTATGAGCTACACCACATGTTCTGGATCAGGAATCTTTCACACATGCACAAGGTAAAATCTAGGCCACTAAGGAAGCACTGGACAAGAGACCACATTCATCAGTTATTAGTTAGCATACTTTCCTAACCAAACTACATCTCTACTATGCAGCCTTCTAGAAGAGATTTTAGAAAAATGAGTCTTAAAACAGCATTTGTGACAAACCTAGTCTATCCATCAAATTTCTGAGAATGACTGAGCTAGATACTGGTGGCCACCTTCTTTCTGCAGGCTTTTGAGATCATCTTAGCACAAGTAAGTTGCCATTTTGGGCACACCTATTTTAAGATTGTGTGTGTGTGTGTGTGTGTGTTTAAAACAATGCTTACACTCATATTAAGAAAGTGTGGACAGACTTTATTTCAAAATGCTTTTGTTTTTCCTGTTCTTGTTTATCTTCTTGTTTTCCTCCTCTTTTGTTTCTTTCTCCTCCTCCTTTTACTTCTTCAAGAAAACCAGATTTTCAAGTTTTTTTTTTTTTTTTTTTTGTTGTTGTTTTGTCTCAGTAGGTCCTAGCTGAAAACCTGGTGTCTGAGAGATAAAGGCTTGAAACTAGTGGAAAGAAAACTATTAGGTGATCTTTTAAAAAATACAGTTGCTGCTTTGCAAACTTGTTTATGTGAAACTTATAAATAATATTTTGGTTTAGTTGTGTTATATAATTCAGGGGGAGAAAATGTCAGCAATATGTGTCTTCATTGCTTTTGAAGGTCAAAAACGTGTTTTTATTGATTTCTAAGATGAATCCATAGATCCCATCACAGGCTTCAATGGAAGCACAATACAAGTCAGTCATTTTCCTGTAAAAGTCAAGGACAGGTGTTAAATACCGGTAACCCATAACCCATGTAGATCAATCAAATTTTTTAGTTATAATTTACTGTCTAAGTGATTAAATTCTATATTTATTTATTTTTATTGTCTTGTACTCAGTGAATGCAGTCAAGTTGTTACCCTTGTTAGGCTCATTCATGTCCCACCCCCCCTTCCTTGGCCCCTCCTTGTTGAGGTATATGGGTTGTGCATTGTGGAGTTAGCCCACAGTTTTGGGTAGGAGGAAATGTCTCTCCATATGATAACCCAATGTGTGGCTCTGACATTCTTTCTGCCCCCTCTTCTGCAAAATTTCCCTGAGCCATATTGGGTTCATTTTGGGTCTGCTTCATTGATGAGGTGTTGGGAGCCTCTGTGTCTCTGGATCTCTGACTTGGTAGGAGTTGATTGCTCTCAGTGTTGATCCCCCTCACCCTTGTTGTGGTACCAGGTTCACCAAGAAAACAGCATCCTTGTTTGTTTTGCCAATTATTCTTAGTTTCAGCTGGCACCCTTTTGAGGCATGATGGGGTGGTTGTCTCCTTAGGAACTATGTCTATCTGAAAAAGAGAAGCAGATTCTCCAATGGAGAGTAAAGTTAGCATCAGATAAATGGGATAACTTTTTTTTTTTTTTTGATAGAATTCAATGCGTGTAGGCCCTCTTGTAGCCCACAATTGGTGGTAACTTGATAATGGAGAGCAGGCTGATGTTTGGATATGGTTCTGACTTGTTTCCCAGCTCCAGCTATGAGTCCTGTTCCACTGAGTGGATAAGTTAGCCAAATCAAGAGCAGTTGGTTTCCCACTATGGCTGTGCACCACAATTGCACTTGTGTGAGCAACACAACAGGTTATTTGCTGCTAAGTAGGTTAGACCATGAGTTGCTTAGACAAATATTGCTCATTTTCCCTCAGTCACCCATGTAGCATCCCTCTGTCTGTGAAATGACTCTTTTCCAGCTTCCAGCCATGTCATTCTATGTTATTTGTCAACCGTATATGGTGTCTGCAGCAATAGGGTCTTATCACTAACCTTTGGTGGTTCATCAAGTACTCTGACAGAAATCTATCATTCTTTCAGGAAACCTTGTAGGTCTCTCAGATAAAAAGCTCATTGTGGAAGAAAGCCGTATGTTGGCATTGGGAGAAACAGGTCAGTGCCCCCTAAGAAAAGGAAGAAAAAGATAACTAATATAAAAGAGACAGAGAGAGAGAGAATTTGAGAGAGAGAGAGAAGTTGTAGAAGATTAAGGTCAGTCTTCATCTTATCCTCTCCAGTGCCTTGTGACTCAGGTGTTCCCTCTAAGGGCCTGGTGAAGGTTCAACCATTTGGTCTACATTTTAGGATATAGAATTTTATGGTACCATTGCCGTTTGGGTCTAGATTCATGTTCCCCTTGCCCTCTCCTCCCTCCCCACCCATCCAATTGTCTAGTTCTCGAGATGCTTTCTGGGTATGTCAGCATCTTGGGTAGATTCAGGTTACATGCTGTAGATGAATGAGACTGTATGGCAATTTTCTTTCTGTGATTAGGTAAGTTCACTGAAAATGATCTGTTCCAGGTTCAACCATTTTTCCTCAAATTTCATTGTGTCATTCTTTCTTACTGCTGTGTAGAATTCCATTGTGTAGATATAACACATCTTAGTTATCCATTCTTCTAGTGATGGACATCTGGGTTGATTCCAGCTCTTAGCTATTATGAATTGAGCTGCTATAAACATTGTTGAGCAAATCTCTCTGGACTAAGGTTTGAAGGTTTTAGGATACATGCCCAGTTAGGGAATAACTGGGTCTGTTGGTCACTCTATAGTCAGCTTTGTCAGGAGTCTCTACATTGCTTTGCAAAGTGGTTGTAACATCTTACATTCCCAGCAATGGTGCAAGAGGGTTCCTAATTCTACACATCCTCACCAACATTTATTTTCATTTGATTATTTGTTGTTTGCTACCCATACTGGGGTAAGGTGGAATCTCTTTGTTGTTTTAATTTGAATTTTCTTGATGATTAGGGATGATGAACATTTTCTTAAATGTATATTTACCATTTGTATTTCTTCTGTGAATTGCTTCTCCACCTCTTTGCCCCATTTTGTGAGTGGGTTGTTTGATTTTTTATTGTTTAGGTTTTTGAGTTCTTTGTAGATTCTAAATATTAAGCCTCTGTCAGTTGGCTATTCAGCAAATATTTTCTCCAATCTGTGGATAATCTATTGACTTTGCTTATTGTATGCTTGTCTGTGAAGAAACTCTTCAGCTTCATGTAATCTCATTGGTTGAGTGACTATTTAAGATCCTGTGCTACTGGGGTTTTGTTCAGGAAGTATTTTCCCATTCCTACATCATGCAAAGATCCTCCTATATTTACTTCCAGTAGTAGCCAAGTTTCTGGTCTCATATTGAGGTCTTTAATATACTTGGACCTCAGTGTTGTGCATAGCAAGTTGTGTAGATCAAGTTTCAATTTCATGCATATGGTTATCCAGTTTGTCCAGCACCATTTGTTGAAAATTTTGTCTTTTCTCCAGCCTATATTGTTAGGGCCTTTGCCAAATAACAAGTAGCTGTAGTTGCTTGACCCAAAGTCTGGGTTCTCATTTTAATTCCATTGCTTTATACTTCTTATTTTTATGCCAGTACCATGCTGTTTTTATTACTATGGCTTTGTAATATAGCTTTAGATCAGGTATGGTGATACCTCCAGAGGTATTTCTTTTGCGGAGGATATGTTTGGATATCTGAGGCCTTCTGCCTTTCCTTATTAACTTTGAGATCATTTTTTTCTATCTCCATGAAGAACAATGTTGGGATTTTAATTGGAATTGCATTAAATCTGTATATTGCCTTTGGTAGGATTGCCATCTTCACAATGTTAATTCAGCCTATCCAGGAGCATGGGAGGTCTTTCCATTTTCTCAAGTCCTCCTCAATTTCTTTTTTGAGTGTTTTAATATTTTTGTTGTATAGATCTTTCACTTCCTTGGTTAACATTAATCCAAAGTATTTTATTTTATCTTATTACTACTGAAAATGTGACCTTGTCATTTGCATATAGAAAGTCTACTGATTTTTGTGCACTGATTTTGTATCCTGCTACTTTGCTAAAGGAGTTAATCATCTTCAAGAATTTGGGGATGGATTCTCTCAGATCTCTCACATATAGAATCATGTCATCAGCAAATAGAACTAACTTAACTTCTTCCTTTCCAAACTGTACCCCTTTTATTTCTTTCTCCTATCTTATTGCTTGGGCTAGGACTTCCAGTACTATAGTGAAGAGCAGAGGTGAGAGTGGACACCCCTGTCTTGTTCCTGATCTCAATGGAAATTCCTCCAGTCCTCTCCATTAAGTATTATTTGAGTTTTTGGAGCTTTGTGTATATCCTTTATATATCCTTTATTATGTTAAGATATGAACCAATCATGCCGATTCTCTCCAAGGTTGGGATCATAAAGTGATGTTGTATTTTGTCAAAGGCCTTTTCTGTATTTATCAAAATGATCATGTGGTTTTTGTGCTTAACCTTGTTTGTATGCTGTATGACATTGGCAGTTGTCTGTATGTTGAACTACCCCTGCATTCCTGGAATGAATCCCACTTGATCAAGGTGGATAATACTTTTTATGTGTTGTTTTATTTGGTTAGTGAGGATTTTGTTCAGGATTTTGGTGTCTCAGTTCGTCAAAGGAATAGGCTGTTAGTTTTCTTGTGACAACTCTGCCTAGTTTTCAAATTAGGGTGATACTAACTTCATAGAAGGTATTAGGGAGCTTTCCCTGTTCTCCAATTGTGTGGAATAGTTTGAGAAAGATTGGCTTGAGTTCTTCCATGAAGGTTTTATATAATTCAGCTGAGAAGCCATCTGGTCCTGGACTCTTCTTTTGGGGGAGATTTTTTATTACCTTTTCAATCTTGATGAGTGATAGGTTTGTTTAGGAGATTAGTCTGCTCTGAGTTTAGCTTTGGTAGATGGTATGTGCTCATGAATTTATACATTTCCTCCACATTATCCTGTTTTGTGGAGTAGAGGTTTTTGAAATAAGTCCTGATGATTCTCCCAATTTCATTATGTCTTATGTGATATCTTCTTTTTTAGTTCAAATTTTGTTAATTTGAAACATCTCTTTTTTGTGCTTGATCAAATCGGCCAGGGATTTGACAATCTTATTTATTTTTTCAAAGAACCAGGTCTTTCTTTCATTTATTCTTTTAGTTCCCAATTCATTAATTTCTGCTCTCATCTTATTTATTGCTTTCCATCTGGAGCATTTTGGGTTGGGTTCTTCTTGCTTTTTCAGTGCCTTTAGGTGGATGATTAGGTTATTGATTTTGGGATCTCTCAGTCTTTGTTATGAAGGCATTTAGTGCTATGAATTTTTCCGCAAGGACTGCCTTCATTGTGTCCCATACGTTTGGGTATGATATGTTCTCATCATTATTCATTTCTAGAAATTTCACAATTCCATTTTTTAGTTTGTTCATTTATTGCTTAAAAGTGTGCTGTTCAGTTTCCAGGAGCTGATGGGATGCTTGGTGGGTCTTTTATTAATTTCTAGCAATATACCATTGTAATCTGATAACTTTCATTCAATTACATCAATATTCCTAAATATATGGAGGCAGGTTTTTTTTTACCCAGTATATGATCTATTTTAAAAATGTTCCATGGGCTGCTGAGGAGAATGTGTAGTCTGTGGATTTGGGATGGAATGTTCTGTAGATGTCCATTAGGTCTTAGTGATCTATGGTTTTGTTGAGCTCTCTTACTTCCCAGTTGAGTTTCTGTTTGTATGATCTATCTATTCCTGATAATGATATAGTTAAGTCCCCAACAATGATGGTGCTGGTGGTTATTTTTGTTTTATTTTCAAGTAGGTTTTGTGTTATGAACTGTGGTGCCCCTGTGTTTGGTGCATAAAGATTAATGATTGTGATATCCTCTTGATGTTAATAGGAAGTGGCCTTCTTTGTCTGTTTTGATTATTTTTGGTGTGAAGTCTATTTTATCTGATATTAATATAGCTACACCTGCTTATTTCTTATTCATGTTTTCTTGGAATATTGTTTTCCACCCTTTCACCCTGAGGAGGTATCTGGTTTTACTGTTGATGTGGGTTTCTTGAAGACAACAGATTGAGGGGTCTAATTTTTTGATCCATTCTGTTAGCTTGTGTCTCTTAATGGGTGAATTAAGGCCAATAATACTTAAGGTAATGACTGTGAGGTTTGATTTTATCCCTGCCAAATTGTGTTGGTTTATGTGGTTTGGTGTTTTCATGGACTTTAATTTTTTTTTTTTGTGCATTCTCTGAGTTTGGATATTGTGATCTGCTTTTTGTAGGCATTTGAGGTTGATTATTTGATTCTTCTGTGTGGAGAATTTTCTGAAATACTCTCTGCAGGTTTCGTTTTGTGTTCATACAAATGTAAAGCTGAGTTTTGTCATGGCAAGTTTTTCTTTCACCATCTATTATGAGGGATGCTTTTCCTGGGTAAAATAGTTTGTGTCAGAAGCCATGGGTTCTTAGACTTTTCAGTGTTCCATTCCAGGCCCTTCTGGCTTTTAGGGTTTCCACTGAGAAGTCTGAAGTAATTCTAGTGGGGTTACCTTTAAAAGTTATTTTTTCCCTCTAGCTGCTTTTAGGATTTTTTCGTTGATGACAATATTTAGAGTCTTAATGACATTATATGTTGGAGAGTTTCTTCTTTAGTCCAATGTGTTTGGAGTTCTGTGAGCGTCTTGTATCTTGATGGGGCTTTTTTTTTTTTTTTTTTTTTTTTTGAGAGAGTGGAAAAGTTTTCTTTAATTATTTTGTTAAATAAGTTCTCCATCCCCTTGCTCTGAATACCCTTCTGGTATTCCCATTATCTGGATGTTAGGATGTTTAAGGGTATCCCACAATTACCTTATGTTCTGTTCACAGAAATTTCCGAACTTTTGAACCTTTTGATCTCTTGAACTGTTCTTCTGTCTTGTCTTCCTGATTGGAGTTTCTACCCTCCACATGGCTAACTCTTTTCTTGAGAGCTTCTATGTATAGTTTCCTTCCCTCTTTCAAGCTTCATTTTTCCCATCATTTTCTGATTTTCTTGATGTTTCTTGGAATTCATCCTTGCATTTCTTTATGTGTGCAATTAGCATCACCAGCTGGTTTTTGATGACATCTTTTTTTTTCTCTTTCTCCTTCTTATCTATTAACTGTCTTTGAACTCCTTCCATTTTTTTTAAATCTATTAGATATAGGCTAGTGATGGCAGTATCCACAAAATAATTGGTCCTTTGTTGTTTTTCTCCAAGTTATATCAGTTCAGGGTTGCATTGCTCATAGCTTCATTTTGGTGTTCTGATCCTAATGCCTCTTCTATGTTTTGATTAGAGATGTTAATTGTAGGACTGGATGATCTTACTGGATTTACTTGCATTGATATTTCATATTATTTCTTTTGTGCTGTGGTCTGCCCATCACAGGGTATGGGCAGGGAGAGTAATGACTGTGTTCTCAATGGTGGGGAAGTGGTGCCTCTTGGGGAAACTGGCCTGAGCTAGCATGCAAGAAAACAGATGGGCAGAATGGTCCTGAGCTAACAAGTGGGTGGGTGTATCAGCCTGATCTCATGCACAGTGGAAAGCATCCTGTGGCTGGATGCTGAAGCAGTCTGAGCTCTCACAGTGTGGGACACCAAAGCAGCCTGAGGTCACGTGCAGCATGACACCGGTCTGTGGCCGGTGCAGCAGACATACATGGGATTGTGCCAGAGCTGGTGCAGGCAGACAGGCAGAGTGAGCCTGGGCTCACATGGGCAGGTGGAGTTGGTCTGAGCTCATGTGTAGACAGGGGCTGGAGTAGTAAATGGACAAATGGGCACAGCAAGCTAAGCTTGCACAAGTGGAGATGGGTTGCATACCTGTGGTAGGCAGATGGGCCGATGGAGCAGGAGCTCTAGAAGGCCAGTGGGCAGAGCCTGCCCAAGATCACACATGGGCAAGGGTAGCAGAGTGATCACCCCTATGCAGTAAGGCAAGTTTGCTGACCTGTGTCCCCTTTCCTACAGTAAGTGTGGGAGTATCCTGAAGCTGGGACTATGGGTATTGTGGTTTCTTGTGGAGGTTGGGGGGGGGGGCGGTGGTGGGCAACCTGTGAGTGAGGGAATCAGCATGTCCCCTTTTTTCCCCTTCTGTGCCCTCCCACTGGTGATCTATTAGAGATTGCTCTCCCCTTAAAAGACCCAGTGAAACCTTAATTCCTTGCCTTTCTTTCTCAAGGAGGTGCAGCATAATTAGGTGGTTGCCATCTTGACCAGAAGTCACCATAGGCTTTTGATTAGGATTTCCATAGCAAACATGTTTACCCTCCTACAGAGTGCATCTCCAGTCCAATTAGAGAGCAGTTGGTTTCCACCAGAACAGACATGCCACTATTGTACCCATTGGTTCATTTGGCCTGGCTGGCCAAACTTGATGCTTGCAGTGTCCACTGTCTATATCACTGATGATTTCTGTATCCCATAGAGCTGCATGCAGTGAAGCTCTTCTAGCTTTCTATCAGCTGGTATGGAGGTAGGAGATTTTCAGCTCATCTTCAGCTTGATTTCTCAGTGACCTTGCAGCCTGGGCATGTGGAGTCTTACTATCTATTTCTGGTGGTAAACTAAGGGCCTTAGCTATACACTATAATGTTTCAGGGGCCTTAAGGACCTTCTTGACCAACAAATTACTGGAAGGTATACCATCCCTAACACTGAAATAGGATTAGGGTTAGGATTATTTCCATAATGGAGGAAGAGAATGGTCCTTTTTCACACATAGAGGGGTAAAAAAAAAAAAAAAGAGCCAGCAATACAAGCAAGCAAACTGGCAGCAAAACAGGAGGGATCTCTAGAAATCAGCAGGGATGCAGGCAGAATTAAGACTTGTCTGCATACATTTAGGCTAGAAATCAGATCAGCCTCCAGTGGCACCTCTTCGAGTTAAGTTGCTGTAAAGACAAGTTTTAATAAAACACATGTAAATCTTTTGGGACACATAGCATTCAAACTACCACAGCCTAAGTTAAATAGAAACTACCTGAGTTCATCTTCTTAGAACCAATGGAGAAAGCTGTGTGTGGCCAAGCAAGTGTGTTATCCTGATCAGAAGCATCAGATTAAGGGAGAGACCCAATTTCTCAAGAAATTCATAAATAAGTATAAGAAATGGACACCTAACATTCTCACCTGGCTTCTCTATGCACATGCATGGACATGCATACCCACATGTATAAATCACACCCTCGCACTATTAATATACTCTACACACAGAAAAAAAGGAAGAAAAATGTTTGTAACAAGGTTTATTTTTAAAGAGGTTGTGTTTTCTTTAAATTTGTACGATGAAGCTGGTGTTATAGTTTATAATTTAGGATTATAATGTAAAATGATTTATTTTTGCTAACTGATTTTGTTTTGTAATTTCCTTTTAAATCTTTTATTTGTTGCATTTTAATAAAGTATAAAATATATCATATAATGAAGCAACCTGAGTAGTATTAGGGGTACAACAACTTCACCTACAGAAGAAACAAAATTAAAGATAGGTCTCTAGACCTGGAGTCCAAAGCCAACATGGGCTGTATTGTGAGTTTTAGATAACTATGGGTTATATAAGGTCGGCTACTCTCAAAAATAAATAAAATATAATATAATAAAACTTATTAAGTATAGACAATAAAATGACAATTTGTATTGACTCCAAACATGGTTTTTAGTTTTGCACACTCAGAGTTATTTAAAATAAACAGCATAAGCTTCACAGTGTGATTAAATAAATGTCTTTTGAGTTGGATTCCCTCTATAGTCTACTTAATAATAATAATTTTCTCAAAATTGAGGAATATTCAAAGACTAGGAAGACAGTGTAGCATTTAATTAGAAGTTACTTGTGTCCAAAAGTAATGACTTCTCACCTGGCAATCATATCATGGGAAGCAGTTTGTCTCTTAAGCAGCAAAGCTTGGTCTGAAGGGAACTTGCAGGACCAGAAATGAGAGAATGATTAGAAAACAGCGTACTTACACATGTCTCTCAGTCCGTGGCATAACATTCCTGTATTTACACCTGAAGTTCATTTCAGTACATAAAAGTTGAGATGTAATGCAAATGTCCATCATTTTTTGCATTCTTTTTATTTTTATTTTTATTAAGTAGAAAATTTGTCTGGATACATCATGTGTTAGTGCCCTCGTTTTCATCCTCTTTGCCCCCATGCAAGACCTTCCTCAGTAGAATTGATGACATTCCCTATGGAGTAGGTGGCTATGAGATGTGAGAGTGGCAGTCAGTCATTGTGGGGTGTGGTAGGGCAATACCTATGATATTCCCTTCCACCCGGTCGCTCTTACATTGTTTCTGCACCTTATTTTGCAAAATTCTCTGCAGTTCAGTGGGTGTGATTTAAGTCCACTTTAGTATTGAGCTCCAAGCAGCTTCTGAATTTATGCTTTTGTATGTCTTGAGTTTCCTTAGTGTCTGTCTTCATCACCCTGGCACAGGTTGTCAGGCTTACTATGGAAGCAGCACTCTTGCTCATCTCACCAATTTCTCTGTGGTTTTACCTGGGCTCTAGCTTCTATGTGAGGGGTAGTTCATGTCCTTCCAGGGAGTCAGCTGTCTATTCCTGTGTTGTTGATAGATTTTTGATGTCTTCAGTTGTCGCTGCTTTCTGAAAAAGAAAGATTCTCCAACAGAGAGTGAGATAAGGATAGGTTAAAAGGGATAAGTATGTTCATTCAGAGAGATTTTGATGGGTGTAGTTTCACTTTTGGACAAGGGCTAGTGGGAGCTTCTCATTGAAGTCCATAATCATGTTCTCCATAGGAATCTGACTATTTTCCAAGTTCCAGTTATGAGTTTCTTTGCACTGAGCAGATCTCATAGCCAAACATAGAGTCATTGGTTACCCACCTAGGCACTGTGCCACTAACGCACAGGTATGGATGTCGTCTCAGGCTGGTTTCTTTCACATAGTATGGTTGCATGCTTTCTAAAATGCTGCTGGCCATTTTCTTCCAGTGACTCATTTAGTAGATTTCTTCCAGATTCAGTCTCGACAATCAATGTTCTGTGTCTACAGGATGTGGTGTCTTCAGCAACAGACTCTTATCTTTTACCTCATGCAGGTAATTAAGTGCTTTGACAGAAGCCTGTATATTTTGGGGTACCTCATAGGTCACTCCAGTGAATAGCTTGATGTGGATTGTAACCAATTTCTGTATTTGGGATTACAAGCCAGAACCAAATGTTTTAGGGTTAGGCTTCATCCCATCCTCTTCAGGGACATTCTTAACAGATGATCCCTCCATCCTTGTATTGAGGGCTGTATCTTTAATCTGCTATACAGTAGGAAGCATTCTATGGTATCAATTCATTTTAGATTTTGTTTTGTGTATATCTCCTACATCCCTCCAATTTCTCTTCTTCCTAACCCTTCCATCCTCCTTATCTATCCCTCAGGTTGTTTGTGAGGTATGCCTGCAACTTAAAGCTATTCCTGTTTAGAAACCATAGATGAAGAAGAATGCACAGTGTTTGTCTTTCCTTGCTTGTGTGGGTCGCATAGCACACCGAATTGGGGTGTAATGAGAATCTCCAACTTACTTAAACATCCATTTTGGTTAAAATCAGTTTCTCACATCTCCATTATTAATTTTGCTTTCGTTCAGGCCATTGGCCAGAACTTACATATTGGAACCTCAAATCTTATGCTTAGCCTAGAACTCTGTTTGCAAGACCAATGATTCTAAGCAGTAATGGGGATACAGACCTACTAGAATTTTCACCTATATACAGGAGAATATAAAACTAATTGAGAAAAACTCTTAATAGCTTTGTTTCTAAAATAAAACTAGGCATATAAAGTGAGGTGTATCTTCACAGTTTACCTGGATTTAGAATCATCATGGAAACACACCTCTGAGTGTATCTATAAGGGTTTTTCCCGAAAGATTTTACTGAGGAAGGAAGGCCCACTTTGAATCTGGCCATTGTTATTACATAAATTGTGATCCCAAACTGCACAAATGAATAAAGCTCACTAAGAACCAGCATCCCTCTCTCTGCTTTATGCCTGTGCATACAATGTGACCTTTTGAGCCAGCCACTCGTAATGGACTTTATTCTCAAAGTGTAGCCAGAGTAAACCCTTCCTTTCTTCATTTTGTTAGTATTGTGTCATAGTAAGGATAATAATAACCAATAATTATACCTAATAAAAATTCTTGGGCCAGAGAGATGGTTTAGTGGCTAATATGCTTGCTGGCAAATCCAAAACACTTAGGTTCAATTACCCATACCCAAGTAAAACCATATGCAGAAGGCATGCACATCTAGAGTTAGTTTGCAGTGGCTAGCAAGCCTTGCTCTCTCTCTCTCTCTCTTTCCATATATATCTGCCTCTTTCTCTCCCTTGCTCTCTAAAAAATTTAAAATATCTTGTTTTCAGTATTTATCCAAGAGAAATTTGTCACACTTTCATTGTCACAAAGAATTGAAAGAATAAACCATTTCTATTAATTAGGAGAGATGATAAGATTAGTATTCAAAAACAATATGATTTATCATTCCATATGAAGAATGACTTTATATTGTGGAGTAATAAGGGATACCCACTTAAGAATATGTATTGTAACATTCAATTTTTTATGAATAGAGGAGTCAGTTTGAAGCTAGGATGTGGGGGAAATAGATGAGAAAACTAATTGTTCTGGGCTTGCCATGGAACATTTTTTCTCAAATTTAAGTGGAGTTCATATTAAATATATATATATATATATGTGTGTGTGTGTGTGTGTGTGTGTGTGTGTGTGTGTGTGTTAAATTAAATATCTGTGAAATTTAGCAAATGTATCCTTAAATTTTTATACTTCATTTAAGATATTTTAGTAGAACAAGAAAACTGAAAGATGTATTGAATTTTGGTTTATGTTGTGAAGACCAAAATATTTTCTAGGTATATACACTTTTACTATTTAATTTAATTGCCTCAAAAATATAATCAATGTATTCTAAAATATGTAACATTAGTACCATATATGATAAGTAAGTTATTTAAGCCATTATGTTATGGGATTGCATTGCCAAGTCTTTCAAAAAAAAAATTTTTTTTTTGACTTTTCAAGGTGTGGTCTCACTCCAGCCCAAACTGACCTGGAATTCACTATGTAGTCTCAGGGTGGCCTTGAATTCATAGTGATCCTACCACCTCTGCCTTTTGAGTGCTGGGATTAAAGGTGAGTACAGCCATGGCCATGTTATCAATAAATAAATAAATATAAAAATAATGTCACTTAACTGTAAGCAAGGTTTTGGTTATAGTAGTAAGTTTCATTTATCTGGGAAAATGACAAAATGATAATAAAACAGAACTATCATTTATTTATTTGAGACAGAGAGAGAAGGAGAGAAGGAGGGAGAGAGGGAGAAGATGGATGTGCAGGACCTCTAGCCACTGCAAACAAATTCCAGATGCGTGTGCCACCTTGTGCATCTGGCTTATATGGGACCTGGAGAATTGAATCTGGATCCTTAGGTTTCATAGGGCAGTGCCTTAACTTCAAAGCCATCTCCTCAGCCCCTTAAGTGACAATTTTAAGAAAAAAATACTTAATAAAATTTAGTTAACGGTAAAAATAAAATGAATCCCTCTATGAAATGATTACCAAACAAAATAATATTTTGAACAAAGTTTTCCTTCATGAACAAAAAGATGTTTTTCCTGTTAATAGAAGGAAGAGATGAAGTCAAGAAAAATCAGATCTACATAACTCTACTTAACTAGCTACAGCCAACAGAATAAAGTCAGTTTAAAACTTTGTTAGTTTTAGGGAAGCTAGTTTCTATTTCAAATGACATTGCTGTATATAGAAAAAAAAAAAATCTTTGTCATCAAATCTTCTTTCCTGTAAATGGGTTGTATCTTCATAGAAAAAGTAACTCTACTCAGCTAATGGCAACTTGCCTAAGTCTAGCCTTACAAAGACAATTTTAAATTTCATGGCTTTCCCAGTTACTTAGCTTATCCAAGTTCACATATGCCTGAATAAATGAGAAATGTGTCAATCAAATGAGGTTGCTTATATGGAAATGCATTATAACATAATGCCATGTACCATCATTTTAATAAATAAATTAAAAGTACATACTAATATATTATTAATATTTGGAATGTGGATATGCTAATATTAACACAGAAATAATGCACATTAGCGACACTTGTTTAATATTTGAGTGTTTCTCAACGCACATAAGCCAAGGGAGAACTTAACTTGAACATTTTAATAATATATCACAATATTAATTTTAATATTTGCTTTTGACTCTTTGGTTTTAAAAGTTCTTGAGTATTTTTACAACTAATGAAGGAGGTCAGTGTACACAAAAAAATACCCACAGAAGAAGAGTACATCCATAATAAATTATTGTACATTTTTGCAAAATGTTTTAAGAACTAGCAAAAAAGATATAATAATAAATGAAGATACAAATATTTCTACTGGAGCAGTTAAGCTACTATGAAAGTAATGCCACATTTAAACACAGTTGTTTGTGTATTCATGGAAAGACTTCTTCAAAGAATCATAATTGTGCCACTTAAACAATAAAGAAAATGATATTATTTTCAGTGTCTCACACTACAGGCATGAACTTGGGCAAGTTTTCTCTCTAATTTCCTAAAATTTTGAGCTGCAAGATAAAGCAGTTGCAAAAAATAATTGAAATATTTATTATTGGAAAACTGTCCTATATCTTAAATAAAATGATCTGAAATGTTTGCTCATAAAAACAGAAAAAACTCCTGATTATATAATTAGCTAATTTAATATATCATTTTCCTCAGTATGTTTGACACTCACTTAAGAATGCATGGGAGTCTCCAGTTGTCAGAATAAAAACAGTTTTGTCTTGGACATATTTCCAGGATGCAGTATAGATCATGACCTTGTGCAAATAAAACTTGGCTTCATCATTAACATAATTCTGAGGTCAAAGTGTCTCAAAATAAAATTCAATATGAGGTCTAGTGAAAGTTTTCAAACTTATTTATTGGAGTTTAATATAGAATGGAATTTATTTACAATTATTCAAAAGGTAACTGCAAATGAGGAAACAACAACAATGACAAAACCATATTGTGTAGTAAGATGATGATTAGTGAGCTCCTCTGGCACTCTTTCCTCATAAATGTGTCAACTTGACCAGCAGACTAACAACAAATGAACTACAGAAATGAGGTAAGAGATCATTTTTATTGCTTTCAGCGTGGCAGAACAAAATGTGAGAAAAAGATCAGCCCTACTACATGGCAGGACCTGGGTTCAATCCCCATCACTGATTACTAAGTACTCTAAATAATATAAAAACAAAATTGAAAGCAGAATGAAAAAACTGACCAGGTAACATTTCCATCATTTTCAAAAATCCCAGTGCAGAGAGGAGTTCTCTCCTTAAGGAGAAAGAATTATTCAGGGTCAGGCATTAACCTAGAAACCATATACCAGGTTTTTGTTTGGGCAAATCTGCATGACTCCTATTGTCACTGGGATGCTTGGACTTATAGTTCATGTAGGAAAAAGCTAACACTTCTTCAACTTCTGTTATCAGTTCAGAGTTGGCAATGGAATTCGACCTATTGGACAGCCAGGCAAGAAATCTACCATAGGACTTTGCTTCAGTTATAGGCATGTTGTGGTTATATCATGTATTCGGCACTAATTGAATGTCCTATACAGAAGCCATAGTTTAACAATAGTACATAGTTTAACAATAGATAGCCTCCTCTGCACATCTGTAGGAAATCCTTGGGCATTGGCTCCTTCAGTTGTAGCCCTGGAATTGGAATGGGATCACTTATCCTTCTTAAAATGCAGTGCTGGTCCTTCAGCAGTAACACTGAGATATTGATCAGCCTGTCACCAGTCCTGGTGGCAAAGGGACAGTCTCTATCACTAGAGCGAGGCAAAATTTTACAGTATTTGACCAAAGGCCTGTAACTATAAATATTTAATTCAGATGTAACCATGTTCCAAGAAAGATTCATTGAGATGCACTACTCTTCCAAGGTAGTTTCCTGTTCCTTTAAGTAATATACTATCCAAGTATTGGGACAAATCAGGTCTTGGATTGACTTTCAATACTGAACCAGTGAGCACAAAGCAACTAAGCACCATTCTGTCAATTCTGGACCTGAGAGCATTATATACTACTGAAATGACAGAAGTCATCACAGACTTAGAAAACAAATAGGTCCAAATATTAGAGTTTCTAAAAACATTGATATAAAAGTCAGATTGGGAAGACTAGAATTAACAAATATCTTATGATTTCATACCAAAATGATCTTCTCTGCCACTAAGCTTCAGGTCTTTGCAGAAACCATCTAGCAACTCATACTAAAGCAACAATCAATGTGGAAGAACCTCAAGTAGAGAATATAAAAGAGTTGGTTTATGGAAACTCAATGAGCTTCTATAAAACATGGAGAAATGTTTCAACAGTGTAAGTGAGAAACTTATCAAAGATATGGAGGTAATTAAAAATTAAAGGAGAAGTTCTTAAGCTGAAAAGTATGCCTTTAAATTAAAACACCTCAAAAAACATTGATATAAAAATAAATCAAACAGAAGACAGAATGAATGATATGTAAACAAGCTATTTGAATACACACATTTGGAAGGGAAAAGAAAAAAAACAAGAGGAAGGAAGATAGCATAAGTAAACAAAGGGATAATATGAAAAGAGCTATCATTCAAATTATGGGAGATTGAGGACTTGATAATGTCAAAGATACTGAAAGCAAGAACAGGAGGCCTGGGAAGCATCACACAAAAATGATCTTGAAGGCTGAAAGATAAGCCCAATACAGAATTGCCACACTAGAGCAGCTGAAAGTGCTGAGACTGAACCTAGAAACAAGCATAATAGGAACTAATGTGGCTTTTGCCTGTTTTTCTCTAGCATGACCAGAATGTGGTACTTCATATTGCCATATGCCAAAGGAAGAATTAATTTTAAATATAATAGTTCACTGATTTTCAAAAAAGAAAAGATACTGGGCTGGAGAGATGGCTTAGCGGTTAAGCACTTGCCTGTGAAGCCTAAGGACCCTGGTTGGAGGCTCTGTTCCCCGGGTCCCACGTTAGCCAGATGCACAAGGGGGCGCACGCATCTGGAGTTCGTTTGCAGAGGCTGGAAGCCCTGGGTGCCCATTCTCTCTCTCTCTCCCTCTATCTGTCTTCCTCTCTGTGTCTGTCGCTCTCAAATAAATAAATAAAAAATTTTTTAAAAAAAGAAAAGATACTGAAAGCTTTTTCAAACAATTAATAACAAAAACAATTCCATGACTAGAGGATACATATATCCAGGTAAAGCTAATCTGTCAATGTAACTCAATCATGTCTACCCCATGATGCCTTACAATCAAGTTTTCACAGTTGAAAGGTAAAGATTGAACAAGAAGGAAAAAAAAAAAAAACACACACAAATACCACATAGAGATGTCCCATTTTACCTGAGGTTGACTTGTCAAAAGAAACTTTACAGGTCAAAAGAGAATAGAATTAAATTTTCATGACAATTAAGAAAAATATAAATGAAAATTACCATTAAGGTAATAATAGCTATAGTTTAGAAAGACTTTTATCTGAAAACAAAAGTTGAGAGGCTATAACTTTTCCAAAGCTGCTCTCCAAGACATACTAAAGAAAGTCAACTGAATGAAAGTCACATTCATGAGTTAAGAAGGAAACATATGAAGCTACAACAAAACTTACTGATAAAAATGTTACAAATATTGGTAAGCAAATTCAGAATATCCTAATAGTCTAAGAATGGTACAGGAAACTATTTAGTAGAAAAACAATGAAGCAAAGCAATTTAAATAGCCAGATGGATATATCAAGAAGTAGTTTGTATAGAATGATGTACAATGTCATATGAAAAATTCAAAATAGCCCAACCCAGTGCTACATGCCTGTAGTCCCAATACACAGGAAGATGAGACACACAAATCCTGAGTTCAGGGCCTAGGTGACATCATACAAAGTTCAAGTCTAACCTGAGATGTATTTCTCAAAACATGCTATATCACATTTGTTGGATTCTCATGAGCACAAAGAGCATTCCTCAATATTTATCATATATTAAGTGATAAAACATATCTCAACAAATAAAAAAGACTTATATCAAGAGTCACTTTTGTTCAAAATAGAGTAAAGCTAGAAATCAAATAAAAGACAAAAATAGAAACCTCTTGGAAATTAAATATTGTTCTTGAATAACTAAAAAATGAACAACAGATGAAATCCCAACTAAATTTCTTCAAATCTTTAGACAATTAATACTAAGACACAAAGTAACATAGTTTACTTGACAGAGGAAAAGTGTACCAAAAAGGATTTTTACAGAAATCAGTACCTGCTTTTAAAATATCAAAAAAGATATCAAAAATGATTGTATCTCAGGGAACTAAAAATGTGCAAACCAAACTTAAAATAGTAGAGGAAAGAAAAATGAAAGATGAGAGTGAGGTAAGGAGATAGCTTGGTAGCTTTAGTGCTTGCTGTGCATGCCTAAACCTGAAATTCTGATATCCAAAACCCATGTAAAGCCAGATAAGAGTAACACACACTTCTTCAGTCCTAATGTCCTTGTGACCATACACAGTGGAGTCAGGAAGCTCCTCAGGATTAAGGTATTTGCAACCACAAAGCAAAGAAGACTGTCTCAAACAAGGCAGAAGGAGAGGACTGACACCCTACAATCCATACCTGTACATGGCATGCATTTACCTAAACACACACACACATATGCATGCACACATAAACACACACAGACACATATATTTAAAGAAGGAAATAAAATGGAGAATAAAAATTACAATTCATCAATAAAACAAACATTTTATTTGTTTTACCCTGGTGATACACATAAATCCTTACGTATGATTTTACTTTTAAAACAGGGACACCGATGGCCAGTATCCTTGTTGAATATAGACATAAACATTCCAACAATATATTAGTAATCTAAATACAAATCATGTTCAAAAGACTATGTACCAGATCATATGCCATTCATTCATGTACATGCTTAATTTTCAATATATTCAAATATTTAACTTGTTCACATAATAGATATTGAATGAAAAGCACAACATATCATCTGAAATGAAAGCCATTCAACAAAAATCTTTGTCCTTTTCATGATAAAAATGTTGAACTAACTAGCAATACAAGGGACATACATCAATATAATATAGGTTATTTATAATAAGCCCACAGATAACATTATCTTTAAAAACTGAAGATAAGGATACTAACTTTCACCATTTCTATAGGAATAGTCCTGGATGTCCAGGCTACACATCTGTATTGATTTAAATGCCATGATACTGATAAGAAAAAAAAAAAGGCAAAACATAGGACAGTTGAATGAGATAGGGAGCCTAAAACTAGTCCGTCCCACACATCTACAGCTCACTGACTTTTGACAAAGGTCTTAGAGAAAGAACAGAATTTTCAGTAATGACATGGAGAAGATTGTATATTAGCATATGGAATAATGAAACCTACCCTTATCTTCTACCAGTTATAATGACAAAAATAAAAAGTAATTACTTAACTGTAAGACCTAAACTCTGAAACAACTGTAAGGAAACTATGGAAAATGTATCAGATCTTGGGATTGGACAAGTCTTTGACAAGTCAAAAGGACAAGGAAAAAACAAAACAAATTATACAAAATGAAAAAAAAATCTTCACAGCATTAGAAATAATAGGATTCTGACACAACCTGCAGAAAAGGTAAAAATGGTTTTAATCTATACATCTGTGAATGCAGTAATATTCAGAATACATAAGGTATTTAAAAAGTAAATAGCAGGTAATCAAACAAACAAACAAAACTCTTCCCCCAAAACAAATGGACTTAAAAAGTGAGTAATGAATCTAAATAAACATTTCACAAATACTGGTATAAAAATATCTAATAGACTTAGAAAAGGTGATATGGAACATTGTGAATTATAATGGAAATGAAAAATCAGAACTACAATCAGATATTATCCCCCCTTCTCTACCTCTCACACACACACATGTATAGTGTAAAACTGTCTAGCCATAAAATAATGAAATTGTATCATTTTCAATGACATGTGTGGAGGTGATCATTACATTAATGGAATAAGACTGGCAGAAGGATAACTTCATCATCTTACCATGGTGGAACCTAAAATCTTTGATATCATACAGGTTGAGAGAAGTCTGGGGCTTACCTGTGGCTGGGAATAGTTGGTGAAAGAGGGAAGAAGAAGAGATGACCAACAAGCACTAAGTTAAACTTAGATAGGACCAGTAGACTGAGAGTATTATTTCAAAATATTTGGAGCACAGAAAACAACTTACCATCTGTTTCAAAAGCCTAGAAGAAGAATGTTAAAGTCTACTACAAAACAATGGCAGACACCCAAGGAGATAATTTTAACCTCATTGAAATATTAAGGTACTTATAAACAGGTCAAACATCATATGTATTCAAATGTATTGATATGTATAGATTTGATTTCCTTGTGTATGTGTTAATATTTTACTTGTTATATTGAATGATAGTATAAATGTCAAATTATTAGTAAAGATTATTATCAATGGATTTTCAATCACTGTGAAAATAGTTCAATGATATATATGTGATATTACCATAGTAAATGAACATAATTTTATAAATATAATTATGTTATCCCCTATCAGAAATTAAAGCAGACTGTTATTTTTATTTTATGAATTCAGCAGTAGCTATTTCTTTATGTTTCAAATTTTTTCTCAGCAAAAAATATTATTTTAGTTAATATTTGCTAATAGCTGTAAGTTTGCTACTCAGTTGCCTTAAATATGTAATGATATTATCATTTTTTCTAACTATCCACTATGTATTTAAGAACTCCAGATAAGAATGGCTCAGATACAAATCTATACAGAAATATTTAAAACATATTTAGTATTTCGGTTCTATAGAAAACTCATTTTTTGATTAGTATTGGTTATTAACTTGCTTTGTTGTAGTACTGAAATAACTTAGGTAAAGAATGGTTTATGCTGGCTTACTGTTTCAAGAGTAAGGTTCATGTAATAGCAAACATTTACACAAAACCTGTTCACATTGTCAAGCTGGAAGCTGAAAATAAGAAGTGGGTTCAATGCTCCACCCTCTGTGAGCCACTTCTTGAAGAAAGGCTCCAACTGCCAGAGGTTCTGCAGCATTCTCAAAAAATATCAGCAGCTGGAGACAAAGTATTCAACCATATAAGTCTGTGGAAGAGAGTTTACAGTGAAACACAATAGCATTAACTATTATTTGGCAAAAATATGAGTTTAGTGTAATGATCTGCCATTGGTTAACTATCCTTTCTGATGTGAGAAGAAGAATTAGAGATAACCTCTGGAAGATTAAATGTAAATTTTCATATCCTATGTATTTCTTATGTGAATTCAAAAATTCTAATTTTAATCAATTAAAGCTTATGGTAATTTGTTATTTCATGCTCTAGAAAGATAGTTAGTTGGTAAATTACTTGAAATGCAAGCATGTGGATTTAAGTTAGATCACTAGGACCCATGTAAAAACAGGGGCTGATGTGTGCAGGCAATCCTAGAACTGGGAAAGTGGAGACAGTAGGAACCTCATGACTTACTGGCCATTTAGTTAAGCCCAATCAGTGAGCTCCAGGTTCAGGGAGAGATCTTACTTGAAAAACATGTGAATAGCTTTTGAGGATGACAGCTGATGCTAACCTCTGGTCTACACAGGCACATGAACACACATGTACCCACACATGTATATAACACACATATACATGCAAAAAAAAAAACAATGCAACTTCATATAATTCAGCTCAATATTAGAATCCTGTTTCTACTTTGTTCAGGTAAGTGAAATGATAAATTATCTATATTTTTATCTGGGTATTAATCCAATGACTTAATACCCAAGAAAGTCCACATAATTTTTTTAAGTGTTAGTACCAACAATCCATAATTAAGATTCTTAATTAGGGTATTGAGCAAAAAAATACTATCTCTCCAGTACAACAAAACATGCATTGTGTTCATAATTACTTGAAGTTTAATTAATTCAAAAATGTTCATCAAGGCTAATGGCTCGTGAGTGATCATATTACCATATTCAGTCTTTAATACACTGCAAAGACAGACTGTTCATTCACATTTGAAAAATATTTGAGCCTCAGATATGTTTGTAACTGGCTCCAAGTTTGACAATTAATATGGAATAGTACTGGATAGTTTTTTAAAGTGTATTTTATGAATTAATTTATTTATTTGAGAGAAAGAGGAAGAGAGTGATAGAGTAAGAGAGAAAAAGGGCACACCAGGGCCTCCAGCCACTGCAAGTGAACTTCAGATGCATGCACCACCTTATACATCTGGCTTACATGGGTCCTGGAGAATCAAACCAGGATCCTTTAGGGATTTGCAGGCAAACACCTTAACTGCTAAGCCATCTCTCCAGCCCCCTGAATAGTTTGTAATGATGACTCATTTTGTTATTTTTAATTTCTACACAATTATTCTTCAGTGAGTGGAAATAAACTTCACTTTATGATTTATGTTTCTTTTATTTCTTCTAATGTTAAGATGGCTGTGTTTAGCATAAATATTTCCATTTCCCTTGCAGCAGCACTGTATGATGAGTCTGTGTTGTTCTTTTCTAAGCTATACACACACTTCTGATTTTGTACACCTAATAACACCTAAAGAGCTGACCATCCCAAGGATTTGCATAATTACCTTCCAGAGATGTGGGAAGCCAAAATAACTCCTCACATATTTTTGTTCTTGACATATATTTTATAATTGTTTAAACATTTAAAATAAGTAATATTTGGAAAATTGAAAAATGTTGACACATTACAATTACACATTATGATTTTAGCTGCATCCACAGGGACCTACATATGATAGACTTTTTTTCATACCAAATGGGTAGCATAAAGAGATATATGGGTATAAGTTTCACTACAAATAAAAAAATGGCATTATTTATTCTTCCTGTATATTTTATTCCACGTTTTTGCATTTTTCTTGTTGAAATATGTTTTTATGCTTCAATGTGTTTTATTGATGGCCCAATCATACTTTTCTGAAGAAACTATGTAATGAATTACATGTATTTTGACTACTCTGTGACAATACATTTTAAAAGTTCCTTCTAGATTGTTTTACCATTAATATTTGTTTGAGCATAAAGTTCTAAAAGTTATACCTTGCTAAATTTAACCCATAAAATTTTTTCAAAAGAAAATGAAATTTTATTTAAAATGCTTCTATTAAATGGACCAAAAGGGTTGTTTTATTAAATATACTTACTCATTTGACAGAGAGATAGAAAAAGGCACACATGTATGTATATGCATATATATGTGTGTATATACACACACACACACACACACATACATACATACATATATATATATATATGTGTGTGTGTGTGTGTGTGTGTGTGTGTGTGTGTATGGGGAGAGAGAGAGAGAGAGAGAGAGAGAGAGAGAGAGAGAGAGAGAGAGAATGGGTGCACCAAAGCTGCCAGCCACTGCAACCAAACTCCAGATGCATGGGCCACCTTCTACATCTGGCTTACATAGGTCCTGGGGAGTTGAAACTCAGTCCTTTGGCTTTGCAGGCAAATGCCTGAACCGCTAAGCCATTCCTCCAGCCCAGAGCTGTTCATATTTCAAATTAATGTTAATTTTCATATTGGCTTATATATAGTTCAGTTCACTGAAGATGAGATTTCATATTATCTCTGTTCCTATTTTTCTTTTACTATCAGTGTTTAAAATCTCATTTCATCAAAACAAATTAAAACAGAAGTGATTTTCTTATAAATATCATAAGATATTTTGAAGCACATAGTAATTTATGTTAAATATTTCTTTTTTAAAAGAACCCATTTTATTCAGTCTGTTAAATGTTTTTCATCTGAAATTTCTATAATATTATTTTAAAAGGGAATGAGATGAGGATAATATCAAAACATTAAACTAAGCAAATGTATAAATTAAAGTTAAGGATTTCCCTAATACTATTTATAACAAAGTCTCACTCTTATTTCAAAATACCAATTGCACAGGTAACTCTAGTCTTAAGACCTCATTCTAAGTGGATAATCCAACTAACTGCAGATTCTTGCATTTAATATCTTAAAAACATATTTTATTTGTTTTTGAGAGAGAGGGAAGAAGTAGTTGTGGGGGGAGAAGAGAGAGAACGGGCACACCAGTGCCTCAAACCATTGCAAATAAATTCTTAATGCATGTACCACCTTGTGCAACTGGCTTTAGGAGGGTACTGGAGAAACAGACCTGGGTTCTTTGGCTTTACCAGCAAGCTCCTTAACCACTAGACAATCTCTCCAGTCCCTACTAATTTTGTATTTTCATTTTTGTTGACATTTTGTTCTCTTGTTCACCATGAAAATGGTCCCCATAAAAAAAAGATGGCTGGTTTTCAGAAAGAAAATTAAACTCCTGAGAGTTCCCTGTACAAGTACAAACCAATTAACTCAGAGCCAGTAATTTTAATAACCTCCTTTTTTAGGGTCAAAGATTCTGGGGCTTTAGAAGTAGGTTTTTGTTTCCCATTCCATTCCTGGACTTCCTGGAGTATATTTACCGCTGCTGGAGGCCCAATTATACCCATTCTCTCTTTCTCTTTACTCTGTATCTATCTGTGCTTGTAAAGAAATCAATAAAACATATATTTTGATTTAAAATCAAAAATACATTTCAGGAATCTTCTAAATCAGAACTTCTTAAACTTTTTCCACTTCTGACCCCTTTTAACCCAAGTAAAGCTTCATGACCCACAGTATATCTGTATACAACATAGGTGTATCAATCAAATATTTACTACTAATAAGTATTGAGAAAATTTTCCTAGAATAATTATAAGGCTTGCATATAATTTTTACCATTTGTTAGACAGGAAAGAAATTTACATATAAATCATATGGAATATTTTACATAAGAATTAATTTTGTCTGAATATTTGATGCTATAGGACAGGCCACATCTTCGTTGTTCAGAGTTAATGAGTATTTTTACTGTATAATCATCAATGTTGAGAATGCTACTTCGTATCAGTACATTGAACACAATTTGGGAAGTATCCTTGGAGCCATTTCAGAAGTTATTAGAAATTCTGACCTACCTAATCCCAAACCAGATTAGATTGATTTAAGTATTTTTCATGCAACCCAAACAGCAATTTTAAAAATCAAACATTGTAACACTATGCAGTCTAAGACATGATAATTTTTACTTGCATGTCATGGGATAAAAGTAGGAAAATAGGGCTGGAGAGATGGCTTAGCGGTTAAGCGCTGGCCTGTGAAGCCTAAGGACCCTGGTTCAAGGCTCAGTTCCCCAGGTCCCACGTTAGCCAGATGCACAAGGGGGCGCACGCGTCTGGAGTTCGTTTGCAGTGGCTTGAAGCCCTGGCGCGTCCATTCTCTCTCTCTCCCTCTATCTGTCTTTCTCTCTGAGTCTGTCGCTCTCAAATAAATAAATAAATAAAAATTAAAAAAAAATTTTTAAGTAGGAAAATATTATATAAAGCATATTTTCCATAACTTGACTATGATGTTTCCATAGGGAAAAATTTTTAAATATTTGTTTCAAAAAAATCACTTATTTGTAAGCATAGAGAGAGACAAGAGAGACAGAGAATGAGTGCACCAGGAACTCCAGACACTGCAAATGTAGTCCAGGTGCATGTGTTACTTTCTGCATCTGGCTTTATGTGGGTCCTGGGGAACTGAACCTGGGTCATTAAGTGTTGAAGGCAATTACCTTAAATGCTGAGCCATCTCTCTAGCCCAGGGGAAAATCTCTGAATGTACATATAAGTTCATATGAGTGGAGATGTTTCAGGCAGTTTGTTGGAGTTACATGGTGTGAGGGCATGCATGTTACATTGTGGCATTTTTATTCAGAAACAAGGTGACAGAGAAGCTGTGCCAAACAACAAAGGGTTTTTTCTGTCATAAACACCTCAGATTCATTACACATCATACTTTGAATTACTTTTGTTATGGCACATTCAAAAACCTTTTATTGTTATCAAACTTCCTGCCATCCCTATAATCAATCATACAGGGTCATGACCTATAGTTTAAGGGGATAGATTCTGAATCAGTGTGGCTGAAAGTGATTGAGACTGAGTTTCCCTCCTCTAACTTCCCTTTGAGTTCTGAACATCTAAATTAGAACATCAATCATGCAGATTAAGTAACTTCGATACTACTAAACCTTAATAAATGAATATGAATAACCCAAATAAATATGACAACTGTGTTGATAGTAGTGAATAAAGTGATCACACTAAAAAATTCACAAGGTTGTCAGTAATATTGCCTATTATTCCACTTAACTAGAGGAAAAGTATCATATTTCTTTAAGAATTTAAGGGATATTTTAAAAATAACCAAAATATATTTCAACAGTTTTAAATAATTCTTTTCCATATTGCTTGTACTAAAACACACTGAATATATCCACACACACACCTAAACATAGACCATCCATACACAAACATAAACACACTATTCTAGGAATATCATTCTGAACAGAGCATCTAAAGCTCTGACACTTGGGCTGGAGAGATGGCTTACTGGTTAAGGTGCTTGCTTACAAAGCCTGAGGACTGGGATTTAATTCACTAGTACCCACGTAAAGCCAAATGTAGAGATGCATCTTGTGTTTGTTTGCAGTAGCTGGAGGCCCTGGCACACGTATTCTGTCTCTCTGTTTCTCTTCTATATGTCTCTCTCTGCTTGTGAATAATTAAATAAATCAATAAATATTAAGAATGAAGTATGGCCTAGAGAGATAGTTTAGTGGTTGAAGTGCTTGCCTGCAAAGCCAAGGGATCCATGTTCAATTCCCAAGGATCCACTTAAAGCCAGATGCACAGGGTGGCCCGTGATTCTGTAATTGGTTTGCAGTGACTGGCTGGAGACCCTGGCATACCTATTTTTCTCTCTCTCTCTCTCTCTCTGTCTTTCAAATCAATAAACGACTAAATTAATTAATTTTAAAAAATAAACTGCTGAAGCTGTCAATACATGCAGTGAGGACAAGCCTATTTTCATTTCCTATTTGTTACTTTACTTGTCTCTATGACCAAATCCCTGACAAGAATCTGCTTAAGGCAGGAAAGAGTTTATTTTGGCCACAGGTTCAGTTTCTAGGGGACAGATTCCATCATGGTGGGGTAGAATAGCAACAGACTGCACTTCATTCACAGTCAGGGAGAGTGAACAAGCAGGAGAGAGGTGTCCCTCCATGAGAGAACTCACACACAAGGCACTTCACTGAATTCTCAGCATAACAACAAAATAAATGATGAAGAAATTCCGTTCTTCAATGGTCAGCGAAGTGGCATGCTCTCTATGGAAAGCTATTCCCTAAACATAGCTGTTGCAACACCCAGAAGCCATTGCATGCTGTGTCCCAGCTCAATGCCATCCTAAAGCTCATTCCCTGTAGGCCTTTGCTTTCTAGTGTTGTAGTCATGAGCCATGAGTAATACTGGTGAGATATGGCAAATCCAATTTTGATTCTGAGGGCTTGGTACAAAAACTTAACGGTAAAATATTACTTTTTATAAATCAATAACTTCATAGAATGTATGAATTTGAAACATTTGATGAAATAATTTTTAAAATTAATTCCACCAATTTTATTTTACTTTGTAGTGTCACTTGCTACATATTTATAATTACCCATACAGTTTGCAATGTACACTTATTAGGTAGAACAGCACTATGTTTTTTTTTGTTTTGTTTTGTTTTTTATGTGGGATTCTAAGATGTTGATTCTTTTTGACTGGTTTACCGAAAGCTGGGTGAACTTTGATACATACTGATTCTTAACCATGGACCTTCACCTTTGTGTGTCTGACTTGAGACACAAAACATTGCACAAAAGAGATAATGAGATGCTTAAATTTAGGTTCATAAAGTGCTTGCCAGCATTCACAACTAAGAATTGAATAAAAGACAGAAATATGAAGCAGCAACAAAAAAGAAGCAAAAACAAAATGCTGACAAAATATCAATAACATCCATTTGTTTTCTGTTCTAAGATAAAAACTATATATTCACCATATCTAAAAAAATAAAGTAAAAGTCATGGAGCAAAAGTCATTTTTAACAAAAAGGGGCTCAAGTAGGAAAGCATACAATATTAAAGGTATTAGTTAGCAATTATGTTTTTATTCAAAATTCAGGAATTAAAATCCTAGAAACTATGACAATTCCCTATATGCTTATTAGTTTAATATTTTGTACATGTAGCAAAGTATGTCATAATTACTGCAGCAGAAGCCAAATGTTAAATATCTATCTATCTACCTATACACTATTTTGGGATTTTTCTTCATAATCTAATTTAATTATTTTATAAAATGTTCTATTATTTGTGTATTCATTTATATGACAAAGAAAGAGAGAGAGAGAGAGAGGGAGAGCATAAGAATGGGCACACCAGGGCCTCCAGCCACTGCAAACGAATTCCAGATGCTTGTGCCCCCTAGTGCATCTGGCTAACGTGGGTCCTGGGGAATCAAACCTGGGTCCTTTGGCTTTGCAGGCAAATGCCTTAACTGCTAAGCCATCCCTCCAACCTTTTTTCTTAAATATTTTATTATTATTTTTTTACTTGACAGAGAAAGAGGGAGGGAACGAAAGAGAGTGTGATTTAATTATTTTATAGACACTGATGTTGTTATTTATTTTCTATAACTGTTAGGTTTAAGGATGGCATTCAGTACTTAAAAAGCTGTAAATAAGTGTATCATCTTATTTCTTACTATGATGTTAAATGATACTATTTAACTTCGTTAGAAACATCTTTCCCTGAAGTCTGATTAGCTTTAAGAACCATAGCAGACGTTTTTGAAATCTTATGTGGTAAAAGTTTGGTAGGTGCATTATTTTAAAATAGTGTCTAAGTTCTTCAAAAATTAAATCATAAAATAAGCTGCTTTGATATACACACTTCAATAAACTTTCGTTTAGAGTGTTACAAATACATTTGTAAACATTTTTTTTTTATGTGCATTGGCTGTCTTTCAAAGGTTTTTAGTTTTACATGAAACAAACTTAGAACTCAGTAAGTTACCAATACAAAGTATTGGATCAAATATCTATTTTTACATGTATTAAAATATTCACTTCACACCCTACATTCCCTGTCAATTTTTCATTCTGTGTTGACTTTTGGATCAAGGAAGAGAGGAAAAACAAGGTTATCTATTCAAGTTTTCTGTGACTAGGATTGAATAAACTCCAAATTTCAGTGATAGTTTTACAAAATTTTGAATGGATTTATCAAACATATAATGCCCTCTTTCTGACTTGATTAAATGTTAAAGTCAAACTGACTGTTTTCACCAAGTGTAATTTTTCAAGGTGAATTGACCAAATGAATGATTAAATATTTCAAAAGACTGCCTGGAAACAATTCTGCACTTGAATCTCCATTCATTTTCTTCATATCTCTTGCTCCTGTTTTAGTTTAATATGTTTTTCTTTTTAAATATATATATATATATAATTTAAATATATATATTTTTAAATATATATATATATAATTTATTTGAGAGCGGCGGACGGAGAGAGGAAGAGGCAGAGAAACAGAGAGAATGGGCGCACCAGGGCCACCAGCCACTGCAAACAAACTCCAGTGGGCCCCCTTGTGCGTCTGGCTAACGTGGGTCCTGGGGAATCCAGCCTCAAACCATGGCAAGTGCTTAACCGCTAAGCCCTATTTTTTTTTTTTTCTTAATAGGTACCCAGTTTCATTTTAATTTTACTGGCTCACACATACATGCACAAATATATTTAAAGTATAATACCTTAGCATCTTTCTATAGAACATTTGTTTGTAATTGATAATTCTTAAGTGATATTTTCACTAAAGTAGAGATCCTAAGGCTCTTCATGATAGATTTCATGCCATCTATAGAGTTATGAGTCTCTTTTTATGAGGGACTTAGATTACTATATGTTGCCTTTTAAAAATTTTTTTTTTGTTACTTTGATTTATTTGAGAGCGACAGACAGAGTGAGAAAGACGCAGATATATATAGAGAGAATGGGCGAGCCAGGGCTTCAGCCCTGCAAAGGAACTCCAGACGGGTGCGCCCCCTTGTGCATCTGGCTAAAGTGGGTCCTGGGGAATTGAGCCTCCAACCTTGGTCCTTTGGCTTCACAGGCAAGCGCTTAACTCCTAAGCCATCTCTCCAGCCCTATATGTTGCCTTTTAATAAACATTAGCCCTTTCCTATTAGTTTTTCTTTTCATTTGTTAAGATCTGCTAGAGTTGGAGTTTACATAAAGTAAATAATTCAGTGATCTTTGTCATGTTCCCAGAATTATGAGGAACTAGTTAATATTACCACATAGACATAAATTAACTTCATGATGCTAAGTAAAATAAGTCATATATCTTTTATTTTTGAACACAGCATAGATTAAAAATTGTCTCAGGTTACAGAGTTGGAGAAACCAGTAGCAATGTATTTGGATGAGAGATTATGGGAAGTTTCTAAAAGTCTATTGTGGTGTTAGAAATAATTTATTATAAATAATTTCCACTTGAACCTGTATTTTCTCTTGCTCGTTTTGTCTTTTTTCCCCTTCAAGAAGGGGCAAGATTCAGTTTCTCCAGATCTATTAAAACATTCTCTCATACATTTCCTTCCTCCTCTCATTTGAAATCTTAGCAATCCTGATTTTGAGTATCTATATTCACTTGTAGAAACTCTGAGGTCATGTTTACAAAGGAGAAATGTCAGCAGCAAATAACCTGTCATGATGCTCACACAAGTGCAATAGTGGCACACAGCCATGGTTGGGAACCAACTGCTCTTGATTTGGCTAACTCATCCCTTCAGTGGTACGGGACCCATAGCTGGAGCTGGGAAACAAGTCAGAACCATATCCAAACATAAGCCTGCTCTCCAATATCAAGCTACCATCAATCATGGGGTACAAGACGGCCAACACCTTTTAAACTCTCTATTATAAAAATTAGGGTTATCTCATTTGTCTTGGTGCCTTAGTTACTTTTTAAATGACATTTAATCTCATATTCTTAGAAAATACGTAACCCTAAATGATTTACTGTATACTTAGCAATATATATTCTAAATGGTTTGTAATAAATATTTTAAAAAATACATACCACTTTGGATATTGACTAGATAAAATATAAAAGAAAAATATGAAAATACATAACTTTTCAAATATGCTAAGAGGAAATTTTTCCTGGTTAAAACAAATTCTATGATACTCTATGGGGAAAAGCAACCTGTAAACCTGTTCTGGCTTATAACTCCATACAGCCCTATAATCAATCTGCTTATAAATCATAGAATCTTACGGATAAAGTCCTCCAGTGGATTATATTATGTTCACAATAATATAACTTATTAAGCTGATATTATACTAAAAGGATACATGTAGCAACTGCTATATCTTCCTTTTATGATTATCCGCCTTTCAGCATGCACATATCGTACAAAGTTATACATATGTACCATTGAGTTACTTAATATTTTACCTTACATATCTAGTCCATACTCTATATTTAAATATAATTTTTTTTCTCAACATTGCAGTAGTATCAAAGCAAATTATTTATTAGTATATTAAGCTGGCCATTGTAACTTTTCCAAATCTACGTGACATAAGCCTTTGCCATTGTCATAGCGCCAGGATACAGGGTAAACTCTGAGCTACAGGAGTAAGGAAAAGTGAAGAGCATGACCAGATCTAGACATCATCATAGTTGGATATTTCTTTTTATTTTTCTTGTTTTTCTTTTTTTTTAATTTTTATTAACATTTCACATGATTGTAAAATATATCCCATGGTAATTCCCTCCATCCCCACCCCCACACTTTCCCATTTGAAATTCCATTCTCCATCATATTACCTCCTAATTACAATCATTGTAATTATGTATATACAATATAAACCTATTAAGTATCCTCTTCCTTTCCTTTCTCTACCCTTTATGTCTCCTTTTTAACTCACTGGCCTCTGCTACCAAGTATTTTCATTCTCACGCAGAAGCCTAATCATCTGTAGCTAGGATCCACATAAGAGAGAGAACATGTGGCGCTTGGCTTTCTGGGCCTGGGTTACCTCACTTAGTATAATACTTTCCAGGTCCATCCATTTTTCTGCAAATTTCATAACTTCATTTTTCTTTACTGCTGAGTAGAACTCCATTGTATAAATGTGCCACATCTTCATTATCCACTCATCTGTTGAGGGACATCTAGGCTGGTTCCATTTCCCAACTATTACAAATTGAGCAGCAATAAACATGGTTGAGCATGTACTTCTAAGGAAATGAGATGAGTCCTTTGGATATATGCCTAGGAGTGCTATAGCTGGGTCATATGGTAGATCAATCTTTAGCTGTTTTGGGAACCTCCAAACTGCTTTCCACAATGGCTGGACCAGATTGCATTCCCACCAGCAGTGTAGAAGGGTTCCTTTTTTTCCACATCCCCGCCAACAGTTATGATCATTAGTTTTCATGATGGTGGCCAATCTGACAGGAGTGAGATGGAATCTCAATGTAGTTTTAATCTGCATTTCCCTGATGACTAGTGATGTAGAACATTTTTTTAGATGCTTATATGCCATTCGTATTTCTTCCTTTGAGAATGCTCTATTTAGCTCCATAGCCCATTTTTTGATTGGCTTGTTTGATTCCTTATTATTTAACTTCTTGAGTTCTTTGTATATCCTAGATATTAATCCTCAATCAGATATATAGCTGGTGAAGATTTTTTCCCATTTTGTAGGTTGCCTCTTTGCTTTTTTCACTGTGTCCTTTGAAGTGCAAAATATTTGTAATTTCATGAGGTGCCAGTGATTAATCTGTGGTTTTATTGCCTGAGCAATTGGGGTTGTATTCAGAAAGTCTTTGCCAAGACCAATATGTTGAAGGGTTTCCCCTACTTTTTCCTCTAGCAGTTTCAGAGTTTCCGGTCTGATGTTAAGGTCTTTAATCCATTTGGACTTAATTCTTGTGCATGGCTAGAGAGAAGAATTTATTTTCATCCTTCTGCAGATATATATCCAGTTTTCAAAACACCATTTGCTGAAGAGGCTGTCTCTTCTCCAATGAGAATATCAGGTGGCTATAGCTACTTGGGCTTACATCTGGGTCCTCTATTCTGTTCCACTGATCTACATGTCTGTTTTTGTGCCAGTACCATGCTGTTTTTGTTAATATGGCTCTGTAGTATAGGTTAAAACCAGGTATGGTGATACCACCAGCCTCATTTTTGTTGCTCAGTATTATTTTAGATATTCGAGGTTTTTTGTGATTCCAAATGAATTTTTGGATTGTTTTTTTCTATTTCCATGAAGAAAGTCTTTGGAATTTTGATAGGGATTGCATTAAATTTGTAGATTGCTTTAGGTAAGATTACCATTTTCACAATATTTTTTCTTCCAATCCAGGGACAAGGGATAATTCTC
This sequence comes from Jaculus jaculus, assembly GCF_020740685.1. NCBI lineage: Eukaryota > Metazoa > Chordata > Mammalia > Rodentia > Dipodidae > Jaculus > Jaculus jaculus. Next base: position 198,785,523 of record NC_059102.1, on the reverse strand, counting down.
CACTTTCTAGTGTCTTCTGAAATTTCTCGCTTGAGTGTTTTAAAGCTCTCATTGTAGACATTCTTTACTTCCTTGGTTAGGTTTATTCCAAGGTACTTAACTTTTTGATGCAATTGTAAATGGGAAGTGATTCTCTGATTTCATCCTCTGTGTGTTTGTTGTAGGCATATATAAAGGCTACTGATTTCTGTGTATTTATTTTGTATTCTGCTACATTGCTGTAGGTTTTGATCAGCTCTAACAGTTTGCTAGTAGAGTCTTTAGGGTCCTTTATGTATAGAATCATGTCATCTGCAAATAATGATAACTTGATCTCTTCCTTTCCAATTTGTATCCCTTTTATGTGTGTCTCTTGCCTTATCGTTATGGCTAAGACTTCCAGTACTATATTAAATAAAAGTGGGGACAGTGGACACCCTTGACTTGTTCCTGATTTTAGTGGAAAAGCTTCCAGTTTTTCCCCATTTAGTAATATGTTGGCTGTAGGCTTGTCATAAATAGCCTTTATGATATTAAGATATGTTCCTTCTATTCCCAGTCTCTGTAGGACTTTTATCATGAGGGGATGTTGGATTTTGTCACATGCTTTCTCTGCTTCTAATGAGATGATCATGTGATTTTTGTCCTTCAACCCATTTATGTAATGTATTACATTTATAGATTTGCATATGTTGAACCATCCCTGCATCTCTGGGATAAAGCCTACTTGGTCAGGGTGAATGGTCTTTTTGATATACTCTTGTATTCTGTTTGCCAATATTTTATTGAGAATTTTTGCATCTATGTTTATGAGGGAGATTGGTCTGTAATTTTCTTTTTTTGTTCTACCTTTGCCTGGTTTAGGAATCAGGGTGATGCTGGCCTCATAGAAGGAGTTTGGTAGAATTCCTTCTTTTTCTATTTCCTGGAAAAGCTTAAGAAGCAATGGTGTTAGCTCTTCTTTAAAAGTCTGGTAAAATTCAGCAGTGAATCCATCTGGGCCTGGGCTTCTTTTAGTTTGGAGATTATTGATAAGTGTTCGGATCTAGATGTTTGTTATAGTCTATTTAAGTGATTAATCTCATTTTGATTTAATTTAGTTAGATCATATAGATCAAGGAAATCATCCATTTCTTTCAGATTTTCATACTTTGTGGAGTATATGCTTTTATAGTATGTCCCTATGATTTTTTGAATTTCTCTGGAATCTGTTATAATGTTACCTTGTTCATCTCTGATTTTATTAATTTGTGTCTATTCTCTCTTTCTTTTGGTCAGATTTGCTAAAGGTTTTTCAATCTTGTTTATCCTTTCAAAGAACCAACTCTTTGTTTCATTAATTCTTTGGATTGTTCTTTTTGTTTCTATTTCATTAATTTCTGCCCTAATCTTTATTATTTCTTCCCATCTACTGATTTTTGGTTTGCCTTGTTCTTCTTTTACCAAGGCTTTAAGATGAAGCATGAGGTCGTTTACTTGCAACCTTTCTAATTTCTTAATATAGGCACTTAAGGCTATAAATTTACCTCTTAGAACTGCCTTCATTGTGTCCCAGAGATTTTGGTATGTTGTGTTCTCATTATCATTTGACTCTATAAAGTTTTTGATTTCCTTCTTGATTTCTTCATTGACACATTCATCATTTAGTAGTGTATTGTTTAATTTCACTGATTTTGTGTATGCTCTATAGCCTTTCTTGCTACTGATTTGTAGTTGAATTCCATTGTGGTCAGATAGAATGCAAGGAATTATTTCAATTTTCCTGAATTTGTTAAGATTTGCTTTGTATCCTAATATATGGTCTATTTTACAGAATGTTCCATGTTCTGCTGAAAAGAATGTATATTCTGCAGCCTTTGGATGAAATGTCCTGTATATATTTGTTAGGTCAATTTCTTCTATGACCTCATTTAGTCCAGATGCCTCTCTGTTCATTTTTTCCCAAGATGACCTGTCAATTGATGAGAGTGGGGTGTTAAAGTCACCCACCATCAGTGTGTTTGGTGTTATCTGTGACCTTAGTTCTAATAGTGTTTGTTTGATGAATTTTGGAGCCCCATGTTAGGTGCATATATGTTTAGGATTGTAATGCCTCCTGTTGGAGTGTGCCCTTAATCAATATAAAGTGACCTTCCTTATCTTTCTTGACTGACGTTGGACTAAAGTCTACCCTGTCCGATATTAGGATAGCAATCCCTGCTTGTTTTCTAGGCCCATTTGCTTGAAACACCGTCTTCCAACCTTTCACCCTAAGGTAATGTCTATCCTTTGTAGAAAGGTGAGTTTCTTGGAGACAACAAATTGTAGGATCCTGCTTTTTAACCCAGTCTGCAAATCTATGTCTTTTCGTTGGGGCATTGAGGCCGTTGATATTAAGAAATATTATTGAAAGGTGTGTATTTATGTTTGCCTTTTTTTTTTTTTTTGTGGTTCTGGTTCTATCTGTGCTCTTTTCTTTTAACTAGTATTTGAGTATTGCTTGTTTTCTCTAGGTTCCTTATATGTGTGCTTTTCCTTTTCTTCAGCATGGAGCATTCTATCAAGTATTTTCTGTAGAGCTGGTTTTGTCTTCAAATACTCCTTTAACCTTTTTTTGTCATGGAATGTCGTTATTTCTCCGTCTATTTTCATGGATAACTTTGCAGGATAAAGTAACCTTGGTTGACAGTTGTTATATTTCAGAACTTGGAATATATCACCCCAAGCCCTTCTGGCTTTCAAAGTTTGTGTTGAATAATCTGCTCTATTCCTGATGGGCTTGCCTTTGTAGGTAACTTGATTTTTCTCTATAACTGCTTTCAATATTTTTTCCTTGGTGTGTGTGTTTGGAAGTTTGATTATAATATGACGAGGAGAGGTTCTTTCCAGAATTTGTCTGGCTGGGGTTCTAAAGGCTTCCTGTATCTGTATTGGCACCTCTTTCTCAATTTGGGGGAAATTTTCTTCTATGATTTTGTTGAAGACACTAATATGCCTTTTGAGTGAAATTCTTCTCCTTGTATTATGCCCTGAATTCTAATATTTGATCTTTTCATAGTGTCCCGAATATCTTGAAATTCCCACTCATACTTTTCTATAAGTTCCTCTTTCTCTTTGTTGGCCTGTATTAGATCTGCCACCTGGTCTTCTAGCTTAGATATTCTGTCCTCTCCTTGATCCATTCTACTGGTGAGATTTTCTACAGAGTTTTATATTTCATTAACTGTGTTCTTCATTGCTAGTAATACTGACTGGTTTTTCTTTATTATTTCTATTTCCTTATTTATGTCTTGTATTGCCTTCTTTATTTCATTAAATTGATGTCCTGCATCTTCTTTGATTCCTTTGATTTCCTCTTTAAGTTCCTCTTTGACTCCTTTGATTTGTTCTCTGACTTCTTTGAACATATTTACAATCATTCTTTTGAAATATTTTTCAGGCATTTCCTCTAACTCGTTCTCACTGGAGGTCATTTCTGATGCATTAATACTTTTAGGTGGATTTATATCATCTTGCTTTTTAGTGTTTCTTGTGTTATAATGTATATATTTTTGCATCTTGGATTCAGTTAATGCTTGGATTTTCTAGCTAGCTGGGTATTCTTAGCTGTATCAATTGATTTGATGTTATATATTTTCAGGGTAGGACCTTAAGGTATTAGATGTGGCTCTTAAGCCTCTGAGCATATCTACAAAGGTGCTCCTAGGGTTTGAGTTTCCCTGCTATGGGAGTATTCAGGTAGGCTGAGTGGAATAAAACACAGGTAGATTCTAAAATTTAACTAAACACTGTCCCCATTCAGTCAAAAACAGCCCCAAGTATGTATGCCACAGTAGTTATTATAACAACTAGATCCTCTATCAACATAGAGGTTAAGATTTCTGGTCTGTTGAGGGATCCCAATCAGCTTGTGACCAAGTGAGACCCTTCCCTGGTGCAAAACCAGTTACCTTGTATGAGTTTGGTCTCAGTCAAGTTGCTGCCTGGGTCGTTGGGCTGCTGATCTGATTTTTTTGGAGCTGGGCACTGGCTTTTCCTGCGGGGCAAACCAAGCCTGGCAACTGTGGCCCTGCAGATCAGCATCCCCACTGCTGGAACTGATGCTGCTTCTGAGTCTGCTGTTGTTGCCGCTCCTGGGTCTGCTGCTGCTGGGGCCGCTGGTACCGGTTCCAGAGCTGCTGATGTTGCTGCTGAACTCTGCTCCTGCTTGGGTCCCGCTGTCAGCTCAAGTTGGTGTGGCCGGGTCCCGGGATGCTGCTCTGTTCGCTGGAGCTGGGCTCAGTCAGTGGGGGAGGGGAGGGAGCCGCAGCTGCTCTGGTTCTCTTGCTGCTCCACGTGTTCTTCTACCTTGTGCCTGCTCCTCTGCTGCTCACTGCCGCTCTCCCTTCACGTTTCCTGAGTTGCGGAGAGCGTGGTGTGAGGGGAAGCTCCTGCACCTGGCTTTTCCTGTGGCTGGAGCCGAGCCTGGTGGCTTTCTGGTGCACCCCACTGCCGCCCCAATTGGCAGAGCTGCCGGGGCCGCTTTTCCTGGCCTGTGTGGGCTCTGGATGCTCTGGATCTCTCCTACTTCTCTGCTGCCACTTCAGTTTCCTATACACCTCACTTTTTGGTAAACGTGTGTATTTTGCTGAGGTTTTTTGGTCTCCCCCCCCCCCCCCAGGCTGCTTTGGTGTGGTGCCTATGCTGCCATCTTAACCGGAAGATCCATAGTTGGATATTTCAATACTCTGCTTTCAACAATCAACAGAACATCTGAGAAGAAACTCAACAGGTAAATAATAGAGCTCACCAACATCATAGATCATTTAGATCTAAAGGATACCTACAGAATTTTCCAGCCCAATTCAACAGAATATACATTTTTCTCAGCAGCCCAAAGAAACTTCTTCAAAATATGCCATATATTAGACCAAATAGTTTGGCTTAATAAAGTCAGGAAAATTCAAGTAATTTTCTGCATCATGTCAGATCATAATGCTTTAAAGTTAAAAATTAACAACAGACAAATCAAGAACCCCTGCAGCTAGTGGAGAATAAACAATACATTTTTAAACAATGACTTGGTCATGGAAGAAATCAAAAAGAAATTGTAAAATTGCTAGGAGTGAATGATAATGAAAACATAACCTACCAAAATTTATGGGACACAATAAAGGCAGCCCTTAGGTGAAAATTCATGCCTAAATGCCTTACAAAGTCAAAGATAGCTCAAATCAGTCCCCTGACTGTCCACCTAAAGGTGCTGGACAAACAAAAATTCATTCTAAACATGTCCAGGCATAAATAAATAATCAAGATTAGAGAAGAAATTAATGAATCAGAAACTAAGAAAACAATTTTTAAAATCAATAAAGTGAAGAAGTGATTCTTTGAAAAAGTAAACAAGATTGGCACACCATTGACCAAATTGATGATGCAAAAAGAGAGAGAGAGAGAAATCTCAAATTAATGACATCAGAAATGAACAAGGAAACCCATAGCAGGATGCAATTGGAAGAACCATCAGGGCATACCTCCAAAACCTCTACTCCACAAAATTAAATAATCTGGAAAAAATGGATGAATTCCTAGACACATTACACCTACCAAAATTAAACTCAGAGCTGAATAATCACCTAAACAAACTTATCACATTCATGGAGACTGAAAATGTAATCAAAACCTCCCATAAGAAAAGTCCAGGACCAGATGGCTTCTCTGCTGAATTCTATCAACCCTTCACTGAAGAACTGAAACCAACTCTTCTCAAAATGTTCTGCATAATCAGAGACCAGGGATCCTCCCCAACTCGTTTTATGAAGCTATCATCACCCTAATACCAAAACCACAGAAATTCAACAAGGCAAGAAAAATAAAGGCTTATGTCCCTAATGCACTTAGAAGCAAAGATCCTGAACAGATTCCTTGCAAACTCATTTCAACCACACATCAAAAGCATTATCCACCTTGATAAGTAGGGATGCAGGGGTGGTTTACATACAGAAATTGGACAATGTAATACACTACAAAAATAAACTTAACAATAAGAACCACAGGATCATCTCAATTAATGCAGAGAAGGTCTTTGACTCAATGCACCACTTCATTATCAAAACACTGTTAAAGCATAGGCATGGAACGTTTTTTATCTCAGCACAATAAAGGCTATATATAAAGCTCCTAAAGCCCAAATCCTACTTAATGGGGGAAAACTCAAGGAGTCCCCACTGAGATCAGCAACAAGACAGGGGTGCACACTCTGACCACTTGTCATCAACATAGTAGTAGTAGTACTAGTCCATGCAATAAGACAGGAGAGAGCAATAAAAAAAGTTTCAAAATGGAATGGAAGAACTCAAATTAGCCCTATTTGAAGATAACATGGTCCTATATATAAATGACCAGAAAGTCTTGATCTCAAAACTGATAAAAGTGATAAATTCCTTCAGCAAAGTGTCAGGATTAAAAAAAAAAATCAATGCACAAAAATCAGTAGCTTTTCTATAGGAAAGGACAATACACAGAGAAAGAAATCAGGGAGGCTGTCCAATTTTCAATAGCAACAAAAAGGTTAAATACCTTGAAATAGCACTAACCAAGGATGTGAAAGACCTATATAATAAAAACATAAAAACACCATAGAAATAAATAGAAGACTTAAGAAGATGGAAAGTTCTCCCATGCTCCTGGATAGGGAGAATTAATATTGTAAAGATGGCAATTATACCAAAAGCAATATACAGATTTGATGCAATACAAATAAAAATACCAGCATCATTCTTCACAGAGATTGAAAACCTGATCTCAAATTTTGTATGAAATGTCAGAAGGCCTCAGATATCCAAACACATCCTCAGCAAAAAGAAAACCATGTCTGGCAGTATCACCATACTCAATCTAAAGCTATATTACAAAGCCATACTGACAAAAACAGCATGGTATTGGAATAAAAACAGAAAAATAGAACAATGGAACAGAATTGAAGACCCTGACCTTAGGTCAAGTAAGTACAGCTCCTTGATCTTGAAAAGGGTGCTAATAAAGTAGTATGGAGAAAATACAGCTTCTTTAACAAATAGTGTTGGACAAATTGGATGACTGCATGTAGAAAAATGAAATTAGAAAAACTCAATTTTCCATACAGAAAAATCAAGTCCAAATGGATTAAAGACATGAATATAAGGCCTGAAACACTTCAACTACTGGAAGTAAAAAATAGAAGGCACTCTCCATGATATAGGACTGGGGAAAGACTTCCTATACAAAACCCCAGTAGCCCAGGAAATTAAATAAGCACTCAACCAGTGGAATTTCTTGAAGCTTAAAAGCTTTTGTATAGACAAACATACAATAAGCAGAGCCAGTATAATACACACTGAATGGGACAAAATCTTTGCCAGCTATTCTACTGACAGAAGCCTAACATCTAGAATCTACCAAGAACTCAAAAAAGCTAAACAATAAAAAATCAAACAACCCACTCCACAAGTGGGGCAGAGAACTAAATAGGAAATTCTCAGAGCAAAAATTACAAATGGATAACACACATTTAATAAAATGTTCAACCTCCCTAACCACTAGGACAATACCAATTAAAATATTTATGAGATTCCACCTCACCCCAGTAAGGCTAGCAAGCACTGAAAAATCAAATGAAAACAAATGTTGGTGAAGATGTGGAGAAACAGGAACACTCATTCACTGTTAGAGTGAATGTAAGCTGGCATAACCACAGTGGAAATAATTATGGAAATAATTATGCTGAGGAGGATGAATATAGAGTTACCAACAGAAACTGTTATTCCCTTACTGAGCATTTACACTAAAAGCTCCACACCTCAGTTCAGAGATATTTGCTCAACCATCTTTATAGCTGCTCAGTTCATAATAGCTAAGAACTGGAATCAACCCAGGAGCCCATCATTGGAAGAATGGATAACCAATATGTGGTATATCTACACTATAGAATTCAACTCAGCTGTAAGACAAAAATGACACATTGATATTTGTAGAAAAATGGTTTAACTTGGAACAGATCATACTAAGTGAACTGTTGCATGATCTCACTCATCTGCAGTTCTTAACCAGGATCAGCCCAATGTGGCGGTTTGATTCAAGTGTGCCCCATATACTTAGGTATTCTGAATAGTATGTTCTCGTTTGATGGTGATTTGGGAATGCATGCCACCTGGAGGCAGTGTATTGTTTGGTGTAGGGTTATGGGTATTATAGCCAACTCTTTCTTGCCAGTATTTGGTCCACTGTCTTGTTGCTGTTGTCAATCTGATGTTGACCAGGAGATGATATCCATGCTCTGCTCATGCCATCATTTTCTCCTGCCATCATGTAGCTTCCCACATGAGCATATGGGCAAAAATAAACCATTATTTTTCACAAGGTGATCTTGGTCAGGTGTTTTCTTCCAGCAACGAGTACCTCACTGTAACAGGTTGTTTCTTTGGGTTTTGTTATCCTATATTCTTTGTGGCAGACATATGTTCTTATGTATAAGTTCTAGTAACAATGAAGTACTACGAAGCTCCAGTTCTATTTCTTCTAGATCCTTTGAAGATAATGTTGTCTTTTATATATTATTATTATGGTTTTTTTTGTTTGTTTTTTTCGAGGTAGGGTCTCACTCTAGCCTATGCTGACCTGAAACTCATTATGTAATCTCAGGGTGGCCTCAAACTCACAGCAATCCTCCTAACTGTGCCTCCTGAGTGCTGGGATGAAAGGTGTGCTCCACCACGCCCAACTTCAATCATGCTGTCTTGATGCAATGAAAGTAAAAAGAGAATAACAACATATACATATGATAATTATTGCTATTATTATCTTGCCTTGAAATCAGGCAATTAAGGCTAATATCTTTTAAGGGATTATTGCATTGGAAGAAATTTGTAATTAATAAGGAGATCTTATAATGAAACAAGATAAAACAAATTATTATCTATTTAATAATGGACATATTTCATATTTCTTTATTCTTTTACCACTTTCCAGCTTGTAGCCATACTTATGCACATCTTGGTTAAATCTTTGGTACAATCTAAGCAATGATTATAGAAGTAGACGTCTTGGATAGAGAAAAAAATTCATAATAATTTCTGTTAGTTGACAGTAAGAGTTATGTTCATGTAGGTGTTCTAACATATATTCCAGTGTACTTGAAATCAAAATAGAGTCACAAAAACCAACGTAGAATTCTAAGTGGTTTTCTGTATACACATAGATGTGTCAATAACATCATGTTGGCTAACAAATCTAGTTCCAAAGAGAAGCCATCTACCTTTGAAAGTAATTTAGGACCATGAAGAAAGCACATACTTCTTTGTCCTTACATGCACATTTAAGTTCATGTCTTTTTCTTATCTAAACATGGTGCCTTATTAACATTGGCATATAATTATTCTAAAGGATAAATATTTGCTTGTGGTTACCTAGCTTCAGAAAACCAAAAACTTGAACATACAAATTTATTCCTGACTGAATGCTAGCTCAAGTTACTTCTTTTCAACAACAGTTCTTTTTGACTATTTTTATGCTAATCTTTTTACAGTAAGAAGTAAGACAACCATGCAATCTGTACTGCATTCTCCAACATGAAATTATATTTTGTCATATATCATATGCTACTGTTTCACATATTTCAGTCTTTTACTTAGTAAATTTTCTAGAGAACCTAGTTTATTCTTAGCAGTCATGATCCTCAAACACTTGAAACTATTCCAATTATAGTAAATATTGAAATGATTGATTGACACCTTGTAGTCAACAGAAGCAGGGACATACATATGTAATGAAATGCATGATATATTATATAATTGCAGCATCGTTGAATATATAATCATATGTCTAGCATTTCTTAATTACCTTAGGAACTCTAATTTTATGATGATTTATTTTTCTCTGTGCTTAAAATCATTTACTAGTAGCAAATTATGTGCTTAGCAAGCCAGAGAATGTCTATTACTGTTAATGAGCTGCCTCATTGAATTGGGGGAAGGAGGAGTTGCCTGTGATTGAAGCTGATTCCTTTTACAAAGTTCTGGAGCCTAGACTTTGCTTAGGTTAGTCTGAAATGAGCTTGTTGAAGTTAATTGCAACTGAGCTCAGAGAACCTCTCCTCATAATCACACACTCTCTTGTCCTTCGTAAGCAGTGGCCTTCTACTACCTTTTTAGAATGAACTTCACCTTTAGTTCAAAAACAGTAGTACTGTTCTTAAAGGAACTAATTGACTGGATCATCCACTTAAACTTTAGAATAAACTTCCTCCTATAAGTGTATTATATTCTTAATTCTCTAATATGTCAAGCTTGTAGGAAGAATAATAAAAGGTTGAGATTCTAAGTCCATTAATGTTGTAGTAATGTAAATTATAAAATATTGAGTAATTTCTAATCAATTACACACCTTATTTATCTTCAGTAAAATGTCATTATTCTAAACTGGAATAGTCTTAAGAGCAAAGAGAATTAGAATATTTTTCTTTTAGTTTGCCAATTTCTCCCCTTAAACATTGGGACTTATACATGGATGGATGGAGAAATTTTTGGTATGGAATTAGGTCTGATGTTGCAATCAGGTTTACACAAAGGAAGAAATGGATATCTACCCTATCTAGAATAAACTTCGTAGAATTTATGTTGTCCATGTAGGCTAAGGAACAAAAGGCCTTATACCGTAGCTATCTGCAATCTCTGGGCACAACACAACAAATACAACATGAATAAGATATTCACCTTATATGCATGAATCTCATGGAATTCATTATTATCTAATTCATTGTATTTTAAAAACTGTCTCAATGCAGCAAAGCCATTTAACTTACCTGCCATTCAAATTCTTTATTCTTAAACCTTCATTTAATTTTCTGTATCATAGATTGTATAGGTTACTTTTTCGCTGATGACCTAATTAGCTGCTTAAAAGACTAGGTTTTAGTTTTGATGTCTTTAAATCTTGAAAAATAAAGTTAAGGTTTTTTTTTTTTCTTAATGGTAGCAAAATGAATAATCCCAAGTAATGCTATGATCAAAGTAGGATTCAAATTTAGCAGAAATCCAAAAATCTTTGGGTCTCTCACTTTGTTCAAGCACCAGCTGCAAACACAGAAGAATTGAGCAAGAATGCAGCTTTCAGGGTGAGTCTGACAATCAACTCCAGGACAAAGGAGACAGATGCTGAGGACATTTAACACCTACCAAGGCAGAAACTCAGAGGCTCCTAAGAGCCCATCCCTGAAGTATAATTAAAACACCTACCTGCACATTCTTTGTCAAGAGATTACATTCCATGTTCTGAACTGTATACCATGCTCTGCTGCCCATAAGTAATAATTTAAAAAAGTCTTTCTCTTCAAAAAGAAAACAAACAAACAAACAAAAAAAAACACGACTCATGGAATTTTGCAGAGGAGGGGTTGGAAAATTGTCAGAGCCACAATCATGCCCAAGGCCCTGCCTGTTCCCAATAACTGACTACTGCTCCCCCCAGGAATAACCCACAGCCCCATGGGAAATATCTGCAACCCCACTGAAGAGTTCTCCCGGCAGAATGGGGGTAGGAATGAGGGAAAGGATGGTGCCAACATATAATGTATCCATGCTAAGTATGTAAGTATTTAATAAAAGAAAATACAGTATATTCATGTATGGAAAAAAAAAAGTCAATTAAACTGAAACAAAGAAGCTGAGCATGCCTTTAATCCCAGCACTCCAGAGGCTGGGATTTTAGGAGTGAAGAGAGACAGTACAGGGTTTTCTTCATGAATCTTTTTTGATTATGAGGAACATGGTACTGCAAAGGATAGTAAAAGATATACTTGAAATAAACTTGTGAAGAATGTGGCTGTTGGATAGTTATGCTGTATGATATTGTGGATGGTAACATTTATAAGTTATAGCATAGAATATTTGGCAGAAAAATACCTAAACAGCACAATAGGCTACTGATGGCTATTTTGGATTGATGTGAGATGAAGAAAGAGAAGAGATAAACATTAGGACGCATATGATTCATATTGATTGTCAACTTGACAGGATCTGGAATCACCTGTGTGGGATTTCCTAGTGAAGAATTATATACATTAGGTTACGTTCTTGACTTGATTGTGAGGGACTATCTTGATTAGGTTAATTCACGCTAAAAGACTCGTCTTTATCACCCCATGGGCTTGCGTCATGGACTACATAAAAAGAGAGAGAACTGCCTAAACTCTAGCATTCATCATTCTTTTGTTCTTCATTGTGCCTGATGTGACCAGCTGCTTCAAGCTCCTGCTGCCATGTCTTCCCAGCCATGATGATCTACGACCTGTAACTATGAGTGGAAGTAACCCTTCCAGCAACAAAAGGTTGACTGACATAATACTTTTGGAATTACCATGTAAAGAGGAAAAAAAAAAAAAAGAAAAACAAAAACTATCATATTCTAGAAGACAGATTCCAGGGTATGGCCCAGTGGCATCTTGCTAGATTGTGACAAATGAAATGGACCCAAGTTCTGCTTCAGGAAGGGGAGAAAGGTTTCCAAATACACATTACTTTTCTTAAAGATCACCCTTCCCCGACAGGAGGCTGAATTATCAGTTGCATTCTCCAGGCCACTTTGGAGCTCTTCCCCAGACCTGCTGTCATACTCAGCAACCCTAGAATTGGCTCAAAATGTTCACAAGTGGCTGGAGCAACCACTAGGAAATGCAAATATGGAAAGCTATGAGGTTGTATCTGTGGGAGTAATTCTGTGTAAGATTCTCAGAATCTTCATGATGCAACAGTTTCTACCAGAGATTTCAAAGGGTATTCTGAAGTTTGTCAACCCAGACAAAAATCTCCTGCAAGGAGTGGGGCTAGATGGACCATCTTCTCAAGAATAATACTGAAACATATAAGTGCACTACTGTTGAGATCCCAGAACTACAGAGCACGTCATGGTGCTTGTCGGGGGAACACTGGAGGCACCAGTGTGAGGTTCCAACCCCATGAGTGTTATGGCCTATATTGTTCCCAGAGATCGCAGCAAGAAAAATACAAGTGTATTCTGTATAAATAACCTATTCTCTAGTGTTCAGTTCTAAAAAAAAAATGGCTAGTACAAGAAGATTATATGTAAGACCCCCAAAACGAGGACCCCAGGCTCTGCCCAGATATGGCGACACCCCAAATCACTCACGAGAAGCGATCTTGATGCAAACTGCAAGAGGATTTTATTCCAAGCGCGCTGGGGCCCACAGTCGTACACCGCACAGGGGTAGAGGACTGCAGAACCCTGAATTCAGGAATGGGACAGTTTTTATAGGGTTTCTAACAAAGCCTGTGCATTAGACCAATCATTTTTTTAATATCAGGAGCCTGCGGGGTGCGAGCCAGTCAGTTTGTGCCACCCCATAGTTTCTAAGCCAATTAGTTTAATTTGTTCAAGCCCCTCATGGACCAATCATTCTCTTATGACCTTGGTGGTCAGCATTTGCGCAGGTCCTTGGGTGGGAGTAGCAGAGTGTGGTATCAGTCTCCTATGACCTTGGAGGTCTGAGGCAGGCTGCTACAGCTTATGGTGCAAGCTACTAAGGCTTACAGTGTGGGCTATTAAGGCTTATGGTGCAGGCTATTTACAGAAACCAAATAAGTGGTTCACTTCATTACTTATTTCCCATCCTTGAGGGCTATCTCATGCCCTTTTTACCTAGTTTTATATTAGGAGCAGGCTCTGATATAATGAGAAGAGGGATTCTTTACTTGCTTTCAACAGAGAGTAAAGCCTGGAGTTTGAGGTATGCAGGGGCCGCTTAAGCTCCCTTTGGAGCGTGATAGTATTTTTGGGCTTCTGAATTCTTGGGCCTTTCGTATACAGCCATAATACTGGAAATGTAAACATAATGAACTGATTCTCCAGGGGAAGAATATAAGTTTAGTTTTGACACATTAGACATGAAGCATCTGATTTCATTCTAATTTCAACATGTTTTAGTGCCTATTCCAATGTGTGAATTATAGAATGAGAGAAATGATTAAAATTATTTACAAAGTCATCTAAACCATTATATACAACTATATGTATACATTCTACATAATTTTATAAGGCACACAAAAGTCTAACAATTTAACAAATTCCAACAACCACATGAAAGGCTATGATTAGAAATACCACTGAGATTTTTCATTCCCTATAAATAAAGAAAACATTAAAGTCTACTAGGATTAAATTCTATATACTTACTCTATAGATTATACAATTTCATGTACATAACAATAAAATAATCATAGACATATTTTGGATTTTAAAATAATGGCATATCCTATAAAACTATGAAAACACTTCAGATATTCACTCTTGATATTGAATAAGTATTCCCACATACAATTTGCAATTTCAATTTTGTTGATTTAAAAAGTATTCATAGTAGCTTTTAGGAAAATATGGTGTGATCTACATGCTAGCAAAATTTGTTTCTTACGTGTCAGGGATACCAACTTCAATCAGAGATGACAGTTGTATTAAATTCAGATAACATTTAGTATTTTCAGTCACTGATATTTCTTTTATTCATTCTGCAATAAGGATCAATTGGGTTCATGACCTAATAAAAGAAAAATGTCAATAGTTGTGCCCAATGGATTGTTTAAGTTTCAGACTTTATCTCCGTGTAGCAATAGTCGTATACTATACATGTTAAAGGGAACCTAAAAAACTAAAGAATGGACTAACATGAATAATTAAAACATTTAAAAAAGTATGTTGTCAAATTAGTGTAGTATTTTTTTTAATTCAACAATAGAGGCATTACATTTGCAACCCGGTTTTGAAATATAAGTTATTAGTATAGCAAACTGTTTGAAATGATAAATTAAAAATATTTAATTCCTTTTTTACTTATTATGATAACAGCAATCATAGGCTTATATGTGATATGAGAAAAATAAATTCTAGAACTTACAGGTTTGTCTCAAATGTATCCTGAGTTACTTGTCTCCCTGAAAAAACTAGTAAACTATAGAAATTACAAAGTAGTTAAGAAAAAAAGCAGAAAGTGCAAAAGTAATAGCAGTAGGAAGCATACTTCACACAACTCAACATAGAATTACCATAAATTCTTTCATAAAAGGAAAAGAGAAAATAAGATTAAAAAAACCATTAAAGACAGAGTAAATGGAAAAAAATAACACTAGGTAGGCTGTAGCTTACATTATGATAAAATCAATTGAAAGTTTCCTCTCTCCACCTTTCTGTATGGCAAAACTGAGGGATGAGACTGAGATTGACATTTTCAGAACATACTTCACTTTCAAAACCTATGCAGCAATAAGACTCTTAACTAACTCAGGTGTTCAACCAATAAATCATGATGCTTTTAGTATATATTTATAGTATTTCTCTTTTTTAAGTATTGCCATATCTTGTCCTTAGAGTACCTTCATATATATAAAATCTCCTTTTGTAAGTTGAAGGGAAAATAAATATAGATCGCTGTAGAGATAAACTGTACACCAGAAGCTTAAAGTCAAAGAAATAATCTTGGAAAGATGTGATAAATTTAGTATTATAAAAATCTCCACTTGAGAGTGACAGGAAATTGAAACAAAGTATATAGAAAAAGAACAATCTTTAAAGGTCCATTAATAAATGTCACAGTATCAAGGAAACCTATTTCTAAAGACAGAATTTCAATTCATTTTGGTGTTAGGTGTCAGTGACAAGTGACATAGGTCAATCCTTAGTCAATGACAAAAGGCAAACAAATGGCAAATATTTACAAATTTACTAAACTACTCATAGAAGGTCACATAAGCACCAAGTGCTTTTTAATGGAACCCTGAGTGGAATAATTGTGTATTACTCATCCTGACCTTAGCTAGAAACTCATCTGTAATAGTGATCATGAGTCCTACATGGTGTCCCTTTCTCTGGGAGCAATTACTGGAGTCTTTTTTTTTTTTTTTTTTCTTCTCATAGCAAGTACTGTGTTGTGTATATTGTTTCATGGAATGTGAAATAAGAGTAATTTGCTAGTAATATTTGCCCTTGCCCTTCTATAGGGCACAGTTTAATGTCTTACATAAGGCTTCAGAAACATTTTATGATACAAATTTGAATATTAAAATAGCATCTTTACCTTTGTGGAAAAATAACTGGCCTTATGAAGTCCTCCAAAGATGTTTTAATGTGTCTTCTTACAGAAGTTAGGGAGGGACACTTTCATTTCTTTATATTTGTTTCTAATAATAATAAATTCTCAAAGAAGTACAAGGGTGTGAATAAAAAGACAAAGCAAAAAAGATCAGTATACAAATAAAATTACAATTGACATTTTGATAAAAGTTGTGGTAGTGGGTTTTATTCAACATGAGAACATAAAATTATCAACACTAAGATCCTGCTTTATGTATTATTTTGTAGTTTGAAATTCCTTTTACTTAATAATATTCTAAACCTCTTTAAGGTTATGAATAACATGACAGTTGATGACACAAATACAAACTGTGTATTTGTGTTCAAAATGTTCACCCTTTAGTGGCTACTATTTGGCTATTTAGTGCCTATTATAAACTTTAACACAAACATGTCTTATAAAAATTCCCTGCTTATTATTAGACTTTTTTAATGGAAATGATACATTTGTCTGCTTTGTTTTAATTTTCTGTGTGTTCATGTTTGATGTCTTTTTTGTTGATAATTGTTCTACATTTTATAATTGTTTTCTGAGACAAGATCACACACACAAAGACTGAACTTTAATCCAAACAGATCTTCTTACCTCACTCCTTGAGTTCATGAATATCTGTACAATGTTTTGTTACCAAAGAAAATCTCTTGGGAGTAGTTTCAAAATGATTATTCTCTCATCATTATTGTAAAATGGAAAAAAACAAAGAACTCAAGAAGAGGTGGTTAACATTTATTGGAAAAATAATATGTTTTCTTGGGTGCAGAATATATACATATTTAATTGTACTTGAGGCCTATAAGTGTGACCAATAGCAATAAAATCAAAAGTTGAATTTTCTACAAATAAAAAGAAACTGTTAGTGAATCTAGATTAAGAGAACAATACTGTTTGATTCTCTAGTACTCACATAAAGCCAGATGCACCAAGTGGCACATGCATCTGGAGATCACTTACAGTGGCTAGAGGCCCTGGCATGCCCATTTTCTCTCTCTTTCTTTCTTTCTTTTTTTTTTTTCAAGTTTACAAGATGTCTTTATTTATGATTGTTATGATTGTTTACTTTCTTATTCCAGAGCTTCAATTCAGGTGCCTGAAACAAAATAACACTTTCAGTCTTATGTCCAGACCTCAATTTAAATGGTACTTGGAAAACACAACAGAATATCAGATCTTTAATTATCATCAAGTGATCAGTGAGAGAGTTCAAGCTGGGGTGATCATCATGTATTCTCTCTCTTTCTTTTTCTCTCTCTTCTTTCTCTTTGATTGCAATAATAAGTAAATAAAACATTAAAGAAAAGAAAATCACAGTGGTTATAAAGTGTTGTAATAAAAAATAAATGGGACACATCTTATTTCAAGATATCCTATTCACAAATTTAATGATAGTCTATGAAAAGATAAATACGATGCATTTTAAAACTTTTAATCACAATATTTCTGGCAGAGGATACGCATATTTCCTGTGTATTACTATGCATATAATCTGGTTCACTTTTTTATTGCCAAGTACAACAAATCTTCATGTATTACTTAACTATTATGATGATGTTTTATCTCAAACATATGTAAATTATTGAAAAGCAAAACCTAAAGGTAAAATCAATTTTGGATGAGACAAATTAGATTAAATTTATTTTAGTTACCCTGAGATGTGTCACCAAGTACTGTCATTGCTTTTACTGGGTTTACTTTTTTTAAATTTTATTTATTTATTTATTTGAGAGCGACGACACAGAGAGAAAGACAGATAGAGGGAGAGAGAGAGAATGGGCATGCCAGGGCTTCCAGCCTCTGCAAACGAACTCCAGACACGTGCGCCCCCTTGTGCATCTGGCTAACGTGAGACCTGGGGAACCGAGCCTCGAACCGGGGTCTTTAGGCTTCACATGCAAGCGCTTAACCGCTAAGCCATCTCTCCAGCCCTGGGTTTACTTTTTGACCACATGACTTACTCTCCAAGGAACAGAACTTTCTAGCAAGCAACTAATATTAGTTTCAATACTATTGTTTTACAGTCATTCTCAACTCTTTAAATGACTTTAAAATCAGTCAGTACAACTTAATATTTAAAATATTAGTAGAAGTACATGCTCTACCAAGTTTATTGCTGCTCAATTTATAATAACTGGGAAATGGAACCAGCCTAGATGTCCCTCAACTGATGAGTGGATAATGAAGATGTGGCACATTTATACAATGGAGTTCTACTCAGCGGTAAAGAAAAATGAAGTTATGAAATTTGCAGAAAAATGGATGGACCTGGAAAGTATTATACTAAGTGAGGTAACCCAGGCCCAGAAAGCCAAGCGCCACATGTTCTCTCTCATATGTGGATCCTAGCTACAGATGATTGGGCTTCTGCAAGAGAAGGAAAATACTTGGTAGCAGAGGCCAGTAAGTTAAAAAGGAGACATAAAGGGAAGAGAAAGGAAGGAGGAGGATACTTAATAGGTTGATATTGTATATATGTAAGTACAGTTATTGTAATGGGGTGGTAATATGATGGAGAATGTAATTTCAAAGGGGAAAGTGTGGGGGTGGGGAGGGAGGGAATTACCATGGGACTTTTTTTATAATCATGGAATATGTTAATAAAAACTTAAAAATTAAAAAAAAATTAGAATTATACTTTGAAAGGTGTGATAGCACTTATAAGCACATTCCTGTTTGATGTTTTTAGGAGATAAGAAAAAATAGAAATCTTGTATTTTATACTAATTCCCAGAAATTGTATGTTGTGATTGCAGCCTAGTGATTGCTTAACCAGTTTGAATATGGAGATTTTTTTTGCTTAAAGGTACAAGATCAATAAATTTTATCTTTTAAAATTATACAAAGAAGATTAGGCAAAAATAAAGTTCTGATACTAATATCCTTCTATTTGTAAGTAAGGTCATTATAGATTTTATGGACAACAACATGACTGTCCTATAAAATATGCTTTTTAATATATGCATTTTCTAAGAATATGTGAAATTTAGTATGAATACAAAAGCCACTATAAGCTTTTGCTTCATGCATATGAAGTGGTTTGGAAACTTACAGGCACTATTTAATATGGCTTACATCATTTAATTTAAAATGCAAGGCCTGTTTGTCCTTGTTGACAAGAATTGGCAATTAAAGTCAATTAAGAAGAAATAGAATTTAAAAATTGATTGGACTTTATATGCATCATGAGTTAACTTTCTCAAGACAAGTCTAGGTTTTAATATATTTTACTCTCCTAAGTCATAATAAGCATTCCTGTTGTTTTTCTCATTTATAAAGAGAAATGACAGAATCTATGGTCCCTATATCCCTGGCCTTCATTATTAATTTAATGAGCTATGCTCCAAATTGATCATTTTTTGTCCTTGCCTAAGCATTTGGACCATATAAACTACAAGGATCACAACTCTTGTAGAGCATTTCTGACAGTATCTCTGTCCCTATTAACATAAGCTTCCTATTTCTATCATGGTTGTTAAGCCCCACTATGTGCAAAAATAAAGTAAAATAAAACTGCTTTGTGTTATGGTAAAATGCAGAATTTAAAAAAATGTGCTTTTATACTCTCAAGGGTGGTTAATCTATGTTTGTAAAATTTATAATATTGACTTCTGAATTTTCCCTATTTTGGATGAAGCCAATAGAAATAACCAGATGAAACAAAATCTTCTTAGAATAAATAAATGTAAGTCAGGCATGGTGGCACACACCTTTAACCCCAGCACTCAGAGTCTGAGGTAGGACGATCATGAGGAGTTCAAGGCCATTCTGAGACTGCATAGTAAAATTGCAGGTCAGCTTGGGCTATAGTGAGTCCCTACCTTGAAAAAATAAAATAAAATAAACATATTAACCTTCTTGAAAGTGACTAGTCCTTGAACGAAATTGCATTTAATTATATTTTTATGCTTCTGATGTTTTATTTTACCTAAGTGTGAATATTTATTTTTTAATTTTTTTCAACTATAAGAATTAGCCACATAATCTTTTACAAAATATTTGCATATAAATAAATTCCCCAACTTTCATTTCTTTATGCCATTCTTCTAATTAACTATTTTTATTGTTAATTTTGCTCTTTGTAATTATCACATAGACAATTTAAAATAAAATCCTGTGCTTGTAATTTTTTAAATTGCTGCAACAAAATGCTATAGATAGTATAGCTTCCATAATGGAAATTTATTTCTCACAGCATTGGGGCTCACAAATCCAAGGTCAAGGTGCTTACTTTCTGTTAAGAACACTCTTCCTGGTATTTGGACTGGGAGGACAACTCAGGTGTTGGTCATCACCTTCCATCTTTTTAAGTAAGAATCTTTGGTTGTTAACCACCAAATTTGGAGATGAAATTCTGCTTCCTCAACTTCCTTCTAAAGTTGTGTAAATGGATATTACAGACCATCAGAGTCACCCTTCCTCCCACTGACTTTGATTATTTGGTTGGATTTGAACTTTTAATTTTCTAAAATATAACAGATATAGTTATTTTTGAAAACAAACAAAATCATCCTATTTTCTTTGTTATTTTCCCATTCTCCCTTTTTATACTAAACAAGTGCAGAGTAATATGATTTTGTTTTATCAATTTTACTTTGGGACATAATTCCATTTTCAAAATACACTAAAACTTACTTATGTATTGCTCAACAATGGGCATTTGATATTTCCCATATTTTTCATCAGAAATGACACTGCTGAAAACATTCATGTTCATCTAATCAGGTACAGGCATATTCATTTTCTTATAAAGAGAATAGAATGCATAACATTACTGAGTAGGTATGTCATCTATTTATTAAAGATGAAAATTAGTATGTTAAAAAACTGTTTGTATTCCTCCAATTCTATGAAAGTTAGAAATGTTCTTTGCTGTCTTAATATGTATCTTTTTGAGTATGCAAATACACCTGGTATTGATTAAGTTAAAATTCTGCAAATACCTAAAGATGTTCAGCTCTAATTTTGTTGTTTGCTGTCAGATTATATTTGCTCTTTGCCTCTGAAAAATGTGTGTTTTTTTCTCTTACTCCCTCTACCCATCAAACTCTTTGCTTTATTTCTCTTTTTCTTACATTTCTTTAATTTTGGAAACTATGTTTAAGTTCTGGACTTGGGTTATCATTTCAAAATATAATAAATATTTGCAATTTTGTTATGGCATATGATAAAAAAGTATTCATGTAATCATGCTTTTTTTTTTTCTATTTGTCCCAGGAAGTCTTTTATCTTTTTCAGTCAGGAAAGCATTCTCTGTAGTTCTGCTAAATTTAGCATTCTTTGTTTTATGTAAAATATACTTCATGCCCTCTGGAATGTTTCAGAATATATTAAGTAAGGATTAAATTTCCCTTTGTCCACATGTGCATCATTCATTTACTGGGCCCATGTTTTCCAGTTTATCCTCAGTACTAAGTCTGAACTCAAATTTTGCTCCTATATTTGTGGAAATTAGTACAGTTCTACTGGCAAGTCACCCAATCAGTACTCCATCTTTATTCTTTGGTTACACTTTCCAGTGTAACCTAAATACAGTTCTCCCATTCCTATCTGTATATGAACACTTGAGGAACCTGCTCCTTTATATTTACATTACTTTTCATGATTATTATTAAATCCCCATTCTTGAAGAAGGAAATAATGTTGCTTTTATGAAATGTTGCTTATATTTAAAAAAACATCTGCTTTATGGACTTGGTTATTTCTTTTCATAAAATGTTGAATTCCCTAATTTTGAATTTTTCTTCTTTAATGATATTACTTTATAGGAGCACTACATGACCCTTTCAGGAATCCTTGCACCACGGGGAACTAAGGCTATTGCTGCCTCTTGAATGCTGAAGTCTTTCTCTGACCCAGAAATAGTTCATAGTTGTCCAGCATCAAGGAAAAAGTGCCGGAGTAATTTGTTTCTTTAAAATAGGTCAAAACCGGGCTCACAATTATATATATACAAATTTTAATGGATTTAAACAATATTTTCTATCACAAATTTCTAAAATCTTTTGCACAAAGTATTCCCAAATAGTGTTCTCTTACTTACTTCAACAGCTCTTCATCACAGAGGCTTTTATTTAAATGCTAGTTGTCAAGGAATTTATCCACATCTGTGTTGACAAATGCGTTGCCATAAAGCTGTTCATAATTACCCCTTGTTACCTTTTCCAGGCATATAGAATATTGTGCTATAACCTTCTATTCTAGGTCACATGAGTGACTTGAATAATCTCTCCTAATTCTTTAATATCACCAGCAGTTTATAAATTTTATTAATTCAAACAAATAATCAAGGGCATTTCTCACAAAGACCTTCGTGAAAGAAAAGTATGATATTGTTTGCAGGAATCATCATCTACTTCTAAGACAGTCAGAGGTTTGTCTTGAAGGCAAGGAAATTCATTCCTCCGAATCAGGTATGAGGGTTCTGTCTTTAGAAGGATCACTCTACTATAAATGCTATGCCACCTCATTCTATGTATTTTTCTAAAAAAAATAAATAAATAAAAATGATGGCAAAATTTTTAAAAAGTTAATGAAGAAGATTTGGTGATCAGATATGGAGATTTCATATATTGACATATTTAAATGGCTTTTTTTGAATAGTTCAAGCAGAATGTGGTGGTTTGTTTCAGGTGTCCTCCATAAACTTAGGTATTCTAAATGCTAGTCTCCCCAGCTGATGGCAGTTGGAATTGATGCCTCCTGGAGGCAGTGTATTATTGGGGGTGGGCTTATAGGTATTATAGCCACTGCCCCCTTACCAGTGTTTAGCATACTCTGTTGTTGCTATTATCTACCTTATGTTAGCCAGGGGATGATGACCACCCTCTGCTCATGCTATCATTTTCCCCTGCCAATATGTAGTTTCCCCTCGAATCTGAAAGCCAAAATAAACCTTTTTTTCCCAAAAAGCTGTTCCTGATTGGGTGATTTCTGCCAGCCATGTGAACCTGACTGCAACAGTATGGTTAGTACTGAGAGTGGAGTTGCTGCTAGATGCCTGACTGTGTGGCTTTGGCATTTTGGAGCTGGTTTTTAAGAGGCAATGTGGAAGAATTTGAAACCTTATCCTAAGAGATATCTTGCAGTGCTGTAAGAATAACTTGATAGACTATTATGGTCAGAGTTGAAAGACCTGAATGTGGCAAAAGCTATGGATTGTGAGGTTTGGCTTTTTTGGGTGAAAAAGAGCTCTGTAGTCACATAGAAGCAGTTTGTGTGAAGGGCTTGCTGTTATGTCTATGTCCTGAGAACTTGTACAGGGTTGCTTTGCATAGAAATGGACTGGTGTGAGCAGAGGAATATGGCACAGAAATAAAATCCTTGGGCCAATACTGCTGCCTATTCAGCTGCAATTATATGAGCAATTACAACC
Organism: Jaculus jaculus; assembly: GCF_020740685.1. Lineage (NCBI taxonomy): Eukaryota > Metazoa > Chordata > Mammalia > Rodentia > Dipodidae > Jaculus > Jaculus jaculus. Next base: position 198,762,046 of record NC_059102.1, on the reverse strand, counting down.
CTTGACATTGGGCTAGCTGACGTGCATTGGGGAAACAGGAAGAATGAAGACTCTTTTGAAGGGGCCTGAATATGAAGGAATGTCCTGTTCTTTAAGGTCTGTTCTCTTTGCCCCTGGAGTAACAATTTGGTGACCTACCTGGTATTGTGGAGTATAAGAACTACTGGAAAGAGAGGGTCATTGAATTTGCAATGCAGTCTTGTGTTTTGAAAATGGCCATGGGCAGTGTGAAGCATGTTTGCTAGATGCCTGCATGGAGACCCCATGGGGCCATGAGGATGAATGGAGGGTTGCAGTGGAGATGCAAGGCTCAATAGATGGCTGCTAAGGGAAGCTGCCAACCCTGATGATTAGCCTCCAGGAGGCTATGATTAGCCAGGACTATAATTAGCCTCGCTGGAGGAGCAGAATTGGAACTTCAGAGATTAGTTGCTTGTTACAATTATCAGACTTTGGGTCTTGTCATTGATTAGAGTTGTTGGACTTGAAGCTTCAGGGGTTGATGTTTGGTCTGTTTAAATCTAGTATTGGTTAAACATTTATTTTCTATGCCAATGCCACTTTTTGCAGTGTGAATATATTCTTGACATTCTGGGGTTTTGAAGAGACATTTTTTGGGTATTATGGCTCAGTTAAAAGACCATGGAGTATGGGATGTTTGAATATCATTACAATTGATAAAAAATACGGGGACTTGTAAAGTTGGACTGAATACATTGCATTTTACATTGTGGATGGATATCAGTTTATGGAGGCCAGGGGCAGAATATGGTCTTTTGATTCAGGTGTCCTCCATAAACTTAGGTGTTCTGAATGCTATTCTCCCTAGCTGATAGCAATTGGAATTGATGCCTCCTGGAGGCAATGTATTATTGAAGGTGGGCTTATGAATATTACAGCCAGTGTCCCTTTGCCATGGTTTGGCACACTCTCGTGTTGCTATTGTCCACCTTATGTTGGCCAGAGGGTGATGTCCACCCTCTGCTCATGACATCATTTTCCCTTGCCATCATGGGGATTCCTATCGAGTCTGTAAGCCAAAATAAACCTTTTTTTGTTTGTTTGTTTGTTTTTTCTCCTGCAAGCTTTTCTTGTTTTAAAATACTTTATTTATTTATTTAATATATAAAGAGGGAGAGAGAGTGAAAGAATGAGCACACCAGGGCTTCCAGCCACTGCAAATGAACTTCAGATATGTGTGCCCCCTTGTGCATCTGGCCAACGTGCGTCCTGGGGAATCAAACCTGGGTTCTTTGGCCTTGCAGGCAAATGCCTTAACCACTAAAATATCCCTCCAGCTCCCACACCAGCTTCTCTTTGTAGGGTTAATTCTGCCAGCAATGCAAACCAGTTTGCAATATAGAGTGATTTTCAAAGAAAAGACACTAAGGCAGGAAAAGCTGTAAATTTTGTCTCAGTAAATTGAGTATCTTGTTGACATAGTTAACTATACTATATGTCTTATTTGACAATGAATATTGCTACTGTTAGCCATGCATGGTGGCAAATGCCTTTATTCCTGGCTCTCAGGATGCAGAGGTAGGAAGATTGCCATAATTTTAAGGCCACCTTGAGAGACTACATAGTGAATTCCAGGTCAGCCAGTGGCAGAATGAGACCCTACCTTGAAAAACCTATGTATGTGTGTATATATATATATATATATATATATATATATGCACACACACACACACACATCTCAACTGTTCTGAATGAATACAACTAATCCACTGTCTTTTCTGGCTACCTCCTAGTGAGCAAGAATAGAAGGAGCCTTTCACACTCTGGAGGTAAAAAGAGTTAAGGGGACACTCAAGAATAATGCAGAACAAAGGTGCCTGGCCTCATTGGGCTCTCTTAGAACCAAGAATATTTATCAGACTTAATTTGTAATTATTATTTATTCCCTGGGAAAAAGTAAAATAAATTTTACAAGTGCTTCCTGAACTTCTTAAATAATGGAGAAACTTCCTAAAACTTTTTTTCTTTTTTTATTATGACCATACTTTGTAGGGATACATCATGTGTAACTACCACCTTTTTCCTCCTCCCTGCTCCCATGCTGCAGAGGACCCTACTCAGTGAATTTGATAGTTTGTCCCATGGTGTTATGGGTTATGCTTTGTGGGGCAGGAATCAGCTATTAGGCAGAAGGAATGCCACTTGGAAAGACATCTTACCATATTTCCACACCCTCTTCTGCAAAATTTCCTGAGCCTTGGTGGGTATATTTTAAGTCTACTTCAGTGATGAGTTCTTGGGACCTTGGATTTCTGCTTTGGTGTTTGTTGAGTATCCTCCACTTCTGTCTCTTTCATTCTGATACTGATTGTCAGGCTCACCAAGGAGGCAACACTCTTGTTTGTCTCCCCAATTCCTCTGTGGTATTTGCCTGGGCCTTGACAGAAATGTGAGAGGTGGTTTATCTCCTTGGTCCCACTACCTTCTGAAGAAGAAAAGGAGATTCACCGAGGTAGAATAAAGTCACCATAAGTTAAATTGGATAATCATTATTTATTTAGGGAAAGTTTGATGAATATAGCTTCTTTTAGCCAAAGTCTATTGACTTTGGAGAGCATAATATTTGTCTTTACAGGATTCAGACCAGGTTCCTAGTTCCAGATAAGGGTACCTTTGCCTAGAGTGGATTTCTTAGTCAATCAAAAATCCACTTGAGGGGTGGAGAGATGGTTTAGGGGTTAAGGCATTTGCCTGAAAAGCCAAAGGACTCAGGTTCAATTCCCCTGAGCCCATGTAAGCCAGATGCACAAGGTGTACATGTATCTGGAGTTTGTTTGTAATGGCTGAAGGTCCTGGTATGCCCACACACTCTCTCTCATGCTCCAACTGCCTCTCTCAAGTAAAATTTTCAAAAAGCCATTTTTTTACCCAACACATTTGTGTGCCACCATCACAGTGGTGTGTACTTCTTGTCAGGGTGATTACTACTAAATAGCTTATACACCTGCTTGTTTAAACCATTGTTGGCCATTTTCCCCAAGTAGCTCATGTAGCACTTCCAGTACTAGATGGGCTAACTGTCTGGGGACCAGCTGTCTTCCAGTTTCTAGTCAGGTCTCTCTGTGTTCTGTGTTGGCAGCATATGGATTCTTCATCAATAGAGTCTTAACTTTTACCTCGGGTGCATAATCAAGTGTTTTAGCAGATGATAGTCTTGTGAGGACATAGTAAGTCTCTCCAATCAACAGCTCAATGTGAATAAGACCTAGTTCTGGTACTGTGAGTTTTTGGTCAGAATTATTTCTTTTAGGTTAGGCTTCATCCCAACCTCTACAGGGCTGTCCTTTTCAAGTGGTCCTCCTATAATCCTGTTGAGGGTTATATCTTTTACTCTACCTTCAAGAAGAAAGGTTTCTATGACACCATTCAGTTTGGGGTTTAGTTTTGTGTTTATTTCCCCCAATTCACCCTCCCCCACTTTCCCCAAACACTTACATTCCTATAGTCTGCACCTCAACTTGCCTATCCATATGCCAACAATTTAAGCTGATCCAGGTTAGGAACCTCAGATGAGTGAGAACAGACAGTGTTTGTCTTTCTGCAATTGTGTGTTGGCCAAATACAGTTTATTCTAGGTCTACTCATTTTCCTACAATTTCATTGTACCATTTTTCTTACTGCTGAGTAGAAACCCATTGTGTATATGTACCACAACTTAGTTATCGTTTCCTCCAATAATGAGCACCTGGGTTGATTCCAAGTCTTAGCTATTATGAATTGAGCAGTTATAAACATGGTGGAAAAAAAATATCGGTGTAGTGCAACATATAGCATTTAGGGTAAATGTCTAAGAAGTGAATACCTAGGTCTATTGATAGTCCTATATTCACCTTTTCTAGGAATCGTCGTATTAATTTCCACAGTGGTTGTAAAAGTTTGCATTACCACCAACAGTGAATGAGGGTTGCACTTTTCCCATATTCTTACCAACATTTGGTGTCATTTGAATTTTTAATGATTGATACCCTTACTGGCATAAGGTAGAATCTCACAGTTGCTTTAATTTGCATTTCCCCCCAGGTTAGGGATGTTGAACATTTTCTTAAGTGTGTGTTAGCCATTTTACTTCCTCTGAAAACTCTCTTCAGTTCTTTACCCCATTATTTGAGTGGACTTTTTGATTTTTTTTTTTTTTTTATTGTTTAGTTTTTTGAGTTGTTTGAAGATTCTAGATATTGAGCCTCTGTCAGTGGTATAGCTGCGAAAAATTTTCTCGTATAAGGTGGGTAAACTACTGGTTCTGTTTATGGCATGTTTGCCTAAACAAACTAAAGCAAATGCTTTTTAGTGGCATGAGATACCATTGACTGAAAGACTGATTAATTTCCTGGGCTACTGGAGTATTATTCAGGAAGTTCTTCCCCATTCCTTTGTTGTGGAGAGTTCCCCCGTATTTTTCTTCCAGTAAGAGAAAAGTTTCAGGTCTTTCATTGAGATCCTTTACCCATTTGAAATTGAATTTTTTGTATTTTGAGATGAGTGGGTCTAATTTTATTTTTCTACCTATGGTTATCCAATTTGTCCAGCATCAGTTGCTGAAGATGCTGTCTCTTCCCCAGTCTCTGTTATCAGCACCTTTGTCAAAGATCAAGTAGCTGTAGCTACTTGACCTAAGGTTGAGGTCTTCAATTCTGTTTCGTTGGTCTATATTTGTGATTTTTATGTCACTACCTTGCTATTTTTGTTATTGTGGCTCTATTATAGCTTTAGATTGGGACATGGTAATACCTCCAGAGGTGTTTCTTTTCCTGACGTCATATTTGGATATTGGAGGCCTGTTGCCATTCCATATGAATTTTGATATTTTTTCTATCTCTGTGAAGAATGATACTAGAATTTTTATTGGTATTGCATTAAATCTGTATATTGCTTTTGACTAGAATTTCTATTTTCACTGCATTAATTCTACCTATCCAGGAGCATAGGAGGTCTTTCCATCTGCTCAAATCCTCTTCAATTTATTTCTTATGTGTTTTATATGTTTTTATTATATATGTCTTTCACATCCTTGATTATTGTTATTCCAAGGTATTTATTTTTGTGACTATTGAAAATATGATAGCTTTGCTGATTTCTTTCTCTGGATATTTGTCCTTTACATATATAAAGGCTATTGATTTTTGTGCATTGATTTTGTATCCTGCCACTTTGCTGAAGAAATTAATCACCTTTAGAAATTTTGAGATTGAGACTTTCAGGTCACTTATGTACAGGATCATATCATCTCCAAACAGGGCTAATGACACCTTTCTTTCCAATTGCATCCCTTTTGTTTCTTTCTCCTGTCTTTTTGCTTGGCCTAGGACTTCTAGTACTATGTTGAAGAGCAGTGGTGATAGTGGGCACCTCTGTCATTCCCTTTCTCAATGGGAACTCATTGAATCTTCCCCCAATAAAACCAACTTTATGGTATATAGAAAGCTTGGTCAGTAGGTGGTAATTTCATGGGTTGAATGATACAATTCCATGCATTCCTAGGTTTTACATTTTAACATAATAGGTTTGATATAATTGTGGCACATTTTCATATTTATGTATGTTGATTTTTCTCTCATAACTTTACAGTTTGTTTGAACATCTATTTCTACCTCTTATTTTCACAAATATTCCATTATAAAGTCATTGAATAGTTTATATCTTCAATTTTTAACACAGCTACTTAAATCCTATTCTTCATTTGCCTCTGACTTTTCATCATATTCCAGTGACTTTTTAAGTTTTGGTGGTGTTGTATTTTACTCTTGATTCTTTTATCTCTGATAGATTTCGTGAGTCTCTCAGCTGTGTTTCATTTATTTGATAGATTGACTCATTTCTAGCATTCCTGTTTGGTTCATTTTTTTTCAGAAACTGAATTCTCTTGTTTAATTTTCCTCCATAATTTTCACAAGTTCCATCCACATTTGTAACCTTCCTATCAAATATGCTAACTTTTGTTCTGTACTCATCTGTGTCTTTAAGGTTTTTTTTCTTTTTTAATGGGGTCATTGATCATTTCTAAAATTAGGGTTCTAACATTTTTTTTGGCATTTAAGCTATTTCATTTTCTTTGATTACAATTACTGTGAAGTTGTGAGCTTCTCAAGTTGTCATAGTAACTTATAGTCTAGTTTTCCTTATTTTGTTTTTTGTAATCCATGGTATGTGTACCTTCCACTATTCCTTTCTTTCTTTGTCCTACTCAGCTTGCAATTTTAAATGTGATTCTTATTTGAATATAGTTCTTACTTAGACTTATAAATATCACTCCAGTTTAGTGCAGGTAGGTATTTCAATGAGATTCTTGGTATTACAGTGAATTAAAATACATTTAATTAGTTCCCAAATATAGTTAGGAAATAAAGTATCTAGGATATTGTTAGGATAGATAGGTTTACACATCATTAAAGGAAATGGTTCTAAGAAATAAAAAGAAGAGGAAAGCAGCAGGGACAGGCATAAGAGAACAACCAGATGGGACCATGACCAATGTGCATATGTTCATACAATGAATTTCTTAATAGAAAAGATGATGTAACCTAGTAATGATAAGAAGAGGACATGGGTTAGAAGCATGCAAGGTAATAAAGAAATCTGGAGAAACATTTTGTGAATATGACAATATCCAACAGAAAAACAAATTAAGAATAAAAAGTTGTATTGTGGTTTGTGATTTCAGAGTTATTTCAGTATTGTGGTTTACATGCATATAGATAGAGGGGGTTACTACCTTGCACATACCCATAATAATGCAAACCAGGACTCATTTCCTAAAGGCTATGTAGACTTTCAAAATATTACCATTGGCTTGAAAAAATATTGTTATTATTAATTTTTTTTTTGTTTGGGCCTGTTCACTAAACACACAGACTTCTTCATGTTGGGCCATACTTCTACATCTGCTTTACTATTGTTGGATATTCTTTTGTATGATAAAACAAGTAGTATGGAACATGGCTATTATTTCAAATAAGCTCATTTAAATATCCAATGACTTATTTATCTTTCTTTAAGTTTAAGTGAGGTACTCCAATTATTTATATTTTATTAGAAAACTTAAAAATTGGACTGAGCAGTAGTTTAGCAGTTAAAACAGATTTCTTACAAAGCCTGTCAGCCTCAGTTCAGTGATATAATCCCCACGTAAAGTCAGATGCACAAAATAGTACATGTGTTTGGAGATCTTTGTAGTGGCAAGAGGTCCTGGCACATCCAACGTCTCTATCTCCCCTCCCATATAAATCAATGCATAAATAAATAAGTATATAAATAAATAAATAAAACAATTTATAAATTAATTGGACCTTATGGAGTTGTAGGCAAAGCTACAAAATTATTGTGAAGTAGCATTTTGAGCTAATGCTAATTTTGTTCTTTGCATTTGAGCTGGTATCCAAATATTCAAAGATTTTGGACAAAATATTCAAGAGAAAAACATAGAATCCCGTGGCACAACTTTCTATTCTTTTAATCTGAACATAGGTCAAAGTCATTGTATTTAACCATGTTGAATAAGTACTAGTAATAGGACTTATCTATGACCCTCAAATAGCTAATCAGACTTTTAAGTAATATTTAAATTGTGGCAGTATTTATAGGGTTATATATTAGAATAACTAAAAATTGATGAGATTATAAAATACAATTAAAATTCAATAATTAGATCTACACTGTCTTCAATATTGAAAAACCAAGTATCATAAATCAGAATTTTCTCAAACCATATTAGAGTTATCCCTGGAAGTGTATTTGCTAAATATTTCATCCAGCTAGAACTCATGTTAAAATCATATCCAAGTTGTCAAATAGTACCTTCGTAGTGAAAAGATTTGTTTTAAGATCATTTTGGAATGAAACTTTTCAGACATATATCTTTCTAATCAAAATATATCACATTTTATTTTTATTTTATTTTTCCAAGTAGGGTCTGACTCTAGCCCAGGTTGACCTGGAATTCACCATGTAGTCTCAGGGTAGCCTCCAACTGTTGGGGATCCTCCTATCTCCACCTTCCAAGTGCTGGGATTAAAGGTGTGTGCCACCATGCCTGGCTCACTTATTCATTTTTAATACCTTTTTTGGTTTCAAGCAGAAAGAGACAGAGAGGAGAGAGAGAGAGAGCATGCAAGCAATGGGGCCTCTTGTGTTTGCAAACTACAGATGAATGTGTCATTTTGTGCATCTGGCATTACATGGGAATTGGACCCTGAGTCATCAGACATTGCAATCAAGCACCCTTTACCTATGAGCCAACTCTTCAACCCTCACTTATGATTTTTATTTTTTAACTTTAAAAAAATGTTACTTTTATTTATTTATTTGAGAGTGACAGACGGGGGGGGGGTGGATGAGCCAGGGCCTCCAGCCATTGCAAAGGAACTCCAGATGCGTGCTCCCACTTGTGCATCGGGCTAAAGTGGGTCCTGGGGAATCAAGCCTCTGACCAAGGTCCCTAGGCTTCACAGGCAAGCGCTTAACAGCTAAGCCATCTCTCCAGCCAATTCATACATGTACATAATATATTTTGCTCATCTTTACCTGCCATTACTCTATCTTATCCCCATCTCACTACTGCTAACCCTTTTCTTACCAACTACTCCCTTTCCTCCTTTCATATCTTTTCCTCTATTTTATTTTCCTTTTTCTCATCTTACTTTATATGTGAGCCACTGACCTTAATTAGGGTTGCTTAAATGAACATGAATAAGAGGTTATTAACTGGACCATGGCAAATCACTGGTGGGATCACCACTGAAGAAAATATGTCCTTATCCCCAAGCAATCATTAGTGTCCTGTAGCTTATTTGGGGTGGGGTATTATCATGGGCCCCTCGGCTATCTATGGTGGACTATTGACAAGCTCAATCTTGTATAGGAAGCCACAACTACTATGAAATCGTGAATGTAATGACTATGTCCTGACCTAGACACATAACAGGAAACTAGGAAGGCAGAATGAATCTATGGATAGACATATACATGTTTGGAGGACAGATTGACATTATGTCCATTTAGCATAACAATAGTAGATTCTCACCTAGGGTTTAAGCCCTCAGTTCAAAGAGTATTCTTTTACTTTCTCATATTATCTAAATATTTTTTTCTATTATATATACAACAACAGCATATAAAAGTATCAAGATTATAAAGCTTATCACTTTGGTATGAATAGCAGTAACATCTTAATTAAAATGTTGCTTAATTGTTCTATAGCCATATGCTTTCAAACTAGGGTTCAAAATTCATACTTAATCTTTGTATTCTTCAGAGTTTTCTAGAGGCACAGATCCAGTTGTAGGAGTATGCAGTATAAAGGAGTTTTATTGGGTTATTTTAAAGGTTACAAACTGGGCAGTCCAATAGTAGTTGTCCACAGGTTAGAGAGTTAGAAAACCTGGCACCTGCTCAGTCTATAAGGCTGGAGAATAAGATAAACCAGTAGCTGCTTAATCTCAGATGCTGGGTGTCTCAGAAGTGCAAGTCCACTCTGAAGGCATGAGAGATTCCGGGAAGCCACCGTTCTTCTGTCTACCTTGGAAGGCTGATGAAACTGGGATCTAACAACTACAAGGGATAGACACAACAGGGTAGTAGCAAGCACTAGCAAGGAAGTCAGGTGAAAAGAACTCTCGTTCCTCAGATTTTCTTTATATATAGTTCAGAATTAGAAAAATTGCCCCCTCTGGAGGAATGACTTCCTCCCTCAGTTAATCCTTCCTGGAAACAACCTCACAAAACCCACCCAATTTGGATAGGCAGGTCTCTTATTTTACTCTTAATTTCATCATCTTGACAACAGAATTTGGCATCACACCAGTATTTTATTTTCTTTCATTTAGATCTCAAAATAAAGGAAAACTCTTGATTATATAATTTTTTTGGTTCATTTTAGTAGTAACAAAAGTAAAGCCAGATCTAATTACAAATATTGAACCTAGGTAAAATCCTATGGACAATAGTGATAAAAGTTCTATAGTAGTTCCTTATAGTAACAAACCCTTATTTTAATAACATATTAAAATGTTGAGAACAGGAAATTACCCTTAAAATATTTTCTTTATGTGAGATGATGTCTGTAATACTGATAGAGTATCTTTTCTTACAAGCAATAGTGTTTCTATGTCACCCTCATCAAAGGCTTGTAGAGACCTAGACACTGTGAAAGCAGTCATTGTCTGTCACTGAATTTCTTTCTTATGAATTATTTTTGTTTTTCATTATATGTGGCATTTTTGAAATAGAACTTTATTAAAAAGCACTACCCTATGGTAGAAGATCCAGGAAATGAAAGTTTGGTAAGATATAAACAACAAAGCAAGGCCCATCCAAGATAAATCATGCCACTCTTTTGATGAAAGGGGAAAACAACTTTAAATGACAAGTTGATGTGGAATTTATTGATGGCTGTCATAATAATTTTAAGCAAAAGTATAAACTAATGTGCTCTTTTTATCCAATAAGAACTGCTAATATATTTTATCCCATGGATTGTGAAGCTAAAGTGAAGTATAAGAAGAAACTTATGTGCATAATAAATTAATTATAGCCAGACTATAAAGCTAACATTACTGTAGTGTGGTTCCTGTGTGGAATATAAAAAAACAGCAATAGTATACCTAATTTGGTGCATCATTGCTTTCCACATAAGTAAAATGTTTTAGTGACATAAATTCAAAAGAACTAAGCCCTAACCAGAAAAAGCTACAATAATAGGAAAGAAGTAGAAGAAATATAAAAGGAATTTTTGCAGCTGGATAGATGACTGTTTTAGTTATTTTCTTGAGTGGGAAAGCATCTCTGAGCCCAAGATTGGCAAATAATGGCTAAATGAAACCTGCCAAATATTTTTAATTATTTATCTTATAGCTATAATACCACAACCATTGATTTATGCACTTTATACATTTGATTTCACCTATAAAAGCAGTTCATGTATTTATTTGTTTTATTTCAATTTTATTATTTGACCCATTCAAAAAGCATTTGTAAACCCTAATATGTTTTACAAGCTGATTCTGGCTTTGGTGTTATATTCTTTTCGGTGTTAAGACTTTTTTCTCTGTAAGAAACTCATTGATATTTGAGTAACAAATGCATGTGATTCAACTATACTTCAAATATACATGTACTACTTGCTATTCAGCATTATAAGGAATAAGAAATTATAGGATTTACCAAATAAATAAAGCATATGATAAAGCATCACTGTAAAATTCAAGACCCGCACAGCTATATAATCAAAATAAGCATATAGGCATTTGTTAATATCTAAGAAGTATAAATATATCCTTTCATTGTACTTTTCTAAAATTCTTATTAATAGCTCTCACAAGGATAGACAAAAGTAGTTTTTCAGAAAACAGTAGGTTTGCCAATGTTTGTTTATATAATTGAAGTTTGCTTCTTTTACAACTATTATATCCTTCGCAGCAACACATGCAATGCCTTACTTAAATAATGCAACTTTCTTTAATACAAAATGTCCTATTTGTTTGCAAGCATACAAGTGTAAGATATGAAAGAATTTAATACATGATATACAAATGGCCAATTATCTCCATGCTACATCAAAACTTTCTCTCCCAATCACCCTTTTGTTTCCTCTGTGGTAATTTTGTCGAAGATAGTTGCAAATATGAGAGTGCCTTGTAAAATGAGAGGCAAGCCGGGCGTGGTGGTGCACACCTTTAATCCCAGCACTGGGGAGGCAGAGGCAGAAGGATTGCTGTGAGTTCGAGGCCACCCTGAGACTCCATAGTGAATTCCAGATCAGCCTGGGCTAGAGTGAGACCCTACCTCAAAAAAACCAAAAATTAAAAATAAAAATGAGAGGCAAATCAAGTTTCTTTACAAAATATTCTATAAATACAGATTTTGTCATATTTCATTCTTACAGAGGTTGAGTAGCAAAGGGCTACTTTAGCCAAAATAAATGACATTCCTTGTATATCCCTTGAAACCTCTCTTTCACCACACACTTGGATCCTCGTTAGGCTGCTTTCCTTGTTGACATTCGTGGCAATATCCATAACAAGGCTCATAAAGAAGTAGTGTCATATACCAGTGCAAACTTCTACTCATTGCTGGGAGATGACTATGAATAAACTGTATAAATCAGTATTACACACACACACACACACACACACACACACACACACACACACCCATGCACACAATTTCTGCTGTTGACTACATCTTGTCCTTGACATTGTACATTGGGACAACATTCAATATCTAGACAAAATTTAAAAACCAAATGTCAAACCATCCCATCCAGATACACTTCACTGTGAAAGAAATAGGACTTTTTTTTTTTCTCTAAGTTTTTGAAAAGAAGACACAAAGGCAAAGACAGGATCTTTGAAGTAATAATATTAATATAGAAAGCTAAGGAGATTAAAAATAATTCCAATCAATAATAATAAAAATAATTTATTGAGTACATATCATATGCTTTTGTAAAATATACAGAATTCTTTTTGAAACAAGGTAGCCATAAATTTTTGATCTTTCTGCCACATTCTCTCAAGTGCTAACACTAGGCAGCTGCCACATTGCCTGGCTAGAATTTTATCCATTAAAAATCCTGCTAACACTCCCCATATTGCACAAATGTGTAGCATTTCTTTGCTTCCTAAGTACGGCTAGAAAGTTTAAAGAAACTTTTTAAAAAATGGCAGAAAGATTATAATATAAAGCTAGAATCTTACATCTCTCATGAAAATAGAGGTAAAACCTCTAATGAATAACTATAAAATTATTTAAAAAGTGAAAGAAAAGCAAGTATCTACCAGGAACCTGACAGCAGGAGACTGGAAATCAAACAGTTGTTTTGCTAATGGCGTGATCTGAACATGCGTCCCCAAGTACAGTTGAACAGTTGTGATTACAGTAACAAATCAGCCACATGATCATACCCCTTCTTGCAAGATTGTCCTTGTTTTATCAAGACCTGTCTACAGGCTCTAGTCTCAGAAATATCATTGACTTTGCAATTTGTGACAGCTAATCCTTCTTCCTTAATGCACAATATTGTGTTGGTTTGGCAACTTGCATGGGTAGTTATACCTATATAAGTAATTTTGTTGGTGTTGTCAATAAGAATGATAAGAAAATAAGAAATAAACAAAGAAAATTTATATAAAGTGAAATGACATTAAATAAGGGAAATTTATTTTGCATGGAAGTAAACTAGTAGAAAAAAGCATAGAGGCAGGGAAATATGGAAAATATCAGGACTTTGTGTAATGACTCTAGAGCTCATGGTGAGTCTTTAATGGAAAGGATAATATGCCCAAGAGAGTATGCAATATGTATATACCTTACTAATTGGACAGAATACCGAGAAATTATTTTGATGGTCTGAATATCAGGTTTTACTTCATTACCTGTTCAAATGTTGGACAATTTTCTAAGTTCCATATAAGCATTAGTACATTAACATCTTTATTTTGTATAATAACAATATTAAGACTAATAAGGCAATTGCTATTTTGTTAAACTCATTTTTAACAGCTATAGATCCTATAAAATAATGATGTAAGAAAACATACATAAAGCACTGATCCAGGAAGAGAAGGTTAATGTGTATTAAAAAATAATTTTCCTGTCTGATAAAGTTGCAAAAATTAAGAAAGGCCAGCTGTTGCCACCTCCAAATAATTGTTTTATATATTCCATATGGCATATTAAATAAAATTTTTTAAAAATAAATTAGATTTCATCAATGAAGTAGTTTTAGGTGCTAATTATAGTTTCATTTTCTGAAGCAAAGTATGTGAATTTTCCTATTTCAGTGTGAAATGGGATTGAAAAAAATGTAAAGGATATTTATTAGTGTGTTGCATGACTCAAAATCATAAAAAATGTCAATGCTTTAAATTATAACAAATGTAAAAAAAAAAGCAATAAAAATATCAACAAGCCCTTATAAGGAACAAGAAAAGTTACTTATTGGAGTGAGTAGAAAAGAAAACAGCATGCAAAACCAGGACATTAATGGAAAAAGAGGCCAGAAGGAAGAACAAAGATCACAGTGTTCAAATATGTGTATTATTTACATAAAATACTATATTACCAGCAAATTAGAAAGATTTTTAAAAATAGGTTGTTCAGTAAGAGATCTAAATACTCAGGTCAAATCCAAGAGTCTGTAATTAATTTGACTGAGTCTTCTGGAGTCCCATTTAAAATATGTAAGATTAGGTGCCTTGGTCACACAGTACGTAATGCAACTATATATACACAATTATTATAATGTACACAATTCTTATAATGTACACAAGAAAAAAACCCAAAGTAAAATTTAAAATTAAATAAAAAAGAGAAATGAAGCTTGCACAAATCATTAGAAACTGAGCATGGTAACACATGACTATAATCTAAGTTCAGAGAAGTTTTACACAGAATTGCCATACTCTCTATTAAACAGGAGAGAGAGAAAGAGAAACAGAGAGGAGAGGACAGAGAAGAGAGGGAAAAAAAGTGAACATGTGTGAAACTTGAGTTTGGGAAAAGTTTCCTATGACTTAAAATCAATATTTAAAAATTGAAAGGATAAGGTGGATAAAGTTAATCTATTGTAAAACTAGTATAAATATAATCAAAACTAAGAATAAACTGGAGAAAGCAAAATTATAATAAATTTCACACAAAAGTTGAAAATAGAAACACTTAATATATTGTTTTCATTAAACTTGAAGCTATAATAAAAACTTGTAGAAAATTTATCAAATCTTAAAATAATTATTGAAATGCACAAGATAATAGCTGGAGCTGGGAAACAAGTCAAGACCCTATCCTAAAAACAAGCCTGCTGTCCACTATCAAGCTCCCACCAGTCATGGGCTACAACAGGGCCTGCACCTGCTGAATTCTCTATAAAATAATAATGGCTATTATCTATCTGGTACTGACTTCACTTTCTGTTGGACAATTTGCTTCTTTGTTTCAGATGGACACGGATCCTGACCAGAGAATCAGCACATCACACCTCAACAGGGCTCCAGCTGAAACCAAGAGTACTTGGGTAAATGAGCAAGAGAGCTGCTTTCTTGGTGAACTTCACAATGGTGAAGAAGATAGACACAGAAACACTCAACTCCTACTCAACCAGAGATCCAGAGACACAGAGGCTCCCAAGACCTCATCATTGAAGTACAACTAAAACAAATCTAACATGGCTCAGGGAAATTTGCAGAAGACGGTTAGAGCAAGTTGAGTTCTTATGCATAGAGACACTGCCTCTTACCCATAACTGACTGTTAACCTCACAATGCAATCCATATTCCCCAACAAGGAGGGTCCCTGTGGAGGGAGGTGAACAGGGAGGAGGGTAATGATGATACCAATGTGAGTGTTTGCACACTGTGTACATAACTAATAAAAAATTAAAAAGAAATTACTTTATTGAGAATTTTTAAAAATTCATTTTTATTTATTTATTTGAGAGCAACAGACAGAGAGAGAAATAGGCAGATAGAGAGAGAGAGAATGGGTGCGCCAGGGCCTCTAGCCACTGCAAAAGAACTCCGAGAGTAATATACTGCAACTGTCCAGGACCCACATAAGCCAGATGAACAAGGGGATGTACACATCTAGAGTTCGTTTGCAGTAGCTAGAAGTCTTGTCATGCCCATTCTTTCTCTCTGTCTCTCTCAATTAAGTAAATCAATAAAATACATTCTAAAAAAGTGGAAGTTAAGAGATACACCACTTCCATCTAACAAAATTTAACTTATAAATATTGTAAGAACATATATACTCATGTTCATATATTGATTTCTAAATGTAATTTTTATGCACATAAATGAAGAGAGTTTTGGAAAAACACTTATTTTCTAGGCTGTCTTATGAAAATGATGTTCAGTGTGGCTCATCTTTTCTTTTCTTTTCTTTTTTTCTTTTACTACATAAGAAAGTTCAGTAGGTAAAGTGGACTCACACAAGCATGAAGCTTGAATTTGTTTTTTTGCTTTTTGTTTTACAAGGTACCGTCTCACTCTAGACTAGGCTGTCTTGGAATTCACTCTGTAGTCTCAGCATGTCTTTGAACTCACAATAATCCTCCTACCTCTGCCTCCTGAGTGGAGCGCTGGGATTAAAGGCACGTACCACCATGCCTGGCTGAAGCCTGAAGTTTTGATCCCTACCATTTACATTAATGCTGATGGGCATGCATGCCAATCACCTATAATCCCAGCACTCCAGTGGTACAGACAAGCAAACTTCAGGGCCAAATGTCTAATTAGATTACCTAAATCTGAGAGTTTTTTGTTCAGTTGAATGATCCTTGCCTCAATCAGATAAACAAGAGAGATATGGATGTCTATATCTCACTTCAATCTCTGGCTTCCACATGCACAAACATATGCCCATGCACTCACACATATGTGACCACTTATATACACACATGCTTGCACCCCACACATATATACAACACTAGAAGAAGAAAATGTTATGTTAAAGATAATAGCATCATATCAAAAGACACAGGTCCAAGCTTGTCATTACTTCCAGAGGCCAAATGTTGACCAGTTTGACCATGAATATAAATACAAATAATAATAATAATGAGTTATTAGCCATTGAATAAAATGTGAAACCATGAGCATATACTTTCCCAATTAATCAAATGCTCGCATATGTAATTAAATAAACATATTACAGAAATATTTTTGGTTCAACTAAAAAATAAAGAGGGAATAATACACATTGAAGTTTTTAAAGTCACCATTCAACATAAAACAATTATGTTCCTCTGTTGTCCTTTTCAGACAGACTTATGTAGCTTAGCTTGGACTTCTATTCCTCAGGCTGACCCTGAACTCTATGTAGCCAAAGAGGGGCTTGAACTGTAGATCCTTCTGTTGTCACTTTAAAAGAGCTGAGATTGTAGACACACACAACTGTGCCCATTTCACAATAATAATTATATCTTTTATGGAAACATATTCTAGATGCTGATATCATGGGTAAAATTTGAATAAGAAATGGGGCATTTAAATGGTGTCAAAATAGTTCCCCAATTTATTACAAATGTATTGAAATATCAAATTAAAACCTTCAAAATAACAAAAATTAAATAATCACAATCAATCTCACTGTTAAAGAGAAATGTGAGGTGCTATAATTATTGAGAAGGTAAAATATTTACTTGTAGGATTCTAGCCAAAATTGCCTACTGAGGATATATCAGAATAGCCAAATCAAAGATATTCACTATGAAAGTGTCTTGTTCTTATTTTAAGAAGTCAAATTCAGGAAAGGCAAAAAGAAGAATGTGGAATTCTTCCAGGTTAATTATATTAATGAGGCATGTGCCACATGTATTGCTGGGTTCCATCCCAGACCCGAAAATCAGTGTTTTCCATATTTCTTATAATGCTCAGACATTGAATAAATTGTAGAATTTGAACAAAGAATGCAAATACTTATAGTTATTTCTTGACTTTGATGCTTACACTATGGTTAATATAAAGAAGCTCTGTTTCCAATAAACACTCATTGAAATATTTAAACTAGCTGGGTGTGGTGGCACACACCTTTAATCCCAGCACTCAGGAGGCAGAGATAGGAGGATTGCCGTGAGTTCGAGGTCACCCTGAGACTCCATACTAAATTCCAGGTCAGCCTGGGCTAGAGTGAGACCCTACCTTGAAAAAGAAAAAAAAAAAAAAAGAAAGAAAGAAAGAAAGAAAAATTTAAGCTAAAATGTTAATTAATTGTTAATTAAAATGTTAAATGAGGGAGAGGGTATTTTTATTTGTTTATGTTAAAAGTTATTTCAAAATACACATCTTAAAATGTGTATTATACATTTCTATTGCATCATGTACATAAGTGAATAACACAAATCAAGTCTATATTTCATTTTAAATATCTTCTATTATCTTTAGACATTGAATTCACCTTCAAGACATTTAAATTTAAAAGTTTTTCAAATGGAGTATCTAACAAGAGGATGTGCAAGGGTAAGCAACTGAGTTACAGCCCTAGTGCCCACATACCAAGCCAGGTGACACTGTGACATCTATAACTCCAGTGATGAGAGGAGGTGAGGCAGGAGGAACACTGGGGCTGACTGGTAAGCCTGACAAACTGAAAACATGGTGAGCAAGACACATCTTTCTCTAGGAATTAAGGTGAAAGGTTGATAGAGATAGAGAAAGTCATTCAACACCATCCTCAGGTCTCCTTATGCATTCTGATGAGATACACACAGCTGCATAAACACCTGCATACACACACACACACACACACACACACACACACACATACACACACACACACACACACGGCAAAACAGAAGAGTTGTCAAATGGAGTTTCAAAACACATGCCATGTGGTCTAAAAAAGCAGCAACTACAAATTGGATGGATCAGAAATATTAATGACCTGTGGCATCGGTCCTCTGGGACACAAGGTTAATTAAATTCTCACTAGGTAATTGTACACAATAAAGGTGTCAAAATTCCCAATAAGCACAACCCCTAAGCTGTTCACATAAATAGAAATGTGTGGTGCTAAAACTTTAAGGTCATTTTTTCAAAGATTTTTATTTAATTTTATGTATTTATTTACTTGCAAACAGATAGATAGATATATATATAGAGAGAGAGATAATGAAAGGAGACACACACAGAGAGAATGGGCATGCCAGGGCCTTGAGCCACTGTAAACAAACTCCAGATGCATGTGCTCCCTTGTGCATCTGGCTTATGTGGATACTGGGGAATCAAACCTTGATCCTTTGGCTTCGCAGACAAACACCTTAATAGTTAAGCCAT